>NC_057387.1:50665223-51265223 GCF_019320065.1 Cervus canadensis
GGGTCAGATCTTCACATCAGGTGGCCAAAGTATTGGAGTTTCAGCTTCAATATCAGTCCTTCCAATGAATATTCAGGACTGATTTCCTTTAGGATGGACTGGTTGGATCTCCTTGCTGTCCAAAGGACTCTCAAGAGTCTTTTCTAGCACCAAAGTTCAAAAGCATCAATTCTGCAATGATCAACTTTCTCTACGGTCCAACTCTCACATCCATATGTGACTACTGGAAAAACCATAGCTTTGACTAGACAGACCTTTGTTGGCCAAGTAATGTCTCTGCTTTTTAATATGCTGAGTAGCTTGGTCATAGCTTTTCTTCCAAGGAGCAAGCATCTTTTAATTTCATGGCTTCAATCACCATCTGCAGTGATTTTGGAGCCCCAAAAAATAAAGTCTGTCACTGTTTCCATTGTTTTCCCATCTATTTGCCATGAAATGATGGGACCAGATGCCATGATGTTCATCTTTTGAATGTTGAGTTTTAAGCCAGCTTTTCCACTCTCCTCTTTCACTTTCATCAAGAAGTTCTTAAGTTTCTTTTTCTGCCATAGGGTCATATCATCTGCATATCTGAGGTTATTGATATTTCTCCCAGTAATCTTGATTCCAGCTTGTGCTTCATCCAGCCCAGCATTTCTCATGATGTACTCTGCATAGAAGTTAAATAAGTAGGGTGATAATATACAGCCTTGATGTACTCCTTTCCCTATTTGGAACCAGTCTGTTTTTCCATGCCCAGTTCTATCTGTTGCTTTTTGACCTGCATACAGATTCCTGAGGAGGCATGTAAGGTGGTCTGGTATTCCTATCTCTTGAAGAATTTTCCAGTTTGTTATGATCCACACAGTCAAAGGCTTTGGTGTAGTCAGTGAAGCTGAAGTAGATTTTTTTTCTGAAACTCTCTTGCTTTTTTGAAGATCCAATGGATGTTGGCAATTTGATCTCTGGTTCCTCTGCCTTTTCTAAATCCAGGTTGAAAATCTGGAAGTTCTTGGTTCATGTACTGTTGAAGCCTGGCTTGGGAGAATTTTGAGCATTACTTTGCTAGAGTGTGAGATGAGTGCAATCGTGCAGGAGTTTGAATGTTCTTTGGCATTGCCTTTCTTTGGGATTGGAATGAAAACTGATCTTTTCCAGTCTTGTGGCCACTGCTGAGTTTTCCAAATTTGCTGACATATTGAGTGCAGCACTTTCACAGCATCATCTTTTAGGACTTGAAATAGCTCAACTGGAATTCCATCACCTCCACTAGCTTTGTTCATAGTGATGCTTCCTAAGGCCCACTTGACTTCACATTCCAGCATGTCTGGCTCTAGGTGAGTGATCACACCATCATGGTTATCTGGGTCATGAAGATCTTTTTTGTATAGTTCTGTGTATTCTTGCCACCTCTTCTTAATATCTTCTGCTTCTCTTAGGTCCATACCGTTTATGTCCTTTATTGTGCTCCTCTTTGCACGAAATCTTTCCTTGGTATCTCTAATATTCTTGAAGAGATCTCTAGTCTTTCCCATTCTGTTGTTTTCCTCTATTTCTTTGCATTGATCACTGAGGAAGGCTTTCTTATCTCTCCTTGCTATTCTTTGGCACTCTGCATTCAAATGGGAATATCTTTCCTTTTCTCCTTTGCCTTTAGCTTCTCTCCTTTTCTCAGCTGTTTGTAAGGAGGACTTACAAACAGACAACCATTTTGCCTTTTTGCATTTCTTTTTCTTGGGGGTGGTCTTGATAGCTGCCTCTTGTACAGTGTCACGAACCTCTGTCCATAGTTCTTCAGGCACTCTATAAGACCTAATTCCATGAATCTATTTGTCACTTCCACTGTTTAATCATAAGGGATTTTATTTAGTTCATACCTGAATGGTCTAGTGCTTTTCCGTACTTTCTTCAATTTAAGTCTGAATTTGGTAATAAGGAGTTCATGATCTGAGCCACAGTCAGCTCCCAGTCTTGTTTTTGCTAACTGTATAGAGCTTCTCCATCTTTGCCTGCAAAGAATGTAATCAATCAAATTTTGGTACTGACCACTGGTGATGTCCATGAGTAGAGTCGTCTCTTGTGTTCTTGGAAGAGCGTGTTTGCTATGACTGGTGTGTTCTCTTGGCAAAACTCTGTTACCTTTTGCCCTACTTCATTTTGCACTCCAAGGCCAAACTTGAAATCATTTTGACTCCACAATTATTAACATTGCTTAATCACTGATTTGCATGGGGCTGGGCGGCACAATAACCTGATTCTCTAGCTCTCACCATTACCAGAGAAAGACTTTTCACCTCTGTCTCCTGACATTTCTCCCTCCTCCCATTTGTAGTACTTCTCATTTTCCTCCACCTCTGCTTCTACCCTTTCAATTGTATCATTTTATTCCTCAGACAGACCCTGCTACTGCCTCTGTCCACCACAGTCCATTTCTGCCCATTCTTTGGGGGCTTATGGCCTTTGTTTATAACCTGGGGCTTCTTGTCTGCTGGCTTTTCTAATCCCAATTTTGTCCATTAAGAAGTGTAACCTATGAATTGGAAGTAAATAAATATGGCAGTACTGATAATATGATATCTTTGAGAAGTCTCCCTTGATTTGAAGAGATACCTCAGCTCTACAGAGAAGTAATGCCCTGCTCAGAGCCTTCACATATGAACATATCAAACTGTCCTCCCTTGCTATAAACCATGAGCTTCATTCACTGACTTGGCCCTTATTGGCTCTAACAGTCTCGGCTAATTCTTTGCCTTGCACCCAATTCATTCTCCCTGAGCTTTGACTTTGACCTGCTTCCAGGTTGGGTTGTCATGACTACTGCTTGGCTCTCAGTGCACACAGGGCCCCCAGACAGCATCCTCTCTTGTTAGGAGCACAGACTTTCAAGTCAGAACTAGGTTCAAGTCTTGGGTCTACCACTCAGTAGCTGCCTGACCTTGGGCCAGAAACTCAGAATTACAGATACCTAGTATATGCGTCATGGGAATAATGAAAGCAGCTCCCCAGAGGGTGGTTGTGAAGATTAAATTAGACAGTGAGATTTAAATTAGATGTCATGTGTAAGGCAGTGCAGTGCCTGGGACGGTGAATATTTTTTTTAATCATTTCCATGTCTTTATTGGTATTGTTTATATGATGAAACATTGTCATACTTTTTTGTTTGTTTGCTTATTTATTTTTGGCTGATCTGGGTCTTCATTGCTGCATGTGGGCTTTCTGTAGTTGAGGCAAGCAGGGGCTACCCTTTGTTGCAGTGTGTGGATCTCTCATTGCAGTGGCCTCCCTTGTTGTTGAGCACAGGCTCTAGATGCTCGGGCTTCAGTAGTTGCAACTCCCGGGCTCCAGAGCATGGGATCAATAGCTGTGGCACATGGGCTCCACAGCATGTGGAATCTCCCCTGACCAGGAACCAAACCCATGTCCCCTGCATTGGCAGGCAGATTCTTAACCACTGGACCACCAGGGAAGCCCAACATTGAATATTATTGTGATCTGATCTTGTGGACAGGATCCAGACCACTTCCTTTAATGGGTGACAAGCAATATTTGAAGAATTGAGCTTAAACATAAAAAGTATAAGTGAATGTTGTAGTTGGCTCTTCCAAACCTGACCACTCACATAGCACATGTTTATACAGGGCCTACAGAGTACTGGTTACTGTCGTAGGTTAATAAGCAGAATCTTCTAAAAAGAAGCTGACAACCTATTGAAAGAAACAGACACATGCAAACAAAATAGCAATCCTTAGAGTGATTCTTTTTTGCTAGCTAAACAGAGACCCGAGGGGATACACCAAAGTTATATGGGGCGTCCCTGGTGGCTCAGAGAGTAAAGAATCTGCCTGCAGTGCAGACCTGGGTTCCATCCCTGGGTTGGAAGATCCCCTGGAGAAAGGAATGGCTACCCACTCCAATATTATTAGCTGGAGAACTCCCTGGACAGAGGAGCCTGGAGGGCTACAGTCCATGGGGTTGCAAAGAGTTGCACACGACCAAGTGACTAACACACATACACACCAGTGTTACAAGTGTTCTTGGTAAACTTGGCTTGTAAAAAACCTATCTGAGGTTAATGGCCCGCTGAGCTCTGGCTCCTATTGGAGGCAGCTTTGAAGACTACCTTTGAAGACCAGGAAGGGTGAGGAAGAGGGCATGGCTTTCTGAGGTCTAGCCTGAAAAGCACCCCAAACCCCAAAGACCCAGGGCCAAGGCAAGCCTGTCAACACAGTTGCTGTGACAGTATAACAGAGCTACCCACACACCTCAGAAAGGCAACTACAAGGTGTAAACAAAATGCCCATTTTTGAATTAACTTCTCATCGCATCTTTCCCCAGAGCACGGGCACCAACGGCAGGGCCTGGGACACTGCTTTCCTTTCCACTGCTGTTTATAAATTCAAAAGACAGGGATACTGGAGTGGGTTGCTATTTCCTTCTCCAGGGGACCTTCCTGACCAAGGGATTGAACCCAGGTCTCCTGCATTATAGGCGGATTTTTACCATCTGAGCCACCAGGGAAGCCCAGAAAAAGCACCACTGATCTCAAATTAATCTCCTTCTCCTCAGTCCAAAGGAGTCAAGCATCAGGTCCATCATCTCCCAGCAAATTGCCTTGCATACTATCTTGAACAAAGAGCATCCATGATCGTTGACATACATGTTTTGGATAAAGGAGACTGTGTCACAGCCATGGTGGGAGCTGTTTTCTTCCCCCCTTTTTTTTTTCTTTTCTTTCTTTTGTTTTGAGGTTTTGTTGTTGTTGTTTTAAACGCCTTTTTAAAAGACAGCAGAAAAGGCTCTCCTTTAGAGAACATTTCCTGGTTCGAGGGAGGGTTAAATAAACAAATGATAACAACACCAATCAGCCCTCTTTGCTTACAGCCTGCGGAGTCAATCTGCCTCCTGGCTGCGGAGCTACCAACCAGCAAAGGCAAACTAATTAGACACAGACAAACACTTAGGCAATCACACCTTGTGAATGTAAGCGTCTTCCTGTCATTTGGCAAGTCTCTCAGCTGCCTCTGAGCGTGAGACAACAAATCCCCTGCAAACAAGTTCCCCGCTCTCCCGTTAGTGAGACCTAACGGATCACAATGGCTGGAGGTGAAAGGTGGCAGTCTCGTCAGGTAATGACATCTCTCCAACAGCCCATATTAAAACAGCCACACTTGTTTAGACTAGCCTATTTGCACCTACCTACAGAGGGCCTTTTTAATGTAATTATTAGCCTCTGCCACCCTGCTTAGGATTGGAAAATATCGTTCATTTTCATCTTGTTGCAGCTGCCGCTGCTACCTCCTATTCCGTCTCAGGCACCTCATCTTCCCACAACTAAGTGCAGAAACAGGCAGGAGCCAGAAGAGCTGAATTAACAAGAACAAGTTGGCAGGTGAGCTATGTGACAAAAAAAAAAAAGAGAGAGAGAGGGAGAGAGAGATTTGACAATACATTCTAATCACTACCTGTCGGTGGAAATCTTGAAAAAAAATTTAAATGGCTTTTCTCAGAGACACCAAAAAGCTACCGTAATAATTGACCAAGCCCAGAGATAAAAAAGCAAAGAGGTTGGAAAAACAAGAGCGTGCAGCCAATGAACAACTCTGTATGTGCTTAAAAAAAAAAAAGGAAAGAAACAGAATGAGGCTAGAATCTATTGACAGACTGGCTTCAGGAGTTCTGATAACTGTTCATCATAGTGCAGAATTTGGCCTTTGACATTTTAAGTAGCTGGAAGGGATGGTCCCACCTGACCTCACTCTGTGTTATACAAACACATGCATCACCATGTAAAAGTTTGGCTGATACATTATAGACCTGTAGGTCAAAGACCAGAATTTATAAGTCCCCCGGATGGTTTCCATCTCTGCTTCTAACTATCCAGGTCACATTCGGTCAGAGCAGGGAGGCAATTCATCAACCCACTGTTAATTGTCAAATATCTACCTTTGCTTGGAGCTGTGCTCACTTAAAAATGAGGCAGTTGACTTTCTGTCGAGATGGTTTTTAGTCTTGCTCTTTACACCTTATTGGGGCTCCAGTTACATCCTAGATTATGGTGATCCCTAATGAATGGCTATAAACAGGGATTTTTTAAAAATATATTTGTTTATTGAAGGATAATTGTTTTACAGAATTTTGCTGTTTTCTGTCAAACCTCAACATGAATCAGCCATAGGTATACATATATCCCCTCTTTTTTAAAACTCCCTCCCATCTCCCTCCCCATCCCACCCCTCTAGGTTGTTACAGAGCCCCTGTTTGGGTTTCCTGAGTCATGCAGCAAATTCCCATAGGCTATCGATTTTACATATGGTAATTTAAGTTTCCATGTTACTCTTTCCATACATCTCATCCTCTTGTCCCCCCTCCCCATGTCCATAAGTCTATTCTCTATGTCTGTTCCTCCACTGCTGCCTTGTAAATAAATTCTTTAGTACCATTTTTCTAGATTCTGTATATTTGTGTTAGAATATGATGTTTATCTTTCTCTTTCTGATTCACTTTGCTCTGTATAATAGGTTCTAGGTTCATCCACCTCATCAGAACTGACCCAAATGTGTTTCTTTTATTGTGTATACATACCACAACTTCTTTATCCATTCATCTATTGATGGACATCTAGGTTGCTTCCATGTTCTAGCTATTGTAAATAGTGCTGCAATGAACAATGGGATACATGTGTCTTTTTCAGTTTTGGTTTCCTCAGGGTATATGCTTAGGGGTGGGATTGCCGGGTCATATGGTGGTTTTATTCCTAGTTTTTATGGAATCTCCATACGTCTTCCACAGTGGCTATATCAATTTACATTCCCACCAACAGTGCAAGAGTGTTCCCTTTTCTCCACAACCTTTCTAGCATTTATTGTTTGTAGACTTTTTGAGGATGGCCATTCTGACCAGTGTGAGGTGATATCTCATTGTGGTTTTGATTTAAATTTCTCTAATAATGAGTGATATTGAGCAAGGGATGGTTTTTTTTAAAGGATACTAGACTGTTATTTCTTGGAGAAGGAAATGGCAACACACTCCAGCATTCGTGCCTGGAAAATGCCACAGACAGAGGAGCCTGGTGGGCTACAGTCTGTGGGGTCACAAGAGTTGAACTGAGTGACTGAGCATGCAGGCTGTTATTAACGAGAGACTTTTGTATAAAGGAACGTATATCTTCCTATTTTCTTCCTGTATTTTTTTCCTTTGTCTCTCCACCTTTATCATCTTCCTTCATTTTCCCCCAGTGGAAAAGACAGATTTTACAGAAGTCAGTTTCCAAGAGAAGTCTTCAGGGCCACAGCAGTTCCAGAAACAAGGAACAGTCTAGGATAGATCACCAGGGGAGAAAAAAAAAGACCACCCATAAAGAGAGTGATTAGAAGGGAGCATTTATTTCACATCTGTTAACCTACCACTTAGTGCTAGGGACTGTGTGGTGATTGAAGTAAAAGATGAGAAACGGGAAATTCCCTGGTTGCTCAGTGGTTACAGCTCTGCAATTCCACTGCCGGGGGCCAGAGTTCGATCCCTGGTTGGGGAACTAAGTCAATCAGGGCCAGAAGAAAAGAAAATCAAGAAACAACTCCTGGTGCAATGCACTGAGCAAGAGAGGACTCACAGTAATGAATTAATCCATTGGTTCTCTTAATTAACTAAGAGGATTCCATCTTTAATCCTCTGATTCCAAATCGGATGTATGTCTAGCAGTGCATCGACCACACTGTCAGTGCAAGGTTCAGAACTGCCTGCTCAAAACTAAAATGAGGACAAAATTTCACTTTTGAAACAGCAGATGAGAGGAGTTCAATGAGAAATGGCATTGTTTTTTCTAGTAAAAGACACAATTTTAACAAAAACACTTAGAGAGGAAAAGAAAAGAAATAAGATCAGAGTATTGCTTTGCTCTCTCTGGCTCTCTTTTCAAAGCAGGGAACAGAAGACTTCTGTTCCAAGGTGGGGGTACAAAGCCTGTGGCTTGATGCCCACCCACTGTGCACGTGTATAGAGCTATAGGGCTGGACACTCACACCCTCAGAACCGGCCCAAGTCACTCCACCCATTCACTGGAAAATCCCACCATAGTGGTCAGAGGCCACAAGCCACCAGGGCCCCAAAGGTCCAAGAAACCACAGACTGGAGGAAGAGATTCTCTGTTGATGCGACTCTGCATTGTGCCCACCAGGAAGATGGTCCTTAATGTTTTTGGAGTGATCAGCCAAGACCAAGGATCTGGGAGCAACAGAAGACAAGGTATCCTGGAGGGTGAGAATGCTCAGGCCTTGATTCACTCATTAATTAATCTAAGGAAGCTGCCACCCCACCCTACATAGGAGTCCAGGCCGCTGTCCTAGCTTCACCCAGCCTCTGCAAGCATCAGACAATCAACCAAAGGACCACCTGGCCTCAGGAACCTTCTCAGAGCGTGTTCCAAAGCCTGCCTGGGTCAGTCCCAGTCAGCTCCTTGTCCACAATGTCTAACTCTGAATTTGTAGCTAAGATCATAGCTAGAGCCTATGATGAGGGCAGAAAAGAAAATGATGTTCATTGCACACTGCTTCTGAAAGCGGATTAGTGCAATCTTTTTTAGAAATATTTCTTTAAAAGCCACTTAAAAGTGCCAGTGCCTAAGCAGGGGTTAAAACCCCAAATTCCTTTGGGGCCCAGACATATGACTTAGCTGTTTAAATCAGTGTGGGTACTCCCAGCATGCCGTATGAGCTGGTGAGAGTTCTCATAGGGCATCTACAGGCCACTTCTTCTACAGGCCCTTCTGTCCCATGACATAAAGGGTTAACCTTGACTATCTCTGAAATAGAGGTATTTGAAATGATACATTTTCAGAAGGCTCTATAATGCTCAAATTTTGCCAGACTCTAATTATAAAAGCTGTACCAAGATCAGTTGCCAGGGTCCTCCTCATATTTTTAACTTTTCCCCTTCTGAGAACAGTAGGAAATACCAGTGGCAACTGCTTGACCTAAATGACGCTATGGTTTTGGCAGAAAGGTGTTCTCAACTGAGAAGTAAGATGAAATTATGCAGCATCCAGGGCTCCATATGGCCCCTCAGTCAGGGGTGCCATTAGAGTACATCAAATGCATTACCTTCTCTCAAAGAGCTGGCTGGGGGCCTTCTCATTCCATCTGACCACCTGTCCCCCTTTCCCTCTCTGTCACAAAGACTCCTTCCTCTCTTTCTTCTGCACCGGTGCCGGCAAGCTCAGCCACTGCCAGTCAGAGTGGAGGTGGGGGAGGCATTGAGATATCTGGGGACCACCGGCTTGTCCCAGGACCAGCATCCCTCAACTCTCTCCAAGACTAGAGACAGGTCATCTGTCCCTTTGGGAGAAGGTCTAAGAGAGTCACTGGTTCAGAATTCAAAGGTCAGTAAAAAGTGTTCATTCTTTAAAGAGGCATGAGGCTGCACAAAGAAGGGAGAAGCCTGGCCCATAAACATATGAGCTGGGTTTCTGGGTTTCTGGGTTCCCCGGGCTCATTGGAATTGTTTGCAATGTAAAGCAGGGTCTTCCACACTTGGTTCACATTCGGATGGAAATATTTTGCATCTGATTGGGAACACATGTTTGGAAGACAGAAAAATCTTCTTGTTAAAACATGATAACTCAGGAATGAGAAAATGAGTGTGGGTGGGGAAAAAAAATAACACAACCCACCCTCCTCCTAACTCTGCTGGAATCAGTGCTGGCTTTGGGAGCAGCTTTTTGCAGCACCATCCTGAATGCCCAAACTGAAAACAGTCATTTTCAGCTTTTATATCATGACCCCTCCCTCATTTCCATTCATTATTTCTTCCAAGAGAAGCTCACTGAATAAACCTGTCATTCCTGGAGCCCGCCTTTCCCCAGCAGCACACTGCAAGGCCAGCCTCCATATTCACAGGGAGAGGCGAGAAAGAGGTCCTCTCAGTGTGCAGCACCCAGGATTGTCGGGTCCTGGTTCAAACTGAAGAATGGGATTACCTTTGTAATGGAATTACCTGGGCTTCCCAAGTGGCACCAGTGGTAAAGACCCTGCTTGCTAATGCAGGAGACTTAAGAGAGGGGGGTTAGAACCCTCGGTTAGGAAGATCCCCTGAAGAAGGGCATGGCAACCCACTCCAGTATTCTTGCCTGGAGAATCCCATGGACAGAGGAGCCTGGCAGGTTACAGTCCATAGAGTCACAAAGAGTCAGACAGGACTGAAGTGACTGAGCATTCACACGTGCTGAGATAGCTCAGTATAGGAGAAGACAAATTCTAACCATAACTGTCTTCATGCTTTTGAAACCTCTACCTCCTATTAAATGTATAGTTCTGGCCCCAGTAAGTGCTCAACAAATATTGTTCATTAATTAATGATCAAGTCTCCTCTCCCAGCCCCTGTGCAGAAGGACTCTCCATGGTTCTCCTTAAAGGCTTTGCTGCTGCCCAAGAACACCTGTCCAGAAACCCCTGCTTCGAGGTGAAATTACACCAAGAAGAAGAAGCACCTTCCCAGCAAGGAACCAACAGAAGGCATGACTTGAAAATGGCCAGAGGCACTTGAAAGCTCAATTTCACTTTTATCAGTAACTTCAGATTTTTTAAAGATGAATCATGAATGGGGAATGAAAACTTTGACTTACTCTGAATTCACCTACCACCCCTCCTGGCGGGGGGAGATGTGGGACCTCCCTCACAGGTAGGACTTTGAGTTTCACTTCCATGACAGCTCTTCATTGTCATCAATTAAGGGTTGTGTTCAGTGATACTATCAGTTCACCCTTCTGTTTTTCAGACTCTTGTGGTCACTTAGGAACTGAGGCATTTTCCTGTATTATATGGTGGCAATAGGAAAATGGAAAAGTAGCAATTAACAAGGTTTGGTTAGGGCTGAAAACTTTTATTTTTATTTATGTTTTAAAATTCATTTTAATTGGAGGATAATTGCTTTATAATGTTGTGTTGATTTCTGGTCTACAACAACCTGAATCAGGCATAAGTATACATATATCCCTTCCCTCCCTACCCTCTAGGTCATCACAGAGAACCAAGCTAAGCTCCTTGTGCTATATAGCAGATTCCCATGAGCTATCTATTTTACACACAGTAGTTTATATATGTGAATTCTACTCTTTCAATTCATCCCACCCTCTCCTTTCCCAACCGTGTCCACAAATCCATTCTCTACATCTGCATCTTTATTCCTGCCTTGCAAATAGGTTCATCAGTACCATTTTTCAAGATCCCATATATATGCATTAATATGTGACACTTGCTTAACAATAAAATCCCTCTTTCAATGAAATCTAAAGTAGAGGCCCAGATTATAAGCCAGATAAAAGTAGGGCTGCTACTGTTTACGATAGCTAGGACATGGAAGTAACTTAGATGTCCACTGAGAGATGAATGGATAAAGAAGTTGTGGTACAGGTATATAACAGAATGTTATTCAGAATGAGTCAGTTGTAGTGAATTGTATGAACCTACCTGTTATACAGAGTGAAATAAGTCAGAAAGAGAAAAACACCGTATATTAGCACATAGGTATGGGATCTAGAAAAATGGTACTGATGAAACTATTAGTAGGGAAGGAGCGGAGATGCAGACGTAGAGAATGGACTTATGGACACAGCAGGGTGGGGGGAAGGTAGGGTGAATTGAGAGAGGATAACATGGAAAACCTTTACTTTGGATGTTTATATTTCCTTTTCAAGTGGAATGGCCTCTCTTGTCTCTGCCATATACTTCATTTCAAATGATTAACATCTTAACCATCTTCCCAAGCCCTCTTCAATGCTGTGTTTTCCATGGAGTCTTGATTCTCTACACCAGATGTGACTGCTTCCTCCAACCACAGTGTCAGGCTCCCTAGGATCTGATCTTGGCCCTGCATATTCTTGGCTGTGGACCCTGGAAAAGGTACTGAAATCCAGTGTGCCCAATTTCCTCAGCTGTAAACTGTGGAGAAGAATACAACCTACCTCAAAGGACTTGAGATTCAAATAATCCAATTCATGACAAACGCTTAGGAAAGTATCTGTAAACACTTAACTGAACTTAAGTGTTATTATCAGTTCTTACCTGTGAGTGCCAATAGAACCTTAATATCTCTAAAAGATCTTGCCTTCCTTCCTTCCTTATATGTATGGTATCTTGCCCATCTACTTCTTTCCCCTCTTCTTAGATGTGTAAGGGGAACTCTCATTTCCCTCAGCCAGTGGGGAAACTCTGGGCAAGCTGAAGTTCTCCACTTTAGCCTAATGTACTTGGGAGCAGAAACAATGCTGTCTCTTATCTCTGTAGCTAGATATATATATATAGTGTTAGTCGATCAGTCATATCCAACTCTTTGCAACCCCATGGATTGTAGCCTGCCAGTCTCCTCTGCCCATGGAATTCTCCAGGCAAGAATACTGGAGTAGGTTTCCATTCTCTTCTCCAGCAGATCTTCCCAACTCCAGGATTGAACCTGGGTCTCCTGCATTGCTGGTAGATTTTTCACTGTCTGAGCCACCAGGGAAGCCCATACACACACACACACACACACACACACACACACACACATACACAGTCATACACACACATATATATTAAGTACATGTTGAAATTAAGTATATGAGGTTTACATAGTGCCTATTATATTCCAAGCTCTAAGAATACATGTCTCAACTTTTGTTGACATCATCTCATACCAAGAGGAGGAATCCAAAGCATGTATCTTTGAAAATGTCCACATCCAATTCAAAAATGAGACACAACGCAAAGTCAAATTTTGCCTTCTAGTAACCTGACAAGACGGAGAAAGTCTGACAACACATGAAAACTTTTCCCTCCATGCAGAGCTGTCATCGGTACTTCCCCACCTTCCTAGTGACATATGGATGCTGCGGCAAATGCCAGAAATGTCAGTGACCAGAGCAAGGACAGTGCCCTGTCCATAGTTAGTAGTTACTATATTTATTTTCACTCTGATCTGCTGTCAGCTCAGTCCTTCCAGATCCATATTCTATGAAAGAAGACTTTGAGTCTTCATTATTTTTCTTGCATTATCTGTTTTCAGAATGCAAGGTAAATCTAACAATTTTCTACTTTTACTGTTCCTAGATTTTCTCTTTAGTCAGCGTAAGGCTTTCTTACATCCTTTTCTGCCTTAACCTATTATAATTTTTCTGCAAGAACTCCTTGCATCAATCTCTTCTTCCCAGGGCACTCCCACACTGGTTCTTGGTCATTCTAAGTTGCTCTGGTCATCCTGAAAGAGACCCTTCTCAGCACCTCTGAGTGAACATTCAGAGAGCACTTTGGAGTGTGATTCGTTTATCAGTCAGATCCTGGTGGGGAGCACAAGACTCACTCAGATGGGATTCTGGAGAAAGGTAAGGAAGGACTATAGACAAAGCAGGTCAGGGAATCTAGTGAGGGGTGTTGAGGTGCCCAGGACCAGAAACACTGGGAAGCCATTCCCACCATGGGGCTGAGGGGACACAGGAAGGAAATTGCATAACTGAAGCTTGGTGAGAGCTGGAGCCAGACATGAGGGAAAGCAGCCTGAAGGAGCTGTAGTCTAGAAGGATACAACTCTGCCAGACAGGGAGATGGGGTATCACAGCCGAGGGGTCAGCTGCCTGGAGCCTAGTGCAGCGAACAGAAGGACAGAGATGAACTCACGGGTGAGGTGGGAAAGGGCAAGAAGAGAAGAACCAGCACAATGTATGTGAAAATACGTGTATCTAAACCTGTAAATGAAACTGCTCCCTGTCACCTGAACACCACAGGAAAATTCCATCCATACAACACTCCTTCTGGGGAAGTCCAAGGAGAGTCCTCTTTATTTGACTCTGCTACTGCTGTGTGCATGCTCAGTCATGTCTGACTCCATGTGACCCCATGAACTGTAGCCCACCAGGCTATTTTGTCTGATCTTTACTGGTATAACTAGAAAGGAAAGGTCATCTTAATTTCTAAAGAAGGAAAGTAGCATAACCTCACCCATGATGGGGATTCTCTCAGAGGTCCCTAAGATTTGGGCAACATCCTTCTCTTTTGGTTGCAGAAATACGTTAAGAAATTTTTCTATTAATCACTCCTGGACTAAAAATAGCAATGAATGAAGTATCCACAGATTGTGCTTATTTCTTTCAGATCCATAGCTATATTGTGGACTTTTTTTTAAGTGGACAAGTTTATGTGTTCCAATTCTAGGTATAATGCAGTGGTCTCAACCCTGGATGCTCACCAGCATCACCTTCAGAACTTCAGAACTAGTGCAAGATCCTGTGACCTACCCCAGAAATTCTCAGTTGGGAATGATTAATTTAAAACTGTGGGTGTATGATTAGGAAGTTCTACATGGAGATTTTATCCAGACCTCTTTGATCTATCAAGAAAGGTTAACATCATTCTGTGTTATATCTTTTAAATATCTCCCATATTATTCTCAATATAATTTATTATTTGGAAATATCTACACAAGGGAAATAGAAGTCACCTTTCACATAATAATCATGCTCTTAAAAAGAAATGAATTTAATTTAATTAAAATTGAGATTCTTCACAGACAAAATTAAAACTAGCTGTGGTTTAAGGGGAAGAGTGGAATTTCTTTGAAAGTTAAAATTATCAAACTAAAACTTGCCTGTATAGTTCTCCAAGCCCAGCTCAAATTCCTACAGAGAATAACCAGCACAGTGTAGGTGATAAAGCACCAAGCTTTCATTCCTCAACATTTCCAATAGAATCTTGCCATACACCCAACCTAAAGTATTCTGCTCATGTTACCTCTTTCCTTTTTATTGTTTGCTGGTTCAATTTAGCATGTCTCATGTTCTGGGTTTTTAAAAGAACTTACTTTTGTACACATCGTATGTGAACATTATGAAGTTAAAGATTGTGTCCTGTTCGTTCCTACATTATCAGCCACAGTGCAAGTCTAGGTAGGTGTTCACTGTATGTCTGCTTAGTTAACATGTTACTTTGAAAACAAATAAATGCATTTCTATGTGAAAAAAAAAATGTACCTGGTACTAATGATGCTTTATATTGACATATATCCAAATTTCCTCTCATACCAACCTATGGTACCAGCCTCAACTCTTCTACTCCAGGCCCAAAGAGGAAAATCTAGATCTCAGATCCAAAGAGATCATCCTTGAGTTAAACACGGAGGGCACCTAATGGGTTTCTTGGACTTCCCTGGTAGCTCAGCAGTAAAGAATCCACCTGCAATGCAGGAGACTTGCAGGAGATCAGATTCAATCCCTGAATTGGGAAGATTCCATGGAGAAGGAAATGGCAACCCACTCCAATATTCTTGCCTGAGAAATTCCATGGACTGCAGCCCAACAAGCTCCTCTGGGAAATCCCAGGGACAGAGGAACCTGGTGGGCTACAGTGCATGGGGCTGCAAAGGGCTGAACACGACTGAGTGACTCAACAACAACAATGGACTTCTTATCCAAAACTTCAGAAAGCACTCTTTTTCAGACAAATGTTTATACTTATTCAGTGGACTTTCCTGAATTTAGTATGATTTACTGATTTTCTATTATTACTGAACCTCTCTGCAGGTCTTTCTTGATCATAGGTATCCCTCATTTATTTTTAACTCATTTTTAATGATAGTTTAAAGCCAAGTACAAAATGAAGAATATCATTTTTTAAAAAGAATTGTGGATAATATCTGATACTCAGAAACTTCAGTAAAAGATGTTGGAAATGCCACTCTTGAAATCATGTACATGATGAAAAAGGACCAGAACTGATAAATTTTAATGCAGCTAGGCAAAAACCCAAGGCCTGTCACACCAGCTGGTCATTCTTGCTTTAGCCATTAAAAGTGGCCTTTTTTGTGGCTAACAACAGAAATGTCGGTCAATCAGGCACAGCTGTAGGTCTGGGCTTGGAGCCCGCTCTCAACCTTACCCCCTCCCTCTCTTTCCCCCAGGCTAGGATGGAATGAAAGGGTCAGGACTGGCAGTAGGCACAGAGAAAGGGAAACCAAGATGCTTAAACCCAGATGAGAGATTGATTGCTGCAACATCTCAAGCCTTAGCCCATTAGGTAAAGTTTAACCTTTGCAAAACAGGTCACTTGGCAAAAATGGATGGAAAATACAAACTTCAGGTTGAAAGACGCAGAGGAGGCGAGGGGAGATGCTCTGCTGCATATGGCGTTCCATTAATAGGTATCACACTCCATAATGGGAACATTTTTATACAAATGTGTTCTTTGGAATCCAGCCAAGAGCAGGGCACCCTAGTGAAATCACAATGCACAGCTAATGAGCTATTTTTGGTGAATTTGGCACTAGAGACTAATAGAACCAATTTGTCCCCCAAATGTTAAATCATTTAGCGCTTCTTTGGAGGTGCTAAGTGCATCTAGAACTTTTCGGGCTGTCAATAAAAATTAGAGACTACTCAAAAGCCTTCGGTCTTGGCTTGCAACCCTTTATTCTTGGATTAGAGGGCTGCTGGGCACCCGAGGAGGCTCCAAGTAATGCCTGCTAACTGCAGGAAGCAAGTGGCTGGATTCAGCCTGACTAATGAGAGACTAAAGAGATAGTGAGCATTTTTTATCAGCCATGCTGTCAACCCACAGTTCCACTATAATCACCCAATCATCTTCATATCCTCCCCACACTCTGCCATCCACTAATTTCCTTTCACAGCACTGCCATTCTTCCAGGCCCATAATCTTAGGAATTTGACTCCTCCATCACATTTACCATTTCCCCTTGTACTTCCCCTCCATTCCCTCCATACCAGCTCTCAGTCCTACCCTTGGATTTCTAAAGTCGTCTACTGAAACTCCTTTCCAGCAGCCTTCCTCACTTACAGCCATCCTGCATATTGACGGAAGATGAATCCTCATTAACTAACATTCTCAAAAAGTTATTCACCTATTTGAAAACTTTCAGTGGCTCCCCAGTATCCACCACGTCGAGTCTAGATTCAGTTGCCTGACTCTCAAAGCCCTGTATAAGATGACCCCATTCAACTGAGATGGCCTCATTTTCCACAAGCTGTCTTACCCTGGTTGGCTCAAGAGAATCATTAGCCATTATTAAATAAATAAATCCCTGCTACTGCTCACCCTGGAGCCCACTACAAAGAGTGAGCAAGTTACACAGAGCTACCAGTATGAGAAACAGTAAAAATCTAAAAACAAAACCTGCAGTATACAGCATCTGCCTTTGTGAATTACATTTTGGAGGTTAAAAATGCTATTCATTTTCTTGGTCTATGACCCACTCACCCTATTCCCACAAAGAAGCCCCTCTTCCCATAAACTAAAATTTGCTGCAAACCTACCAAACTATTTTTTATGCTGCAATAACAAATAAAAGCAATTTCACTGCAATGACCAATTGCCCAACACAAGCCCTATGCTCTCCTTAGAGTCCTCTGCTCACCTGCACTCATGCCTCCTCTTTGCCTTCACATCTGCTTTGCTCTTCTCAGCATGCTCCCTCCTCCCCACTCCATCCACTCAAATCCCATTCTGTAAGGCTTAGTCCTAGTTCCAACCTCCACCTGCTCAAGTATGGCTACCCTTACTAAAGACCCAGTTCTCCAGGATTTTATCTTTGGAAGTAATATACTATGTCATTTTATATAAGGACTTGAGCATCTTCAGGTTTTAATATCCCTGGGGGTGCTGGAACCAATTTCCCAGTGATATGAGAGATAACTGTACAATATTATTTACTACTCAAGTTTAGTATTCTGTCTAGCACTCATTGCTGATTACTTTAGGGGAGTCTTTCTTGCTTCTAAAGCTATGGTTCCAGTAGGTGCAAAATAAATACCTTTGGATTCATTGATACATTCATGCTTTAATTCTTTCCCTGTAGTGCCTAAAATGGGGCTAAGCATATAGCAGGGGCTCAAAAAGTCTAGCTAATCAATAATAGGTCACTTTCATGGAGCATTTTTCTTAGTCCACTCCAGATATCAGGTTGGAACATTCTCTAATTTAACAATATGGTTGCTATGCAAAAGGAGACTAACCACCTTACAAAAATTTGTGTGCCCCCTTCCCCCATATGGGCACCCCTGGTAGCTCAGCTAGTAAAGAATCTACCTGCAATGCAGGAGACGCCGGTTCGATTCCTGGGTCAGGAAGATCCCTTCGAGGAGGGATAGGTTATCCACTCCAGTATTCTTGGCCTTCCCTGGTGGCTCAGCTAGTATAGAATCCACCTACAATGCGGGAGACCTGGGTTCGATCCCTGGTTTGGGAAGATCCCCTGGAGAAGAGAAAGGCTACCCGCTCCAGTATTCTGGCCTGGAGAATTCCATGGACTTTTCCATGGGGTCGCAAAGAGTCAGACATTACTAAGCAACTTTCATTTCCCTCATAAAGAATTGTCTCTGAGCAGCAGTTCCTCAGGCAGGCAAGACATTTTCCAGTTTCCTTGCATCTAAATGAAGCCATTAAGTAGTGTTCACCAACAGAATGTGAGCCAAGGTTATTTCTGGGCTAAGGTGGCTAAGAAGTGGATGTGCTTTCTCCTCTTTCTCTCCTCCCAGCTGCTGCCTGGATGAAGATCTCTCAAGGTTGTAGAGGATGGTGAGGCCAGATGTTGGAAGGAACTGGATCCTTGAATCACCACATGAAGGAAGCTTCCTGCCAATTGCATTGGGCTGATACCTTGGAGAAATAGACATTTTTGTGTTTAGTTACTGAAAATCTGAGGTTTGTTACAGTTAACTAATCCACTTACCTGTCTCTGAATGAGTGAGATTGCCACTGAGGGGAAGAGCAGTTCAAGATGAGAAGCAATTAAATTCTCATGCATTAATACATGATGGGTTATCAAGGTGAAGGCTAATTGGCTTCCAAAGCGTGCCTCTGTACATTTAATGAGGAATTCAGGCATGTTCCCCTAGTCCTAACAAAATGACTTTATTGTATTTTGTAATACACCCAAGCCTGTTGTTACAAATATTATCTGAAGTTACCTATATCTCCTATCACCAGCCCAAACCACTTCCTAAACTGCATACATAAGTGCTGCTAGGCAGCTTTGCCAGACGTTCCCCAGAAACCCCAAACTCAGAATCTCTAATACTGATCTCATCTACCTCTCCTGTGCATCTCTACCACATTCTTCCTTCCATGAAATTTGTTGTTGAAGTTAGTAGCAATCCAAGTGGCATACATTTCTCATCTCCCACATGCAACAAATCACCAGATGTTGCCTATTTCCCTTCCTCAAAATCTCCCACACCCTCCCTTGTTCTCTTCCCCCACTGCCACTTCCGGGGTCAGGCTCAAGTCATCTCTTTCCTAAACTGTCACCATAGCCTCCTAACTGCTCTCTTCTCTAACCCAGTGGGTGGCTATCTTTTGCAGGGTATGATCATCACACAGGGACCTTGTTAAATATGCAGATTCATGAGAGCCAGCCTTGAGTTTCTGGTTAGTGGGCTTAGATGGAACCTGGTAAGGTGACACTGAAATTGGTGGTCCATAGAATATATTGTTATTTTTAGTCTAGTATCTACACTGCCACTGATATTATTTTTTCCATCACTCAGTTCTAATTTTGCTCAACTGTACAAATTCTCCAAAGGCTATATGGTGAAAATCTAAACTTTTTTGAATGTGCTTCAAAACCCTTTGTGAGTTGGTTTCTGCCTATCCACTAGCCTTAACAACCACCCCCCAACCCCGCCCCTCTCCACCTGACCATTGATTCTCTAAGAATTTTGTTCATCCACCTCTCTATAACTTTGCATGTTCTCTTATCTCTATCTGATAGCTGCCCCCGCCCCGCAACATGCCACCTGGAAAATTCCTATTTCTTGTTCAAGTCTCACTTGCTCACTTCCAACAGAAACTTCTCTGGACAATGGGCCTTGACTCCCACAACACACTTGGGTCTTTCTACTCTTGTGCTCCTTCTAAATAGTCTACCTACCTCTGCCATAGCAATAATTTGCTGTGGTCTCTTGTATACACATTTATCTTCCCACTATAGTATAAACTTCTTCAGAGAATGGGCCAAATCTTTTTAAATGTATATTCACAGTACTCAAATATTGCTCAAGGAAATAATAAATTATAATAGATCTAAATATAAGAGTTAAACTATACTGCAAAATTTAGAAGAACACATAGAAGAAAAACTTGACAGCCCAAGTATTCTCAGGCAAAGGGAAAATTTTCATAGAAAAAGAATTCTTAGATACGATAACAAAAACATGACCTATAAAAAGAGAAACTGGTAGATTTGTCTTCATCAAAAGTAAAAGTTTTGGGGTCTGACATCATTAAGAAAAAGAAAAGATAAGCCACAAACTGGGAGAAGATATTTGCAAATTATATTTCTGATAGAGCCTGTATTCAGACTATATAAAGAATTCTTATAATTCAATAATTCAATAACAGGAAAACAAAAAAACTCATTTTAAAATAGGCAAAATATTTTACAGACATTTCACCAAAGAAGATAAATGAATGACCAATAAGCACAGAGGAAAATGTTCAGTGTCATTAGTCATTAGTCATTTGATAAATAAAAATTAGATCCTCAATGAAATATCATGTCACTCTTACTAGGTAAGTTGTAATAAAAAAGACAAAGTGGGAACAATCCAATTATCCATTAACTGGTGACTAGATAAACAAAATTAGATTGTGGTGATGGTAGCACAAGTCTGTAAACTTACAAAACATCATTGCCCCTAAACAGGTGAATTTTATGATATGCAAATTGTACCTCAACAAGTTATTTTAAATAAAGAATAAGTCATTGTTTTTCACGTGTATAGATAGATGTGGCTAATACCACTACAAAGACAATGTACATTAATGTACCTGCCGTGTGCCAGGCAGTGATCCATCATTTCATACGTGCTAACTATGTATCTATTTAATCATCACAGTAATGCTATTGGTTGACACTATTATTATCCCTGTTTTGCAGATGAGAAACCTGAGGCACAGAGAAGTTAAATAACTTGTCCAGTGTCATATACCTGAGAAACGGTGGATCTACAAATATTGGAAGAAAATGAAATTGCCAAATTACAGCATTTGTTATATCAAAAAAAAATTCCATTTTATTGAAATAATAATAGAAACAAACAATGTTTGGATTGCTTATTCTTTTTCCCTTTTAGTTACACACTAGAACCAAAATTATATTAAAAACCCCAAACTATCATTTGTTTCTTCTTTCCCATCATTTTCACTGGGTAAAACTGACATTTCTGCCTAAATACTACTATGGAAAGGCAGGATTTTATAGCAATACTATTGTACATCATCAAAAGCAAGCCTTACTCATCTTCATTCTACTCTAGTCTATGGATCCAGGTCCTTTTGAACACAGAAAGGAGTAAAAGGCGCCAACATCGCAGATTCAGTCGAAGCAAAGCTCCTCACGTGGCATTCATGAAGACCAGCTTCACATACCTGCATTCACCTACCTGCAAACATTGCCCCAGAGAGGCCTCTGCACATCCTCCACTAACCTGTGCCTTACCATAAGCTGCGTACATACTGGCACAGAAGATGACCATCGGAGTCCAAGTTTATGCTCCTTACGAGGAATAAAGATTGTATTTAAGTAAAGAAATCTGTTGATGACATCTAAGCCCAAATATGCTACAAGTATCACTCTGAAAATGGACAGGAAAAGGTATTAGGTTACAGGAAGCCCCTATAATTTTATATGGAAAGCAGTAAATTCGGGTTGTGTCTTACTGTGCCGCACATTAATGTAGTCAGTCCGAGTCAAGTCACGTGAGTGCCATGATGGGAATAGAGAGACAGGGTCTTGCCTTAAAAAAAAAAGAGACTTCTCAGACAATTCTGCTAAAGGATGCCTGACTCAAATTTACAGTGGATTGAATCATTTCAGTTCTGACATTATTGAAGATAATTTGTGCAAGCCCAAAACAAGATTTCCTTCCTCGTTCTACCCTCTTTTTTCTCATCCTACCCTTCAGATTGTAAGTACTGGCTCTTTTTAGCTGAGGCTGAATCAATCATTTTCATTACTTCATTGCAATTCGAAGACAATTGCAGCAAACAAAAAATAGAATTTGACTTGCTGATGTTTAATTATTGATGTGGCCTTTTTAAAACACATTTGGTTCTCAGAACTGTGCTCCGTTTCTCGTTGGTTCCCATTCTGTTTGTTCTTGGCCTCTGTGTTCCTTTTCGATTTTCTGCAGGTTAGCAAGTGCCGCGTCGTCTGCTTTTGAAATGTGTCTTTAGGCATGCTTTTGTTTGACAAGGAATGCCAAGGCTGAGCTGACAAAGTCTGTTTGAAAATCTTTTTTCCAGGTATACAAGATCAGTGAGCCTGTTCAATGTATACTGTGATTAGAATTTTTCTTCAGATATTTATATCAACATTTCAGTTTTAGGGAGAGATGTTTTCAGAGCCTACCTGTCAGACGAAACTTATAAAAGGTAAGGAACTCTATCATTTATATATTCAAATGCAGAAATACATTTGTGGTAGAGCTGACATCCTCCATACTTCCCCCCATCCCTCGTGTGACTCGAAAGGACATAGGTTACAAGCTTCAGTCACCCCTCTTCCCACATGCAGGAGCAAACATCTCCTTTGGAGTTCTCACCCTCAGCTACAGGATCTCAGGATCTAACTGGGAAAGATTTAGAAGGTTTTTGTCTCATGGCTCCAACCTGGGCTGGTGATCTGTTTCACCCTTGATAGTATACTTGTTTCAATGCTGTTCTCTCAGAACATCCCACCCTCGCCTTCTCCCACAGAGTCTAAAAGTCTGTTCTGTACATCTGTGTCTCTTTTTCTGTTTTGCATATAGGGTTATCGTTACCATCTTTTTAAATTCCATATATATGCGTTAGTATACTGCTCAGGGCTGGTGCACTGGGAAGACCCAGAGGGATGGGATGGAGAGGGAGGCAGGAGAGGGGATCGAGATGGGGAACACATGTAAATCCATGGCTGATTCATGTCAATGTATGGCAAAAAACCACTACAATATTGTAAAGTAATTAGCCTCCAACTAATAAAAATAAATGGGAAAAAAAATAAATTACCAATAATACCTAATAAAATGTAAATGCTACTTAAGTCATTGTAATATAAATACAATGTAAAAGGTTTTTGTCATAAGTGTTCATTTCCTTCAAGCTTTCTCTTTGAGGGTAGGGGAAATGGGGGCAACAGTGGAAGAAAATCCAGCTACTGAAGGAAAGTTTGCCTCTAGAAACCTATGCACTAAGAATATGACCTCCCAATGTGTGTGTGCATGTGTGTACCCAGTTGCTAACTCATGTCTGACTCTTTGTGATCCTATGGACTGTAGCCTGCCAGGCTTCTCTGTCCATGGAATTCTTCAGGCAAGAATACTGGAGCAGGTTGCCATTCCCTCCTCCAGAGGTTCTTCCTGACCCAGGGATCAAAACCGTGTCTCTCGTCTCCTGCATTGGCAGGCAAATTCTTTACCACTGTGCCACCTGGGAAGCCCCCATAAAAGTTTTCAAATACCAGGGTTTTTTTTTATCTAAAGCATTAAGCTTTGGTATCCAATTCAGTTCAGCAAATATTCATTTTATTCTCCAGATGTATTTAAAGGCACAATACATTTTACCTTACAAATATAGAAAATATTATTTCAAAGTATGTTGCTATTGTTGTTCAGTCGCCAAGTGGTATTCAACTCTTCAAGACCCCATGGACTGCAGCACACCAGGCTTCCCTGTCCTTTCACCATCTCCTAGAGTTTGCCCAAAGTATGCTGCTGTTGCTAAGTCACTTCAGTTGTGTCCGACTCTGTGCGACCCCATAGACGGCAGCCCACCAGGCTCCCCCGTCCCTGGGATTCTCCAGGCAAGAGTACTGGAGTGGGGTGCCGTTGCCTTCTCCGGCCCAAAGTATAGATCTATTTTAAAAAGCAACTTCTTTTTGGAAAACAAGGAAGGGGAATCACCTTGGCCACCAGTTATTTATCTATACCTCACCATCTAGACTTACATTAATGTGTTGCAAGAACACAAATAATAGTACAATACAAAATTAGAGTGGAGAACTAAAGTGGAGAACTAGAGTGGAGAACAAGTTGATAAGCTTACAAGATGAAATCATTTTAAAGGATTTTGTTCAGTTCAGTTCAGTCACTTAGTCGTGTCCGACTCTTTGCGACCCCATGAATCTCAGCACGCCAGGCCTCCCTGTCCATCACCAACTAGACCCATGCAAAAAAATTAATTTCAAATGTGGTTTATTGAGTGATTAAATTTACTGATTCAAGCAGGCCCCACATGTTGCCCACCCAAAAACACCTCCTTAGCTTTTTCAGTTAGTGGGACAGACAAACAGAACATTCTGTAGTTCCTGATATGAATTCAACAGTTCAGAGTGTAACTAATTGTGATTGACCCTCTCCTCAGTCATAAAAAATAGTCAGTCTCGCGACCTGACTCTTTGGGGCCCCGTGGACTGGAGCCTACCAGGCTCCCCCGAGGAATTTTCCAGGCAAGAATATGGAGTGGGTTGCCACTTCCTACTCCAGATATCCTCTTGATCCAGGAATTGAACCCAGGTCTCTCGAGTCTCCTGCACTGGCAGGCAGATTCTTGACCTCTAGCGCCACCTGTATGCTGATCTGATCTTAACCTGATTAGGTGTATAGTTTCTACACACCTAAAAGAAAGAGGAAGAAAAAGTGCAACTATTATGAGGTTAAGTGGTTCATTTTCACACCAAACCAGTTGTGACAAGTACCACCACTGATGGAAAGCAGATCCTAATGTTCCCCTCCAGTCACTGAAGACAAATAGCAAGAAAAAGAATACTTTTCTTTGTGCTTATTCATGGTTAGTTTGGCTCACTTGGTGCAGTTGGTTGAGTCTTTGGCATAAGAAAGAGCCAAACCCGTGCCAGATACCTAAAGTGTTGCTTCAACAAATACTGCAAGATTCTCCCTGCTATGTGGCCAGAGAAAGTGTCAGAATCTGTCCAAGTGAAGTAAGACAGAAAAACTAGTGTTGTGTTAAGATGGAGGAGTATACACAACCTATCCGTTTCATTTTGTGTTTCTGCTAACTTTAACTGGACACATTATACAGAATCTTTTGTTTTTCTACAGAAATTCTAGAGTTATCCATGAATCCCCAGGATGAGAATATCTAATCTAATTGGGGAGGTGTTACCATGCTCACAAATTCAAATGATGAAGAACAAATTGGGCTTTGCAAAACATGTATAAAACCAACATACATGTTAATGCCCATGGTCGACCAGCTTAATATAGAGGGCCCCAGAGAGAAACACTTCAGAATTCCATAACTTCACCTACTTCAGGGCTTGTTTCAGGAATGAAGAGTAGATAATCATTTGTTTCGAATGCACAGCAAGTGAGCAGGGAATTTGAAAGGTGAGGGAGGGAATATTCTTATTGGGGATGAAATGGAAATTATTTACTCTGGCGATCCTCATTATCCTGTTGATTTCCATCCAGCTGACACCAAGAGGTCCCCTTATTCCCCGCCTACCTCTTACAATTGTCTATTCCCTTTGATTTTGCGACAAAAATTTGCAAGTCTGAAACTTATATTTCACCTGAAATATTAATATTCAAGCTCCAGGTATTAAAAGGAGGAAGAGAGAAGACCCTCACTTTCAAATCCACAGTCAATGCTTTAACACATTGGAGAAGTTTGACAAGCACAATTGCATGTCCGATTATCAATGCATTATCAACATTTACTAATGTTGCTTTCGTTGGCTTTTTTCCTAGTGCAGTCACTTCATGCAAAATTCTAAATTCATGTCAAGATAGAAGTAAGAACTACAATTTTTTAAAGTGTGCCAGACATGCAGAAAAAAATAAAGCCTAATTAATCTTTTTTTTTTATGAGACTAGAAATACATTTTGCTTGTGGTCTGTTGTAGGGAACAGATCTTGTTAAAAAGGAAGATATCTCTTAGAACAGAAATATTCTCAGGGCATGGGGAGCAAAAAACCATTAAAGAGTTTAACTCTGCTAAAACAAGATCCCTAGCTGCCTTGTGCCCCAGGCAGCTCATGCAAAGGGTACAATCTGAGAACTTGATTAAGTAGGCTCTGCTGCAGTCCCCTGCCCATAGCACCCTGTCCGGGGCCCACAACCCCCAGCCCTTGCCTCAAGTTCAACTTCTGATTCATCAATGCCGCACTGCATAGTGAACTTGAGTCAGACTGGGCAGGTTCTCAGTTCAACAATGTATCAACCACCTGATCATAACTCTTCGAGTTTTTTCTGGTAAAATGAGTAAAAAACTGATTTTAAAATTTACCTCACAAACTTATTCTAAAAAATAATTTACATAAAGGCCCTAAAACAATACCAGCCATACAGTAGGTACTCAACCAATGTTTCCTTCTCCCAGAAACTGATTCCTACCCAAGACTTCTTTCTTAAACATTTTGGGGAAAAAACACTATGTGAGGGACAATTCTACAAATAGACAACTTATTATGAGCCTATAACCATTCAATTAAAACAGACTATAAACACTTTTTAAAATGTGTGTGCTATATTAATCACATCCAAACTATCCACTGTTACTAATTTTTACCGAAGCAGGATTATGCTTGTTGATACAGGCCTTAGGTCTAAATCAGCAAGCCAGAACTACTTTGATGGGTTCCAACTTGATGTTGTCTGGAAAGCAACTTTAACAAGTTCCTCAAAACTCCTCTTTCGTTTAAACCCTTAGGAGAAATTGCAAGGGTCTTTTACCATAGGGTTCAGTTCAATTCATTTCAGTCGCTCAGTAGTATCCGAGTCTTTGTGACCCCATGGACTCCAACATGCCAGACTTCCCTGTCCATCACCAACTCCCAGAGCTTGCTCAAACTCATGTCCATTGAGTCAGTGGTACCATTCAACCATCTCATCCTCTGTTGTCCCCTTCTCCTCCTGCTTCAATCTTTCCCAGCATCCCAGGATCTTTTCCAATGAGTCAGTTCTTCACATCATGTGGCCAAAGTATTGGAGCTTCAGCTTCATTATCAGTCCTTCCAATGAATATTCAGGGCTGATTTCCTTTAGGATTGACTGTTTTGATCTCCTTGCAGTCCAACAGACTCTCAAAAGTCTTCTCCAACACCACAGTTCAAAAGCATCAATTCTTTGGCACTCAACTTTCTTTATGGTTCAACTCTCACACCTGTACATGACTACTGGAAAAATAATAGCTTTGACTAGATGGACCTTTGTTGGCAAAATAATGTCTCTGCTTTTTAATATGCTATCTAGATTGGTCATAGCTTTACCCTAGAGTAGCAGACTCTTTCTTAGCAAAGGAGGCTATATAACTAAGCTCTGCTGGCTTCTATTTAGGTAACCATGATGAACAAGACTTCCATCACCATGGGTTCAGCCTCTTGGAAAACAGGACTTCCTCCCTCAGTCCCAGAAGCTGATGTTGTTCTTTCCCAACTAGGAGGTGAAGTGAAGACCAAGTTGTTTAGGGTGTTAGTAAGACTCCTAAGACTGGTGACTACGGTAAAGAATCTGTCTGCAATGTGGGATGCCTGGGTTTGATCCCTGGGTTGGGAAGATACCCTGGAGAATGGAATGGCACCTCACTCCAGTATTCTTGCCAGGAGAATCCCATGGGCAAGCCTGGTGGGCTACAGTTCATGGGGTCACAAAGAGTTGGACATGACTAAGTGACTAACACTTTCACTTTCAAAGGCCCTCAACAAGCCACATAATAATTCAACTGCCCATCCAGAAAGAACTCTATTCTTTCACCTGGGTCAGGCCACCCTGACAGAAGACATCTTAAAATAAAACAAATCACCAGACCTCCCTAGAGAGGGTAGTTTTACTCCTCAGTATAGAAGGCTCAGTAACCAATTAAAAGCACAGCCCTCACCTCTCAAGCCAAGTGGTATCTCTGGGCCCACCAATGGGCCATGGTTTATGATGAAGCCTTAAGATTTATTTTGAAGTTCATCACATACCAGTGACAATGTAATAGAAAAGAGGAATAAAACCACCCACCCCATATGTACAGTTAGAATTCTATTAAAATGGAAAGTCAAAATGGGTTTGTTTGTGTCACATTTTAGCACCAGACAAGAAAAAAAAATTGTATTGTAGGTAGTTCTCACTCTTCACAAAATAGAATAAAGCCCTTGGTCTGACTCCAATCCCATTATCAAAAAGGACCATTTACTTAGTGTAAAAAAAAAAAAAAAACCCCACAGCTCATCAATTTATCATTAACAAGAGCATTAACTACCTAATGCAAGAGAACTACCCTTCCCCAGGAATTCTGTTAATTGGAGGCTAGAGCCAGACAATAAACATGGGGGTGGGGTGGCCACAGGAAGGAACACAACACTCATGCTCTGTGTTCCCAGCAGAAGATGCTGCACGACGGCCCACCGTAACCAATGAGCTCCCGGCACACTCAAAACGGAGGGAAGGGGCTAAAGTGAGGAAAAGTCAAACTTTCACATGGGCACCTTCTGGAATTCTGTTATTGCTACTGATCCTTGCTTATTTTCAACACACAGTCCCCAGTAGCTCTAGGTTTCTGCCCAGCTCTCTCGGCCTCTGTTTGTGAGCATGCAAACTTGCAGTTGGGAGTGGTGCTCCCTGGAATAATAAATGTAAGTGAGCACATTTCTCAAAGGCTAAGATGCTGCCGTTAGCATCATCCTAGGTAGTCCAGCAATAATATCAAACACTAAGTGCTATTTAACCCTCTGTTGGTATTAACTAATTTAATCCCCGCTCAAGAAATCTAAGATGTAAGGGCTATTATCTTTCCTACTTTACAAATGAGAAAGACAAGGCACAAAAAAGAATGATAACTTGCTCTTGGTCACAAAGCCAATACACAGGGCAATTAAAATTTGAACACAAGATTTCTGGCCTCAGAATCCAAGTTTTTAAGGTATACTATACAGGTATACAATAATACCTGTCAATCCCACTAGTAATAAAATAAGAGTGAAGAAATGAATCCATGACTTGGAACTCAGAGATAACCAATGCATAATCAAGAGTTCACAGTGATGGCTGATTCATGTCAATGTATGACAAAACCCACTACAATATTGTAAAGCAATTAGCCTCCAACTAATAAAAATAAATGAAAAAAAAAAGAGTTCACAGTGGTAATGTTGAGTTTTTTCAATTAGACTGTCGACTTTGAAATCAGTCAGACTCAAGTTCAAATCCTAGATAGGCCCTATTGCATATTAGTCAGTGAAACTTGAACAAATTAGTTGACTATCCCAAGCCTCACTTTCTAAACTTTACAATGAAGATAATAACAGTACATACCTCATAGAGTCATGAGAATTAAGTCACATATCACCTGGATAAGCATACGTGTGTGATTCTAGCTACATATCTAGTGCACCATAAGCAGTAACTGTAATCATCTCCATTATTATTTATTACCCACACAACTTTCCATTGTAGGTAAGCATTTGGAAGGAATGATCTTTCTTCACCCCACTGCTTTCTAAAGCCCACACATGTGAGATGACTGGTGAGGATTAGGGGTATCGGCTGCAGCTAAGGATCACAGCAAAGCTAAGGGGCTCACAGGGACCAAACCCCTCAACCTTGGCTTCATTAGCAAGTTTCTCTAGCTGAGCTAACCCAGCCCATGCCAGTCAAGCATTCCCTTGCAAATATAAATCATTACCCAATAAACCACAGACATACAAGACTGTCCACAGCAGATAAAGCTGTGGGTCAGGATACCCAATCCCTGAGGCTTTGTGGAAAGAGAGAAAAAGCTACAGCATTAATTATATAAACAGTTACTTGGAAAATGCTTTAAGCAAGTGTTTTAGATTCCCTTTTAATTAGGATAAATAATTACTGCACTTTCATCTTGCAGTGAGCTCCCTAACTCTCCCATGCCCCATCTTCAAATACCAACTAGAAAGATAGAGGGAATAAACTAATGGTGTGCACTTTTAAAGCCACTTTATCTGTCCGGATCTTAGCTTCACCATCTGTACAACGAGGAGGTTGGTCAAGGTACGTCTCCAAGGCCCCTTCCAATAAAATATCCGCAACTCTGTGCAGTGCTTTGGGGCTGCACCACTTTACTCATCCCATGTTTTTTTCTAGGGAGCAGCATAGTATTTGAAGGTATTAACTGTATTTGTTTATTGAGCTTCAAAAACTCTTTTCCAAATGCAAACATCAAGACATCCAACAATTCCATAAGTATGCCATGGAATAGAGAAACCCAAAATAACAGGTCTGAAAAATGTCTGGAGAATAGTTCAAATGAGGAATGGTTAAAGAACTGAAGATGTTCTTGGGAAATTACAAAGTTATCTCTTTTAATTAAACTTATTCTGAAGGTCTCCAGAACTGGAATCAATGGATTAACATTGCAGGGAGAGAGACAGTAAATAACTTGATAAGAAACAGCTTTCTATCCAAGACAATGGTTCAAGATGGAAAAAAGTTATATAGCTATGAGCACCACTGAAAGAAACGTAAAGACTTCCTATCATGTAAAGATGTAAAGATGCCTAGAGGAAATTCTTCAATTGGGATCATAAATAGAGCCGTGTATGCTAAGCTCATATTCTCTTTGAGATTCTGTCCTGACTCTCGCAGATAATTAATAACTTCTTCATCCAAGCTTCATAAACACCATTTAAATAACTCTAGCAGAGCACTTACATGTGATGTTATAATGTTTGTTTATTGATGTCACCCTCATCAAACCAAGAGTGTTTCATTATCCTTTGTCTACATCTGTCACAGCTCCAAGTACATGGTAAATTCTTAATAAATACTGTGTGTTAGTTGCTCAGTCGTGTCCAGCTCTTTGCAGTCCCATGGACTGTAACCCACCAGGCTGCTCTGTCCATGGAATTCTCCAGGTAAGGATACTGGAGTGGGCTGACATTCCCTTCTCCAGGAGATCCTCCCAACACAGGAATTGAACACAGGTCTCCTGCATTGCAGGCAGATTCTTTACCATCTAAGGCACCAATAAATACTGGCTGAATAATAAAAATAAACCATGACCAAAGGAGTTTAGAAGACTGCCCTTGCCTTCAGAGATGCTTGCAATCTAACTGAAAAGTCAAGATGAACATGAAAAGTGAAGGTGTTAGTGGCTCAGTCATGACCGACTCTTTGTGCTCCTCTGTCCCCAGAATTCTCCAGGCAAGTATACTGGAGTGGGTTGCCATTTCCTACTCCAGGGGATCTTCCAGATCCAGGGATCAAACCTGGGTTTCCCGCATTGCAGGCAGATTCTTTACCATCTAAGCCACCATAGCTGAGCCAAATGTTATATAGTTATTAATATATGTAATCTCTTGGACTCAGTGAGGACTTAGCAAGTGTTTAGGAAGCACGTTCATTTGACAGCACTTGAGCATTAAGTGGCGTCCAGAGCTTATCAGTCAATGAGGAGAGGCTGCTGAGGCTGACCCGAGCATCCTCAAAATCTGGCCCCACCTGCTTGATGGCATTTCTCTCTAAAATACCAACTGATTCCTCACAGTCTCCCGAACTCACTCACATTCTTGTTTCTGTGCTTTGGCTCAAGATGGTTCTATTAGCTGGACATCCTTCCTCTCCCTTGTCTAGCAAACCATGATCCTTTCCTCCCCAGGATTCCCTATCACTCACTTACCACCCAATAGTATGTCTGTCACCCATTCACTAAGCAATTGGCTCTTCAGTATGTATGGGTTGAGCTAAACTTTACAGATACAAATGAGGAGACATATTTCTTGCCCTCAAGATGTTCAATGTTTGTTGGAAGCCAAACATTGTCTCTTTATATAAACAGTTATGATTTTTGCTTTTTTTATTTGTCCAAGATTATTTTAAATTGGAGAATAATTGCTTTACAATGTTGTGGCAGTCTCTGTCATACATCAATGTGAATCAGTCATAATTATATATATAACATTCAGAAAACTAAGATCATGGCATCTGGTCCCATCACTTCATGGGAAATAGATGGGGAGACAGTGGAAACAATGTCAGACTTTACTTTTTTGGGCTCCAAAATCACTGCAGATGGTGATTGCAGCCATGAAATTAAAAGACATTTACTCCTTGGAAGGAAAGTTATGACGAACCTGGATAGCATATTAAAAAGCAGAGACATTACTTTGCCAACAAAGGTCCATCTGGTCAAGGCTATGGTTTTTCCAGTGGTCGTGCATAGATGTGAGAGTTGGACTGTGAAGAAAGCTGAGCACTGAAAAATTGATGTTTTTGAACCGTGGTGTTGGAGAAGACTCTTGAGAGCCCCTTGGACTGCAAGGAGATCCAACCAGTCCATCCTACAGGAGATCAGTCCTGGGTGTTCATTGGAAGGACTGATGCTGAAGGTGAAACTCCAGTACTTTGGCCACCTCATGAGAAGAGTTGACTCACTGGAAAAGACGCTGATGCTGGGAGGGATTGGGGGCAGGAGGAGAAGGGGATGACAGAGGATGAGATGGCTGGATGGCGTCACTGACTCGGTGGGCATGAGTTTGAGTAAACTCTGAGAATTGGTGATGGACAGGGAGGCCTGGCATGCTGCGATTCATGGGGTCGCAAAGAGTCAGACACGACTGAGCGACTGAACTGAACTGATACGTATATATCCCCTCAGGGGGTTCCCAAGTGGTACTGGTGGTAAAGAACCCACCTGCCAACGCAGGAGACATAAAAGACACAGGTTTGGTCCCTGGATTGGGAAGATCCCCTGGAGGAGGGCATGGCAACCCACTCTAGTATTCTTGCCTGGAGAATCCCATGGACAGAGGAGCCTGGTGGGCTACAGCCCGTAGGGTTACAAAGAGTAGGACACAACTGAAGCAACTTAGCACGCATACATATATCCCTCCCACTTGAGCCTCCCCTGCCCAGCTGTTTTTTATTTCTTCTACTTTTTGGAAGCAGGTTGAGGGTGGACCGAATGCTAGTGGATCAGGTGATTGGTTGTGATTGTTCCTCAATTTAAATACAAGCTTTTTTTCTGTAATAGCAGAAACTTTGAAAATTGACCTTTGCTACAAACATGCTAACCATCACTGACCCTGATTTCCACTGTGTCTTTCCCCTTTTAAGCTGTTCTCTACTTTGTCCAAGAGAAGTAAAGCAGCTGGTTTACAGTTTCCAAGTTGGTTTTTAACTGATAAAGACTCAACTTTTCTTTTGCCTGAACGTTGTTACAGCCAAACCACTTTATTTTGCTGTTTCATCTACAAAACAGAAAGAAACAAACCAAAAAAAAGAAATAAAAAGAACTCCCCCTGGACCTGAAAGTGCTTGAGGTCTTGAAGAGGTCCTGCAAGGGTGCTCTTTTTGTCACCTTAAAGCAGATGTAAGCTTCCTGAAGGCAGAGTCAGCTTTTATTTACTCATGGGCCCCACATGGCAACTAGCAGGGAGCCATACATAGAGAAACTTCTGGGTAACTATTTATGGAAGGAATGCAAGAGTAGACTCATTCATATGCATGGTCCTGCGCTCTTGAAGTCATCCATGATATTTAACACAATTCATTCTATGTCCTGTTCCTTGGCTATTTCATGGGACCTATCCTTGGTACTTCAGTTAGTAGGTTTCTTGAAGACAGGAATACTGGCTCATAACTTTATCTTGTATTGCCAGTAAAGGTTTGTTGATTCACATGTGTTGTTTTATCTAGAACGAATTTATCCTGCTATGTTACATCTTCTGAAAGAAGAAAAAGAAGACTGCCTTGCATTAACAGAACTAGAATAAGCTCCAGGCCAGAATACTGGAGTGAGTAGCCTTTCCCTTCTCCAAGGGACCTTCCCAGCTCAGGGATTGAACCCAGGTCTCCCGCATTGCAGGCAGATTCTTTACCAGCTAAGCCACAAGGGAAGCCCAGAATACTGGAGTGGGTAGCCTATCCCTTCTCCAGGGAATCTTCTTGACCCAGGAATCAAACTGGCATCTCCTGCATTGCAAGTGGATTCTTTACCAACTGAGCAATTAGGGAAGCCCAGAATAAGCTACCTAGAAGCACACCCTAAAAAGTATATGTTATAGTGTTGCTCAGTTGAATAATTCACTCAGGAGAGTTTCTATTGAATGAGGTTTCAACAGGCTGCACTTGGGGCTGCACAGTGCCTTTCAATTGGTGATAGGCATCCCATATGCAGATTTATAAGCAGCATCAGTAATGTGGTATATTCCTTGTGAATTAACTCATCAATGACTTCTAATGCAATGCAGGAAATGATAGTCACTACACAGAACTTTAGGAGAAAGGGAATGAAGGAGAGAGAGAAAGGAGACCAAAGAGAAAGACAATGTATTCCAGAAGATGAAGGAACAAAAAATTTTATTCACCACAAGAATCTGGATCAATAGACTCAAGGTCAGGCAGACCAGGACAATACTACATGGCCTCCATATGGTTTCAAAAGATCCATTCAGAAAGAACTGCAGTAAACCTTCCTAAGAAGTATAACAACAGAATGACTAGGTTTCTCCAAATGGTCCCATGTTGACTCTAGTCTATAGAATGAATGCCTTGGTTGACTTGTCACACTGTCAAATACAGATAGCTATACAGTTCCCCGTTCTGAGAGCCCACGGCAATCACACTGAAATAAGGCATCAACCAAGAGACCATAATCCAGAGAGGTGAGCAAGCAGCCTCCAAGGTGCCCAGGAAACAAGATTCCAGTGTCTAAGAAGGACACAGAGGACACAGAGGAGCTGTGCTGCTAGGAGCCCACTTTCAGAAAAGCACAAAGGGTGATCATGCTCTGAGCGCTGGGAAACCACATGGTTACGTGCATGTGGACGAGAAAAATGAAAACGTTTCCCAGTTCCTTCGTTCATTTTTTTAAGCATTTAGAGATACAGGCATCCTGACAAATTATGGTCACCGTGCTAGTGCAGAGCTCCCGATCCTATATCTGAACATTTTAAAATCTGTCTTAGCAAAATAGTGTGGAGTAAACTGACTTTTAATGTATGTACACCAGCAGAGTGGTCCTTAGAATACTAAAGTTATTCTGTATGAGTTAGTAAATAGCTCTGCCCCCAAACCTCCAAGTGTCCCTAAGCTGCCCCAGCCTTTCTTCCCATGACATGCCAGATCTCCCCCCATAGGGTCAATGCCTGGCACTGGGTCCCTTTACCAGGTTCTTGAGGCAACCTGGTATTTCTGTCAGACTGATGAGTATCTTGTTTCCCTATAGGTACAAGAAACCCAAGTATCAGAAAGCTGCTAGATGAGATGGAATCAAGTGCTGACCTGGCTGGACATGGGCCCTGATGGCCATGGCTATGGATGCACAAGTTGTGCTTTGGTTACTGCTCATGGGGTCCACTGGCTTCCACTCAGTTTTCATATCTTTGGCGAATTATATTAGAAACCTATAAAGCATTTGAGTGTGGGCTCTACCCCACAACCTGAAAGCCCCTACAAAGCTATAGCCCTTAGACAGCAAGGGATCACCAAATTCTAAACCAGATAAATTAACTCCACACCTAGACACAATTTCAGTGCAACTGTTGAACATCAAGGATGAGAAAATCCTAAAAGATATCAAAGAGGAAAAGGCAGACCATATACTAAGGAATGACAATTAGTTCCTCAGGAGGCCTGAGTAATAGTATATACTGGAAGTCAAAGATATTATCTTCAAAACGTCTAGGGAAAATCCTTACTGACAGAGAGTTCTATATCTAACTAAACTTGTCTTTAAGAGTAAGAACATGTCTCTTTCAGATCTGGTTTTCTCGATGTGTATGCCCAGGAGTGGGATTGCTGGGTCATATGGCAGTTCTATTTCCAGAAAGAGACACGTGCACCCCAATGTTCATCACAGTGCTGTTTATAATAGCCAGGACATGGAAGCAACCTAGATGCCCATCAGCAGACAAATGGATAAGAAAGCTATGGTACATATACACAATGGAATATTACTCAGCCATTAAAAAGAATTCATTTGAATCAGTTCTAATGAGATGGATGAAACTGGAGCCCATTATACAGAGTGGAGTAAGCCAAAATGATAAACACCAATACAGTATACTAACACATATATATGGCATTTTAAAAGATGGTAACGATCACCCTATATGAAAAACAGAAAAAGAGACACAGATGTACAGACTTTTGGACTCTGTGGGAGAAGGTGAGGGTGGGATGTTCTGAGAAAATAGCATTGAAACAAGTATACTATCAAGAGTGAAACAGATCACCAGCCCAGGTTGGATGCATGAGACAAATGCTCAGGGCTGGTGCACTGGGATGACCCAGAGGGATGGGATGGGGAGGGAGGCAGGAGTGGGGATTAGGATGGGGAACACATGTAAATCCATGGCTGATTCATGTCAATGTATGGCAAAAACCACTACAATATTGTAAAGTAATTAGCCTCCAACTAATAAAAATAAATGAAAAAAAAAAAAAGAGCAAGAACAAACCAACTGAAGATGGGTGACTAGTCATAGCCCCAAACTGAGACGCATGTAACTATGTAAAAGAAACAATATTAAGTAAAGAAACTACACACTTTTGGCAAGTTTGAATAAGAATAGACTATTATTAAGAATAGCAGTCACTAAAGAAAAAAAAAAAAAAAGAATAACGATGACTAGAATTGAAGGGACTAAATTCAAGGTGTACCTAAAATTGTAAACAGAAACAATACAAAAATATGAAGGGGGATGTTCAGATTCTAAGCATCTTAAGATTTATATATTGTTCAAAAATTACTGAGGTTTTTTTCACATTAAAAAATTTTAATCACTAATATAAAACATAGAAATGAAAGGGATTACTCCAAATTATAGAGAGGAAAAGATGGGACAACTAAAAGTAATATGTTCAATGAAATAGAAAGTTGGAAAGGAATGAAGAAGCATAATAATTTGGGGGGACTTCCCTGGTGGCTCAGATGTAAAGAATTTGCCTGCAATGCAGGAGACCCAGGTTCAGTCTCTGGGTTGGGAAGATCCCCTGGAGAAAAGAATGGCTACCCACCCCAGTATTCCTGCTTGGAGAATGCCATGGATAGAGGAGCTAGGCGGGCCACAATCCATGGGGTCACAAAGAGTTAGACATGACTGGGTGACTAACACTTTCACTTTCAATAATTTTGTTAACTAAGTAAAAGTTAGTAATCACAAAAAAGTAAATGGATTACATTTACTACTACCTATAAAAATGGAAGATTCTCAGAAATTTGGAATATTGAACACAAGAAAGATTCCAGCTCTTAAATGGTGTTTACAGGAGATTTACGTGAAACATGATGACATTTTAAAAAGCTGAAAGAAATGGCAAAAATATACTGTGCAAATATTACCTGAAATAAACCTGTTGTAGCAAGATTGTATGTATGTGTGTATGTGTGCATGCTCAGTCACGTCCGACCCTTTGCAAACTCATGGACTGTAGTCCGTAAGGCTCCTCTGTCTATGGAATTCTCCAGGCAAGAATACTGTAGCGGGTGGCCATTTCCTCCTCCAGGGGATCTTCCTGACCCAGGGATCGAACCCACATCTCTTGTGTCTCTTGCATTGGCAGACAGATTCTTTACCAAATACCATCCGGGATATAAGACAGAAAACAAAATTCAGAGTGAAATATAATAATAGGAGAACCCCAAAGCCTGTTGGAGGTGCAAGGTGGGCGGTCCTTCTGGGGAAGGCTGGGAAGGTGTTAGTAGAGAGGGTGTGGAATAGATTCCAGGTAGAGGCCAGATGGTGATAGTCAGAGTCAGTGAGTCAGGGCTGATAATGACAGACAGGTTTGTGCAGGAAATTTATGCCCAGACCTAAGCATCCTCAGCCAAACTGTGGGCCCTGATGCTTCAAGCCGCAAATCTACAGTCATCTGATGGTCAAGTGACATGGTCTAGAACAGACTCTAAGGTCTATAAAGATAGTTCTTACTTAATGATAAAAAGGAAAATCCTGCCAGGGAACATACCACAACCATGAACTTGCATTTAACTTAAAACATAATGCAAAATTCACCTTATCCTATAGGGAAATTTACAAATCCATGATTATACTGGAGATCTTAAAATGCCTCACTCAAAAATTATACATCAAGAAAAAAGAAAAATGTAAACCTATAGAAAAATTGTACAATTAATAAGCTGTTGCAACAGTCATAACAAATCTCAGAATCAAAAAAGAGAGGCAACATGATTTTTTTTAAGCACATGTGGAGCCAATATGAAAACTGAACTAACTCTCACAGCCAATGAGGTAAATTCTAACAGAATTTAATAAAGTCTCATTTGATATACAAGTGCACTGAACAGGGAACTAAGATCCCACATGCTGCAGAGCCTGGCCAAAAAGGAAATAAATAAATAAAGGTTCTGGGAAAGGGGAGGGAATAGCTAATCAAACAAATGTGCATCTTGATTCAAAATTTAATTAATAATCACTGGATCAATAACTTTTAAGTTATTTTTTTCAAGTTTCTGTTTCCCAGGGGATGGATCCAGTGCTTCAGACCTACATCTAAACAACTTTTTCAGCTTGGAGCTAACTTTCTCCCACAAGTACAGAATAGCTGTTTTTCTTCAGTTAGCTTCTGAATCTATGACCTTTTGAACATGCTACCACTTGAGTTTTCAAAATAATTTTGTGAACTTCCTACCCCAAGAACCTTCAAAACCCTGCCATTTTTCAGCCACCAGTCCTGCCTCTATGGGGAATTTAAAAATAACTCACCCTAATTCTTTCCTTAAAGGTGTATTCTTGTTAAACTTCTTGACCTAAAGAGGAAACCATCTTGGGGAAGAATTAACCCAAATTAAAGCATGGGCTTGGAAAGAGTCTAAAAGCACAGACTTGGAAACTCCATGATTGCTGCTGCTGCTGCTGCTAAGTCACTTCAGTCGTGTCCGACTCTGTGCGACCCCATAGACGGCAGCCCACCAGGCTCCCCCGTCCCTGGGATTCTCCAGGCAAGAACACTGGAGTGGGTTGCCATTTCCTTCTCCAGTGCATGAAAGGGAAGTCGCTCAGTCGTGTCGGACTCTTAGCGACCCCATGGACTGCAACCCAACAGGCTCCTCCATCCATGGGATTTGCCAGGCAAGAGTACTGGAGTGGGGTGCCGTTGCCTTCTCCAAACTCCATGATTAGACTGAGTAATTTCAGCATAAGTTACAATAGGCAGATCACCTCAGAGCAAAAAACTAGCATGCGGTTTCATGAGGTTACTAGAGAAATCTGGAAAGGTCACAACACAAGTTTCCAATTTCTTCATTGATCCCACAGGAAAATCTAAATTCCAAGAAATACATTAGAGAGTTAACAAAAGTTAAGTTTAGATGTGGTGAGTAATATTATAGTTTTCATTAGAGCCAGGCAATAGGAAAGAATTTAAGATTAAAGTTCAGCATAAATATATTTTAATTTGTGAATTATAATACAATGGCTTGCCTACTATCTATGGTTCAGCTGAGGCCATTCTAAGGAAGGACTGAAAACTCTCATAGAAAAAGACTTTATGATTTGGAGATAAGTGCTTTCAATTATTACTCAGATTCTTACTCCTAATCCTGATACTAAATTATTGCATATTATCATTTAGCTAGTTCCCCAGTCCAGTTGATACAGAAGAATAATAATAAATTAGTTTTCACAACTAAAAACACAAAATGCAGGAGGGTTATATTAAAAATTTATCAGTTTTATTTATAATTCACTATTTAAATGAAATATGATGTGCATGATTTTTGGAAAGATGATATCAGATGTCTTTTGAAGAGTAAAGTCACTTTTTAATTTATCTGTTTTTATATAGAGGGACATTGCTTCTTCAGGGGCAACTTAGTTGTCCTTTTCTATGTCATTGTTGTTTAGTCGCTAAGTCATGTCCAACTCTTTTGTGATCCCATGGATTATAGCCCACCAGGGTCCTCTGTCCATGAGATTTCCCAGGCAAGAATACTGGAGTGGGTTGCCATTGCCCAGAGATTGAACTTGTGTTTTCTGCATTGGCAGGTGAATTCTTTATCACTGAGCCACCTGGGAAGACCATTCCTTTCTATATAAACCCCTACTGTCTGTGAAACTAGCAATATTGATGCTGTGCATGTTTAAGGTCACACTGACCTGTAGTATGTCATATACTGTAAAATAAGTCACACTGGAATGCTACTACTGATACCCTAGGGTGGGCAATATGTATACATTTTTCCATGTTGATTTGTGTTGATTTTTTTTTTACTGTATTTTTAACAAAATGAACTGTCTTTGTGAAGATTGATCATTTTCTCAATCTGAGCATCTTGAATTGTCTGCATTCTTTTTATTGTCTGCTGTTTTACTTTCTTCTCCATTAATGATACTCAAAAACATTGTACCAGGATTTCTATGAGGTTTATTCATTGATTTTTCTTGTCATTGTTGTATTGCTAGAGTGCATTATTATTATTGCTTCTTTCAGTGTTTACATGTATGATATGCTTATTCAACACCAAAACCCTGGAGATTTTCTATTTATTCACTTGACACATCAATTGCACTCATCTCACACACTAGTAAAGCAATGCTCAAAATTCTCCAAGCCAGGCTTCAGCAATACCTGAACCATGAACTTCCAGATGTTCAAGCTGGTTTTAGAAAAGGCAGAGGAATCTGAGATCAAATTGCCAACATTTGCTGGATCATCCAAAAAGCAAGAGAGTTCCAGAAGCACATCTATTTCTGCTTTATTGACTATGCCAAAGCCTTTGACTGTGTGGATCACAATAAACTGTGGAAAATTCTGAAGGAGATGGGAATACCAGGCCACCTGACCTGCCTCTTGAGAAACCTGTATGCAGGTCAGGAAGCAACAGTTAGAACTGGACATGGAGCAACAGACTGGTTACAAATAGGAAAAGGAGTACGTCAATCCTGTATATTGTCACCCTGCTTATTTAACTTCTATGCAGAGCACATCATGAGAAACACTGGGCTGGAAGAAGCACAAGCTGGAATCAAGATTGCTGGGAGAAATATCAATAACCTCAGATATACAGATGACACCACCTGCATAAAGCAAATAAGAACTAAAGAGACTCTTGATGAAAGTGCAAGAGGAGAGTGAAAAAGTTGGCTTAAAGCTCAACATTCAGAAAACTAAGATCATGGCATCTGGTCCCATCACTTCATGGAAAATAGATGGGGAAACAGTGGAAAGAGTGGCAGACTTTATTTTGGGGGGCTCCAAAATCACTGCAGATGGTGATTGCAGCCATGAAATTAAAAGATGCTTACTCCTTGGAAGGAAAGTTGTGACCAGCCTAGATAGCATATTAAAAAGCAGAGACATTACTTTGTCAACAAAGGTCCATCTAGTCAAGGCTATGGTTTTTCCAGTGGTCATGTATGGATGTGAGAGTTGGACTCTAAAGAAAGCTGGGCACCGAAGAATTGATGCTTTTGAACTATGGTGTTGGAGAAGACTCTTGAGGGTCCCATGGACTGCAAGGAGATCCAACCAGTCCATCCTGAAGGAGATCAGTCCTGGGTGTTCATTGGAAGAACTGATTTTGAAGCTGAAACTCCAATACTTAGGCCACCTGATGCGAAGAGCTGACTCATTTGAAAAGACCCTGATGCTGGGAAGGATTGAGGGCAGGAGGGGAAGGGGATGACAGAGGATGAGATGGTTGGATAGCATCACCGACTCAACGGACATGGGTTTGGGTGGACTCCAGGAGTTGGTGATGGACAGGGAGGCCTGGCGTGCTGCGGTTCATGGGGTTGCAGAGTCGGACACAACTGAGCGAGTGAACTGAACTGAACTGAACTGATACATCAATAAATATTTGTTTCATATCTGTCCACTGTGCAATAAGTTCTGGAAATGAAAAATCTAAATTAGACACTTGAGGCATTCAGTGTCTTCCTCAGTCTCTCTCCCCTCCCCTATCCCACCCTCCCACCCCTCACCCCCCCACCCCCACCCCCACCTGGCTAATTCTTACCCACCCTTCAGATTAAGTTCTTCAGAAGAGGAGTAGGATAATGACTGAAAATAGAACATTGGATTTGGTATCAAGAACGACACTGGCAGCTTTAGCAAGAGTGTTTTCAATGGGACGGGAGGCATGGAGGGGTCAAATGCAGACTACAGGTGACACAAGTGAGGAATTAGAACCAATGAGGACAGACTATTTTAGAACACAAGTACCAAAAGGGAGGAAACAGAGACTGTGGTAATGCATGGGGAGGAGATTGTTCATTAAACAGTTTGTTTTTGGTTAGGAAGAAATTTGAGTATGATTTTAAACTTAGAAACAAAGAGCCAAATCATTGCAAAGAAATTGACAATACAGGGAAAAAAATGAAGATAATTTATGTGGCAAGCTCCAGAATAGTGATGTGATGTTTTATGGGCGTTGATCTTGGTCTTGGGAGGGAAGGACATCTCTCCCCCAGGAATATTAGGGAAAGAAGTAATATGATGACAGTTAGAATCTGAAACTGAGAGTAGTGAAGTGAAAAACACGAGAAATGCCTCTTATCTCCGTTGGGAAAAATGGAATATAAATCATGTTCTAAGAAGATAGATAACGAAGAAGCAAACAGTTTGAGAATGATGAATGTTTGGAAGTGTTTCTATGAGGAATGCATGCTGTGTGCTCCCTTTTGTCCCCTCAATCCATTCTACCTACTTCTATACCTGCTTCATGCCCTGAGATGCCACGGGTTATACTAGCCAGTTTCCTAACTCTCTGACTTTTGTTCACTTCAACCAATGAGAGCAAAGAGAGTTGGGAATATTTATCCTACCAGGTCTTTTTCTGCCTGGCCATGAGATGCCAGTGGTAAGAGTTCCTCTTCCAAGGAACACAGCTGATGTTGGAGGCCTTCCCTTATAGCTACTAGTCTTGGTAGCTTCCTCTTCCTTTTAGGCTTAAGGAGAGTAGTGACTTTTCCTCTGTTGCTGGCCCCAGGACATTTTGCCATCCTGTTTTCCCATAACCTGTCTTAGACCTGAACAAATAGCCTTCCTATTGAACTCTCCTCACATTTGAGTGTGCCGTTTGTTTCTTCTCTGGGATCCTGACTGATGCTGAATGCAAGAGGAAGTTGAGTGCAGATAAGTAGAAGCATTGTCTTAAGCACCTTGCCTAAGTTTGTCGTGCTCATTTTCTCTGGTTGATCTTGCTGTCCATGAGAAGAAGCAGATAAAGAGGACGGTGGGATTCATGGAAGCTTGTAGGTGGAAGAATACATGTGGCAAAAGAAAAGAGAGAGGAATAGAGGGTACTGGTGAATGGGTCATTGAAATTACTGGCTTAAACCTAAGAGCTACCCACATCTGCACTCAAGGGTCATCCACCCTTTGCCCCTGGAGTCCCGGCACAGGTGGGAGAGCAGCGTCGGCCACCAGGGCTCAGTGCTGTGTGCGCCCGTCTCACACGGCTGTGATGGCCACTTCTAACAGTGACCTGGTTCCTGGAGGCCACAGACACACACCCCGCCCCTCACACCCCACCCCACCCCGGTTTCCAGGCCCAAGCCGTCCCCCCTGCTTGGTCGTGAAGACCCTGACACCCAGAGCAGGGCCTGCAGATACCTGGTCTCCCTCCCAGAAACATGGGACATATTTTTCTGATTAAAGAAAATAAAAAGTGCTGTGCCATTAAAAAAAAAAAAAAACCTAAGAGCTGTGTTTTCCATGTGCATTTTGAGTGAGAGAAACACTTTTCTACTGGTTTCTTAAGTCTTTATGGCTGAATTATGATCTCCCTTGAATTTGCCTGTATATTCAGTGAAGCTTCAGAAAATAGAAACATACACACACATACACATATACACACAAACACACTTTAGGTCACTCTAGATCTGAAAGTGTTATTGGACTGTCCTAGACTGAATTGTGTCCCCCTGAATTCATGTGCTGAAGCCCTAACCACCAATGTGATTGTATTTGGAGACAGAACCTTTAAAGAGGTAATGAAGGTTAAACGGGGCTTCCTAGGTTGGCCATCTGTAAAGAACCTGCCTGCCAATCCGGGAGATACAAGAGACACAGGTTCAATCCCTGGGTTGGGAAGACCCCCTGAAGGAAGGTGTGGCAACCCACTATTCTTGCCTGGAGAATCCCCATGGACAGAGGAGTCTGGCAGGCTAAAGTTCATAGGGTCACAAAGAGTAGGACACTTGACTGAAGCAACTTAGAAGCACACACGAGTTAGGTTTAATGAAATCATTAAGGTAGGGCTTTAATCCAATAGATTGGTGTCCTTACCAGAAGAGGAAGAGACACTGGGGATACATGCAAAGAGACAGATCACATGAGGTTACAGCAAGAAGGCAGCTGCCTGCGAGCTAAGAGGAGAGTCCTCAGCAGAAACTAGCTCTGTTGACACCTTGAGTTTGGACTTCCAGCCTCCAGAACTAAGAGAACTGAGGGAATATAAATTTCTGTAAACTAACCCAGCCTGTGATACTCTGCTATGGCAGCCCAAGCAGACTGATATATAGACCACCTAAATCTATGCATATCAAAGGGAACCACACTTCATTGGTCATGGAATCCAATGAGGCAAAATACTCCACTCTGCCCACTTGCGCTGGCCTCTCATCTCCTCTTTACTGACTGTGATTTACTCTCCAAGCCCAATTCCAATTTCACCTCTGGGCAACCTCCCAACTCCCTGGTGGCTCAGATGGTAAAGCATCTGCCTACAATGCAGGAGACCCAGGTTTGATCCCTGGGTCAGGAAGATCCTCTGGAGAAGGAAATGGCAGTGCTCTTACCTGGAAAATCCCATGGATGGAGGAGTCTGGTAGGTTACAGTCCATGGGGTTGCAAAGAGTTGGACATGACTGAGCAACTTCACTTCACTTTATCTTCCCTCTTCCCTAAAGGAATTCACTCTTTAGGAATGCAACCTCTCTGTTCTTTGATAATCCCATGTTTTTATTATTACCTCTCCCTAGGGCCAACACATTAGAATTTTTGAACTCACCCCAGCTCTTATCAATGCCAAGTATACAGCAAGCGCTTAATAGATGTTTGTTGCTTGATGGGTTACTTATCCTCAAAAATTAGATAAAAATTATTTAGTTTAATTTGCTTCTATACTTACGACACATTCTGAGAACAGACGAAAATTCAGGGCAAACAGTTGATTATCATAACACAGATGTGACTTTCCAGCCTTTACTATACCCTCCACAATGTTCATTCAAGACTCGCTCCAGCCCTGGAATGGCTGCAAAGTAGAGGCGAAAGGTTGTCGACGCCACAACTACTCTTACTAAAGCAGCCAGAACAATAACCATGTTAGAATTCTGAAGGTGGAGTGGCCTTTGAATAACTTTGGCAAATCAGACCTACCAACCCTTAGATCCCTTGCAATTCTATCCATTTAGACATTGTCTAAAACAATGGGACCACAGCAAGGTGTGGCCAGGTCTAAAAATGTGTCTGAATGGCAGCTTTTGTAATGGAAAGCAATAGCTGCTTCTCCAAAATGAACTTGTGATGCTTAACAGGCTTTCCATGGCAAACACTATTAAAACAATTCCCTTGAACCTTGCATTTTACTTTTAAAACCACCAGTAGAGTTAACTTTCCCTTTTTCTTGAAGACTGTATCACCTTTAAAATAAGCTCATCATCCACTAATCCATTTCCAAACCCAGTTTGGGAATCTGGGTTAAGCACAGTATAACAGAGGGAGACTGTGGCTTGATGGAGTGAGAGATCCTTCTTTATCTTAATTGGCAGAGTCCTCACAAGGGAAGATGGAGCACCTGGTTCTAACTCTAATTTGTCTTCCTTGCATGAATAATTCATGATGCTTCTGCACCACCAGCCACTACAACAGTAGGGGATGGTCTCTACAAGTGGATCACTGGCTGAAAAAAATGTCCCTCTCCACCCAGCAGGAAGCTTTGGCATCTGTATACGTGAGAATTCTTGCTCAAGGTCAGGTTGATGGCCACTGAATGTTAAATTAGGGTATTGGTAATTAGATATTAGTAATTCCCAATTTGTGGTATTTAACTAAGGCTGACATGCCTCAATATTTAACCTTAGAGAAATGCAAGCAGCTTTCTGAAAATAGAAGAATACGTCAGGTGAACAGTTTGAGGATATGCATATTTGAAGGTTTTACAATCTTGCATATATCTGAAAATTGGACAGAGTGATTTTTTGTTTTAAAAAAACAAAAAGAAAGAAAGGGAGGATGGGAGGAAGGAAGGAAGGAAGGGAAAGAAATCTGATCATGTCACGCCACTGCTTGAAAACTTCCTTGGCTCTCCTGCTCTGAGGACAGAGTCCTCCATGTTGCCTATATGGCCTAAAGAATCTGGCTCCTACCTACCCTTCCAACCTCAGTCCACACCCCACTCTTGGTTTTCAGTACTCCAGCCACAGAAGCATTTTGCGGTCCTTGAGTTTGCTTGGGGACCTCCTGTAGGTTTTTCCCTCTTTCCTCTGTCTCCCCAGTCCCACCCCCAAGCCTCCAACAGTCTCACTTGTGCTTGCCCCTCAACTTTCAACCAGGGAGCCACTTTCACATGTAGAACTGACCTAACTGAATTACAGAGGTAACAGATCCCACCCCAACCCTGTATGTTCCCTACTTATATACAAAGTCATCACACAAGCTTCTTTATCTTTATGAATCTCACCTCACTGCTAACTAAACAATTTTAAACTAGACTAAAAGCTCCAAAGGTATAGGACCTCATCTGTTTACTCTGTATCCCAGGCACTTAGCAGAACACCTAATGCTTTTTTAGGGGTAATGTGAATGAAGGAATGAACCAATTAACAGATTTATGAATGTGGCTCTGTACAGATGTAGCTACACCAAAGCCCAACTGGTAAGTTCACATTCAGTTGGCTTGTTTGTTTGGTGAGATTCTTGCCAAAGCGGAGGGTCTGACAGTTTCAACTAAAGGGATAAATTGACATAAAGATACGGCTATCTACACCAGCTTTTTGCTTCTAGGTTTTGAAAACAGTTTGAAGAGCAAGTCATTTATTTTCAGCATTTGGAGCATATGTTTTCTGACAGTTGATCTACTGCGCACCTGAGTTGTTTTCAACATCTTCTTCCTGAATATGGGTGAGCACCATACAGACTATGTCTGCCATTAGACAAAGAACGGGAACTGGGAAAGCAAAGAATCCAGCGTGACTGAGGGCAGTTAAGGCAGAAGAGGCTGGCAGGAGTGTTTTTAGGGCAGGACAGAGGTATGGGGTGCCCCTGGGAACCAGGCACAATCCAGGCCACTGCACGTTACTCGAGAACTCAGGGAGGCTGCAGAAGGGGAAGCTAGACAGGCTGGAGAGGAAGCCTTTGAGAGTGGGTGACCTTATGAGATTTTAGAAAGACAGGGAAAAAAGTGGTGAAAGGAAGAACCTTGGTGGGTTTTATTGAAGTTGAAAAATAATAGTTTGATAGCTTGAGGTTTAAAAGAAAAAAGAAAAACCAGAAACAAATGTAGGTGCATGCCTATGCGCACACACACATGCCATGTTGTACACCCATTCAAAGTGAAATGCACTTTCCTCTCTTCTCCTTCAAGCAAAGAAAACATCTGCAAGTAAGGGCAAGTCTTCTCACCTCACCCACCCAAAAAGGAGGTGGTGTGTGTGGTTAAGTTGGAGGAGCAGTGCCACCAGAAATGTGGGTGCCCTGCACCCCATCTGTCAGAGCCCAGGGGACCAGAGACAGGACACCAGAGCCTCTACTCTGGCTGCTGCAGAAAATTCAAAACCCAGGTGACCTCAGGCTGCAAATCCCACTTAGACAGTCTGAGTCCTGGAACCTCAACATCATCCAGAACATCATCTCGTTTTCCAGCCTGTGTGGTTCAGGCAAACACAAGAAAACCACATATATACAGAAGAAGGCAAAGCTCTTCAAGTGGCAATGATGAGGGAACAGAAAGAGGGGGAGGAGAGGGAATTATAATTCAGATACGAAAATGGAAAGTAACTGAAATAGTGGAGAGAACTAAGACCAAGAAATGATGCCACTGGCAAACACAACCCACTCCAGTATTCTTACCTGGGAAATCCCATGGACAAAGGAGCCAGGTGGACTACAGCCCATGGGGTCACAAGAGCCAGACACAGCTTAGCAACTAAACCACCAACCACCAAAGGGTAATAGTTATCAATTATTCCCCAGGCTCCACATTGACCAGGAACTTATCCAAATTAGTTTAGTTTCTCCAAACTAATCAGGAACCACATTCTCCCGAGTTGATCTGCTAAGGTGTAGAACTGGAAGCAATTCTTATTTTCTGTAAATACGTGGGTCTTTTTACCCAGAGAATACAGACTCTCATGGTATGAATAAAGTCAAAAGAATGTAAACACTGTCTCTAATTCTCCCTAGTGAGGGGGACAAAGTAGAAAGTCCTTATCCAAAGAGGAGAGTAGGGGGAAGGTTGCACTTCTCACTGTTTTAAGCAGAAGATTTCAACATAAGAAGGTGGAGTTGTTCCACACAGGGCTGAAATGTACAGTCATGCAGTTTGTGAAGTGCATGAAGGTTCTGGCTGAAGGGGTGAGTGAGAGATGAAATCCAGCCTTGGCAGGACCACAACTACTCAGATGAAGAGGTGTCTCTTCCATTAATAAAAGGTAGTATATGCTTGCCTTCTACATACCTGTGAAGCTGGGTTGACCCAGAATCCATGACTTTTCCTAATTCTCAAAAATGTGCCACATGACCCAGTGGTGGTCCTGTTTTCAACAGGTCAAGTGGCCCAAGAAACCAGAGTTGCTCCAGAGTTGAGATGCAAGGAACAGTCTTCCATCAGTGGTCTTCAGAAAATGTAGTTATATCCAGCTGGACAGTGTTGTTGTATGACCTGTTGCCTCAGGCCTCCAGAAAGAAAATTGACTCTTTCCCTTTATCATGTGAATTGAGTTTGACCTAGATTCATTTGGAGCAGGTTAGGCATTCAGGAGCTAAAGCTGCCCACCCACAAGTGGCTCACTAATTTTTTTAAGATAATACTTAAAATTCAAACAAAATTATCCATTTGCCTCAGCCAGCACTGCATTAAGGTCCGCATATTCCAGCTAGTTTAGAGGACAAGCTGGTAACTATGGGGGAATAAGGTCTATAACAAAGCAGCACTTATTTGGGGAGTCCAGACCTCCAAAAAGGATTATTCTATGTACCCCACCCCTATACCTCCTTATCCTTACCGCCCTAAGTAGCTTTAAGTCCTGTTCTCATATTTGGTTGTCCATCCTAGAAAAATAGGATATCCTACTTGTTAAGATACCTTGAAGCTTTTATTTAGCTGCCTCGTATTTAAGCTTTCTCTTACATCAAAGGGGCTTAATATCTCCTGTCCAATATTTCCCAAAAGGATAAAATTAGGTAACTATATGACAATGTTTTGTTACCCACAGATGAAGAATCATTTCGTGCTTCCTAATCACTTCGTGCTTCCTTTGTACAACTGTTTTCTTCAAACATTTCCTGCAAATCAAATTCAGATTTAAAAGTCCTGGGCACGTTCACAATATAAGGAAATCTCATGGTGAAGAATTTTGTCAAAGGCAGGCCTAACAAAGAATGACTCATGACTTTTCTGAGCCTCCACATTGAGTTAACTTAGATGATGATGATGATGTCAAACATCATGAAACCAATTTTATTTCATTTAATAGTTTATGGGTTTTCAAGCCACTTTCACACACCTGTCATCTGATGCTCATAACAATGACCAGGAGTTCGTGGTCAGACACGATTGTCCTCAGTTGCCAGGAGAAGAAGCTGAGGCGCAGGGAGTTAATGATATACAGTTAACGGACCTGTGTTGAAGGTTCGAATGGTGTCAAAGCTCTTCCCCTAACCTGTGAAAACAGCTTGAAGACAAAAAAAAGAAAACAGGAATCATCTGTGTTCTGCAGACATGTAGATAATTTTCTGTAAGCATTCATGCCCTCAAACCCTTAAAATTCAAAAGCCAAAATCTCCAACACATAAAATTCTAAATGAACAGAGGAGACTGCTGACATCTTCAAGGCTGAAAGGCAAAAAGTGCAGTATCACCAAGATAAAAAATGATTAAGTGCTAATCATTACCAGCTGAGATATTATCATCAAATTTTGCATTAGCAGCATAGTAGAGTTATTAACTACATTACGTTAAAAGTGCATCCTGCCGGAATCTTTGCATTTTTCCACCAAAAATAAAGAGGACCTTAAATCAACATTACAACGATGGAAAGTAAAAAAATAAAATGATGCCACTTATACACAGAGTTGGGGAAGCGGCCTCAGTGAACAGGCAGTTGAGCCCTGCAGTTTCCAAACGTCAACTTGGAGAATGTATTAGGCAGAGGTAGCCTTTGTGCTAATGAGATTTTAGATAAAACTCCGATGTAAATACAACATTATCTCCCTCCACCAATCCCTCCCAAAATATCTAGAAGAGCATGCAGTGGCAGAAAATTGTCCATTGCCAGGAGAAAAATATCCTACTGTGAGTTGGTCCAAGCTCTTCTGAAAAATGAAAGATGGCCAGAACATTTCCTTATTGATCAGATGGGGCCAACTTTAACTTTGTGTAAGTCAGCCTAGGATGGATGTCCAAGAACATCTTCATCCTCTGATTTCCCTATCTTCTCTTTTCCTTTGTTTTTTCTTTTGAACTTTTTACTTTGTGCTGGGGTGTAGTCAATTAACAATGTTGTGATAGTTTCAGGTTGACCGTGAAGGGACTCAGCTTTACATATGCATGTATCTATTCTCCCCCAAACTCCCCAATCATCCAAGTTGCCACGTAACATTAAGCAGAGTTCCATGTGCTATATTCTCTCCTTTTTTGATCTCCCACCTTCCTTCAGCGTCCCAGTGTATCCTTCATTTTCACCCCTTCATTTGGACCACAAAGATCAGGATCCCTGCCCATTCTAGGGATGGAAAAGCTATAAGGAATCCTTCTCTCAGTAATTCCTTTAAGTTTTCTGTAGGCACTATCTGTGATCTTTCAGCTTCTTCTATGTAGAACGAGTACAAGATGAACAAGATTTCCTGTTGGCAGTATAGGTTGTTTCTTATAGCCATCTATACTGGCTGACAGGAGATCATGCATTGTTAAGCTAAAAGTTTTCTTTCCTACCAGGAGTAAAGTGGCAGAATAAAGGATGTGTGGAGAACAAGAAAAACCCATTCTCTCAAATATACCCAAAGACAAGTGTATGCTTCCATAATAATTTTTTTCACACCATTTAATTCAAATTTTCTACCTCCACCATTCCTTCATTATAGTTTCTCCCAATGGAAGATATGTTTGAAATCCATACGCCTTATCATTGTTTTTTTTTTAATATGCTGCTGCTGCTACTAAGTTGCTTCAGTCATGTCCGACTCTGTGAGACCCCATAGATGGCAGCCCATCAGGCTCCCCCATCCCTGGGATTCTCCAGACACGAACACTGGAGTGGGTTGCCATTTCCTTCTCCAATGCATGAAAGTGAAAAGTGAAAGTGAAGTCAGTCAGTCAGTTCCAACTCTTAGCGACCCCATGGACTGCAGCCTACCAGGCTCCTCCATCCATGAGATTTTCCGGGCAAGAGTACTGTTTTTATATATAAATTGCAGTTAAGTCATTTTTTATCAATTGCTAAATGTTGCTTATAAAGGCCACATCAACACCCACTCATGCTTATTTGCCAAATACCAATAGATGATATAAACAACTGTGAGGCCAGGAGTGATCAGAGCCTTGATGCAGTCTGTGATTGAACAACTTTGTGGTTGGAATGTTCCTAGTTTCCAGCAACAACACAAACTCACAGGACAATGTATCAGGTTCTAGACTGTGCCTGTTGACATTTATTTGAAAAATGTTAGTTCAAAGGATTCTGAAAATGAACCACCCCCAAATATGACTTTCCTTAATGAAAGGGAACATAGCCTGTGCATTTGCAACCATTAAGGCTGCAATTCATATATGGCCTGCAAGACTGGATTCATTTATTTTCTCATTCAAATATTTGTTGACTGCTCATTATTTGTCTTTTCATACTATTTGTGGGGATCTAAAGGCAAGAATACTGAAGTTGTCTGCCATTTCCCTCTCCAGTGGACCACATTTAGTCAGAACTCCACTGTGATCCATTCAAGAGGGTGGTCCTGCACGGCATGGCTCATAGCTTCAAAATTGGGGAAAGAACTGTCAAGGCTGTATGTTGTCACTCTACTTATTTAACTTATATACAGAGTACATCATGTGAAATGCTGGGCTGGATGAATCACAAGCTGGAATCAAGATTTCTGGGAGAAATATCAATAACCTCAGATATACAGATTATAGACATTACTTTGTCAACAAAGGTTCGTCTAGTCAAGGCTATGGTTTTTCCAGTGGTCATGTATGGATGTGAGAGTTGGACTCTAAAGAAAGCTGGGCGCCACAGAATTGATGCTTTTGAACTGTGGTGTTGGAGAAGACTCTTGATGGTCCTTTGGACTGCAAGGAGATCCAACCAGTCCATCCTGAAGGAGATCAGTCCTGGGTGTTCATTGCAAGGACTGATTTTGAAGCTGAAACTACAATACTTAGGCCACCTGATGCAAAGAGCTGACTCATTTGAAAAGACCCTGATGCTGGGAAGGATTGGGGGCAGGAGGAGAAGGGGATGACAGAGGATGAGATGGTTGGATAGCATCACCGACTCAATGGACATGGGTTTGGGTGGACTCCAGGAGTTGGTGATGGACAGGGAGGCCTGGCATGCTGTGGCTCATGGGGTCGCAAAGAGTCAGACACGACTGAGTGACTGAACTGAACTGAACTGAATGGTAGAAAGCAAAGAGAAATAAAGAGCCTCCTGACGAAGGTGAAAGAGGAGAGTGAAAAAGCAGGCTTAAAACCTCAACATTCAAAAAAACTAAGATCATGGTATCTGGTCCCATCACTTCATGGCAAATAGATGGAGAAAAAATGGAAAAAGTGGCAGATTTAATTTTCTTGGACTCCAAAATCATTGCAGATGGTGACTGCAGCCATGAAATTAAAAGACGCTTGCACTTTGAAAGAAAAGCTATGACAAAACTAGACAGCATATTAAAAAGCAGAGACATCACTTTGCCAACAAAGATTCACATAGTCAAAGCTATGGTTTTCTCAGTAGTCATGTATGGATGTGTGAGTTGGACCATAAAGAAGGCTGAGTGCTGAAGAATTGATGCTTTTGAACTGTGGTGCTGGAGAAGACTCTTTAGAGTCCCTTGGACAGCATAGAGATCAAACCAGTCAGTCCTAAAGGAAATCAACCCTGAATATTCATTGGAAGGACTGATGTTGAAGCTGAAGCTCCAATACTTTGCGAAGTATTGCAAAGAGCCAACTGGCTAGAAAAGACCCTGATGCCGGGGAAGATTGAGGGCAGCTAGAGAAGAGGGCAACAGAGGATGAGACGGTTGGATGGCATCATTGACTCAATGGGCACATTTGAGCAACCCCCAGGAGATAGTGAAGGACAGGGAAGTCCGGCATGGTGCAGTCCATGGGGTCATAAAGAGTGAGATATGACTTAGCAACTGAACAACAACAACATTATTTGTCAAATGTTCAAAATTCTAGGGGTACATCTGCGAATAAAACAAGACAGGCTGAATATTTGTTCTTGAGGTGACCCTGGTCTAGTAAATAGAGAAAAATAAATAATCTAAAATAATTATAAATACTGGTAAGATATAAGAAAGAAGCAGGAGACCAAGGTGGGGAATCAAAGGAGTGGGATAAAACTACCTTAGACAGGATGAGGAAGGAAAGATGTTCTGAACAGGCGACATTTAAATTGAGCCCTGAAAGATGAGAAGTTGTCATCTATGCAGCAGAGCAGGGAGAACACTTTCAGGAGAAGAAAATAGCCCATCCAAAGTCTCCTGTGAAGTTTCAGGGCTTGGTGTGTTCATGGCATTGAAAGGAATTCAGTGCAAGCAGAATGTGCTCAGAGAGGCAGGCAGGCGCTAGATCGCACAAGATGTCAAAAGCTATGATCAGGAATTTTTACTTTATTCTGGGGAAGATCAGAAGCTGCTGGAGATTTCAATAGGAGAGTGGCATGAAGTAGTTTATGTTTTATATTGCACTGGCTACTGTGCAGACAATGGACTGAAGGAGGAAACGAGTGGATTTGGGAGACAGGAAACTTGTAATAATCCAAACAGGAGCTAGAGAGCCTGGCACAGGAGTGTAGACATGAGATGGGGAGCAGAAGACAGACTTATAATTCATTTTTGAGGTAAAATCAAAGGGACTTGCTGGTAAGTTATATGTGGAAGCTGCGGGCAAGAGAGGATTCAAGGATAATTCTAAATTTTCAGCTTGGTGGGTGGTGGTGCCATTCATTGAGGTGATGAAAACTGCCCCTAGTTTCTTCTGTTCCCATGCAGAACCTGTGGTACAGCAAGGTCCTTCCCCATATGAAGCCCTAGGGTTAGTTCATTTCCTTTCTTGTAGAACTTCCTGTGAAAGAGCTTTCTTGACTCTTTTGTAGCGTCAGGGAACTAAGAAATAAACACTGGAGTTAGCCAACACAGTCCAAAAGACCCCTGAGCCCTATCTCAGTCCCTACCGCTAGATTTCCCAGCCTCAGCTAATGTGTACAGTGACAGCACACAAGACCAACTGTAGCTTTATGATACTGAAGAGAATTAAAAAGCAACATGACAGTGTAAAGTCACATTTTTTTTTCCTGGAGATTAGGCCTTGGGTACCAAGCTGTGGGCATAAGTTGCATTATTGGGTGTGTTGAGATAAATTCACACACATACACATACATGGTCCACTAGTATCAAGTTCTTTAATGAAAACTCAAATCAAAGATAAGCAGTTGGTCGTGGGAGAGAGGAAACTAGATTCTCTCAGAAAGAACTGAGAGACCAACTGAGGGTCCGCCTCCTGACAGGTGGGCTTCTCCATGGGTGTGTTGTCACTGACCCTTCCAGCCAGTTAAACTCATCTGTGTGGAGCATAAGCCCAACTTGAGGGCCATCAGCTTAAGGGGGATTATGGAGCTGAGGTCTAATCCATTAAAATAGCATTGGGGGTGGATACCATTTTTCTATTCCACAGGATTCCAAACATCTTTCCTACTATCTGTGTGGCTCTTAATGGGAACACAACTGACATGGAGTCATTGGCCATATGTTCTTCCTTTGCCAACTACATCATCAGTACTTACACCATCTTATAACTTACACATCTCATTTTTATTATGAGAACTATTAATGGAAATCTTGCAAACATAAGGACATTGCAAAAGAATATTTCAGCACCAAAAGGAGAAATGAAAGGGATGCAGACTTCATTCCAATGATCTGGACCCCGATCCCAGCTCCCTACTTATTAATTAATAAAACCTATCATCAAGATAAGGGAGTTTCCCGAGTAGTTCCAACAGATAAAGAATCCACCTGCAATGCAGGAGACACAGGAGACATAGGTTCAATCTCTGCTTTGGGAAGATCCCCTGGAGAAGGAAATGGCAAACCACTCCATTATTATTGCCTGGAGAATCCCACGGACAGAGAAGCCTGGTGGGCTATAGTCCAAAGGGTCACAAAGATTTGGACAGGACTGTGTAACTGAGCAGCAACATCAAGACAAGACTTCTAGCAGAATTGGAAGCACTGCAGTAAAGATACCTTAAAGGGGAGCCAGGCTTCATACTCCTCTATGGAAGAAATAAAAGATATTAAGTGTAGAACAATTTTACAAGGTATTCAAAAATATCAGAGTAAACAAGTAGAAATCGTAAAGCTAAAAGTGAGAACTCAGAGGTTCAGGAGGACAAATTTATTTACTTATTAAACTCTGTAAAATAAATCAGCTATTTCTAAAGAATAAAATCAACATTAATCACAATCAAAATATTGATTCTGAATACATTTGATTCACTTAATGTTTATTAGAAACTGAAAACAACATCTATTTATGGATTACTGCCTTTTCAGCTCTGTAAATATTTGTATCTATACAGATATCAAGAAGAAATGCCAAGCAGTTCACTAATTATTTTCTAAAGTCTTAGAAAAGTAGCACTTTTTTATTGCTCTCCCAAGGAAGGGGAAATTATCATTTTTTTAAAAAACCACAAAAATATCAAAACCTACAATCAATTCTTTCCCCTAAAGAAATCCTTTTGTTAAAAGAATAGCAGTTTTTCTGAATTCTTTCTTTCCTCAGGCTAGAGATAGTACCAGTTCCTTCTTCTCCAGGCTCCAGCAGTAAGACATCTTTAATTAGCAGATCACTAATTAGGTCAATTGACCAAGTTTTCACTCCTTACCGTGTACTTGCAGGTAGGAATTTTTCCTTGCTGCCTTGCTTTTTCTGCATGAATATACACTGGATTCTGTCTTTATCAATTCCCAGACTGTACCATAGTGTGGGCTGATGCTCATAGACTTGCCTGGGACAGAGTATGTTCTTGCTGTCTGCAGAGTCTCATCTCTATTTCAGGAAAGTTCTCACCCTGCTATCTGTAAAAGGCTTATAGTTTCATCCATTCTATTCTATTTTTTATAAGCATCTATTGCATGTATGCTAGATATTTCTGTCTTCCTTATCCATCATCTTTTCTTTAATAATTTATATTACTTCTTTCTTTTCTTTTTCATTTTCTTTTGAGTGATTTCCTAACCTATGTTTTCAATATTGTTTATTCTGCCTTTTTTGCTGTTGTTTAATGAGACTTTTATCTCTATGTTGACTTTGTTTCCCCATCAATTCTTTCATTTTTACTGAGCTCTACTGATTTATTTTTATTTTCTTCTATTGGCTTATCATCTCTTTTTCAATCTTTGTATATTTTTTCTGTGCTTTTTTCCCCCAGAGCGATCATGCTGCCTGTAATTTCATTATGATTCTTTGTCAAATTCATGGAATAATTTCTCTTCTTTTAATGTATGTTGTCTGACTTCTGCTTATCCTTTCTTTTTTTTATTTTTATGCACACAACCTCATTTATTCCTTTCTACATTCCTCTAGAGCCCATAAGCCTAAATAAAGGATCCTTTGGACTTGAATAATGTAACATATACTTTTAGAGAAGTCTAGTTCTGCTGAGAAGGTTTCACCTTTTCACGTATCTGTTGGCCATCAGTACGTGTTCTTTATAAAAAATGTCTAAGCAACCTCTGCCCACTTTTTAAATCAGATTGCTTATTATTTGTTCTTGCTGTTAAGTTGTATGTGTTATTCATATATTTTGCATATTAACCTCTTATCAAACGTATGGTTTACAAACATTTTCTCTCTTTCAATAGGTGGCCTCTTCATTTTGTTGATGATTTCCTTTGCTGTACAGAATCTTTTAGTTTGATGTGGTCTCATTGCTTACTTTTGATTTTGTTGCCTTGCTTTTAGTGTCAGATCCAAAAAATCATTGCCAAACTTTTCACTGTTGAGTTTGATGTTAGTTGTGGGCTTACCATATAAGGACCTCAGTAATGTTGAGCTACATTTCCTCTATACTCACTTTGTTGAGAGATTTTATCACAAATGGATGTTGAATTGTGCCAAATGCTTTTTTTGTATTTGTTGAGATAACCATTTTATCCTTCATTTTGTTATTGTGGTGTTTCACTGATTGATTTGTGGATGTTGAATTATCACTGCATCCTTGGAATGAATTCTACTTGATCATGTTGTGTGATTTTCTTAATGCATTGTTGAATTTGATCTGCTAATATTTTGTTGAGGATTTTTGCACCTATGTTCAAGGATATTGGCCAGGATAATGCTGGCCTTAGAAAATGAGTTTGGAAGCATCCCCTCCTTTTCTATATTTTTGAAGACTGATTCATAGTAGTCTCTTATGATCCTTTCATAACCTCTCTTCTTTAATTTTTTATTTCACTTGTTTAGGTCTTCTCTCTTTTTTTCTTGATGAGCCTAGTGGAAAGTTTGTCAATTTCATGTATCTTTTCAAAGAACCAACTCTTGGTTTCATTGATTTTTTCTACTCTCTTTTTCACCCTTATTTCATTTATTTCTGTTCAATCTTTGTTTTTCCTTCTTTTTATTAAGTCTGGGCTTTGCTTGTTGCTTGAAATGTAGTTTTGAATCTCCAAAAATAGCTTTTGTATGAGTTATCATATGGAGCTTTTCCCAAATTTATATAACCATAAAACTCTCTTTGATATGAAAGTGAACGTGAAAGTCACTCAGTTGTGTCTGACTCTTTTTGACCCTATGGACTATACAGTCCATGGAATTCTCTAAGCCAGAATACTGGAGGGGGTAGCCTTTCCCTTTTTCAGGGATCTTCCCAACCCAGGGATCAAACCCAGGTCTTCTGCATTGCAGGCGGATTCTTTACCAGCTGAGCCACCAGGGAAGCCCAAGAATCCTGGAGTGAATAGCCTATCCCTTCTCCAGTGAATCTTCCCAACCCAGGAATTGAACCAGAGTCTCCTCCATTGCAGGCAGATTCTTTATGGAGACCTCCAAAAGCCTAAAGTTCCAACACAGGTTTTATGTGTTCTTTTAAGTGCTTCTCAGATTTTCATGTGTATGTGAAAAATTCTGAAAGAGATAGGAATACCAGACCACCTGACCTGCCTCTTGAGAAACCTGTATGCAGGTCAGGAAACAACAGTTAGAACTGAACATGGAACAACAGACTGGTTACAAATAGGAAAAGAAGTACTGTATATCTGGGAGTCAAGGCTGTATATTGTCACCCTGCTTATTTAACTTATATGCAGAGTCATGAGAAATATGGGAAATGCTGAGATCATGAGAAATGCTGGGCTGGATGAAGCACAAGCTGGAATCAAGATTACTGGGAGAAATATCAATAACCTCAGATATTTTTAAAAAAATTTTTTTTTAAATAATAACTTCAGATATGCAGATGACACCACCCTTATGGCAGAAAGTAAGAAAGAACTAAAGAGCCTCTTGATGAAAGTGAAAGAGGAGCGTGAAAAAGTTGACTTAAAGCTCAACATTCAGAAAACTAAGTTCATGGCATCTGGTCCCATCACTATATGGCAAATAGATGGTTAGAAAGTGGAAACAGTGGCAGACTTTATTGTTGGGGGCTCCAGAATCACTGCAGATGGTGATTGCAGCCATGAAATTAAAAGATGCTTACTCCTTGGAAGGAAAGTTATGACTAACCTAGACAGCATATTAAAAAGAGACATTACTTTGCCAACAAAGGTTCGTCTAGTCAAGGCTATGGTTTCTCCAGTAGTCATGTATGATTGTGAGAGTTGGACTCTAAAGAAAGCTGAGTACCACAGAATTGATGCTTTTGAACTGTGGTGTTGGAGAAGACTCTTGAGAGTCCCTTGGACTGCAAGGAGATCCAAGCAGTCCATCCTAAAGGAGATCAGTCCTGGGTGTTCATTGGAAGGACTGATGTTGAAGCTGAAACTCCAATACTTTGGCCACCTGATGCAAAGAGCTGACTCATTTGAAAAGACCCTGATGTTGGAAAAGATTGAGGGCAGGAGGAGAAGGGGATGACAGAGGATGAGATGGTTGGATGGCATCACTGACTCAATGGACATGAGTTTGAGTAAACTCTGGGAGTTGGTGATGGACAGGGAGGCTTGGAGTGCTTCAGTCAATGGGGTTGCAAACGGTCAGATACGACTGAGTGACTGAAATGAACTGAACTGAACTGATGAATCATTTGGGGATGGTGGAAAAGTTCAGATTCTGATTCTGTAGGTCTAGGATGGAGGCCTAAGATTCTGCCATTCTTACAGTTTTCTTGAGGCTGGTAGTACTGTTGGTCTTCAAGCCTACTTCAAGTGCCTTGCTTCTAGGCCAAAGTCTTTATTCCATTAATTGTGTTTCTCTTCCTATATTTTTTATCATGGTTAATGGCATCACTATCCACATAATTGCTCAACTAGAAACTTGGGCAGCAAATTTCCTTTTCTTCACTCCTGCTAAACTCACCTCCAATACAACTGATCGCTATGTTGTATTTGTCTCTTGAATCCAATCCATCATCTCCATTCCCAGTATCTTAGTACGGTACTTCAGTAACTTTCTGTGGACTATGAGATGATTCCTAACAAATCTGTGTTCCATCATTTCTGTCCAAACTGTTGTCAGACACAGACTTAATCAAGACAGGCCCTCACTTTAAAATTTACAGTGATGCCTCACTGCCCACTAAATAAAACCTGAACTCTTCAGGACCAAGATCTTACAAGTTCTACATTTCTAAGCATTCTGGAGCCTTCCTCCCACTACCAATCCATGACACAACATTCACTGTGCTCACTTTCTTCTGAACACACCATACATGTTCCTATCTTCTTAACATTTGTCCAAGCTTCTTCCCGGCCAACAAAGTTCTCCTACCTCCTCTGTCTGGAAAGAAACTCTCATTCTTCCAAGTTTAGTCTAAATATAATCTTCCTTGAGAAAAATTCCACAATTTTAATTATTTTACCTGCCTTATGTTCTCAAGGCATTTTGTTCATAAATTTGCTTATAGCACATTTAATGCTATCCTATAACAATTTACGCATGTGTTTTTCCAGCTAGCTCTTCAAGGGCAGTGATCATGCATGGTGCATAATAAATGTTTATTTATTCAAAAAAACTTGCCAATCTTATATATGATGAATGAGTAACTAAGCTAATGAGCATGTTAGATGGAAGAGAGTCAACTGACTATAGATTCTTTTCAAAGTATAGACAACAGAACATCTAAATAAAATCCAGACCTACATAATCAAAAATTTGAGGAGGAAGGATCTAATATTTAACAAGGAATCCATGTGATTCTTATGCAGGCTAAGGTGTAAGAACCACTGCCTAAAATTTAAAAGAAGAAAGTTCATTGGTGCCAACTTGTGCTACCAATAATATAAAAATAATTGAGATGGAAATTCTCCTGGTCAAAGTTGAAAACTCTGTGAAGCAATGAAAAAAGTTAAGAAAGTATATTGAGCATCAGTAAAGAACAAAAATAATACAACAATTTGGAGAGTCTTTTGAGCAAAAAACTTGCCATTGAGACTGTGATTTTTCTTTTTAATGTTTTCTGGCCAGCAACAATTTAAAACATGTATGTAATAATAATATTTCAGTAAAATTAGGCTATTCCAGTTGCCATGTTTTTCTGAAATAGAGGAATTTTTTAAAATTCTGTCTTCTTTCTGAGGAGTATTTAAAAACCAACTTATTCCTAAATCACAGCTAAAATCACCTACTCTTCATTACTGAGATCCACTCAAAACTGAAGGCCATCTTGATGAATATGAAAGCTAAATGAAAGTTAAATTTGTCACATTCTTTACCATGCTGCACACTTTCAGAGTTTCATTAAAAAAAAAATCCACATAATTAGTTTAGCTTTACCAGAAAAAAAAATTGAATGACAAGGTCAGGCTCCTGACCTTTTAGTAAATTAGAGAAGATTGCCATAAATTGCACAATATAATGAAACACCAATTTGCATATTTGCTGCTATATTAAAAGGGATCAGTTTTAGCTCACAAAGCAGAACAAACAAAAACATGCATTTTAATAACTCAAATTACTCCCAGGAAGTGACCCTCAGCAGAAAGCCTGATTATCACTACTTAATTAGAAGCCTTGGCAATCTAAATCCTCCTTTAAATCCTATTCTGGGTACAGTGAAAGATGAAGCCATGAGTTTTGTCTAAGATTCAATATTTACTCTTTACTAATATGTTTGCTGGAGAGGCTTTCCAAGCATTATAAAGACATGCGAGAAAAAATTTAATATTCAAAGAAAGAGTGCACAAAACCTGTATTGGCTTGCAGGTGCAAAGCAATTAACAAGCTGGCATTTACAGTACTTTTAATTAATTAATTAAAAATGCAAAGCTGACTTTCATTTCTTTAAATGTTTGAACATTTTATCCATCAATAATAAAGCACTACATGCTGCTGGGCGACAACATCTGGCAAATGAAAAAAGTTAGTCCAGTGCTGAAGTCAGTGAAGAGAGCTTTGGAACTGGCTTCTGCATCCCCATTGCTTCCTTTCCCTCCCCAGCCCATCCCCACTAGGTATTTTACTAAATTTAGTGTCAAATGAGAGGGGAAATGGCCTGTTGCCTACTCTGCATTGTGAACCACAAGTGACAATATTTGATGTGACATGGTAACCTTGAATGGGAATGAAAACCACAGGCTTATTACAATTATAGTCACCATTAAGGACTTGTCGTTCTGTTTCCTTAGGGGAGCAGAGTTGTTCGGAATGAATGCTATATACCTCCATCTTATTTATAAAGGTTAAAAACATAATTAGCAGAGGGAATTTCAATAATTTGCAAAAGAAGTGGGTAATGGCTTCTAATGCAATGCTACTGTGACTAATTTTACAGCTGGACGCTGCTCGAACACCGACTTTACTATTCCCCATGAACACATTTTTGGTCAGTACATATTTAAAAACAACACCATTAATGTACTTTAATTAAAACATAAATACCACAGTGCTACCTTGCTAGGCATTCACTCAGCTGGAACTAACTGTATTTGCTTAATCTACAATTTTAGATGTATTAGCAAAAATAAATGTTGGTGAATATAAGAGCCTGATTACATATCTTGGGTAAATTGGTGATAATGAGTCAAGAGACTTTGTGTTCATTCACATATATTAGAATAAGAATCATTATGAAATTAAAGCTAAGATTAATCCTGCTAATGACACCACAGAGCATCTGGGAATAAGATAACCCAGATGTCAGATTCACTGTGCTACTGTGCTGCTATTTGATAGAGTAACCCTTGAAGTGTTCTTCTAAGGCAGATAGCTGCTACCCCCCCAGTCCCAGCACTTGAAATGCAAATGAGTGACAAGATAGTCTAATAATGAGAGCAGATTCTAGCAGTAAAGAAAATGAATAAATTAAAAAAAAAAACCTCTGCACCACTGATAAGAACAAGCAGCAGGCACCCTGATGTCCTCAATTAGGGTGGATGACATCTGCTGAGCATTTCTCTCTAATAAAGCCCTCACTCGGTATTCCAAAGCACACGATTCTAACACTGTTAACATTTTAATGTCCTGGGCGTGCGTGGTAACATTAATTACAAGATGATTTGGATGACTTCTGAATCTCTTTTATGTCTTCCGCAGAAGAGAACACAGCGATGCAGCTTTGATTTCATAAATAAAATGGGGACGCCTGCCAAGCATGAAAGGTATCCTGAAGTCAGTGGCGTCTGCTGGCTTGTCCTGAACCTCTGTAGCCAGATGAACACAATCCTCTGGGCATTTACAGAGGGGCAGCAGCTATGCGTTTTAGAGGGAAGCTATGTGGCTCACAAAGATTTTTTTTTACCCTTGTGCTAAAGGTGAACATTTTTGTTGCTGTTTTTAATTCCTAATGAGCTTAAAGTCCAATTAATATTTTTCTAAGCACAGTTTGCCTTCCTAATAGCTATTTTCATGAGCTTTGGCAAATGTCACCAGGGCTTTCTTGTTTGCAGGCAGGGAGACGAGGGCAGTTTCTCCCCTTATTTGAAAGACTAATGCAAAGTACTGGCATCATAGAGAACCCCAGGTGGAGAGCGAGGCAGAGAGGCACAAGAGGAAAGAAATTTATTGCATATCCTACTCCATAACTGGCACTGTATCGCCATGGCTTATAAGAAAATACTAATATTATTTCCTTTATATGGAGAGGCAACAGGGTCTAGGAGAGAGAAAATGCAATTTGCTTGCAAAGTTATTAAATATCTAATAAGCAGAACCAGGATTACCTGTTTCAAAATATATAAAGAATCCACCTTCAGTGCACGCACTTTCGATCCCTGGGTGGAGAATATCCCCTGGAGGAGGAAATGGCAACCACTCCAGTATTCTTGCATGGAAAATCCCATGAACAGAGGAGCCTGGCAGGCTACAGTCCATAAGGTCATAAAGAGTCAGACATGACTGAGCAACTGGGCACACTCACACTGACTGAACTCAACGCCCACTATTCCTTTTCATTACATCTGTGGCAGTCATCAGGACCAGTCCCCAATGTTCTTGGTCTCATCCTTCTGGGTATATGATAATGTTATGGGGGTTTGCCCTCCTTTTGAGTTAGCATGGCCTTGTAAACATCTTTGGCCAGTGAAAAGTAAATGGAACCTTGAAAAGTCCTGTGTGGTTCACTTGTCCTCCCTTTCCCTATGAGGAATCCTGAATGTGTCTCTCTTCCTGGATCTGAGGATGACTTGGAACAGAGCCCACAGCCAACCTATAATGGACATAAAGAGTAAACCAGATAAATACTTGTTACTTAGGCCTCTGAGATTCTGAATCTGTTGGTTACACAGCATAACCTAGCATATCCTGACAAATACAGTACAATACACCCAGCAGACAGCCAATGTAAATCCGCAAAACCCCCAACTGGCCTCAGGGATGGATGAAAAAGGATGGGCAAAAATAAGAGTGAGGAGCCATGCGACTCAAACTGACTCAAACTGTGGCCCAAGAACTATAAGACTTCAGGTGGGGGAGGGGGAGGAGATTACCATTTAAATAATCCTAGTGGGTGCCATTTACATCATGTGTGCGAATGGCTCCCCCTAGAGTTTGGCAGTAGCTCAACCTGCAAGATATCTGTAGGTAGCCATGCCATTTTTAGCCCTGCGAGCCTGAGATCATGGTTCCCTTCTCCTTTACAGATTAAGCCAGATTTGCAGGATATGCTGGGTATAGAATTCACGGATCAGCCAATGGGCACATGCCCAGCCTAACAAGGAGCTTGCTCACTCAAAACATCAGAGACAGTTCATCAGCCTATGTCTTAGGGTTCTTGGCCATGAATCAAAATTAATTTCAGATGACAGACTGCTATTACTAGCTGCATATACTAAAATGATGTTATGCAGTCATCAACAAAGACGTTTTATCCAAATGTGAACAGAAGAAAACAAAAGACTCTGGCTTTTCATAATTGACTTGCTGTGATACTGATTTGCTGCTACAGGTTCAGGGATAGATGTCTAGGGAGAAAAGAGAGAACAAAATAGAGCAACAAGGCAATCCATTAATGTGTGGGAGTCCAGCCCTCTTTCTTGTATCTCTTTCCTGGCTCCGTTTGGACCACTCCAGTGAAAAATCCTGATTCTCTCGGCCAACTCACCATATTCAAATGACCTGTAGTTTGCCCAAAGAACTAAGCAGCAGGTTCAAAGTTCCCAGTCATCAAGCAAAAGTTCTCCAGCATATCACGCAAGTTTCCAGAGCTAGTGAACCGGACAGAGCAACTACAGTGCTAGAGAAACTAATAGCACTTTTAGGAACAGAGCCAGATTGGATCTCAAGCAGACAAGCCACAGATCAATGCAGGTCACTACCCCCATCCCTTATCCAATCACTGCATTTACTCAGGGAGCAAATCAGCCTCTGTTTGGCAACCCCAAGTTCCATCTGTCCACTTCCACTTATGAGACTGCAGGTTAGCAAGAGTGAGACTGTCTAAGAAAGTTCTCACCTTGAGTAGGAGTGGGAGATCCCTCTAAAATAAGATGTGCAGAGCAGCTCAGCTGCTTCTAAACAGGTAGGAATAAGCTCCACTTAGATCTACATTGATACTGAAACCTAGCCACTCCCCAGTGAAACGGATTAGATACCAAAGTTTATGCTCTGGAAAATGAAGTCACTTGATACAAACACTCATGAAGTCTACTCTATATCACGAGGAGGTTTCACATTACTTTGGCTTCACTTGGGCCATTTCCTTCACCAAGAATACCTTCCCCTGGGACTTGGTGAACATCTACTCATCTTTGAAGATACAACTCAAGGGACTTCCCTCATGGTCCAGTGGTCAAGAGTCTGCCTTCCAGTGCAGGACAGGCAGGTTTGATGCCTGATCTAGGCAACTAAGCCCATCCACCACAACTTCTGAGCCTGTGTGCTCTGAAGCCCATGTGCTCTAGGGCCTGAATGCTGCAACCAGGAGCCCATGCACCACAGCAGAGACCCAGCACAGCCGAAACAAGTGATACAACTCAAGTGTGTTTATGAAGCCTTCTTAGACCCACTCCACTAGAGATGCGCTCCCACTTTTGATCTGTACCTCTTTGGAATCCCTGAATTTGCTCTACTGTAGTGAACGTGGTGGTTTAGTTGCTAAGTCATGTCCAACTCTTGCAACCCCGTGAACTGTAGCCTGCCAGACTCCTCTGTTCATGGGATTCTCCAGGCAAGAATACTGGAGTGGGTTGCCATCTCCTTCTCCAGGGGATCTTCCCAATCCAGGAATCAAACCCGGGTCTCCTGCATTGCAGGCAAATTCTTTACCGACTGAGTTATGAGGGAAGCCCTAACTGTAGTGATATCCTCACACATCTCTCTCCTCTGCTGGACTGCAAGGGCCACTGGTATAGAGGTGGTGTTGCTTTCCCCAGCCCCATTCAGAATGCCTAGCATGTAGGAGCACTCAATACCTACTTACTGAAAGTGTTCTTTGAATATTGATAGTAGGAGGCAGGTTTATGATTCTGTGCCATCTTGAAAGATAAATAATATCCTACATTTTCTTATCAAGTGCTTAAGTACTGGTTCAATTATTTCTTTTGACATATGTACAAAACTTTTTAATCTTCCTTTCCTAAGACTTCTGCATCATCTTTATACCTTCCCAGATATTTCTTTTAGTTTCTTAATAAGGTGCCCTTAGATAAGCTTCATCCAATGAACATTATTTTGTGCCTGTTTGTGACAAGATAACTGAACAATCAATAAAACAAAGGCTGAATGGCCTGAGTTCTCATGACAGAGTGGACTCCTAGGTGTCTTTTATGCAGAATAATTTATGGAAACATCCTCTAAATGCAGACATTTCCATCTGTTTCACCTTCATTCTTGAGGGGAAATGAAATAGGAAGATATTCAATTTGTTTTCTAGTCTAATATATTTAACCTCTTCTTCTCAGTGTTTGGAACGCTTAGTATCACATATTTGAACAATAACAGGGGTAGGAGACGAAAACCACAATATATTGTTTGTCAGCTCAAGGCCAGGCACTGCGCTAAGGATTTCAAAGGCTCAATGAACTTAGTCTGGTGATGGTGAGAATACATAAAAGTCATCTTAAAAGATACTAAAAAGAGATAATCTTCAATAAGAAAAGATATGGGGGGCAGTTGTGGTAACATTTGCACTAGGCAATAAGGGAGGTAGAGAAAGAAAGTCTAGGCAGGTGAGAAGAAAGAGATTCTAAGTGACATGTCACACCAGGAATAGTGATACCATAGGAAAAAGTGGCAGAAAAAGTGTGAAAGGCCAGTGGGAATCATGTCTAAAGGGTCCTGAGTGTCCTACTGAAGAGCTGACTCTACTGACAATAGGGATCATCTAAATTTTGAAAGAAGAGGGTGACATAACTCAACCTGTGATTTGAGAGCATATTTTTAGAGAATATTGGGGAGAAGGAGACAATTTGAGCGACCATTAGAAATCTTTCACAGGAGCTCTAAACGAATAAATATTTGAGCTTTTACTTTTTTCTAATCAGAATTAGTATAAATTGTCTATGTGATGACTTCATTTAAAAAAATATATAAGCTCCGAATTGAATTTAAAATGGCTGTAAAAATGGAATCCTAAAAGAGAATGTTAGGCCTTTAGTTTAAAAATGCTGTAGACAGTGAACTTCTCTTCCAGAACATGCTCAATACCAATGGCAGAGGGCAGCCCACCATCAAGCAAAGGGGAGAGGAGAGAGGTAAATGCAGTCAGAATGTAGCACATGCCCTCATAGTGGTTGGTACGTAAGTATGTAGTTGAGAAAAGGAAAGGATTGGGTAACTATGCAGGAAATAGGATCAGTCAGAGAGAGTCACAAGGACAACTTAAGTAGGCTGTGAAGCATCAATAGGAGCTCATCAACAGGAGACAAAGTGGGAAGAAAATCATTATTTACACAAGGAAGAGGGTGCAGGCCACAACTATGGAGATAATGGTTTAATTCAGAAGACAAAGGCTGTCCCTGCCCAACATCAATCCTGGGGTTAACAGTAATCTGCCAAAAAATCAGTATTTTCTTTAATTATCTTTCATGAGCCTGCCATTCATGAATTTCTCTTTACTTCTTTAAAAAGTCATTTCTATTTTCACTTATTAAGATTATGAACTCAATGCTTATTATTAACTGCTTCTAATTGGACTGAAATTTCAGTTCAGTTCAGTTCAGTTCATTTCAGTCGCTCAGTCCTGTCCGACTCTTTGCGACCCCATGAGCCGCAGCACACTAGGCCTCCCTGTCCATCACAAACTCCCGGAGTTTACTCAAACTCATGTCCATCAAGTCGGTGATGCCATCCAGCCATCTCATCCTCTGTCATCCCCTTCTCCTCCTGCCCCCAATCCCTCCCAGCATCAGGGTCTTTTCCAATGAGTCAACTCTTCGCATGAGGTGACCAAAGTATTAGAGTTTCAGCTTCAGCATCAGTCCTTCCAATGAATACCCAGGACTGATCTCCTTTAGGATGGACTGGTTGGAACTCCTTGCAGTCCAAAGAACTCTCAAGAGTCTTCTCCAACACCACAGTTCAAAAGCATCAATTTTTCGGTGCTCAGCTTTCTTCACAGTCCAACTCTCACATCCATACATGACCACTGGAAAAACCATAGCCTTGACTAGACAAACCTTTGTTGGCAAAGTAATGTCTCTGCTTTTTAATATGCTGTCTAGGTTGGTCATAACTTGCCTTCCACGGAGTAAGCATCTTTTAATTTCATGGCTGCAATCACCATCTGCAGTGATTTTGGAGCCCAAAAAAAATAAAATCTGACACTGTTTCCACTGTTTCCCTCTCTATTTGCCATGAAGTGATGGGACCGGAAGCCATGATCTTAGTTTTCTGAATGTTGAGCTTTAAGCCAACTTTTTCACGCTCCTCTTTCATTTTCATCAAGAGGCTTTTTAGTTCCTCTTCACTTTCTGCCGTAGGGTGGTGTCATCTGCATATCTGAGGTTATTGATATTTCTCCCAGCAATCTTGATTCCAGCCTGTGCTTCTTCCAGCCCAGCGTTTCGCATGATGTACTCTGCATATAATTTAAATAAGCAGGGTGACAATATACAGCCTTGACGTACTCCTCTTCCTATTTGGAACCAGCCTGTTGGTCCATGTCCAGTTCTAACTGTTGCTTCCTGACCTGCATATAGGTTTCTCAAATTAAGATTATTAACTCAATGCTTATTATTAACTGCTTCTAATTGGACTGAAATTTACTTCACCTCAAATCCTAGGAAGTACATTTTTACTAGTCCTGCTTTTTTCCAAGATTTGTTGAAAAGTTCATATTACTTCTGTTAATATTCCTCACCCTTCAATATCAGAGAATCTGAGCTTCTTTTGTCTTTTGTTTTGGGATGGGGTGTTTATTTTCTCATCCCAGCTCCAGGATCACTTGGACCAATGTACATTCACACTATCCACTCTAGCCATCTATAAACTTATTTTAATGAGATAGGAACATCTCTCTACATGTCACACACATGCCTCTGCCATTTCACCCCAGTCACTGGACACTATTCCTTGTTATAATGCCTATTAGTACATCAGGCACTTTAATCTGTGTATTACCTTCTCAACGTTCTTGAAAAGATGTATCACATGCAGAATTCAATCCAAGAGTTCTAGGGAAAAAGAGCCCCAAGGACCATATTACATGTGGCATCATAAACCTGGACTTCTAATTATTTGACCTGCTCTCCTTGTGCCCAAATTATTTCCCAATATTTCTACAACTATTCTTGGCAAGTAGACTGCACACTAACTCTTATTTAACCACAGTTGGTTCTTTACTGACTCTCTTCTTTCTTTCCTTGGGTAAGAGAGCGCCTTTAATAAAAGTGATCGTCTCAGAGGAAACTTAAATCCCACTGCCTCCCTCCAGTGCTGCACTTAATGTTGTGTGTTTAACAACACCTTGGGGATTACACTTAAAAATCCTGGAAAATCTTTAAGCAGCAACACACTGGCAACAGGAAACCCTTCCTCCCCTGAGATCTCACGGACAGGGAAGAGCCAGAGTGATGGGCTCTCTGCGGGAGGGGGGACACCCAGAGGCTGGGGTGGAGATGACCTGCAGGCTCTCCCTCCACACCCTACAGATGGACCAGGAGCTGAGGGTCCTGAACATCTGGGATTCCCAGAATAAAATCAGCAGAAATAGTCTTAGGAAGATACGGGTGGTCAGCACAGCCATATACTTTCATCCCTGCCCACAATCAAAATCTGACTTACACCAACCCAAAGAAGAAATTTGGGAAATTTTTAAAGATCCTTTCCCTTAGGAGAGTCACTAACACACACCACATACACATACCCACATACACACACTTCACTGCTCAGGCCAAGATTTCATAAACTTCGCCAGGGGCTTTTTCATTGCCTCCAAACCAAATTTTCTCTAGCTAATGCTCAAACCCACTCTGGTTTTGTTCTTCCTTCATTGTGGAAAGAAACAGCTGGTCATTCTTTAGAAATAAACTTTTAGGATGCAACGAAATAAAAGATTCATTTTCTATATTCCTCTAAGCCAGAAAACCACCTGGTCCTTTGTGTGTATTCAGACTGTGCCCTGGCAAGAAAGTTCAAGGACAATAAACAAGTGATAAACCAAATAAACATTTTGCATTTGAAAATACATTTCATGTTTTACCATCTGAAATAGCAACGCTTAAGAAAAAGCAGTTTAGGGGCTTCCCTGATGGTCCGGTGATTAAGAATCCACCTTGCAATGCAGGAGGCGCAGGTTCAATCCCTGGTTGGGGAACTAAGATCCCACATGCCTCAAAGCAACTAAGTCTGCAAACCACATGTTCCAGAACCCATGTGCCACAACTGGAGAGCCCACATTCCACAACTTTTGGAGCCGTCTCGCTCTGGAGCTCTCACAACACAACTACTGAGACTGCACAACACAACTAGAGAGTCCATGCACCACAACGAAAGATTCCTCACGATGCAACGAAGATCCCACATACTGCAACTAACAGCCGATGCAGCCAATACATAAATTTTAAAAAGAAAAGGCAGTATTTGTATGAAAGAACAAAAAGAAAGATGTACCAGAATGTGTGTTTATCTTGGGGGTTATGGCATATCAGGACACAGGATTACCAAAACTAGCACATATCTGAGGGTTTTTTAAAAGGTAAAGTCAGGCGTCTAATTAAATCTGTTTCAATATTTTCCAGGCTAGCCTTAGTAGATGGAGTGAAACTTTGGGCCCTCAATTATGCATTTGTTTTGACATTCAAACATATTCAAAAGTATTTTCTGAGTTGAAATCTGAGCCCATCTATAGATGCTCTCTTGGCTTCTGTTCAAGCAAAGACAGAGCCTTTCTCTCCAAGTAGACTTCCTTGCTCGGCTTTCACAAGGTGCCCCTTGCTGAACTGTCTGTTAAGGTAGACATAACTATTTCTGTGACACTATATGCCAGCTGCTCTGCAGGTAATTTTCAGGAGCTACATCTTATCAAATATTTCAGCTAAAGAACCGACTTTTGGAAGGACTTCCTAAAGAAGAGAATCAACATGTCCTCCATGATCTCATGGTTCTACTCCTGGGTTAAGCTAGGTCACAGAGTACAGGACAGCACTGTTTCAGCTGGCTGTGGTGAGTTTTCACTGAAATTGCAAATTGGCAACATGTAACTGGAATATCTTCAGGGACTGAATTTAGGTGATATGGATGCACTTGAAAGCAAAGACTTGAGAAATATTTAGGTAATAAAATGTTTTGGTCTTGGGGACTGATTGGATGAAGATAAAGAAAGAGAGAACCGATTTCTTTTTTAAGTTATTATGAAGTATTGGCTCTATTCCCTGTGATGTACATTACATTCTTGGGTCTTATTTATTTCATACCTAGTAGTTTGTACCTCTGATTCCCTTCCCCTATCTTGCTTCTCCTGCCACTTTTCTCCCAGCTGGTAACTTCTGGCTTGTTCTCTGTATCTAAGAGTTTGTTTCTATCTTGTTATAGTCTTCATTTGTTTTATTTTTGCCTTTCTCTGTCTGACATTTCACTAAGCATGATATACTCTAGGTCCGTCCATGTTGTCATTAATGGAAATTTTTCACCCTTCTTTACGGTTGAGTAGTATTCCATTGTGTATATATTACCACATCTTCTTTATCCATTTATCTGTTGATGGACACTCAGGTGGTTTTCATATCCTGGCTATTGTAAATAGTGCTGCTATTAACATGTTGTTTAGTCACTGTCATGTCTGACTGTGACCCCCATGGACTGTCACCCACCAGGCTTCTCTGTCCAGGGGATTCTCCAGGCAGGAATACTGGAGTGGGTTGCCATTTCCTTTTCCAGGGATCTTCCCAACCCAAGGATCAAACTCACATCTCCTGCCTACCCCTGAGCCACCAGTGAAGCCCCACTATCAGGGTGTGTGTATCTTTTTGAGTTAGTGCTTTTGATTTCTTTGGATATTATATCCAGAAAGACAGATTCCTGACATGGATGATCTAACAGGTGATGGTACATCCAACATTAATAAATTGAGGCTCAGAAGAGGATATTCAGAGTTTGATGTACATGTGAGATATCCAAGTACTTGGGTTAATATAAATGTGTATTTAAATAAATGGGTTAGAGAAAAGCAGTACTAGAGCAATGGGCTTTAGAGAAGGCAATGGCACCCCACTCCAGTACTCTTGCCTGGAAAATCCCATGGATGGAGGAGGCTGGTGGGCTGCAATCCATGGGGACGCTAGGAATCGGACATGACTGAGTGACTTCACTTTCACTTTTCACTTTCATGCGTTGGAGAAGGAAATGGCAACCCACGCCAGTATTCTTGCCTGGAGAATCCCCGAGATGGGGGATCCTGGTGGGCTGCCATCTATGGGGTCGCACAGAGTCGGACACAACTGATGCGAATTAGCAGCAGCAGCAGAGCAATGGGCCAGGAGGAGAAGATCTGGGAACATCAATGGTCTAAGAATACAACATAGGAAGAAGACCCAAGGAGGCCATTTTTTTAAAAATCCAATGATACATAAACCACAATAATACAACATAGGAAGAAGACCCAAGGAGGCCATTTTTTAAAAAATCCAATGATACATAAACCACAATATCAGTATTCTTGAAGAAGAAATCATTTGACATCAAATAGCATGAAATTGATAATGTGGTTGATCAATCTAAAAAGAAGAGAGCCCAACAATTTCATTATGTTTAGGAGTAAACAAAAGATTCATGCATGACAGCTTAGTTCTCACCAAATAAATATATATCTTTATTGACTTCTCCTTCAATGGGAATTTTTTTAAAAAAAAAAACTAGGTTGCTTGATCAAAAGAAAACTATGATTTCAAAGAAGTCATCCACTATTTGACGGAAAATGTCTGTCACAAATATACAACAAATTATTAACAAATTATTATCTCTTGGCCATGTGGGTAAAAAGAGACTTCCATTTTCTTATACATATTTGAAATTTTTCTATTAAGCATTTTTAAGGAGGAAAAAAATTAAAGATTATAAGCAAACAAAGTGGACTCCTACGTATCATTTCAATAAACTTTCTCCGCTGCCTCCTTCAATCCTCACCAGCAATTTCAGGAGAGCTGCTTTTATTTTACCTTTTGGGGTCTGCTGCCACAGAACTAAGGTTGCCACAGAACATAGATGCCAAAGGACTCAGGTTTAAGGGGAAAATGTGACCTCCAGTGTAAGAAACTAGAACACAGCCTGTCCTCTGGCGGGCCTGCTGGTTCTCCACAGGGGATTACGCAACAGAAATGGAAAGCAGGCTCCTGGTGAATCCGCTATCTGTTACCCACAGGCAGCCCTGGCCCTCAAAGTCCTCCAGCCAAGCAAAAATGAAGCTTTCTGTCCACTTCAGCAGACGCTTCCTCTCACCCCAGTCTTTTCTGAGATCACTCCGTCAGGCCATGCTCTAAGCCTGCAGCTCTGCAGAGACCATATCTGGGACTGAAAGGTCAGCCCACCTGGATCAAGAAGGCATCTGCCCCTTGCCCTACACAGTTGTTAGTTTCACACTTTCAGAGAGAATTCACCCCCTGTTGCTCACACTGATGAACCTAATGGTTTCCTGGCATGTCAAGGTTCACAGCCATCTGCTCTGCTGGCAGTCAGCCCACATCGGAGGAGGTATGCCACGTTCAGACAGGCTGGGCCATGGAGAGAACCAAAGAGAGGTTTTGAAAGTAGGCCCAGTGACGCAGTCAATGATGCCTTATTTACAAGAAGACCCCCTGGAAGGGAGCAGAGCCATATGGAGAACTCAGGATTTGCTGGTTTACAAGGTAGCATATCTACTGACAATCATTGGGTTGATATCATCAACACTGGCTTTTATTCTGTATCCCTTTTCCTAATTTGTCATTGGACACAGAGTTATGGGGTTAAAGGAGGTGAAGCATGGACAGCCAGACTTCTGCTGGGTGACAAAGCATAGGACAGAGGAACCTTCCCTGAAAACGGAGATGCTGCTTATTCAGCTGTCAGCAAGGCTGGGTCCTCACCTCTGGAGAGGCTCCCTCGAAGAGAAGTGTGACTTTGTCAGACCTCTTCTGTGTGGTTGCCATCTATACAGCATGGGAGATACTTAAACTATAAAATTACTTGGTTATTTGAAATTAGCTGGTGCTCTAAGTTTTTATTTGCTAAATCTGGTAACTCTACTGTTAGATCAAACTTTTTTTTAAAAAAATGGAGGCAAGGAAGAAAACTTAAGAAGATTTGGAGCAAGCTTGGGACAATTAACAGAAGCTACGTCTTAGGATCAGGATGGCTTGTAGAAAATACCCCTTACTTAGGCCTGATGTCGTTGACTGCTTGTTTTATTTTTTTTTTATTTTTTTTTTTATTTTTTTTTTTGGCTTACTATGCACCAGGAATCCTTTTATTTTTTTTTTTTAATTTTTTTATTAGTTGGAGGCTAATTACTTCACAACATTTCAGTGGGTTTTGTCATACATTGATATGAATCAGCCATAGATTTACACTTATTCCCCATCCCGATCCCCCCTCCCACCTCCTCTCCACCCGATTCCTCTGGGTCTTCCCAGTGCACCAGGCCCGAGCACTTGTCTCATGCATCCACCTGGGCTGGTGATCTGTTTCACCATAGATAGTATACATGCTGTTCTTTTGAAACATCCCACCCTCACCTTCTCCCACAGAGTTCAAAAGTCTGTTCTGTATTTCTGTGTCTCTTTTTCTGTTTTGCATATAGGGTTATCGTTACCATCTTTCTAAATTCCATATATATGTGTTAGTATGCTGTAATGTTCTTTATCTTTCTGGCTTACTTCACTCTGTATAATGGGCTCCAGTTTCATCCATCTCATTAGGACTGGTTCAAATGAATTCTTTTTGACGGCTGAGTAAAATTCCATGGTGTATATGTACCACAGCTTCCTTATCCATTCATCTGCTGGGCATCTAGGTTGCTTCCATGTCCTGGCTATTATAAACAGTGCTGCGATGAACATTGGGGTGCACGTGTCTCTTTCAGATCTGGTTTCCTCAGTGTGTATGCCCAGAAGTGGGATTGCTGGGTCATATGGCAGTTCTATTTCCAGTTTTTTAAGGAATCTCCACACTGTTTTCCATAGCGGCTGTACTAGTTTGCATTCCCACCAACAGTGTAAGAGGGTTCCCTTTTCTCCACACCCTCTCCAGCATTTATTGCTTGTAGACTTTTGGATAGCAGCCATCCTGACTGGCGTGTAATGGTACCTCATTGTGGTTTTGATTTGCATTTCTCTGATAATGAGTGATGTTGAGCATCTTTTCATGTGTTTGTTAGCCATCTGTATGTCTTCTTTGGAGAAATGTCTGTTTAGTTTTTGGCCCATTTTTTGATTGGGTCATTTATTTTTCTGGAATTGAGCTGCAGGAGTTGCTTGTATATTTTTGAGATTAATCCTTTGTCTGTTTCTTCATTTGCTATTATTTTCTCCCAATCTGAGGGCTGTCTTTTCACCTTACTTATAGTTTCCTTTGTGTGCAAAAGCTTTTAAGTTTCATTAGATCCCATTTGTTTAGTTTTGCTTTTATTTCCAATATTCTGGGAGGTGGGTCATAGAGGATCTTGCTGTGATTTATGTCGGAGAGTGTTTTGCCTATGTTCTCCTCTAGGAGTTTTATAGTTTCTGGTCTTACATTTAGATCTTTAATCCATTTTGAGTTTATTTTTGTGTATGGTGTTAGAAAGTGTTCTAGTTTCATTCTTTTGCAAGTGGTTGACCAGTTTTCCCAGCACCACTTGTTAAAGAGGTTGTCTTTTTTCCATTGTATATCCTTGCCTCCTTTGTCAAAGATAAGGTGTCCATAGGTTCGTTGACTGCTTGTTTTAAAGTATTTATTTTGTTGTTGTTGTTGCTCTGGCAACCATTAAATGGCAAATGTTAAATGGCTCTGTGCACAGGCTTTCTCTAGTTGCAGAGAGTGGGGGATGCTCTTTGTTGCTGTGCACGGGCTTCTCATTGCGGTGGCTTCTCTTGTTGCAGAGCACAAGCTCTAGGCTCATGGGCTTCAGTAGTTGAATAACATGGGCTGAGAAGTTGTGGCTCACAGACTTAGCTGCTCCAAGTCATGTGGAATCTTCCCAGACAAGGGATCGAACCCATGTCCCCTGCACTGGCAGGCGGATTCTTATCCACCATACCACCAGGGAAGTCCTTCTTTGACTATTGAAGGGCTTCAATACTTGTCTTGTTTTAAATGCCAGCGTCATCTTTTAAGCTTTGTCTCATTATCCCCTGTCACACGCCTGTATGTACATGTGTAGGTGAACACACACACACACACACACACACACACACACACACACACCCCTCCTGCCAAACTGTAGTCCCTACCAGTCCTTTCAATGCCACACACAGTCCAGTCTCCATGGCTACCTGGAGTGGCTCCTTCCTCATTGGTACTTTATGTCAGACGAAGAGAACAAGCAGGAAGTTCATTGACTTTGGAGCCAGTTCAACCTAGGTTTGAATTCCAGATTTGCTGCTGAATATTTTCAAATCCTGGCAAGTTTCTTCATCATTTGTTAAATGGCAAATTCTAAAATTTTATTTCATTATTCCCAGAGCATGAGTCATAATCCTGCTCCACCAGGTTATTGTGGTAATTAAATATGATCGTGTGCAAAACTGAATTAACCAACATATAGCACTTACTTTTTTAAAAAAGAAAAAAAGTTACTACTACTACTGCTGTTATTGCTGTCAGTGTACAATTCAAGGCTCAATTCACAAACACAGAGACCCAGGAATTGACTGCATTGGCTTGGATTCTGGCTCTCTCTTGTTATTCTGCAGATCTATGCCTCAGTTTACTTATATATAGAATGAGCACACATACCATGTCTGGAAAAGGGAAGTACCAGGTAAGCTTACCAGGTAAGCATTGGCCATTGCATCTATCTCCCATAAAGCGTACCCAACCCACCCCAGACCAGGATGGCAGAATCCTGCTCTGGCTTTCTCCTAGCGTATGTCCTCAGGCCCACGGGCATTCAGTTTATATGATGTGTCTTGTCCTCCCACCGTGCCCTTAATGGGAGCTCCTTGAGTGATGACGTTAGTAATGAAGAGGAAACAATTATGGAAGGCATTGATGTAAGGCAAGCACAGAGTCACGAGCTCTAGGTGCTGAGCCTGTGTGGACAGACAGAAGATTCCCTCTAGTTACTATGCCTACTGTGTGCCAGGCACTGTGTTAGGTACCACATATGTTCTCTTTCTGTTAGTGCCATCTCCACCTTTTGAATGAGGTCATCATTTTTGCCTTTTACCGATGAGGAACTCAACCTCAGAAAGGTTCAGTAGCTCACCTTAGCTTGTACTGCCTGTAAGATATTTTAAGATTCATTCTCAGGCAACCTGAAGCTGGAACCAATGCTTTAAGCTACCATGCTTAAATCAACGGAGCCTCAGTCTCCTTGACTGTAGGACAAGAGTGATAATGGTAACTCTGACTGGCAGTGAGGACTAAACCAGGTCATTTATGTAAAGTGCCCAAGTCTGGTCCTGGTATGTGCTCACCACACACTCAGCAAGTCCTGGGTGTTAGCAATGCATTTACACATCGCATCTGGGGATGGAACTTCAGTCAGTATGCCTCCAAAGTCCAGATTCTTAACCCCTGCCCCTGTAATGCCAACTGGCCATAGACTTGGAGAACACATAGAGAAATCCAAACCTCTTACTCCGGGACCAATTCAATAACTGATAACTTTTGAGGTCTGCCGTGGTGCTTCTGAAAGGAGCCTTCATTGTTAAACTACTGCCTCTGTAACATGTCTCTCTGGAAGGGGTTTTGCTCACACACGTGGGGAGGGCAATTTTCTCTGAGACAAGGGCCCGACCGCCCCAGATGAGGACTGCACTCAGGACCACCAGAAGTGAGAGGCAGACCCACAACCCTTGTGTCTCCTTCCCCACACATGAGCTCCACCTTTAGAAGGTCTTCCAAATCCCGGGGCAGCTTCTGAGGTACCGCTGGTCTCCAGCGCAGACCAGAGTCATGCCATTTAAATGAACACTTACTGTCCCTTTCCCGGGTGAAACCACAGGCTCTGGTTCAGAGTTCCCCTCCGTGTGCTCCTGGGCCCTTTACCAACGCCCTTTTAATCTCAATTCTTGCTTTTGTGAAATCTGTGGAAATAGGTGATTCACATTGCTGGAGTGAAGATCAATGTGACATGACATCTATGAAAATGCCAAGTTCACAATAGACAGTCAATATTTTATTTATAAACATACTGATTATTATGTTAATTAAGAAGGCACAGTTCTAATAGCTTTACAACCATCAACTATTTGGTCCTCGTAGTAACCCTATTGAGATAGGGATTGTTTTTATCCCAAGAATGAGAAGCCTGGGGTACAGAGAGGCTCAGTAACCTTCCCAATGTGACACAGCTAACAGGTAAGAGGGTTGAGATTAGAACCTAGGCAGGTTTCATATTTCTAACCACTACTCTGAGTATTAGTTCTTCTCTCTCTTTCCCTTGATTGCCAATGCTTCTCTTTGATCCCTTGGGTCCCCAAATATGTTGTCCCAACAGTGATAATGTGGGGAGCCCAAATTGCTACCGAGGCTGATAACAGGGGCAACTAGAGAGAAATGATGTTAAGGTCTTTAGGAAAGCCTTTCATGATTAAGTGCCTGCCTAACTCTCCAGCCGCCCTAATTCCACAGAATTTTTCTGTTCAAAACAAATGTGACTACTTGTAATTCCCAGAGCTGCAACCTGTTTTTTGCTTCCATTACATCACACAAGCTTTTGCTTCTGTCTGCAATGCCCTTCTCCACATCTTCATTCTCTCCTTCCTCTTGTAATCCTACCTGTTCCTTCATGCATCATTTACTAGGCAATTCCTCCCTTATGCTTAAGAGTTTAGATGCCCATTCACGATGATTCCATAATATTCATGGATTGTCTCCTACCAAAGCACTTGTCACATTGAACCACAGTAATGAATTGACTCCTTTATTGCCTGTACTTGACTATGAGCTTTCCGAAGGCAAGAATTGTGGTTGTTTTTTTTTTTAACCTCTGCATCTCCAGTGCCTGGCACTCCACCTGCCTAAGAGTAGGCATCCCTGTCTGTTCCTTGTCTTGGAATTCTCTTTCTGCTTTCCAACATTTGAGCCTCTTATTTTGTCCACAGACATATATTATCTGAACAGAGAGGCAGAGAAAGAAGTAGAAGCTATCAAAAACAAAAAAAGGAAACGGTGAGGAGGACAATCTGTGGGTCACTTTGGCTTACCAGTGGCTCCCATTCTCTGGGATTACTAAAATTCATTAAACCATGTAAATCTAAACAGAAAGTTAGCATTTTTTCACTTGCTTACATCTCAGAATTATCATTCATCAAATTTAATTGGTGAGATTATTTCCATTTGATCTTTTTAAAAGGAGAGATAATGCTCTCTATCAGATGATTGCATTCTAATTCTGAAAAATGTGTAAATATTAATATCCAATGTGTTCTGAGTCATGAGTAAAACAGGGTTGGCCCTGGAGCAACTGGAAGTACTAAGTTATCCCTTTTTTGCAAAGAATGTCAATTTATGAAGTCCCATAAAACACATAAAGTAGAAATGGAAATGGTCAAAGTTTCTCAAATTGAACTCCTAAAGTGAATAAGAAACCTGGTGGATTCCAGGAGTCACTGTTTGAATATAGGCACAAAGGTCTAGAGGACACAAAAATTTAAGAATCTGTTTGTATGCCTTCTGCAGTAGCCTTTCTGCTTTCAGATTTTTCTTTGGCTCAAGAACGATATTGTTCTAAATTACCTTCTTTAGCAACTGCAATATTTAAGAAATTTAGTTCTGCTTATTTAGTCATCAGAAGCCCAGTAGAACACCTCCAAGGAGCATTTTAAAGCTTTTTGATAATTCATCCGAACATAAACTGAAACAGGAAGAACAAGTGTCTCTTTCTGTTATAAATATCCGAATGTGGTTTTCTTTTTTCACCTAGAAAATATGTCACAACTAAAATAAATTTAAATCAAAATTTGCAAATATAAATTCAAGGGCACATTATATATATTTGTGTATGTGTGTCTACACCTGGATATTTGTGGGTGTAAATTTCTTTTTGAGAGTGTTTAAACAGTTTCTTCAAGTAATAAGTCACCATATTTTTTTTAAGATGATGTAATGACCACTTAAAATAATGCTATTTTCTCCAACATTGGCTTCGATAGTAATGGTCTTATTAACAAATGGTAGGATGTAGTTGAATAATTGGCTGTCATACCTAATCTCCATGAAGAGCTATGTAGCCCAGATGTGTCCACTATACATTCAACTCTATGTTGGAAAATAAAAAAGAGGTTTTATACCAACAGTGATGGAATATAATGAGAACCAAGCAATGGTTCACTCTCCTGACCCTGAAAATCAAGGATAAGGCTATTTGTTAAGTCTTAAATCTCACCCAGAGGACCAGCCCCTGGGCATGCTCTCTGGGATGTGGAAAGCATTGGTCCCTGAGCATCTTCTGTTATCCTCAAGGCTCACATCAAAGGAAGACCATCTTCTGTAAGAAAGCTCCTCCACCAGTTGTTCTTGCAGTGATCCACATCACTTCTGTAGGGCCCACTCTTGAAAACAAAATTCCAGGTGAGATAGATAATATAGTTAAAACAAACAGGTAAATAGATGTGATTGGAGAGGTGAAAAAATAAAGAAGGGTGATAAACCAGCAACTCCATTTGTGTTTTATTCAGTTACAATAATAAATAATTTAATAGAACAATTTATGTGCATCTAAAAGGGTAGGCAAAAGAAACTCTTGGGTAAGCATGACTTCCACGAATCTGTTATAATATCTATCTAAAAGCAGTTCATATTTATTAATGGAAAAAATCCATAAAATTAATTTCTAAAGGCTTATCAAACCAGATTAGGTCCCAGCCCAACAAATAGAATTAGAAATCCGTGTGAGGCTGCTAACTGAGTCATTAAAGTGATATGCATGGATACTCCCAGTCCGCCAGGAAACCTTCTATTTGGACACTTAGTCATATGCTGCCCTCTAGTGAGAAACTTTTTAAAAGGCTCTAGCAGGCCCTGGGATTACAAAATAACTAGGGATTTCAAATAAGAGACCTGAATAAGATAATCAACTAGAACTTTCAGCTAGAAATCATAGTTACTCTAGATTTTAAAATGCATTTCATTCCCACTTTGTTGATAATGCCTAAATTTTCTTTATAAAATTATGTTAGAACTGGGAAATTATTAAAATTACAATAGGAGAGTAGCTTGACCTCTGTGACATTTAAATATTTTTAGTCTCTCATATTTGATAAACTATTAATAGTGCTTAATAGTAAAATTGAATATATTTATTTCTTTTAGATAGTGATGCAGCTAGAGAATTTAGGTGCAATTAAGTAGACCATAATATGGCTTTCTACTCTGTCAATAAAAAAAAAACATAGAAGATAAATTCTAAAGGTAATTTTGTATGCTGACAAATGGTAACTAGACTGATTGTGGTAATCACTTTGCAGTGTATACAAATATCAGATCATTAAGCTACATACCTGAAAACAATACAATATTATTTTTCAATTATACCTCAATAAAAAAAATTTTTTTAAACACACAGAAAAACTGATGAATACTTGTGTTAATAAAGCAATTCTTTACTTCTAGATAATTATTTTGTCATAATTGTGTCATGAATTATAATGTTCTTAATACAGAATTATTGCTCTATCCTCAAATAGAAATCTCATCTAGTCACTTCTAATTCAATAGAGGGAAATAAAGGGAAATCTCTACTTTCAAACTTCATGGAATTTTAGTACACTTTACTCATTTAGCAGTAACAGGCATCTAGCATTTTTGAAGTGTGTGCTAAGTTTGTAAATCCTGACAGTGCAAATTTCCTCCTAAGACACAATCTTCCTACTGAACATTCATTCATCTTTTAACAAATCTTTATGACTACTGGCTTAGTACCTGCACTCTGTTAGTCACATGGAATACAATGGTGGAAAAATGGACCTGGTTCTAAAGCAAGTGGCTCCTATAGGGAGACAGACACCCTAATCAGGCCATTAGGAAACATTGTCACTAATGCTTAAGATGGGGATATGCATGGGGCTGTCTGGAAGCATTAGGAGCTATTCCTGATCCATACTGGGAAGGCAGGAATGCTCGGCTCCCCAAGGAAGTGAGGAGCTTTGACAAGGTTCTACAGCCCTTGAAAGTCCTTTGAAGGTAGTACAAGTAAGACAAGACCAATAACTCTCCTCAGATGCAGTTCTACCAAGACTATGACACTGTCACAGTTTTGTGCTTTCATCAATATATATATCATTCTCGGTTAGCTATGCAGTAATGGTCGTTCCACACTCAGCACCCAGCCACGCACGAGTACTTGAATTAAATCTTTCCATAAATGCAAAGTGAAATATTCCTATTTTAGCAAATTTACTTAACAGAAAATTTTACTCTCCTTTCTTAATTTTGAAGATATCCACACAACAACATGCGTCTCTTTTTTCCAGAAAAATAATAAAATTTAAAATTAAATTATTTTATAATTATATAGTCCTCATGTGCTCTGGTGTAGCTGCTAGCGCCATCTTGGACAAGTTATACATCTACAGTCTAAGATCCCTTCAGTTCAAATATTCTGTAAATTAATGAGCCAGTCCATGAACAAAAATTTCTCCTCACTTTAAAGCACTGTATTGTTTGTTGAGTATTATTGACTTTCAGATTTCCTTCCTCCAGTGGCCATCTTGGTATGTAGGAGCGAACTTCTTGCTTGAGAAAGATTTAATCTTTTCCTTTCTAATCAAATGCTTTAGTCATTGAAAAGAAAATAGAAATTGAAGTTTTGGGGGAAAAGTTTACTGAAGTCCTCATCCTGGATTAAAAAAAAATGTCAGCAATATGTCAAAAGCACATTTCTGTAAAAATAGTTAAGTTCAGGAAACGTGCTCTGCGAGAGACCCTTAACATTTTTTCTGAACTTAAATATGCTTGGGAAAAGATTTGTTGGGAGTTTTGGTACTCATCTTAAAAATGTCTGTTTTTTTGGCAGTTATTTCTTGATTAATGTCTTAAAACTAATTCAAATCCAGAAAAAATTTTAAACAGATACATACACACACACACACACACACATACACATATTCTCAGCTTAAACTATGTGTAGGTTGGCTCCATTTCAATTTTTAAATCATACTCCATGCTTTGAAGAATAAAAAAACTATATAAATCAGAGGCAAAACGTTATATGAAGATTTAGGAAATGCTGGGTTCTATATGAGAATGTAACAAAACTTAATGCAGTCACTTAACCTCTCTTATGTTTGAATTCCCTCATTTGTCCTGTCTCACACATGTCACTGAGTTTATGTAAGGATCCCACGAGCTAATCTTTGTGGAAGTACATTGAAAATTACAGCAAACTGGCAGCAAGCTAAATATACACCAGCAAGCTAAATAAAAACAAACTGTGGTACACTCATACATGAAATACCACACACAAAAATAAACAGAATAACCTGGAGATAGCCAGATATAGACACATAAATGTAGATGCAGATATTCTTGTGTCAACATAGACATATCTCAAATAAACTATAGCATTGAGTAAAACATGCAAGATGCAGTATGAAACACTGTTGTCCCATTCATATTTTTATGAAGCCCTCAAAACAATATGATATGTTGTTGATGGATTGTATATAAATATATACATACATAATTGTTTAATGGACAGTGGTTGTCCCTCAGTAGAGAGGGAAAGAAACAACACTCAAGGTTAGAAGCTACTTTAGCCAATTATATAATTATTTTAAGAGACTGGAAAAGAATATGACAAAGCTAACAATTTCAAGCCCTGGGAATAAGATTCCACTCCCCTTATTCTCTGGTACTCTTCTATACATTTTAGACCTATTTTTTAAATTATTTTAAGCTAATAAAATAAGAATAAATAACAAGAGTAAAGCCCTCAGTAGAAAGATTGAAATAGGGCTGGTGCAGTGACCATAGATTCCTCCAATCTTTAAGATCTTCATTGGTAGATGAATATATGTCAACTGACTATAGGGTCAATCCATATTTAAAAGAAGATGTAAGAAATATCTACACATCCTGGGATCTACATGCAAAGATGCATTCTTCTAAAAGTCAACTTTTGAGATACAGAGCTTAAAAAAATGATCCTTTTTCTGGTCTCCTCTTCAAATCTTCAAATAAAATCAGGACTTCCATAATTAAAAAAAAAAAGCAAGGGCTCAACCAAATCCCATTGCATTCATGTTCATATCATCTTGAGTTGGTTTTTTCCCAATACTCCTCTCCAAACGTTTTAAAAACTAACTGGAATCTCTAATTTCAAAGTCCAGATTCATGAGCTTTTGAATCAAGCTGGAAAATACATGTTTTGGCTTGTTCAACAGAAGTAACTGAAGATATAAACACATTGTTCACAGCAGATAACATACAAATGGCTGTTAAATACATTTTCAAATGTGTCCTCAACTCATAATGGGAGGATTGTGATTTAAATTATACTGAAGTACCTTCTTTTTACTTATCAGATTGACAAGATTCATTGTTTAATAATACCACTTACTGCATGCTCAGGGTGTGAGGAATCAGACACTCTCGTCCAGCACGGGAGGGATTATAAATCAGTACAACCTCCATGGAAGATAACTTGCTAACATCTGTCAAAATCACAAATCTACAGTTTCTTTGACCAACAATTACCTATCTAGGTATTTTTCATACAGATGTTTTTGCATATGTGTGACATGGCATATGTACAAGGGTATTCTTACTGCAGTGTTTTTAACTGCAAAATATTAAATTTCCATCCTTTGAAAAATAAATTTTGTTACAATTATAATGGAATAGTGATCCCCACCCCCCCACTCCCACCCCCCACCAAAAGGAGAAAGCTTTCATGATTTGAAATGGAAAACTCTCCAGGATCAACTAGTAGGGAAATGAAACCAAAGTACAGAACAGTGCATGAAGAACACTGTCATTTGTAGAAAAAGGGAAAGACAATATGGGCCTAGGACGTTTCTGAAAGAACAGACAAGAAAATGCTAATGATAGTTACTTCTGAGGAGGAGCACAGAACTGGGCATCTGGGAAACAGGGCTGAAAGCTAGACTTTTTACACTATATTCTGAATATTGAGCTATGCAAGTATGCTGCTTTTTAAACTAAGTTAAAATTTCAAGTGGCTACATAATTTTAGTTATAATGATGGGAGAACTTTGAAAGGTGTCCTAAATTTTAACTAGAGGCTCTAATAACGTAAAGTGTTCCCCTTGCAACCTCTCCACCCACAAAGTGTGTGAGAAGAAGAATTATGTCCCAAGGAGGAGCTAGGCAGGAAAACTTCCTCAGAGCATGGAATAATTTTGTCAATTCTAGTAAATTATCTCACCTGAAGCTTCTGCACAATCAATGCGTGATTTCTTAAAACCATGCCTGACAAGATACTAAGCCAAGCCCTGCTAAATGAAGCCCAAATTCAAATCTGTAGCAAAGCTTAAGAGGAGCCTGGCAGGCTACAGTTCCATGGGGTCACAAAAGAGTTGGACACAATGCTGCAACTAAACAACAATAACAATAAAGCTTAAAAATCCGATAGACTCTATCCCTACCTGGTTTTCAATTTCATTGTGAAACTCAGCAGGTGGAACATAAAATACAGAAGCTATTTTCTCTTTTGGCAAAGCAAAAAATTCATCTTCTTAGCTCAAAAATCCATCAACATCTGTTATGTAGAACCAATAGCTAAATCTAAACAACATGAGCCAAACGTTTGAAGTAGATGAAATCCAGCACACACCGTGCATGAGTCATATAACGGGTCACCATGAAGCAACAGGGACTGAGGCTTTATCTTAAGTAGCCCTGGGGGAAGTTGTTCACCTTAGCAGATAGTTACTGCTCATTTGCATCTAAATATGGGTATATGTTTTATTTTAGCCCATTAACAGGAAGGCTATTAGGAGGTTAAGAATTCTACAAAAAATAAAGAAGGAATGGTTATCTCCTTAAACTGGGAACCTCAAAGTGGATATTTCTGTTTTCTGGTATTATATTTGACTACATTTTTATTACAGAGGAATCAACTGCTTTTGAAATGTCTGTATCATTCTGCCTTGTCATGGTGGTTGTTATTTTCAATTTCTTCAGACGCATTGCCACCCAGTAACATACCGTCCTCCAAACTGGAGAGCCAAAAATTATGAGCCCTGCCTTCTGGCTCTGACTGCTGCCAAGGGTCTCCTGGTCACCATTTGACAGTCTCGTACTGGGTGAGGGCAGTTGAGTTTTTCCTCTGCTCTCAAGGGCGGTCAGTTCCTGTTTCCCTTGTGAAGAAATTTTTCTTTCTTTGTGAAATTCCAGGCAGAAAACCCTTCCCAGGGTCTCCCCAGGAAGCTCGGTTATGGAAAGGGAATGCCTTGTCTGTGAATTAATCAGCATTGACCTGACAGAGTGAACAGAGGAAAGAGAAGAATCTTATCAACTGACCTCAGTGTCACAGAATTAAATCTATATTAAAGGAAAACAGGAAAAAATTCAGTTTCCAATAAAATGACATTTTTCTACACATTGCAAAATGTAATGTCCTAGAAATACAATGACAAATTTTCCACACAGGCTTTCTTTTTAGAGACATAAAAAGACTTTTTAAAAATACCTGCCAAATGGACACCCGTACATCTTGAGAGTCACCCACGGAGCTGGCTTTGCAGTAAACTTTTAGTGCTTTTATTTAGAATGATACCACCCAGCACTCATTCATTTCAGCAGGCTTCTATCCTGTAAGACTTTAAAAACGAGTTGCCCAACCAGTCTTTGCCACAAGCTCCCACCCCACCACTTCCTCACTTACGAAAACCTCACAGTCTCCCTGATTGATGCACCTGGCAGCCTGGCGCTGCCTATGATAATAACTGTGACACTCGCTTTTCTTCTTCTGAAGTTGTGGATTCATTAAAGAGCAAGCACTGCATCTTCCTAGAGAACGGGGTTGAGCCCACATTGAATGTTTCTATTACTTGGTTACAAATGACACACACAACCACATCCAAGCCTTCTGCAGATGCTACAAATCTGCTGCCTACCCACGGTGCCAACCTGAACCAGGGCCTGTCCGTGGACTGCTGCTCACGGTGTACACTTAAAGGGTACAGTCTACACTTAAGGAAATAAATCCCCTTATCGTGTTTATTCACGGTGTTTGTTGCTTTTCTTTTCTTATAAAATTCACCCCCTGAGTCCTTTATCGTTTTCTTTTCTCGGTGTTCACTTATCGAAAGAAACTGGAGTTCTGTATACAAAAGTGTATTTCAAAACTGTGGTCCCCCTGGCCACTTCCCTGGGTTAAAAATGGCCAAACTGACTTGTCATTTGGCTAAATAAAATGAATAAATAAATAAATAAAACGTCCCCAGGTTAAGACCCTGCATTGCAAGTTTCAGCCCAGAGTGAATTTGTACGGCCAAGTTATAAACCCCTGAAAATAGGAAACTAATACCACGAGGATTTAAAATAATAGAAAATGTTTCACATAATATAAATCCATAAGCAGTGTATTATATTTAAGTCTTAATATCTACATACTTGGATTATCTTCTATCTTGACAATCACACAAAGTAATCTCACTCCCTCGCCCCCCTCCCTTTGACTCTGGGTTTCATTCTTATGTTTTAACAATGCTGTGGGCCATAAAATACTATATTAATATTAGTTTGTCACAGCAGACTAAATTTAGAACAACTCATTAATATGAGAGAGTTACAGGCAGTCAGCCAAGAGTACCAGGGACTATAAGCTCTTAAGGCTATAAGCTATGCAGATATATGCCACTTGAACTGGAGAGCAGCCATTCTTTTTGTGACTAATAAGAGATTCCATTAGTTCTAAGCTGATTCTCATTCTAATTAAGAAATGTGGGAAAAGGCAATTTTGCCATTGTAGGTATAGTTGATGTGCGACTAGCATCAGTCTTATATCATCTCGCTTGGCTTTCTGGTCACATAAGATTAGTGGCACGGGCGTAGAATGAATATTCCTCCTACATCCACATTTAAAAAAAAAACAACTTTGTTGCTGTATTTGTGATGCTGTAATCATAATCGATGTTCCTGGAAGAAGTCTAGTAATCAGTGCTTTTTCAAAGCAAACCTTTTGTGGCTCAGAATCACCCCAGTTGGACAAAAAGTTTTGACTTTTTACAAATAAAAAAGCTTTCAAATGGATACTTCTGGACCTGTTATGCCTTTCTTTGGGCTTGTCAAATATTAATTTTTTTTAAATTTAGTCCCTTGCTAAGCTACAAATATTCATGTTTAACACCAAGTAGCAGTTCAGGGGCTGACAACTTGGTATGTACCTTTTGAATGATGCATAGAAAGCAGCAGTTAGCACAAAGAAAAAGCCACCAGATTGGTCTCAGGGAAACCCAGTGTCTGAATTTTTCATGACTCCTCTAGCACTTAAAGAATAAAAAAACTGGCTACTAGTGTTGGGAGACCAACGTCAGGAAGGTCAGAGCCTGGAAACGTGCAAGAGATTCCAGACTTGCCTGGGGAAAGTCAAAGGGGATTTAAGCTGCTTAAGAGAATTAGAAGGGGGAAAAAAACAAATTTCTTTTGCTTGGTTTTGGTATTTTATGAACACCTGAGTAGCAAAATAAAAGCTATAAAAAGGTACACAGTCCTCTTTCTCCCTAGGGCTCCTTATTTTTATGTCTCTAGGGACCCCCAAAACTTACCTTTGCTTGTGGGTTTATGAGGATTATTGTTAAACTTCCCCAAATCACACCTTTCCTGGAGTACGTGCTCACTCACGAGTTCTTTCTCCCAAGGAAACCTGTGAAGAGTGGGAGAGGAGAAACAAGTCAATTATTTGTTTCCCTGGATGTGCTTGCAAACATCTCCCATGGAGGTGAGGGGCAAGTGGGGAAGACGATGTCTTAATCACCTAGATGCCCATCAACTCGGGACTGAAAAATGTTCCCCTTTTGGTGAACTTTTTCTGCATTTGATAACAATGGATAGGAAATCTAAATCAAATCCAGGAAAACAAACGAGTGACTCCTACAGAAGGAGAAAAAAAAACAACTGTACAGTGTTTAAGCAACTGATGACTTCACCTGTCACCATCTCATTAAGCTCTTAATGAGTCCTTTTCTATTCTTGGTCACATCTGATTTTTTTTTAATATAAGTCCCTTTGAACAGCTGGGAGTAAGAATCGCCTTTGATCACTGAATTCTTCTGAATTTTCAGTCAAAACGAGGCCATTTTCATCCTGACTTGGGGTATTTTTATGAGTTTATTTCCCCCCCAAGTACCTTCCTGGGCATAGCTTTCCAGGCTGAGAAGAGCCTGAACAATTAATGTATACATTTTTACATAAATGTTTATAAATTTAACAAAGGGAGAGAGCTTTGCCACAAGAAGCCTCAGCTCTTTTGAAGGCGGTTTTCTAATGATGACCCTTGGCGTGTTGGACCACATGGGATTCCTCTGAGAAGAGTCGGATGAAAATTAGCCTATTCTCATTTCAAACAGAATTTTGCTGAAGTCCTGATCAGAGCATCAGCATGGAGTCCAGGGAGACAACACTCGCTACTTGATTCACTCTGCAGCCTCCCTCTCCTGGTAATTGTTGCAGGAACACATAGTGACAAGGCTCTAGGATGTGAGCGGTCTGGATGTACTCCGGCTGTTACGCTCTGTTTAAAGATTTAAACCATCAGGGTATGATAAGGCTTTTTGATGTTCATTGAACACGGAGCTTGGGTACAGAAGAAGGGGAAAGGGCTTCACCAGAAGGCAATCATCTTTCAGAGCCACAGTAAGACAGAGAGAGGTGGGGAAATCTCAGCCTCAGCATAGACACGGAACAAAGGGAGATGAAAGGGGCAGGGTGAGGAAGGGGCCAGCTCTGGCTGTGAGGCAGAACTCGCTCTCTGAGAGTTCGACGCCTTAAAATGCAGGCAAAACATTTAGTGATCCTCTTTCATTAAAACACACTCCTGTTTGGATAGGGAGGGGATAACGCCAGCTGCAAATTTGGATGGCTTCGGTTGACCCTGGATTTTAAAGAGCCTGCCCGTGGCTTATTTTGAATTTATTTAATGAGTATTTATTTTGAGTCAGATGAATGTCATTTCCAGTGCTCACCCCTGAAAACCTGGAAGAAGACCTTGCTGAAATTATGTTTTTAGGACCCTCACAGTGTTTTCTTCCCCCAAAGGTAAAAACCTGAATATCTGTCTTAAAGAACATAAAGATCAGGAATGGGGCGGGGTGGGGGGGGAAAGTGCCCCCTACAAAACCCAACCCTATTTCTTCATATCCCCTTCTTTAGCAAAATGCTGGCTTTTCCATCCTGCTCACAGCCCTACTATGCCATGCTAAGCAGGCCTGCACTTTGACTGTATTAATTAGACAAGAACCAAGATTTCTTCATCTTTTGTCTCCCTAGCCCCTGGCAAGCTTGCTGCACATACCAAAGTCTTAACAAATGTGTGTTGAATGAGTGAATATAAGACCCTGAGAAATGACAGGATAGATTTCAATTTATTTTCTGTGCCTCCATTTAAAGTTTCAGAGAATTGTTGCACCTAGGAAGCAAAAAGTTGTGTTTTTTTCCCTCTTGCAAACTAGCACCAGCAAGCAGCATGGCCAAGGCACGGATGCTGAGAGCTGGTGCTGCAGCTTCAGAAACACCTGGAATTGAAGGAGGCATGGCTCCTTACCTGAGGACTCTGGGAAAGTTATTTCACTTTCCTGAGCTTCGTTTTCCCCATCTTCAGAACAAGAATATTAAAAAAGAACTCCCTCTTCGGAGTGAGAAAATCTATGTAGATATCTTGCACAATGTTTGGTGTACATTAACTTTCCCCAAAAAAATGTAATTACTATTATTAATATTATTTCTATTATTAGTATTGCTCTCCAAAATATTTTTAGACATGGTGGCATTAGAAGGGGATTTTAGAAATATATAATCATCAGTATAATTAAAATGGAGAACATTATAATGACATGCTGTATTGAAGGGTTGTTTCCACACTTTCTCTCTATCACGGCATGAACAAAATGTGCTGTGACATGCTGACCTCCCCTGGATTGACAATGTGCTCTTGTTCCCACCTCACATAAATGTTCTCTAGGGAGGAAAGAGCCTCTTCTCTTGGCTGTCAGCAAAGGACCTAGAAGTGAGTTTGACCGACCAAACACCATGAAACCAAAATGCTTCCAGTCTCTTTGAACCTGGAGAGGAATAAACCAATCAGAAACAACATGTACAGTGCTGCACCCATTCCTCCACATATTCCAGTTGAGTACAACGTGATCACTGCTTCCAAGCAGACAGAAAGGAGATGAGAACCAGAAGCCAATTCCGTCCCATGGTGGCCACAGCCCACCCGAGCCAGGTAGCCACCCCCAGGGAGCTGTGCCCCAGGAGAAGCTACCAACACCACCAGAACCTTCCTGCAACCCTTACAACAACCCTTTGAGGAAGGTAAAGTTTACAGATGAGATAACAGAAGTGTAGAATAACAATATCAAAAAATGACTTTTACTGCCATTTTTTTATTCCTCTTTTTACATTTTGCTTAGCTCTCTAGTAGACGGGAGTAGAGCGCTCTTCTCTCTGACCCTCTGAACAAAGCCCTCAATTTCCCTGGATTGCAGTGTCTTCATCTGCCTCATTGAGGTGGGGAGAGGGCGACAGGCATCCAGTCTATGATTCGTGCCAGGCAGCTGAACAACTCTGATCTCTGTGAGAACCACAGACTTTATATCATGATCTTCCCCTCCAGTTTCCCCTCCCTTTCCCACCTCCCATCCCAGAAATGAGGGCATAGCAGCCATTACCATTACAGAAAGAGTTTGTTTTAGCAGAGCTCAAATCTAGGAAGCATTACGGACAAATAACCTGCCCCATGATTGAGACATAAGGGAATTACTATTTCCTTTTCTCTAGCCTGCCAACACAGAGAAAGCCAATCCTCTAAAAACAAATTGATTGATGATATAGTTTTAATATCTTCATCTGATTTCCAGTGGCAGAATCAATCAGCTGCTAACACAACCATCCAAGGTGGAGAAAAAGAAAAATTGCACCAGTTGCTTTTCTTTTATTGCACTTCCGGGTACTCTAAGAAAAAACTCTCTCCAGAAAATCAATAAGGCAGATTGTGCCCAGCAGTGCCCCATTATAGAATTAAATCCATATGCCAACACAAAACAATGAAGAGACTCAACTAGCAAGGGATCCATTTGCTTTGTTTGACTTTGGCTGCCAGGGAATGAGACCACAAGACTGGCTGTAATTTAATGCAAACCTTGGCCTATCCTGGTCGTGCGTATGACTGACCCTCAGGGCACGACCATCAATTTTCTATTAAAGATCAGAGATTTGACATATCAAAGTCAACATCTAGCTGAATAACTGCAGTAACTTGATAATAATTCTTTTGTGGATTTCACAGTGGCTTTTCAGTAAAGTATCAGAAAGGTAGCCGATTTCAATCCTGACCTGGCAAGATCTGAATATGAAATAAAGGATTTCAGCTTGATCTCCCCATGATGTGAGGATGAATGTTCTGGTAAATGTTAACTTAGTGCTCTGAATAGCTCAGTAATAGATGGGTTTAGGCAGTAATAGGTTTAAAATGTCAACTTATTGAATAATAATTTCATGTTGTACAAATACTATGTGTAAGAAGGGATTTATTTTGCAAATTTTGAAATAAATGAATGGATTTATAATGTCCTTGACTGTTTCATTGTTCCCGTCAGAATTTTACAGAAAAATCAAAATTAGTTTTTGCTTTCTCTAGTCTTGCTGTTTTGCTGCATTCGTCTCTATGAAGATTTCATAATTACTGGGTCTACTGTACTGGGTCTCCCTTACTGGGTCTCCCTGAATTCTGGTCATTAATTGAGCTTTTCCTTGCTTTGGTCCCCAAAGCCAAGCTGATAACATTATTTTCTAGTGAAAAAATAAAAGCTCAATTATCCCTCACTGTAAAATGTTTCATGACACCAATAGCATAAAAACCTTTCGCCAACCCAGCCATAAAATGCTCAACTGTTCAAAATACAAGAACTGAATAAAATTCTGTTTCCATAACTGAACTCAGACCTTCTGTCCAATTATAAGCTGACAGCTCTATAAATCCTGGTGGAACACAGTGTGGGTAAAACAGAATTGTGATTGGGACCCTGAGGACCTGGGACAAACACTTCCATCACAACCTGTGGGAAAAGCCTTAGGTTCTGCAACTGTCCACGATACACACTTCCAACCATACAGCTGAAGTAAACATGTTCTCAGGGAAATGGGAGAGGCCAAGAAACCATCAAGGTGACCTCTCTAAATACTTCAAGGCTGACGCTTGGCCCCTCAACTTCCCTCAGTTTCCCAGAAGATTCAAGAGGAGCCCCCTCTTGCAGCCCACCAGCCTAACACTTTGAGCAGAGTTTATCTAAAGTGCAAAGGATGCCTTGATTTCCACAAACCAAAACATCCTTCAGGGATTTATAAATGTTCACACCTGGGAAATACCTGCGTGAAATGGTCCTAGACATTTCTGCTCAACCATTGAGTTAATTGATTGGGTGCAACTCTCACCTTGAAACCACAGAGAGGCTCTGTCCTAGTCCTGGTTCTTCCAGCAGCTATCAGAAGACAAGGATAAGGGTGCTTGTAGTATTTGGAAGGTGAAGGAAATATTGGCAAGAGGGTAAGGGAGTAAGTCAGAGGAGCAAAGGCAATCAACAAACGATGCATTATCAAGCCACTTACCATTAGATAACTGGAACTTAGTCCCACTGGGGAGACTCTGAGACACTGTGGGCACTAGAGGATTTTTACACCACCTCCCCTGTCAGTCATTCATTGAGGGTGCTCCTGAAGGTCATTCATTCTTTGATAGTTCCAGCCTACCATATGGGTAAATGGCTTCCCAGATGGTTCAGTGGTAAATAATCTGTCTGCAGTGCAGGAGACACCAGAGGCGCAGGTTCAATCCCTGGGTTGGAAAGATCTCCTGGAGGAGGGCATGGCAACCCACTCCAGCGCTCTTGCCTGGAGAGTTCCATGGACAGAAGAGCCTGTTGAGCTACAGTCAGAGTCAGACAGAGTCACACAGAGTCAGACACAGCTGAGCTCACACACACTTAAGGGTAAGAAGAGAGCTTCAGAGGCCAAAGAAAACCCTCAGGAAAAAAATCCAGATGTTGGAATCTTGAAGTCAGGCAGTGTGCACCGAAACAAAAGGCAAAGGAGTGGGAAGGGCACGCACAGCCTCTGTTGTAGACTCTGGCCTTTTGTTAACTTTTGAAACTTTTCTAACTTGTTTTTAAGTTATGAGAGCTAATATGGCTCCTGTAAAACAGCACCAACATATTTACTCAGTATAGAAAAGCATAACCATCGTTTATTTTTTGTTTTGACTGTGTTGGGTCTTTGCTGCTGTGTAGGCTTTTCTCCTGGTGCAGGGAGCAGGGGCTACTCTCTAGTTGCAGTGTGCAGGCTTCTCATTGCAGTGGCTTCTCACGTTGTGAGCACGGGTTCCAGGGCACTCGGGCTTCAGTAGTTGTGGCACAGAAGCTTAGTTGCCCCACGGCATGTGGGATCTTCCCAGACCAGGGATCCAACCCTTGTCTCCTGCACTGGCAGGCGGATTCTCTACCACTGAACCACCAGAGAAGCCCAAGCATAACTAGTTTTTAAGGGACTTCTTCCTTCCAGCCATTCAGTCTGATTCTCAAGGATAACCATCTTTTACAGCTTCCTTCTTCTCTGTATGTAAAACCTATATGTATATAAACTCACATTAGTTGAGTATGCTTTTTTGGCTCACAAATAAAGTCATATTTGACATTATTTCCTGTGGTTTGCTTTTTTCACAATAAAATGTCTCATATATCCTTGCATATCAATATCTCTATATCTGTCTCAAACCTTTTTATGGATACTAATATGAACATATCATAAGTCATTAGGCATTTAGTTATTTGTTTCAACTTATGTGTGTGTGTATGTGAGCGTGTGTTCGGTTGTGTCTGACTCTTTGCAACCCCATGGACCACCAGGCTCCTCTGTCCGTGGAATTTTCCAGGCAAGAATACTGGAGTGGGTTGCCATTTTTTACTCTAGGGACCTTTCCCACCCAGGGATCAAACTGCGTCTCTTGCTTCTCCTATGTTGGCAGGTGGATTCTTTACCACTGTGCCACATGGGAAGCATATATATACATAAGCTGAAGCTTCAATACTTTGGCCACCTGATGTGAAGAGCCAACTCATTGGAAAAGACCTTGATGCTGGGAAAGATTGAGGGCAAAAGAAGAGAGTGGCAGAGGATGAGATGGTTAGATAGTATCGCCAACTCAATGGACATGAACTGGAGCAAACTCTGGGAAATAGTGGAGGACAGGGAAGCCTGACGTGCTACAGTCCATGAGGTTGCAAAGAGTTGGACACAGCTTAGCAACTGAACAACAGCAATATGTGTGTGTGTGTGTGTGTGTATAGGGCTTCCCCAGTGGCTTAGTGGTAAAGAATCTGCCTGCACTGTAGGATCTGCACTGTAGGAGACGCATGTTCAATTCCTGAATCAGGAAGATCCCCTGGAGGAGTAAATGGCAACCCACTCCAGTATTCTTGCCTGGAGAATCCCGTGGACAGAGGAGCCTGGCGGGCTACAGTCCAGAGAGTCACAAAGAGTCAGACAGGACTGAAGCGACATAGCATGCAAGCATGTAAATATATACATTGTATATACATATATATAATTCCTGAAAGTGGAATCTCTCAGTTAAAGAATATGAATATTTTAAAATTTGACAAATCATGTCAGTTATTTCTAAACAACATTTCACCAATTTACACCTCTATCAACAGTGCGTAAGTGCATTCTTTTTTCTTGTATGTATGCCAACAAAGCAAAAGATCACACTTTTTAATCTTTGGCAAATTAATAGGTTAAAATAGTATGTCACTGTCTTTGTGCTTTTTTAATTATGAGTGAGGTTCCTCAATTATGCTTCTTTGCATCTTCACATACATCTTATTAACATCCTCTTAGTCTTTTTCTTAATATTTCAAAAGCACTCTTTATAGGCAAATATTTTTCCAGTTTGGGTTTTGTTTTTTATTACTGTTTGTGGCTCTTTTATCTGTAAAAAAGTATTAAATATCTATGCTTCCAAATTGTGAATATTTTTATGTTTTCTGGGATTTTGTTTCATAGTTAATATGCCCTTCTCATTCAAAATGATTTAAAAATTCAACCATGAATTCTCTAGAATATTTACAGTGTGATTTTTATATTTAAGTCTTTAATCTTTTTTTGATGTAAGACATGAAGTAGAAACATGGTTGAAAATTTTTTCCAGTGAGCACTTGTCTCCAACCAAATCTTTCACTAAATATTTTTTTCAGCATTGATCTAACTCTTTTATCAATAATCAACTTCCATATTGGTTTAACTCTTTTTCCAGAATATCTATTTTGTTTTAAATGCTACAGATTTGTAGTATAGTTCGTTATCTCATAATGTTTGTCTTTTCTTTTTAATCCGTAGGATTTTTCCAAGTTTATTTTCCCAAATGAATTTATAGTATCATTTTGTTAAGATCATAAAAAAGCTTGGTGTTTTTATTTAATTACTTGAATATCTAGGTTAATTTAGAAATAACTGTCATGTTTACAACATTTAGTCTCCCTATTTAATAACAAAATGCATTTTTCCATACGTTAGTCTTCTTTTATGTCCCCTGGCAAAGGTTTTTTTTGGCTTTTTCTGAAAACTACCAGAAGGAGTAGTACCCACTTTAACAGCTGATCTTTCGGAGAAGGCAATGGCACCCCACTCCAGTACTTTTGCCTGGAAAATCCCATGGACAGAGGAGCCTGGTAGGCTGCAGTCCGTGGGGTCGCTAAGAGTCGGACATGACTGAGCGACTTCACTTTAGACCAGTGAAGGAAGGAAGATACTCTAGAAGACACATAATTTCTCTTGACTTGACCACAGGTATGGAAATGGGTGCAATTCAATTCAAAAATATGTATTGAGCACCTATGTATATGATGAAACTATATAAGTGGGAGAAAGCTCTTGAAGTTAGTATGCAAGGCAAAAAAAATCTCACATATTACTCTATCAAACTGTTGAAAGGGACTTTCCAATTATCTTGACATTTAAACTGAAGCCCAAAGCAGAAAATAACAAATATCCATACATCTGATTTTTTAAAAAATATAAATCTTTGAAAGATACAAGATGGAAAAACTAGTTTTTTTGTGTGTGTGCTCAGTCGCGTCTGACTCTGTGACCCTATGGACTGTAGCCCAACAGGCTTCTTTGTCCATGGAATTTTCCAGACAAGAATACTGGAATGGGTTGCCATTTTGGCTGTGATCAAAATCCAGGTTTATAAGAGAATTTAAGATATTAGAGATGAGGATTGAGAGAATCACTGAAATTAAAAAGCCATCAAATGAGTCAGTTATACTGTGGCATTTCCCCTAACTCTTCCCCTAGGTGACTCCTCCTAAGCCAAATGAGAAAGAAGATTCAAGGAAGTCTTCAAGAAAGAAGATTCAAGAAGTGAGTAGTCTTACAAGAAAAGACAACTGACACGATAGCCTCCAAAAGAAATGCTGAGTTGAAGAGAGTGCTTGGTGACCTTGGACCAGAGCTGAGCCTGGGCAGTTCTTGGGAGACACTGACAACGTCCTTGGAAGGAAGATAGAAACATGTGTAGACCACAGTAACAAAGAAAGACAGCAATATGCGTGGTTATTCTTCCAGAATTTGGTGGGGGCAAGGATGCTGAGTTTTCCTCTGAACTAAGGGTTCATCTCACTAGCTACTGTCTTGAAACATCTCCACTGAAGGAAGCTACCTGTCAGGGCAAGGCAACACCAGCAGAATGAGACTGTCGGTCTACCATCCTAAGCAAGAGCTGAGAGAACAGCTATAGGAGCCTAACTAGAGAATGAATCTCCCACACTGAGCTTCAGTGCAGTGCCAAAGATCCCCAAAGGGATCTCTGAAGAATACACAAAAGTTTCCCAGAAGGAGAGAGCCAACTTTCAGCCTTCTGCCACATGGAAGGTACCACAGCCAAATTTCATCCCCACTCATCGAGTACAGAAGTGCCTTAAACTCTCATCTCACCCTGCTTGCCCTAGCACAGGAGGAGCTGGGAGAATAAAGGGGTAAGAAAGATAAGTGAATAAAGCAGAGCAATAGTGAAAAAGCAAGATACTATACATCTTCACCCGCTGGATCTACAGTTTACTGAGTGGGGCTGAAGTTTAGTGGGAAGTGGATAAATGGAGAAGCTTGAAACTGGATGAGAGAATGAAGCTGTGGTTTGAACTGAATTGGCCATTTTAGCACCTTAAAATGAGACAAAAGTCAAAAGTGCCTGGAAAAGCTATGGGATATGCCCAAGATACTGCCAAGGTGTGAAGGAGACTCAACAGTCCATATATGAAGGCAGAGGTGAGACACATGGCATAGTCAAAATTATGCTTGAAAATCTCTCAGGAAGGGGTGACGCTGGAGATTGACACCTCCGCATCTTTTGGTAATTCTGACAGAACAAGTTTTTCTTCAGCAGTGGAACAGATTGCAGCTATTTCAGCTGAACATAGATGAAGTAGTTGGCTGAGTTTAGCAGCCATGTTGCAGGAAAATTATGTACCTTTAAACACGAGAATCACACCCAGCACAGCAATATGCTCACTCTACAAGAAGCATAAGGACATGGGGACTGCAAGAGAGAATGGAAGTTAGAGATGAGGGACTCCTAAATGCTGCTTATTCAGACCATTAAATGCAATCGTGAGTGGTATCACCTACTTTCCATAATGAAATCTGCCTCCTTCCATTTCTCAGCTTCTCTCTCGCTCCACCTCTCTCCACCTCTCCCTGTTTCCTTTCTCTCTCTCTCCATCACCACCCCGCTATGTGCAGTGAGATGCGTCTGCACGAAGGATTCACATACAACGCAATTCCACTTTACCTCACCATGTGAAGGCTCAAAGGTGAGTAAGCCTTGCTTCTCAAGAATTCCCGGATGAGTGAGAGAGAAAACTATGTAAATAAATGTCTAATAGGTCCACTAGTAGGTGTAAGCTTAAAGATACAAAGGATGCAGCCTTGTGTTCACCCTGAGGAAGACAGCCTCTTCAAGAAAAGCAAAGTGTTCTAGCACAGCCCACCGTCCTCAATAGTCAGTGTTGATGCCCCACAGCAGCAGTCTCTTCCTTCCTATTGAAATGTCTTTAAATGGGTAGCAGCAAAAAGGGCATCTTTTATTTACAAAGATTTGACAGTAGTTTCTCCATCCTTTTCAAGGGGTTGGGTGAAAAAATTGCAGAAGAGATTGAGTTTTGCATGAAGTTGGCAGATTTGGGAACCAGACTATCCAAGCAAGCCAACTTCTGATTCCATGCTCCATATCACACTACCTCTGAAGCAGAGGGCCATTAACAAAATTTTTAAAGCTTGTTACTCTTAGAATAATATTGTATTGACAGTAACTATAATCAGTGACTCATGTAACTACAAAGAGAAAGGAATGTGCAAAGCTTCAAGCATTAGAGGCTCCTAAAATGACACTAATGGAAGCATAAGTCTTATGTCAAGGACAACCTCATCTATGGGAATACCAGGTCTCTTTTTTCAGCTTTGTTGATGTATAATTGGCAAATAAAATTGTATGATACTTAAAGTGTACATCATGATGATTTGACATACATGTAATACACTGTGAGAGAATTCCCCTCATTTAGAGAATTAATACATACCTCTATCACTTCACATATTTTTTTTTTTTGGTGAGAACATTTAGGCTCTATTTTGTTAGAAAAGTTCAATTGTACAATACATTGTTATCAACAATAGTCATCATGTTATGCATTAGAATTTCAGATCTTACTCATCTTATAGCTGAAAGTTTGTACTCTTTTATCAAACTCTCCCTGATGTCCCCACTTTTATCAAATTCTCCCTAATGTCCCCACCCGCCCCACCCTCTGGCCACCACTTTAGGTCTTTACTTATAACCTTATTCCCACCTCCATGTAGCAAGGTCAGATGTATAATATCGGTTCCTTTGCTCTTTTAGAGTTGTTCCTCCAACGACGTGGGCCCTCACTTCTGCCCTCTGACTTCCCATATCCCTTTGGGAACACTTGGAGAACAGGATCCTGGCTTAGGAGTCTCTTGTTTGAGAGGTCGTACAGTACGGCCTGGAAGCTTCAGTTCTAGCACAGGCCTTGAACTAGCCAAATGATTCAGGTAAATTCTCTGGGCCTCAGTCTCATCATCTTTAAAACTGAACTAATAAACCCAGAATAATCATTATTGTAAGTATCCTTGAAATCCAGCCACTGACTTGTTCCATCAACAAGTTCAGGGTCTTTACCTGCTGTCTCCAGGAACAGAAAGAGGAATGTGACGAGGATTATGCCAGTCTAAGAGTACCTTTTCGGTACCAAATCAGTAGCCTTGTGAAGACAGACACCCTTCCTGCCCAACCCCAGGTAGCAATTTGTAGAAAGCAGACAAGAAACCATGTATTCCGTTGTGTCGCTAAGTTGCGTCAGACTCTCTGTGACCACATGGACTGCAGCTCACCACGCCTCCTTGTCCCTCACCATCTCCTGGAGTTTGCCCAAGTTCATGTCCTTTGAATTGGTGATGTCATCCAACTAGCTCATCCTCTGTTTCCCCCTTCTACTCCTACTCCTCCTGCCCTCAATCTTTCCTAGCATCAGGATCTTTTCCAATGTGGTGGCTCTTCGCATCTGGTGGCCAAAGTATTGGAGCTTCAACTTCATCATCAGTCCTTCCAATGCATATTCAGGGTTCATTTCCTTTAGGAATGACTGGTTTGATCTCCTTGTAGTCCAACGGACTCTCAAGAGTCTTCTCCAGCACTGTAGTTCAAAAACATCAATTCTTTGGTGCTCTGCCTTTCTTTATGGTCCAACTCTCACATTCATACTTGACTACTGGAAAAACCATAGCTTTGACTATACAGGCCTTTATTGGCAAAGTGATGTCTCTGCTTTTTAGTACACTGTCTAAGTTTGTCTTCTGACCCTACATCAACTGCTCTGCCCACTCTACCTCAGAGTTCCAACCCCTTAGTAGGGCATATAGGTCCCCACTGATTGACCTTGATTTTCTTGCCTTGCTGCCAATCTGCATAATTTTATGCTACATTTTGTGGCCTCCTTACTGTATCTCATTCTCTTTGTATCATTCATAAGCCTCTTCCATCTTGTTGCATGTAACTGTCTGACAAAACTCTAATTGTTCTTTATAGCTCAACTCAAATGACAGTTCTCTAATGAAGCCTTTCTTGAAAGCCCTGAGGGTGGGCTCTCTCCCTTATGGTGTTCCCTTGGGCTTTTTACTTCTCTCAAAGCACTTAGGTATCTTGCTTTGTGTCATAATTGCATGTCGGTAGACTGCAAATTCCTTAGATCTACCCCAGTAACCAGGGTAAATTCTTCCACAAATAGTTTCAGTCTCAGGAAAACACTGCAACCATCAAGATAGACTAGGCTCTGCCAGAATTTAGAAAACAACATTGCAGTGTTTCACTCAACACAAATTTATCAGAACATCACACTAGGGTTTCTCTGGTAGTTCATTTAAAAAAATCTTCCTGCCAATGCAGGGGACATGGGTTCGATCCCTTGTTATGGAAGATCCCACATGCTGCAGAGCAACTAAGCCTGTGAGCCACAACTATTGATATTGAGACTGTGCTCTAGAGCCTGGGAACTGCAGCTACCGTCCTGAAGCCCACACTCCCTAGAGCCCATGCTCCTTAACAAGAGAAGCCACCACAATGAGAAGCCCTCACACAGCAACTAGAGAGTAGCCCCCAGCTTGGCCACAACTAGAGAAAAGTCCGCCCAGCAACAAAGACCCAGCACAGTCAAAAATACAAAATAAATAAATAAAATTATTTTTTTATAAAAGAATCTCACGCGAAATGCTCAGTGCAAATTGTTAAGTAGGCTTTCATGATAATTTCTCAGGAATCAAGGAACATGCAGGATCAGTCTCAGATAGATTTACCAGAGCTTCTGTGATGCCTGCAAGGGACAGGAATGTGGAGAGCCAGTCCAGCACTGGCCCTTCAGTATTCTACCCAGGGGTAACTCATGCCATTTCTTCTCACATTTCACTGACCATGGCAAGTCACATGGCTATGTTTACTGTCAGGGTAGAATGGAGAAGTGTGATCCTTCCATGCATTTGGAAGGAGAAGGAAAATCATAATACGGTTGAATGTCTTAATGATACCACCATACATACCACAGCCTCTCACCCTTGACTTTGACCCATCTTGTCTCCTGTAACTGACACACTGCACCCACCTTGTTTGCCCTTCATCTGAATAGCTTCTTCTCATCCAGATGTTCTCACTTAGAGTTCCTCTAAAGACTTTGTTGGCCCTAACCCTAACTTACAACCATTACCACCTCCAAACCCAGAGAGAATGTCCCTCCAATGTGTCCCAGTAACACCCGATAACTCCAAGGGAACACAGGCAGACCACTGAGTTGTGTTGCAGGTATTGTAGTTTGGCTTTTTATTTGACTCCTTCCCACTAAACCAGAAACTGGCAAACCAGAGCCCAGGAGTAATTCCAGCCTGCTGCAGGTGTTTGTAAATAGAACACCATCATGCTCATTTATTTACATATTGGCCATGGCTGCTTCTACCCTACAGTAGAGTTGGATATTGATACAGAGCCCATCAGGCCCCAAAGCCTAAAATATTTACTATCTGGCCCCATAAGAAAAAGTTGGTCAGTCTCTGCCCTAGACCAAAGCCCTTTGAGAGTGAGGGTTACATTCTGAGGACCTCCTATAACCCAGCACCTAACAGAATAATTGACTCATATTCAGCATTTGATAACCATTGATTGGATAATTGAAGAGTGGGCACACAAACGTTCACTGAATTAAAATCACCTTCAAGAACAAAGGACAGAAAAACCAGGGAACAGAGAGCATCCTAACTTCAATTTTTGGCAAAACAAACTCTTATAGATTCTGTGTTGCAGTGCATATCCTATCACTTTTTTTTTTTTTTCCTATCACTTTTTAAAAAGTGAGTAAGTACTGGGAACCAACATTAATCCTCTAAGTGTCAAGGCAACTAGAATTTGCCACAGTCTAGTTAAAACAAATTAAGCAACTGTGACACTTACGAAATGCTTTAAAATTACAAAATTACTAAATCCACATTCATTTGCTCTGTAGAATATTTCATTCTCTTTGATTAACAAATCTGACTTAAATGAGGTACAGACCTTTCACACAGTATTGTACCATTTTCAAAAGTACCACAACCGGTATGAATTGCCTCCAAGCTGAGTGTCTGTGCGGTAATGTCAGTACACTGGCTCAGAGCTTCTAGAAGTAAACACACAGTATCTGGGCCCTGGTGCTTTTGCAGTATACGGGGAAAAAAAGTCTTAAAATACAGACAAATCTGGAAAGTACAGCATCCCAGCTTGTTTATAACAGCAATTTCAGCTAGTACAGATCCACAATTTATTTGCAAACAGATTAATTAATGTTTCAGCAGCTGTTTGCAGCCAGTCTGTGATCTCACTGAGCACAGATGACACTTTTTTCCTCTTCTATTCCATAGGGGCAATTTCAGCAACACTTAGATTAGGTTTTTACTACATCAACCCACATGATAAAATGAGTTGAGTCCTGAAGCAGCCAAGCTGGTTTTACAAGATCCCCAGGCCTCCCGGTCTCTGGTGAGTCCCCCACGCCACCTTTCCTGGGCTTCCTTTTTATTATGCCCCCTGAATGCCAGTTTGCAAACAGATCTGCCAGATCAAAACCTGACATTTTAAAAAATTGGGTTTTTTTCCTTCTACTTTTGGGTCCCTTAGGGTTGGTGTTCAGCAATCTGTACCACTGGGTGTAATAAAAGCAAATGCTTGAATATTTTTTCAGTAACCTGACAGAATAAACAAAGAGAGGAACAAATGCCAAAGAACTTACAAGAAACACCATGTAAGCTGGGTAGATGGTTCCCGACAAAGCAGTGCAGCTCTTCTGATGCTATTTCTCTTCTTGGAGGAAAAAGAAACAGGGAAGACGAGACAAAATCCCCAAAGCCTCACTAGGCTAAATTTCCTTCCTCTCCTTTGAACAGACTACACAGATTTTGTTGACTAATTGAGATCAATCCCAGTTGTAAATCGCCTCACTATCCTACAGCTTTAATTAAGCTACCAGAGGGAGCTGTTTATCAATTAACACTTGTTACAAATTATTAGTAATTATATGGACTTTGTGTATATATACCATAGCCTGCAAGACCAAAACTGCTTCCTGGTTGTTAGGGAAACAAATCGAATAGTTAATGGGCTGTTTGGATGAAGGCACCAGTTATCACCATAATTACAGAACTCCTTTTCTGGCAGAAAAATTTAAGGTAGGTTCCAGCAGTATGAGCACTAGTTAAATAAACACCATTTTAAGTGTTTCTTTCGCCAGGGCTTTGCCAGATTGTATTAACTGGCTGGCTTTCTGATGTGGATTTCGGGTCTGTATTTACTTTACTGAGGAACAAAATGATGAAGATGGGAATGTTAGGTAAAAGTTGATAATGTATTCAAGCATTAAAGCTACCTATTGCGGGCTGCACTGCATTCTGTGATAATTTTAATTGGCTTAATTGAGATGCGCAAGCCTGATTAATGTTTAATTCCTTTATATTAAAAAAAAGAGTCAAGTAGTTCGACATTTCTTCAATTATGTTAGATCTTTCTAGACTTCAAAGGAATGTTACATTAGACAGCTAGATACGGGCGAACTGATTAAAGAATAAAGACTGCTCATTATAATCTAAGAGTACAAAATTGGTTTGTGTAGCCTTTGAAAGTCAAAATTATGAGCTAAAACTTGAGCTACAGTAATTAACCCAATTTATAGTCATTCTTGCTTATCTATTTGCTTATGATTAGTAATTTAAAATGATCCATGAGATTGATTTACAGATCTAAAACCCATTCAGGGACCCAGAATGTTTTGTTCATTAATCTTAAAAATGTTGGAAGAATGTATTTAGTAGCATCAGTAAACACCTATCAGTCAGTTAAAAAAAAAAAGTATAAAAACATTTTATAGTCAACATAATTATTCTAGATGATAAAATACTAAAATATTTGTAGGATGTAATCTACTTGCAAAAAAATTTTAATTTAACTTGCATTTTCTGTGGCTCACTGGAAAAAAAGAAATCAGCATAAAAAGTGTGGATTTCTTAAGGTTACCAACTCTTAATTTCTCTGACAAACATGTTTTTTAAAGGAATATAGATTAAAATGTTCTATGCAGTGGCATCAGTTTACATGTATCACTAATACTTCTGTTAGAGTCACCTCTTTCACACTCATGTATTTTCCGAAGTGTTCTAAATTCACTCAGGAGTTGGGATTACAACAGCTTTCAGTAGGAGTTGGGGCAGGAGCCCTTGGGGAATTAGGAGATAGTATGGATGTATCTGTCAGAAATATTCAGAGTGATTAGCACATTTGTTCCGGTATTCATGGGCTTCCCTGGTGGCCCAGACAGTAAAGAATCTGCCTGCAATGCAGGAGACCTGGCTTCGATCCCTGGGTTGGGAAGATGCCCTGGAGGAGGGCATGGCCACCTACTCCAGTATTCTTGCCTGGAGAATCCCCGTGGACAGAGAAGCCTGGCAGGCTACAGTCCATGAGATCTCAAAGAGTCGGATGTGACTGAGCAACTAAGCATAGCACAGTAGCACATTTGTTAAAATTTAAGCATCGCCACTACCTCATTGTTACAGAGACAGGAAAACCCCAAGCCTTCCATTTGATCAGGGACACATAGAAACCTGGGTCAGAGAAAAAAATGTAACTTACACTTTTGGGGCTTCTTTCCTCTACAGAAAACACAAACCACTTCATCAGGACTTGATTCAGGAGAGTTCAGGGGCTTAGAGCAAGTTATGTTTTCTGGGACATTTTTGTATTACGACTCTATGTGAGTGAATGAGTTACATAACAGCATTTTCCAAAGTGGTTTTCATGGAACACAAATTCATCTAGATGATCCATAAAAAGGGGATTCCACAGAGATAAGTCTGGGAAATTTTGCACTATATCCTTTTCTTGAAAAGTCATAATACCATATTTGGCAGAAAACAACAAAGTTCTGTAAAGCAATTATCCTTCAATTAAAAAATAAATTATTTTTTTTTAAAAGTTGCAATACCCACTAGCATATTCAATACTCCTGAAGTATCTCACCTGAAGCTGAATCTCCAAAAATTTGGCTATCTAACATGAAGGGCCAACTCATTGGAAAAGACCTTGATGCTGGAAAAGATTGGAGGTGAAAGGAGAAGGGAGCGGCAGAGGATGAGATGGTTAGATCATTGCCAACTCAATGGACATGAATCTGAGCAAAGTCTGGGAGACAATAGAGGACAGAGGAAACTGGGGCGCTACCATCCATGAGGTCACAAAAAGTCAAAAGTTGAAAATGACTTAGTGACTGAACAACAATAACATATATTTCACCACAGAACATTTTTTCATTGAATATAATTGCTATTAACCAACATGCATATTGTAATAATATGTATCTAAATAAAATACTGTTCCTTGTTTTTTTCAGATCAATATTGATCACGTATGTCAAAATAATGAAACTTTCCCCATCTCACCTGCCTCATCAAGGGAACAAGATCATATATCATGGCATAGTCTGATGCCCATAACCTTCTGCAATCAAACCCTGGAGACCAGTGAGACTTGGCGCTCTCCCATTGTTCCTGGTTACTTACATTGATCTATATTTGTAACTCTATGTCACACATGTTCTAGAGTTTGCAAATTTAAAATAATAGATATGTGAAATGTGTCCAGGAACTGAGGAGGGAAATATGAATATTTTTTAAGCCTGATGAAAATATGAATCCTATAAATTTTTTAAAGTGCTAACCAAACAAAATAATAATTCCTTTTTCATTGCCCTGTGAGCTAAATAAGCAAAAGGTAAGGTTCTCAAGAAATAGAAATAAGACATATGTCTGTGAAAGTATGTGTGTGTGTGTGTGTGAGTTCTCTGGTTGTACTTACTGAGGGAGACTAGAGGAAATGATATTTCAGTATTGATGACCCATCAGCACCCAGATCTTGGTTTATAAATGCCGTTCTTCACCAAAAGGGATTAGAGCTAACTGAAGAAGCAGCTAGTTCCAGGACTGGGATAGGATATGTACAAGATAAGTCTACAACATCTTGCTATACTAGAGGGTAACGAAACATTAAAAAACTGGTGGAGATGGATCAGAGGATACAGAACCAGCTTTAAAGGGCTCCCTGCCAGCTAAACCTAGGGCAGTCTGAGCATCCAAATAGGTACTTACAATAAGGAATGACAACATAGAAGAGAACAGTCTGTGAGACCATAAATATAAATCAGTCAATCAGAAGGGAAAACTTTCCTTGAAGTAAAATTCCAATCAATAAATATAGAAGAAATAATACAATTCAAAATCACTATTGACAACTACCATGGTAATAATAGTCTCAGGCAAGAATCATTAACGAAGGCTAAATTTACTGGGTTATACCTTCATGGGAAATGAGGTGTTTGCATAGTCTCAAAGTATCTCTCTACAAGATACCTACTGACTACCAAAGGAGAAATTATAACTTTATGGTGGAGAAATCTAATCAAGTGATACCATACTGACCAAGTGATCGTTAAAGAGACATGACCAGTACTATAGCTGACAGCACATGCAAGCCAGGAAGCTGAGACTCACATCACTTCTGCGCTTTTCCTGCCAAAAATTTGCAGTCAGAATCTAATTATGAGGAAATACCAAACTCAAACTGAGGGACTTTCGAAAAAAAATAAATATCTTGTACTCTTCAAAAATGTCAAGGTCATGACAAAGAAAAATGATTCCAGATTAAAGAAAACCTTAAAAACATGGCAACCAAATGCAAAGAATAATCTGGATTGAATTTTGAATCAGAATTTTTTTTTCTTTTTTTCATAAAGGATGTTAAGAAGATAATTGACAAGATTTGACTTGGGCTCGTGGGTTAGACAATAATTAATACTGTATCCATGTTAAGTTCCTGATTGTGATAATTATACTGTAGCTCAGTAAGATACTGTCATTGTTTTTAGAAAATACACACCTAAACACATAGGAGTAAAGTGGCATATTTGTGACATACTTTCAAGTGATTCAAAAAAAGATCATGTGTGTGTGTGTGTTTGTGTGTGTTCAGTTTGTGTGCCAAGAAAGAGAGAATGGTAAAGCATATATGGTAAAAAATAATCATGTTTGGAGAATTGTGAATATAAAAATGTGCTATTTTTGCAATTTTTTCCGTAAATCTAAAATTATTTTGAAATTAAAATGAAATAAAACATTTAAAAAGAAGTGCTATGGTCTTTTCAGAAGGAATGAATGTGCTGGGGAAGAAGCCCTGAGATTTGTATACTTCATCACCTACATGCAAGGTTTTTAGTTAGATTCTCCATGGATGTGTCACCTGCTACTTGAAGGTGGTCCCAGTTGCTTGGCCTCTAAAAACACCTCTCTCTGCCTTCCATCCTCACCCTTTCCAAAGCCCAGGTCCTAATGACTGCCTGCAAGACCTCAACTCTAAAATTCACTCTGCACCTTCTTCAAATCATTCTTACTTATAGGTATGTGTACCCAGGGCACACGGCAAACCCCAGTATCAGCTCTCTCCCTTTCAAATCCCCATTATGTTTTATAATGTGCCCTATCACAGCAACAGCAAGCTAGGGAAGGAAAAAAATTACCAAACACACAAAAGCCAAAAAAAAAAAGCCTTGCTATGAATGAAACAAGATGGTAATTGCATGCTGTGTTAGTTGCTCAGTCATGTCTGACTCTTTGAAACCCTGTGGACTGTAGCCATCCAGGCTCCTCTGTCCATGAAATTCTCCAGGCAAGAATACTGGAGTAGGTTGCCATTCCCTCTTCCAGGGGATAGCTAAAAAATGAACACCAAGAAATGGAAAACTTTTTCCATTGGGGTCCCTGAGTGTTCAGCAAAACAAACTATCAATATCAGGAAATTAATGACAAAGACACCTACCAAAAAGAAATTAAGAGAGAGTACAAACTTCTGGGCTAGAACAAACTTTAGCTCCTGCCCCCTCCCTCTTGTGTCTTCATAGACTGAATGCATAAAAAATATATACTCACCGAGGGTGAAAAATCTGAATACAGAATTTTTTTTTTGTGGCTTCAAGCTTTTATAAGTATTCTGCAGATTTAAAGATTATTATATAACTTCCTTTCAGTGAAATCTCTCTAAATAAGGGATGTTGCTTATGATGGAAAGCAGATGTCTCCAGAATTGCAAAGAGGGAGTAAGGGTATGATTTCTAGGACTTGTGCAAAGACCTCAAGGTAAAGCACAGCTGGAATTAGAATAACATATCTATGTTAGGAGACTTAAGTATGAATCAGAATCAAATTGTATTTAATCAGGGGATATTTGGGACTGTAGAGCAGCTAGAAAAAAAATGTTCCTTAAAAGTGGGTTCTCATTATGATTTTGCTACTAAATCATTGAAAACTTTGAACACGTTATTCAAACATTCTGGGCTTCAACCTCTCTGGCCACTGAATAGAAAACTGTGTGTAGAATGACAAGAAAGTATGGGGGAGATCAATTAGGAGTCTGTTTCTCTAATCCAAGTGAGGACTGATGGTAGCTAGGGCCAGAATGGTGACCACATAGGTGTCGAGTGAGGGAGCTGAACCAGAGTCAGTAACTCTGCAAGCCTGTGGAAGTATCTTTAGGACCTTTTTCCGACTAAAGGCAAGGGGGAAAACCAAGGCTATGCCTTAGGTTCCCTAGGCTGTTTATATCAACTGATTCATTCACTCAACTGCAGGCAACAGTTTATTGTACTAGGGGCCAAGACCTGTGTTAGCTAATAGGACCTGTAGAATGTTGAGTAAGATAGATATCATCTCTGCACCCCAGGAGCTAACACCTACTTGCATTCATGACAAGAGAATCAGCAATTACAGGCAGTGGAGCAAAGGTCAGGAGCTGGGATCACACGTGAGGCCCAAGCAAGTCAGCCTTGGGAGAATCAGAGAAGACTTGCTAAAAGAGTTGACATCTAGACTGAGACCAAAAGAATGAAAAGGTATTACCTGTTAAAGAAAAGTAGGTAGAAGGAAGGGAAGATACCTGGGCAGACAGGACAGCGGTGTCAAGGCTCAGAGAAGAGAAAGATGGCAGACTGGAGGAGCCGTAGTAGTTCAGGATGGAGCAGAGTGTGTAAGGAAGGGGATGAGCCTTGTAGCCCGTGTTAAGAAAACTGGTCTGTGTCTTGAAGGCAGTGGCGAGCGTTTGAAAGGTTTGAGCAGGAGAGGATCAGTTATTTGTTCATTTAACAAATGATTAGTGGCCATCTACCATATGTCAAAAACTGTTCTGGGGACTTCCTTGGTAGAAGAGTGGCTAAGACTCCATGCTCCCAACACAGGGGGCCTGGGTTTGATCCCTGGTCAGGGAACTAGATTTCACATGCCACAGATAAAGATCCAGCATGCTACAACAAAGACCCAGTGCAGCCAAATAAATATTTTTTAAAAGCAGGTTCTAAATGCTGGGGAAGCAGCAACTAAATACAATCAGATTTGTGTCGAGAACAATTATTCTGGCTACCAAATGGAGAACTATGTATAGAATGGCAAGTAGAGAGAGAGGGAGACCAGTTAGGAGTGTGTTGCTGTTGTTTAAACATGGATTAGGCTTGGGCCAGGGAGGTGATGGTGTAGGTGGAGAAAAATTAAAGGATGCAAGATGCATTGGCTCCTCAGACAAGAGTTTTTACTGCTGTGCCTAATAATAAGATAAGAAAATTCTGTGATGAATAGTATTTAGTATGCTACACACTTCATCTTTGAGGAGAACAGACTCTTCAAGTCTCCTGGCGAAGTATTAAATTATTGCTTTGACATCCAGCATTTCATCAAGAACTTTACTCAATTCTGTACTCACCCAGACAAACCATTATTAAAGTACCTGAAATCAGAAAGAACATCAGCCTGCCAGCATACCCGGCCTCCCTCCATGTACAAAAGTAAATACAACTCAGAAAATGTCTGCTAAACATAACCTTTTTCCAAGTCGCCAGAAATATTGTTGGCAGCTGTTGGTGACAACTTATTTCATTACATTCTAATGATGTAAACTGCTCCCTCAGGATGATTCAGCTCACTGCAGACAAAATGCTTATTGCTTCTTTACTCGGGTAGAACACGAATGATTGCTAAGAAACTCAAACCCTATATTGAGGATTTTAAGCTCACCTAACAAGCCAGCAGCATTCTGTGGAGAATAAAGACGATTTCACAGGAATAGCTTTCCCAGCCCACATTGCATTCTACACCTGGAGGATATTAACCCAGGTTTCATTTTGAAGCCCAAGATTTGAGAAACCAAGGGAATTCTTTGGCACAGTTCCAACCCTTCCCTAGTCAGATCTAGGTAATCAATAGATTCTTTACCAACAGCTGTGGGAAGAAATGCCTGAATGAAAACCCCACAATGCCTCCAACGGGTGGTGGCTTCAAGGTGTTAAGAGTTGCTCAGTCATGTCTGACTCTTTGTGACCCCTTGGACTATAGCCTGCCACGCGCCTCTGTCCATGGGATTCTCCAGGCAAGAATACTGGAGTGGATAGCCATTCCCTTCTCCAGAGGATCTTCCCGACCCAGGAATCAAACCTGGGTCTCCTGCACTGCAGGTAGCTTCTTTACCATCTGAGCCACCAGGGAAGCAGGCTTCAAGGTGGAGGTTTCTGAATACCTGCCAGAAGACCAGGGGCTTCAGAATTTTCTGAGTTGATGGTTAAAAACATTGATTTGTTGAACATACCTGAGACCGCCTGAGATCCTCTGGGATTAGGACCTGGAAATTTGTACCATTAACAAGCCCCCAGGAAATGGGATGTGTAGCCAGCTTGGTCAGCTGCTTTCAGGGACCATCTGAGTAGGGCTGGGTACTTTACGCTCATCAGCATAACCCACAGAAACCAAAGCATCCAGCTCAGAGGTGTTCCTCAGAACAGCATGTTCTAGCATGACTTCTTACTCTGGTTCCGACTTGCCCTGCGTGATAAAGGCGCTCTCCTGCTGGTACCATATGTGAGATGATGGGCAAGTTACCTAGTCTTTCTGGGCCTCTGCTTCCTCAATACAATGCAGGGATAATACCATAATCTGCAGGATTGTTTTAAGAATTAAATACTACACATTAAGTACCTGATACATACTAAGCAATCAGTATTTACTAGCTACTTTCATGTTTTTCTGGCTTTATGCAGGTTACATCTCTCCTTTCTTACTGGTCAACCCTATATTTGGTTTCTCCTTGAAACCCAGTACACCTTTAACCACCCCTTCTCCAAATCTGCAAATCTTCAGATTCTGAACTAGGACATGCCTACAGGCCCCAGTCCTACTAGGTCTTCCCACCTTAAAGCCACAAAAATACTATCCAATGACCTGAAGGCAGGATTCTCCCTGAATATTACCACGTACAAGGGAGCCTGAGTGATCTGGAACTCAAGACCAGTCTGTATATTAACTGACAATAGGAACTGCCAAGATGATATTCTTTATTTGCTGTAGAAAACAAGGACCTCTGAGCCTGCTGTATAGACTGCCCTGGAGAGTACCGATAACACAAGGGTGATAGTCATGGTAATAACAGTAACTACCACTGCTTAACTGCCACATCTGGGCCAGGCTCTAAGTTAAGGACTATATTCAAAGCACCCATGAGATCGATACTACTGTTCCCAATTTACCTTTGAGAAAACTGAGGCTTACAGAGGTTATGAAACTCACCCAAGCTCACAAAATGTACTGGCCAGGATTCTAATGTATGTAGACTGAATCCAGCATTTTTTTTTTTAACCCTTACACTAGGAATCTCCCCCCAGAAAGCTTGGAATAATACTTCTGGCTCATACAGAACCAGTATGACTAAAATCAGAAAGTACTGGCATTCCACACAGAAACCTTGCTGTCTCACACCATTATTAGCCCAAGTCAAATCTCCGTACCCATGACAGACAATGTGCTGTGAGATAAATACCAGAAAAGTGAGAGTCCCACTCTGCTCCTTATAGGTGGGTGCCCTTTGGTAAAAGCACGTAAACTCATGGAGCCCCATTTTCCTTCATCAATGAAACAGAGAAAGTAATACTTACCTCTCATGATTGTATGAAAGTGAAAGTGAAAGTCACACAGTCGTGTCTGACTCTTTGCGACCCCATGGACTATACAGTCCATGGAATTCCCCAGGCCAGAATACTGGAGTGGGTAGCCGTTCTCTTCTCCAGGGGATCTTTCCAACCCAGGGACTGAACCCAGGTCTCCCACATAGCAGGCAGAGTCTTTACCAGCTGGGCCACCAGGGAAGCCCTCATGATTGCATATACTTCTCATGATTGTATATGAAGATTAATTTAGAAAGTAAATGTAGAAATGTCTTAACGTGGTATACAAATATTAGCTGTTATAGTTATTCACTCATTCCACTAATATTTATTCAACACTCACCATGTTCCAAGCTCTGGGGATGTAACTGTGAAATAGACACAGTCCCTGCCTATCAACATAGAGCTTAGAGTTTCTTTAAAAGGCAAAAATGATTTAAAGTAATGAGTGCTAAAATAGAAGTTGTAAATGTTGCAGTGAGGTCATATAGGAAGAAAATGTACTCCTGACTTGCAGGGCCTAGGAGGGCTTCTTGGAGAAGGCAAAATCTAAGTCAAGATTCAACAGAGTAAGAATCACTAAGAGAGGAAAGAAATGCCATTGCTTATCCACAAAGAGAAGTGTGCATTTTATTTTTTGTCTCTACGGAGCTTTCTTTCAATGATAAAGCATCTTCTCTTTTTTCTTAAAAAAAAAAAAAAATTTCAACAGCTTTAGATACTGAATCATAAGCAGTATTTTTCTCCTCAAATAATATTTCTTCATCACTTTTTCTCACATCAGCAACATGCCAAGGGTTTGATTACTGTGGAAATCAGATCTTCAGATAGCTCCTTCCTTGATATAGAATCATTATTTCAGTCCATGAATGATTTATTAGTTGCCTACCATATGCCAGGCAGTCCTGTAACAGGGCTCCAGGGACAGGATGATGAACAAGACAATTACTTCTCTTAAAGATCTATATAGACAGGTGAGGAAGCTGTATGATGGCCCATCAATGACTGTATCAGCCAAGATATATTGCAGTAACCAGCAACCCCAAAACTCAGTGGCTAGAAAGCCACAAAGGTGTATATCTGACACAGCGCTGTCTGCTGTGTGTCTTGACAGTTCTCCGTGGCAGCCGCCCTCCATGTGGTGACTCACCACTGCATCTCCGTTATCAGCACAGGCCTGTGGCATTGCCGTGCCAGAAAAGAGAGAGGGACATGAGCACAGAGCATTTTGCTCACAAATTATCAGCCAAGTCAAACCATATGGCTTCACCAAACTTCCAGAAGTTGAGAAGATGCAAACCTCTCATGCTCAGAAGTAAAGAAACAGATACTATTAGAGAGCAAAAATGCCTCCGACAGTGACAGTGCGGGAGACAGGGTGTGGTAGGGCACTGGGGTTTTGTAAGAGCAGGTGGTGGAGGGGCTCTCAAGACTCGAGAGGTCAAAGAAAACTTGCTGGGAGACATAACATTTAAGCTGAGATTCAAAAGATGAACAGAATTTAATAAGTTAAATAAATGGTGAAAGGGGAGAGTCCTGGGCAGGAACCATTTATACACAGAAACCCTCTTGTCTAGCCCTGCTAGTGCTACAGAAGTTGCATATACAACATAGATGTAAACAGTGAGATAAAAGAGCTAGAGGTAGAGAAACAGTAAAAAGCCAACACACACACACAGTCATGCACAATCATTTATAAAAAATAGAGAGGTGAAGATAGGTTTCTCTGACATTTTGATGGTAGTGCCTGCCCCCACCATCCTCTAGAGAAAGACAAGAACACTCTGACATGCTGAAGAACTCCACAGTTTCAGGACCAACATCTCTGGAGTTCAATGACAGGGACAAAGCTACTTCCCTAGCAACTGGGTCCAAAATAGAGAATTAAGTTCATTCTGTATCCCAACCTATTTCCCCTAAGAAACCCCCACCCTCAAAGCATCCTCTCTAGTCTACTATTATACCCAACCTCATATGGTTACTGCGAATATCAAGCATCTTGAAATTAATAGTTGCTTAACACATAGCTTCAGCTATCACTCTGTGACCCATATTGAATGAGGCACTCTTCTTCAGCTACATGCCTTCAAACCTCCCCAGTAATAAGAACTATGAATTCCATTTTGCAGATGAGAAAACTATGAAGGATGGCATAATACTCCAAAGGATGCACAGCCAATAGTGATAGAAGTAGATTAAAGCTAGGACAGTCTTAATTAACCTTGACTAAATTTGTGTTTAACTAAAGTACTATCAACAGAAGAAGAACTGGCAAGTTCATTTGGAATAAGTATGATACTATATTTGACTGAAATTTTCTTCATACAGGTACATACATATTAAGTACAAATCATGAACCAATCATAAAACTTAGTCAACACTGTTAATGATGGTGACCCTCTGGCATAGACATCAAAGAGCCATGGCTTAAGTCTTCTGGTTTAATTTTAAAGTGTTCTCATACTTTTAAGACCCCTTCAAATTTTCTTAGCTGGCTGGAAGCAACTTAATTCTCAGAATCACATATCTCTTTCACTCATCTGAACACACTTGTTAGTGCAGATTAGAACTTGTTAAAGATTAATTCTTAAAGCATCCTCAAGCTTCCTTTTCCAACAAAGGAAACATCAATTATAGGCTCACACATAAACTTTGCCCCTTTCTTGAATACTTGCTGCCCTTTATAAATCTTAGATTTCTTCCCCTTGAGTATTCGTTCAAAGGAGAGATTTTATTGCCTCCAGGGGTTGTTAAACTGATTGCAATACTGCCTATTTAGAGCAGTTCAGTGGGAATTACGCTGGTTCAATGCTGTCAGACCTAGAATATAGCTGTCAAATAGCATTACAAGTAAAACACCCTTGATAAGAAATAATGACCAAATGTCAATCTGTTTTTCACTACCCTTACTACAGGCTTCTCCTGACACACAAAAAAGCAATGTTTTACACATTATAGTAATAGCACATTTCTGATATTTCAGTTAAAATTCTAGTAGTGTTTTCAAGGACAAAAAAATGTTCTGGATGTAATCTGGGCTCAGAAATTGATGGAAGCACATTTTTTTCCTTTTTAATGAAGTATTTGGCAATCTATTTCAAAATGAACAAATGTTGTTAATGTGTGTAAATGGAAGATTGTCTTAAAACCATTTTTAAGATTAATATTCATTCTTTCCACTAATATCATTGACCTCTGTGAGTTTGGCATTATGCTAGACGTTAAGGTACAAACACATGGTCCCTTGTGAGCCACTCGAAGTAGTCTAGATTTAATCCTGCAGACAACTGAAGGAAAGATTTTAGATATGATCAGATTTGATCTTTAGAAAGAATAATTTGGCTCCAGCACCATTCTCTCTGTCATTTTCTCTCTAACCTTGCTGTTCTTTTTCTTTACAGCACTGATTACAATTCATAACCATAGATAGGTTATGGTTTAACCTATAGGTTAAACCATATAGGTATAACCATAGTGGGTTATAACCCACTTCCCACTAAATTACACATCCATGAAATCAGGTATAGTGTCTACTCTGTTTGCTATAATAGACCCAGAGCCTAATACACTGCCTGGTTATTATTTGCAGGATTAAAGGAATGAAAAAATAAATTTATTGAAGGGAGTGACACTGTATTTTAAAAGATAAATAAGACCACTGAGGTTTATAGACAGCTCATGGGAACCTAAAACAAGGCAGTGATGTTGGCAAAATAGGACTTGGTTGTCTATTTAATGTAAATGTCATAGGAAAGTGTCTAGAATTACTCATAAGTTTCTAAGTAGGCCAAGTGAATGTTGATACCCTCAAATAGAAAAAAGAGGTTTGTGTGTCTGCTCAGTCATGTCTGACTCTTTGCTACTCCATGGACTGTAGCCTTCCAGGTACTTATGGAATCTTCCAGGGAAGAATACTCAAGTAGATTGTCATTCCTTTCTCCAGGGAATCTTCCTGACACAGGAGTCGAACCTGCATCTCTTGCATCTCCTGCATAGGCAGGTGGATTCTTTACTACTGCACCCACTGAGATTTAAGAGTAAATGACCACTCATCAGCTATGCCTTGATGAAATATTATTTCTAAATTTTTGGCATTATAGAAGGTACAGAGGAGACAAATAAAATATATTATGTGACCCCATAAGAGGTGCTTATTATATCATTTTAAGAGAATTTTTAAAAAATAAATGATAATGATCTACTAGAGATTCAATTCATTTAATTAATTAATGAACTAGTATCACAGTGATTATCAACAATTTATCTTTCCCCCTTTGCCCTCTCCCACTACCTTGCTCTCCATCAAGGAAAATTATTTTTTAGAGGATAGAAGAATAGAATATCAGTCCACCAATAATGTCAAATCACTTCCTTTTTCTGAAAAGGTTATTATATCAGTACAACTGAAGAAAATCACAAAGTCCTAGATCTCATCCTACTGCTCAAAACCTTTAATGGATCCCCTATTGAATTTAAAATTACATTCAAGCAGCTTTGCAATGCCAGCCTCTGTAATTTGAATCCTACCTGCCTTTCTAATTTATCTCACATGCATGACTGATGTCACCCTCAGAAGCACTTCTGGAGTTGTTTTTTTTTTTCTTTCCATCATGAGAAAATTCATCTCATTACACTGTGGTCATTCTTTCTGTCTTTGACCACCATAGTTTGTTTGCTATTTCACCAGACCCATTTCTTAAGAAACTTTTCTATTTCTCAATTAAACTTACCTCCCCAAAAAGGAAGATTTTTCCCTTACTGAAAACATCTTTATGATGATTAATTTTATGTGTCAACTTGACTAATATAATTACCAACAACAACAAAAAGTGCAACAGCATTCAGAGGAAATTCTGAAAGACATGTTCTATAAATAATGTAAGGATAACATCATTAGAAAAGGTGTCTGCATTTCCAAGGTGACCATTTTGAAGGGACTCATATGCAGTGAAGGTCTCCAATTGGGTTTTTTAAGCCTTCATTTTCTTTTTTACAAAAGCTTACATTAATTAACGGGTTTCCCAGGTGGCACTAGTGGTAAAGAATCCACCTGTCAGTGCAGGAGACACAAGAGACGTGAGATCAATCCCTGGGTCAGGAAGATTCCCCTGGAGGAGGACACGGCAACCCACTCCAGTGCTCTTGCCTGGAGAATCCCATGGACGGAGGAGCCTGGTGGGCTACGGTCCATATGGTCACAAAAAGTTGGACACAACTGAAGTGACTTAGCCTGCATGCACATTAATTAATACGTATGGTAGGCTCCAGTTTGATGACTTCTTCTTTTTCCCATTTGAATCAATTTTTACATTTTTAAGGTGATTTCCAAATAGTTAAACCATAAATAACAAAATTAATATATTAAGGAAAAGATTTTAATGTGTTCAATATTCTCTGTAAGCAAGCATATAGAACAGAACAAAAAAGCTTTATTATGATTTTTCGAATTTTTTTCACCAGAATGTTAACCAAGAAATTGGTTTTAACTCTTTGATGTTATTGCTAAATTATTTTCCAAAATCAAAACTAAAATTGCTAAATATTACTAAGTTTTTACATTTTATTACTTTTAGTCCAAAGACAAGGGCATTTCCAAATAAAAATAGTAATTTTAACTGTAAAATAAGGTATAAAATATAGACTATTTTGTTGTGTGTTAATGTTAATGCTGTTGCCTTAAAGAAAAAACAATGTTTGTCAGGTTTCAGTCATGTTTCCTAGTTCATGTCCATGTTTCCTAGTCCAGACAGTCCAAATTTCCTGCTCATTTCAATAAGAAGGGCATTAGGTAGAAAATCCTGAAGATTTTTAAAAAATAAAAGCTTTTAAACATGATTTTGTGACCCAGTGGACTGCCAGGCTCCTCGGTCCATGGGATTTTCTAGGCAAGAATACTAAAGTGGGTTGCCATGCCCTCCTCCAGGAGATCTTCCCAACTCAGGGATCCAGCCTGTGTCTCTTGCATCTCCTGCATTGGTAGGCAGATGTGCCACCTGGGAAAACCCACATAAAATAATGTTGTGAATGATTAAAGCCAAATATTTCCATTTTCACAGGAAAAAAGTTTCCAGATCAGTGTGTTTTTAACGGCCCTCCTGAGTTCCCCTCAGGCTTCCCTGATAGCTCAGTTAGTAAAGAATCTGCCTGCAATCCAGGAGACCCTGGTTTGATTCCTGGGTCGGGAAGATCCACTGGAGAAGAGATAGTCTACCCACTTCAGTATTTTTGGGCTTCCCTTGTGGCTCAACTGGTAAAGAATCTCTCCGCAATGTGGGAAACCTGGGTTCGATCCTTGGGTTGGGAAGATCCCCTGGAGAAGGGAAAGCCTACCCACTTCAGCATAATCCATGGGGTTGCAAAGAGTCCAACACAACTGAGCGACTTTCACTTGAGTTCCCCTCACAACTTTAAGCTGTAGGTCTGTCTTCTCAGTTTGGATGTGTTGACTCCGCTACAACTGAACAGGTGCAGACCACTGGAGCCCCAGGATCTGCCCTGCAATATTTTTCTAACCTCTAGTCAACAACCTTCCCTTCTCCATGCCTTTGTACTCTTAAGCACAAAGCTTGTAAATGATCCCTTCCCCTAAAATTTTTGGATGTCAGATATGGGAAGTCCTGGTTTCCTCTCTCTCCTAATGTATATACAGGTGAACCTGTCCTTTCCGTCCACTCTGAGGCTAACTTACCCCACGTGCTCCCCCTTTCAGTCCATCCTACTCTGTCTGAGACCTCACCACCTCAGTCACTCTCCCTCTTGTCTCCTCTCAGTCTTGACCTTTCCAACAGATCCTTCACGGCAACTTATGGGCACTCAGGCTTTTCTTCATGGTTTTCTTCTTGATCCTGTTAATCCCTTTATCTATCATTTCTCTCCCTTGACTGCCCAAAATCAGTCTTCTTAGCTATTTTCACGTCCTCAGTTGGAGTCACTTTACGATTCATTGCAATCTGGCTTCTGCCTCCACCCATAGATTATTCCTCCTTTCTCAGAATTTCTGAATCTTATTACTGGGTGATAGAGCCCTTTGGTAGACATAGTAGTATGTGTACTGCTTTATTAAAGCATTAAATGAAAAGTTGTCAATGGATCCAATAACTACCATAATTTCAAAGTAATGATGAGAAATATGCAATAACTTTATGTGGCAGAAAAATATCTATAATTTCCACTAATGAAGTTCACAGGCACTATAAGTACTCTTGTGGTTTGTTATCAATAATCATAATAAGTTCTATTTGATTTCTAGTCCTACATTTCACATTTAGGTCTTTAATCCATGTTGAATTCAATTTTGTCCATGATGTGAAATGGAGCTCCTACTGTATTACAGACACAGTTGGTGCAAAAGTAAGCCAGTGTTGAAATGTTGCAAACACACTGCAGTAAACAATCTATCATCTCCCATCCAACTTATGATGCTACTATATATCCATGGATCTATCTACACTGGGCTTTTTGTTGTTGTTCACGTTTTTTCCCTTTGTCTGTTCTTATGTTTGTACCACATGCTTTACTTTAAAAGCTTACACTGCACATAAAATACTATCTTACACCACACATAAATACTAACTCAAAGTCAATTAAAAATTTGAACATAAGATCTGTAACCGTAAAATTTCTAGACGAAAACATAAGTGGCAAGTTCCTTGACATCAGTCTTAGTGATGATATTTTTGGATTTGACACCAAAAGCAAAGGTGACAAAAGCAAAATCAAACAAGTGGGACTAAATCAAAGCAAATAGCTTCTGTACAGCAGAGAAAACCATGAACAAAAAGGCAACCTACTGAATGGGAGAAAATATTTTTAAATCATATATCTGATAAGGGGCTAGTATTGAAAATATGTTAACATAAAGAATCCACACAACTGGACAGCAGGAAAGAGAAGTCTGATTAAAAATGGAGAGAGAATTTGAATAGATCTTTTTCTAAAGAATATACACAGATGAACAACGGGTACATGGAAAAAGTGCTCAACATCATTAACCACCATGAACTGCAAATCAAAATCACAATGAAATCTCACTTCACACCAATTAGATTGTCTATTATCAAAAAGACAAGAAATAACAAGTGTTGGTGAGGATATGGAGAAAAGGGAACCTTTGTGTGTATGCTAATGGAGGAAACAGTCGCTATGGAAAATAATGTGGAGATTCCTCAAAAATTTAAAAATAGAAATGTCATATGATCTAGGATCCAACAATTCTATTTGTGGATATTTATCCAAAGGAAACAAAAACACTAACTCAAAAAGATATCTGCACTCCTATGTTCATTGCAGCATTATTTACAATAGCCAAGATATGGAAACAATTTGTGTGTCCATCCATGGACGAATGGAAGAAGAAAATGTGGTGTGTATATATACATTCACACAGTGGAATATTAAAAGTCATAAAAAAAATAATGAAATCTTGCCATTTGTGACAACATGGATGGTTTTCGAGAGCATTAGGCTAAGTGAGATAAGTCAGAGAGAGAAAGATAAATATCATATAATCTCTCTTAAATGTGGAATCTAAGAGATGGGTGTATATATATGTGTGTGTGTGTGTGTGTGTGTGTGTGTGTTTTAAAAAGGACAGATTAGTGGTTGCAAAGAAGGGGGCAAGAAATACATGAACTGCTTTTGTTTGTTCTTTTTAATAAACACAGTGAATTTTTTTATCTTAAAAAAAAAAAAAAAAGAATGACCTCAGAGAGAGAGACTTGGAACAAATCCCTCAGAAGCCTTGGACCCTCCCAGGCAGCTATGGCTCTGTGTTTGCTTCCTATTGCCCTTGAGAGGGACATATGTTTGTGCATTTCTCCAGGTTCACCCTTCCTGGAAGAATAATTCCATCATTTCCATTAGGAAGATGATTTATTGAGGATAGTTCCTTTATAGGACTGGACAGGACAATTAGCCTTGCAACCTGATGGTTATTATTTCCTCCGTAAAGCCCTCAAAGATTAGCTTGTAGCAATTATGTTGGATTTAAACTGAACAACAGGTTCCCCTCTAATTCTTTCTGCACCCTTATCTTGTAACACACAAAGGTAATCACAGTGACCTGATTTGGGGCGGATGAGAGGCAGGGACTGGAGCTCCCAGATTTCTCACAGAAAAGCTTCTAGCCAGGTCACAGATACGCCCTGAGGGCAGGTGGGAGAAGCCAAATGCTGAGCAAGGTCACAATTGCACATGCCCTTGTAACGGTAAATATGATGCAGCTGGAAAATAATTTTCTAGGAAGGCATTTGGCAAAACACTTTGCTTGCAACTATTGCTGTCTCTGGGCTTCCCCGATGGCTCACCTGGTAAATAGTCCTCCTGCAATGCAGGAGATGCAGGTTGGATCCATCAGTAGGAAGAGCCCCTGGAGGAGGAAATGGCAACCTACTTTAGTATTCTTGCCTGAAAAATCCCACGGACAGAGGAGCCTGGTGGGCTCCAGTCCAAAGGGTCACAAAGAGTCAGATGAGACTGAGCACACACACATTGCTTTATTCCTTGCACCCTTTATTCCTTGTGAACCTCAGGGAATACTTAGCAGTTTGGTTCCCCATGAATGGTAGTCAGAGGACAGCGACTCCACCCTCAAGCAGAGGGCAGTTTCCTCAAGCCCCCAGAGGTGGGAAAAGAGACCCGAGATGTGGTTGTTCGCACGTCGTCCTGGAGAGAAGAAAACATGTGGTCAGGGGTCTGGTTACACAGCAGCTTGGGTGGCCTTAAACTGGTCATCCATGCAGACACCTCCTTTAAAGGACAAATGGACAATTGGATGCAGTAGTGCCTGAGAGGAATGAGCAGCACAGAGAGCATGAAGAGGCTTGGGTTTTGGTCTTGAATCTGTCACTGAACAGCCATGTGATGTAAGCCATTTCAACTCAACTATACATCTGCAGGGAGGGGTTTTGGACAGTATGACCTCAAGGTTTTAGCAGTAGGTTCTTCAGGTTATATCTCCTTAGCCCCAATAAAAATATATTTCAAGGCTGAAGGTTTGAAGTTGAAGAGATAAGGATCTCTCCGTAAGTCTGTTCTTTATGTTTGTGTTTCCACTGCTGCTTTGCAAATAGATTCATCAGTACCATCTTTCTGGGTTCCACATACATGCATTAATATACAATATTTGTCTTTCTCTTTCTGACATACTTCACTCTGCATAATAGACTCTAGGTTCATCCACCTCATTAGAACTGACTCAAATGCATTCTTATAGCTGTGTAATTTTCCATTGTGTATATGTACCACAACATCTTTATCCATTCATCTGTTGATGGACATCTAGGTTGCTCCCATGTCCTGGGTACAGTAAGTAGTGCTGAGATGAACACTGCAGAGGCGGGAGGGAGGCTGAAGAGGGAGGGGACATATGTATACTTAGGACTGATTCATGTTGATATATGGCAGAAAACAACACAAAATTGTAAAGCAACTACCCTCCAATTGAAAATAAATACATTTTAAAAAAGAAATAGTGATCTCTCCTTAAGTAACACAAAATCAAATTGTTTGATTCACAGTGAGAACTCTGTAGGTTGTAACCACTCTATTGTAGTTAAAACAAAACAAACAAAAAGTTGTACCTATTTTGCTGGGTTGTCAAGAGAAAAGTATGAGTTAATAAATGTAAAGTGCTATTAATTATATCCAGACTATAGTAAGTAAATGGTGGATATTATTAACACATTTTCAAATGTAATCTCTTAGAGCAGCAAAACAGCCTCAGGATAGATCTCTGAAGACCTGGGTTCTAGATCCAGGTCTGGAATTAACTCACTGTATGACCTTCCACAAGTCACTTCATCTCTCTTTAGGTTAATTTCCTCATGCATAAAATGAGATGGTTAGACTATAGTTTCTCTAGGTCCTTCCTAATTGTATGATTCTAATTGTATCATGTTCTTAATTCTGTATAAAAGAAAAGTTAAAACTGATGTATATTAAATGGAAATCAAGTCTCTTGTTCCACAAATATTTACCAAGGCAGTTCTCAAAGATAAGCAAAAGACACACATTAAAAAAAATAAAGGACATATTTGACTCTGGGGGAATTCATAAGACAGTGAAAGGCTAAGTGTTGTGAGTTGGTCTGGACATAGGATTTGCCACAAAAGAGAAAAAGTTGGAAGCATAGTTTGTGGCCTAGAGAAGCTATACCATAGGTTCTGCTTCCAAAAATACATGAATTATAACATATACTATACAATTCTCTGTGAAAGAGACAAATCCAGCCTTGGGCATCAGCCACAATGTACACTGGTCAACAGCTTCAAGTGTCTTTCACAATTTTACCTACAGTTGAGTCTAACTATCTTGTTCTTCAGTTGCTCAGTCATGTCCAACTCTTTGCAACCCCATGGACTGCAGCACACCAGGCTTCCCTGTCCTTCACCATCTCCCAGAGGTTGCTCAAACTCATGTCTATTGAATCAGTGATGCCACCCACCATCGCATTCTCTGTCGTCCCCTTCTCCTACTACCTTCAATCTTTCCCAGCAGCAGGGTCTTTTCTAATCATTTGGCTCTTTGCATCAGGTGGCCAAAGTATTGGAGCTTCAGTTCAGCATCAGTCCTTCTAATGAATATTCAGGATTGATTTTCTTTATCATTGACTGGTTTGATCTCCATGCAGTCCAAGGGATTCTCAGGAGTCTTCTCCAACACCACAGTTCAAAAGCATCAATTCTTTGGGGCTCAGCTTTCTTTATGGTCCAACTCTCACATCCACACTTAACTACTTGAAAAACCACAGCTTGGACTATATGGACCTTTGTTGGCAAAGTAATGTCTCCATTTTTTAATATGATGTCCAGGTTTGTCATAGTTTTTCTTCCAAGGAACAAACATCTTTTAATTTCATGGATGCAATCACCTTGGAGCACGACAAAATCGAGTCTCTCACTGTTTCCATTGTTTCTCAATCTATTTGCCATGAAATGATGGGAACAGATGCCATGATCTTCATTTTGTGAATGTTGAGTTTTAAGCCAGCTTTTCAACTACCCTCTTTCACTTTCATCAAGAGATTCTTTAGTTCCTCTTCACTTTGTCATAAGGGTGGGGTCATCTGCATATCTGAGGTTACTGATATTTCTCCTGGCAGTCTTGATTCCAGCTTGTGCTTCATCCAGCCCAACATTTCGCATGATGTACTCTGCATATAAGTTAAATAAGCAGGGTGACAATATACACACTTGACATACTCCTTTCCCAATTTGGAACAAGTCCATTGTTCCCTGTTGGTTTCTAACTATTGCTTCTTGACCTACATACAGGTTTCTCAGGAGGCAGGAAAGAGAAACCTGGCAGAAATTATTCCCATCTCTTGAAGAATTTTCCATAGTCTGTTGTGATCCACACAGTCAAAGGCTTTAGTGTAGTCAATGAAGCAGAAGTAGGTATTTTTCTAGAACTCTCTTGCTTGTTCTATGACCCAACAGATGTTGGCAATTTGATCTCTGGTTCCTCTGCCTGTTTTAAATCCAGCTTGAACATCTGGAAGTTCATGGTTCACGTACTGTTGAAGTCTGGTTTGGAGAATTTTGAGCATTACTTTGCTAGCATGTGAGATGAGTGCAATTGTGGGGTAGTTGGAACATTCTTTGGCATTGCCCTTCTTTGGGATTGGAATGAAAACTGATCTCTTCCAGTCCTGTGGCCACTGCTGAGTTTTACAAATTTGTTGACATATTGAGTGCAGCACTTTCACAGCATCTTCTTTTAGGATTTGAAATAGCTCAACTGGAATTCCATCACCTCCACTAGCTTTGTTCATAGTGATGCTTCCTAAGGCCCTCTTGACTTCGCATTCCAGGACGTCTGGCTCTAGGTGAGTGATCACACCATCTTGGTTATCTGGGTCTGAAGATCTTTTTGTATAGTTCTTCTGTGTACTCTTGCCACCTCTTCTTAATATCATCTGTTCTGTTAGGTCCATACCGTTTCTGTTCTTTACTGTGCCCATCTTTGCCTGAAACGTCCCCTTGCTATCTCTAATTTTCTTGAAGAGATCTCTAGTCTTTCCCATTCTATTTCTTTCCTCTATTTCTTTGCATTGATAGCTGAGAAAGGCTTTCTTATCTCTCCTTGCTATTCTTTGGAACTCTGATTCAGATGGATATATCTTTCCTTTCTCCTTTGCCTTTTGCTTCTCTTCTTTTCTCAGCTATTTGTAAGTCCTCCTCAAACAGCCATTTTGCTTTTTTTGCATTTCTTTTTCTTGGTGATGGTTTTGATCACCACCCCCTGTATAACGCTATGAACCTTTGTCCATTGTTCTTTAGGCACTCGGTCTATCAGATCTAATACCTTGAATCTATTTGTTACTTCCACTGTATAATTGTAAGGGATTTGATTTAGGTTTTACTTTATTTTTTTTTCATTTATTTTTATTAGTTGGAGGCTAATTACTTCACAACATTACAGTGGTAGGTTTTACTTTAATGGCCTATTGGTTTTCCCTTCTTTCTTTAAGTCAGAATTTGGCAGTTCTGACAGCCAAGGAGTTGTCTGTCAGACAGTTGTCTGTCTGTTGAATAAGGAGTTCATTATCTATGACACAGCAGCTCCCAGTCTTGTTTTCATTGACTGTTTAGAGCTTCTCCATCTTCAACCACAAAGAATATAATCAATCTAATTTCACTGTTGACCATCTGTTGATGTCCATGTGTAGAGTCTTCTCTTGTGCTGTTGAAAGACAGTGTTTGCTATAACCAGTGTGTTCTCTTGGCAAAACTCTATTAGCCTTTGCCCTGATTCATTTTGTATTCCAAGATCAAACTTGCCTGTTACTCCAGGTATCTCTTGACTTCCTACTTTTGCATTCTAGTCCCCTGTGATGAAAAGGACATCTTTTTTTGGTGTTAGCTCTAGAAAGTCTTGTAGGTCTTCATAGAACCATTCAACTTCAGCTTCTTTGGCATCAGTGGTTGTGGCATAGACTTGGATTCAGTTCAGTTCAGCCACTCAGTTATGTCCGACTCATTGCGACCCCATAAACCACAGCATGCCAGTCTTTCCTATCCATCACCAACTGCCGGAGTCTACCCAAACCCATATCCACTGAGTCAGTGATGCCATCCAACCATCTCATCCTCTGTTGTCCCCTTCTCCTCCTGCCCTCAATCTTTCCCAGCATCAGGATCTTTTCAAATAAGTCAGCTCTTTGCATCAGGTGGCCAAAGTATTGGAGGTTCAGCTTCAACATCAGTCCTTCCAATGAACACCCAGGACTCGATCTCCTTTAGGATGGACTGGTTGGATCTCCTTGCAGTCCAAGGGACTCCCAAGGTCTTCTCCAATAGCACAGTTCAAAAGCATCAATTCTTCAGCACTCAGCTTTCTTTAGAGTCCAACTCTCACATCCATACATGACTACTGGAAAAACCATAGCCTTGACTAGACGAACCTTTGTTGGCAAAGTAATGTCTCTGATTTTAATATGCTGTCTGGGTTGGTCATAACTTCTCTTCCAAAGAGTAAGCGTCTTACAATTTCATGGCTGCAATCACCACCTGCAATGATTTTGGAGCCCAAAAAAATAAAGTCAGCCACTGTTTCCACTGTTTTCCCATTTATTTGCCATGAAGCGATGGGACTGGATGCCATGATCTTAGTTTTCTGAATGTTGAGCTTTAAGCCAACTTTTTCACTCTCCTCTTTCATTTTCATCAAGAGGCTCTTTAGTTCTTCAATTTCTGCCATAAGGGTGGTGTCATCTGCATATCTGAGGTTTTGATATTTCTCCCAGCAATCTTGATTCCAGCTTGTGCTTCATCCAACCCAGCATTTCTCATGATGTACTCTGCATAGAAGTTAAATAAGCAGGGTGACAATATACAGCCTTGGCATACTCCTTTTCCTATTTGGAACCAGTCTGTTGTTCCATGTCCAGTTCTAACTGTTGCTTCCTGACCTGCATATAGGTTTCTGAAGAGGCAGGTCAGGTGGTCTGGTATTCCCATCTCCTTCATAATTTTCCACAGTTTATTGTGATCCACACAGTCAAAGGCTTTGGCATAGTCAATAAAGCAGAAATAGATGTTTTCCTGAAACTCTCTTGCTTTTTCGATGATCCAGCGGAGGTTGGCAATTTGATCTCTGGTTCCTCTGCCTTTTCTAAATCCAGCTTGAACATCTGGAAGTTCACGGTTCACGTATTGCTGAAGCCTGGCTTGGAGAATTTTGAGCATTACTTTACTAGTGTTTGAGATAAGTGCAATTGTGCGATAGTTTGAGCATTCTTTGGCATTGCCTTTCTTTGGGATTAGAATGAAAATTGACCTTTTCCAGTCCTGTGGCCACTGCTGAGTTTTCCAAATTTGCTGACATATTGAGTGCAGCACTTTCACAGCATCATCTTTTAGGATTTGAAATAGCTCAACTGGAATTCCATCACCTCCACTAGCTTTATTCGTAGTGATGCTTCCTAAGGCCCACTTAGCTTCACATTCCAGAATGTCTGGCTCTAGATGGGTGATCGCACCATCATGATTAACTGGGTCATGAAGATCTTTTTTTGTACAGTTCTTCTGTGTATTCTTGCCACCTCTTCTTAATATCTTCTGCTTCTGTCAGGTCCATACCATTTCTGTCCTTTATTGAGCCCATCTCTGCATGAAATCTTCCCTTACTATCTCTAATTTTCTTGAAGAGATCACTAGTCTTTCCCATTCTATTGTTTTCCTCTATTTCTTTGCATTGATCACTGAGGAAGGCTGTCTTATCTCTCCTTGCTATTCTTTGCAACTCTGCATTCAAATGGGAATATCTTTCTTTTTCCCCTTTGCTTTTTGCTTCTCTTCTTTTCACAGCTATGTGTAAGGCCTCCCCAAGCAACCATTTTGTTTTTTTGCATTTCTTTTTCTTGGGGATGATCTTGATCCCTGTCTCCTGTACAATGTCATGAACCTCCATCCATAGTTATCAGGCACTCTATCAGATCTAGTCCCTTAAATCTATTTCTCACTTCCACTGTATAGTCATAAGCAATTTGATTTAGCTCATACCTGAATGCTCTAGTGGTTTTCCCCACTTTCTTCAATGTAAGTCTGAATTTGGCAATAAGGAGTTCATGATCTGAGCCACAGTCAGCTCCTGGTCTTGTTTTTGCTGACTGTGTAGAGCTTCTCCATTTTTGGCTGCAAAGAATATAATCAATCTGACTTTGATGTTGACCATCTAGTGATGTCCATGTGTGCAGTCTTCTCTTGTGTTGTTGGAAGAGGGTGTTTGCTATGACCAGTGCGTTCTCTTGACAGAACTCTATTAGCCTTTGCCCTGCTTCATTCTGTACTCCAAGGCCAAATTTGCCTGTTACTCCAGGTGTTTCTTGACTTCCTACTTTTGCATTCCAGTCCCAGACTTGGATTACTGTAATAGTAAATGGTTTGCCTCAGAAACAAACAGAGATCATTCTGTCATTTTTGAGATTGCACCCAAGTACTGCACTTCAGAGTCTTTTGTTGACAATGAGAGCTACTCCGTTTCTTCTAAGGGATTCTTGCCCAGAGTAGTAGATACAATGGTCATCTGAATTAAATTTGCCCATTCCAGTCCATTTTAGTTCACTGATTCTTAAAATGTCGATGTTCTCACTTGCCATCTCCTGTTTGACCACTTTCAATTTACTTTGATTCATGTACCTAACATTCCCTGTTCCTATGCAATATTGTTCTTTATAGCATCAGACTTTACTTTCACCACCAGACACATCCACAATGGGGTGTTGTTTCTGCTTTGGCTCAGCCTCTTCATTCCTTCTGGAGCTATTTCTCCACTCTTCTCCAGTAGCATAGTGGCCACCTACCAACCTGGAGAGTTCATCTTTCAGTGTTATATATTTTTGCCTTTTCATACTGTTCATGGGGTTCTCAAGGCACTAGTGCTGGAGTGGTTTGCGACTCCCTTCTTCAGTGGACCACATTTTGTCAGAACTCTCCACCATGACCCGTCCATCTTGGGTGGTCCTACATGGCATGGCTCATAGTTTCATCGAGTTAGACAAGGTTGTGATCCATGTGATCGGTTTGGTTAGTTTTCTGTGGTTGTAGTTTTCATTCTGTCTGCCCTCTGACGGATGAGGATCAGAGGCTTGTGGAAGCTTCCTAGTGGGAGGGACTGTGGTGGTGGTTTAGTCACTCAGTTGTGTCTGACTCTTTGCCATCCCATGAACTGTAGACCACCAGGCTCCTCTGTCCATGGGATTCTCCAAGCAAGAATACTGGAGTGGGTTGTCATTTCCTTCTCCAGGGAGATCTTCCCAACCCGGTGGCTGAATCTGGGTCTCCTGCATTGCAGGCAGATTCTTTAGCAGCTGAGGTACATGGGAGGTACCAGCTGTGGGCAAAACTGGGTCTTGCTCTGGTAGGCAGGGCCATGCTCAGTAAATCTTTAATCCAATTTTCTGCTGATGGTTGGGGCTGTATTCCCTCCCTGTAGTTTGGCCTGAGGCCAAATTATGTAGGGGTAATGAGTGGTAATGTCAACCTCCTTCAAAGGGACTTAACTGTCTACCATTACCAAACTCCCTCTGCTAAATCAGAAATCCAATACAATACAAAACTCAAATAAGTTAATGTCACTAGACTGTTGAGCCACAGGCTATGGCAAGTACAGTTACTATATGCTAAATGCTAGGGACTGTTAAGTGCTTTATAGTTATTATCTTCTTTGGTCCTCAGCACAAAATATGATATGGGTATTATTATTCCATTCTACACATGGGAAAACTGGGGCATGGATGCGTTAAGTGACAGAACAGCTGTGAAGAGGTATAACCACAATTCAAACAGGAATTTGAATTGATTCTAATGTCTAAGTTCCTCCATACTATATTTTGCTTAATTTTGTATACATGTTACTATGAAATATTACCAACAACATATATGTACCTATTGTTCATACTTGAGACTTTGTGGGACACTGAAAGTCAGGCCCTATGCTCTGCATGGGGAAAGTGGACATGAATGAACCCTTGTTCCTGGGTAAATGTGAAGCTAGTAAAGAATGAAGCCTAATCAGATCACCTGGGTTCAAATCCTAACTCTACTTCTAAATGGTGTGCAAACCTTGGGGAAGTCAGCTAATGCCACGCATCTTCAATTTTCCTGCATTTTAAATACAATAAGAGTTCCTACCACAGAGGGTTGTCAGGTGGAATCATGAGACAGATACATAGTGCTCAGAGACAGTTAGCAGAGTGCCCAGAAAATGATGGACACACAATAAAATTAACTAATCTGATTATTATCACTGACACTTTGAGCAAGCAAGGCTCCTGGGAGGTAATCACAAAGCCTGACTTCACTGTTCCTTTAAAATTCCTGCAGAGGTGAAAGGACTGCCAATGGTCCTGGGTAAAGTCTCAGACATTATCACATTTCTGAAGATTCCCAAGTAATAAAAAGAGTATTCAGATCGTTCTAAGTCATTAATGTGGCTGTGACTCCAACACCCAGTTGTCTCTAACTCCTTGTGACCCCATGGACAGTAGCCCACCAGGCTTCCCTGTCCATGAGATTCTCCAGGCAAGAATACTTGAGTGGCTTGCCATGCCCTCCTCCGGGGAATCTTCCGGACCCAGGGATAGAACCAACATCTGCTGCGTCTCCTGCATTGGCAGGCAGAGTCTTACCACTAGTGCCATTTGGGAGTCCCAAATGAAATCATTAATAACTATCTTAATTCAGAAATCAGAATGTCCAGTCCCATGTAAGAAGTACAGCCTCTCAAAAACCACCACAATATTGTAAAGTAATTAGCCTCCAATTAAAATAAATTAATTAATTAAAAAAAAAAAAGTACAGCCTCTAACCTGGTTTAATGTGAGAATGTTTCTGGGAGCATTCTGCTGAAGGCCGACTGTGTTTAGGGAGAAAGACAGGCCTCACCCTTGCCCTCTTCTCCGTGGCTCCCTCTCTCCCGGTTTCATCATTTCTACTTCTCCCCAGTTTGCCACTAGGTTTTCCACCCTGTCAGAGGCAAAAAAAAAAAAAAAAAAAAAAAGTGAGAAGGAAGAGAGGCAGAAGGCAGAAAGTTTTTATTTTTGACTGATTCTCTTTAGGGACAGTTTCTCACCTTTGGGGACAACCTTGCTTTTGGGTGTTTAAAGATAACCCTTTCTCTCTAACAATTTCACAGAATCTTCAATATTCTTAGGAATATTTGAAAAGGGTAATGTAAATCTTGGCCTCTGACTGACCACTTCCTTTCTTCATGGCTCTCTTGTAGGGGAGCCTCCAGGCAGCAATCTTGGGAAGGATTTAAAATAATGACTTCAGGGACTTCCATGGCTGTCCAGTGGTTAAGACTCTATGCTTCCAATGCAGGAGACACGGGTTCGATCACTGCTCAGAGAACTAATATTGCACATGCTGTGTGGCAAAGGCAGAAAAATGAAGAATTTTAAGTAAAATAAAATGATGACTCCAGACACAGCTCACATTTGCTCCAAGGGAACTCTTGACTCTCCCCAACAGTCTCTAGGAGTGTCCCCGTGCTCCTGACACCAGAGCATCTGGCCAGCCAGGTTTTTGTTCTCGTTGTTGTTCAGTCACTCAGTTGTGTCCAACTCTTTGCAACCCCATGGACAGCAGCACACCAGGCTTCCATGTCCTTCACTCTCTCCCAGAGTTTGCTCAAACTCATGTCCATTGAGTCAATGATGCCATTCAACCATCTCATCCTCCGTCACCCTCTTCTCCTCCTGCCCTCAATCTTTCCCAGCATCAGGGTCTTTTCCAATGTGTCAGTTCTTCGCATCAGGTGGCAAAACTATTAGAGCTTTAGCTTCAGCATCAGTCCTGATGCTGATTTCCTTTAGGATTGACTGATTTGATCTCCTTGCTGTCCGAGGGACACTCAAGAGTCTTCTTCAGTACAACAGATCAAAAGCATAAAATTCTTTCGTCTTTTATAATTTCCAGGCAAGACTCAACAAGACACTCTGTCTCCCTAACAGCCAGGGACACATATCTCCGTTAGTCATTTTGAAATCCTTCTTCTGAAGGTGAAGCATTCTCCATGCTCCTCCTGGTAGGGATGGAAGACTCAGAGCACAGCTCTTGCAAAAGAAATCCCCCTCAAAAACCTCTGTACAATGTTACTCTCTAGATCCTTCAATATCATAGTGTGGGTGGGGTTTTTTTTTTTTTAAGTCAACTTGTGGAAACTTGCATGAGAAACTCACGGAAATTTGCCTCTTTTGATGTTATCTCACTTTGAAATTTCATACTTATCGCATTCTAGTGCCTCAAACAAAACTCTCAATTTCATATTGTTACACTTTAAATTATCATTTTTAGTGAAATATAAAGCAACTATCATATACTGGGGTAAGTGGTATAATACAATCTCTAAGGTAATATAGAAGACAGATAAATTTTATCCAGAGTTGGGAGTAGGTGTCAGACATGGAAGTCTTCACAGAGGGAAAGACTTTTGAGTCGAGCCTGTAAGGATCTATTTACTCATCTAGCAAGTAATTATTGAGTTTGTATATCTTCCAAGCAGTTTTCTAGGTGCTTGGGATTTGTCAGTGAACAAAACAAAGATCCCCACACTCATAGAGCTTACATTCTAGTAGAAGAATGGGAGAACAGACAACAAACATAATAGATAAACTATATAAGTTGATTAAAAAAGTGATAAATGCCATGAGGGAAAAGAAAAAGTAGGACTAGAACAACAAGCCCATGAAACAGAAAAGAAGAAGGACCTTCTAAGGGGAAAAACAGTATGAACAAAAGACCTGGAAGTATAAGAGGAATGGCATAATCAAATAATTGAAGATAGTGTGGAGTATAGATCAACATCAGCGATACTCAGGGCAGATCCTTCCGCCAGCTCATCTCAATGTGACCATTAGCACTGAGCACCAGTTATCTGCACACTATCCCCTCCTTCCTCCTGGAACCCAGGAGAGTTTTTCCTTTATACTTATCCCCATGGACCCATATCTAATGCCTGAAAAGAGAGGAAGTACAAGTAGAAGAACTGGGCGGTGGGGCGGGGGGCGGGGTGGGGTGGGGTGGTGGAAATTGTTTTAATTTATTTAAAATTCTATAAGACAGTGAGCTGAAGAGGCTTTGGTGCCTCTCCAGCAATAGTCAAATAAAAAGATCAAGCACATATTCCATAGCAAGCATAGTGCTGGTGTTATAGATACGGTAATATGCAAGGCAGAGAGGCTCCTTGTCTGTGTAACAAAGCAAAATGCAAAGGGAGAAGCAAGCCCCACAGCTCTGCATGGGGTCGGCATGACTGGCACACAGAAGGGCCACAGTAAGACCCACTGCTCAGGTGCCCAGTGGTGACACCACCTGGTGACAGGCAGCTCGGCTCAGCACTGGAAACAAATGAGAGATCTCTGTGCCTCCTGCTTCTCAGGCAAGCTAGCCGGTAGACAGAGACTGAAAGGTAAAAAAAAAAAAAGTTTTTTTTTTTAACGGAGAGGACTACAAGAACTGCAATAGTGAGTCAGGTTACAGACCAAAGGAATATGTTCTATTTGTGGATGTGGTTTCATTTCCCACACTTACCCCAGATCAATCTGACCAAAGAAAACCAGCCAACAGTAGCAACAAGGACTGTGGGCTGTGCTTTTATAGACTGAGGCCATCACAGCAACTGTATCTTGAAAGTGCTGCAGTTGTAGACCTTTTTTTTTTTTTTTTCTTTCTTTAAATACAAACCATTGTCTTCAGAATAGAGTTAGCTCTCAGGCTAAAACTCCCCCTTAAATATCTAGCCCAAAGCCTTCCACTGAAATAGCACAGGACCTTCACCAGTAAATGGCTTCCCTGTTGGCTCAGACGGTAAATAATCCGCCTGCAATGCAGCGACCCAGGTTCTTCGATCCCTGGGTTGGGAAGATCCCCTGGAGAAGGGGATGGCAACCCACTCTAGTATTCTTACCTAGAGAATCCCTCAGGCTGAGGAGCCTGGCAGGCTACAGTTCATAGGGTCGTAAAGAGTCAGACAGGACTGAGCGACTAACACTTACTTACTTCACCAATAAATAAGTTCTTGACTCCTTTCCTTAAAAAAGTTGACAATCGCCTTGGAGACACACCCCCCAAAGTAAAAGCTGGGATTCATTTGCTGTACTCAAAGACAGCAATTTAAGAAACAAACTATGTTCTCCGACTTGAAAGGAGGATGTGGTTTCATTAACAAAAAAGATTCAAGGAAAATCAAACAAAAAAACCTTTCTTTTAAAGTTAGAGCCTGAGTTGCCTTTGAAAAGTGGGACTCTGCTGCCCCCTGCCTGCCACTATAAAAAATGCTGAGGATGGAGTTGGAAATCGCTGCTGCTGCTGCTGCTGCTAAGTCGCTTCAGTCGTGTCCGACTCTGTCCGACCCCATAGACGGCAGTCCACCGGGCTCCTCTATCCCCAGGATTCTCCAGGCAATAACACTGGAGTGGGCTGCCATTTCCTTCTCCAATGCATGCGTGCTTGCTAAGTCGCTTCAGTCGTATCTGACTGAGTGCAACCCTATGGACAGCAGCCCACAGGATTCTCTGTGGGCTGAGAGGATGTCCACAGGATTCTCTAGGCAAGAATACTGGAGTGGATTGCCATTTCCTTCTCCTGGAAATCACTAAAGAACACTTTTTTCCTTTTTTTAATTAATTTTTTGTTGGAGTATAATTGCTTTACAGTGTTGTGTTAGTTTCTGTTCAGTCGCTCAGCTGTCTCCCACTCTTTGTGACCCCATGAATCGCAGCACACCAGGCCTCCCTGTCCTTCACCATCCCCCAGAGCTTGCTCAAACTCATGTCCGTTGAGTCGGTGATGCCATCCAACCATCTCATCCTCTGTCGTCCCCTTCTCCTCCTGCCTTTAATCTTTCCCAGCATCAGGATCGTTTCCAATGGCACGTCACATCAGTTGGCCAAAGTATAGGGATTACTGTACAGCAAAATGAATCAGCTAAATCCCCTCTTGTTTTGGATTTCCTTCCCATTTAGGTCACCAGAGAGCACTGAGTGGAGTTCCCTGTGACACTTCCTCTCACATACATGTACATGCATGCATGCTAAGTCGCTTCAGTCATGTTTGACTCTTTGCGACCCCATGGACTGTAGTCCGCCAGGCTCCTCTGTCCATGAAATCCTCCAGGCAAGAATACTAGACTGAGTAGCCATTCCCTTCTCCAGGGGATCTTCTCAACCCAGGGATCAAACCCAAATCTCTTTCGTCTCCTGCATTGGCAGGTGTCCCAGGACCACTAGCACCCCCTGGGAAGCCCAACATGTGCACACACCCCAAAACTTAGGGGTTCTAAAAACATCCTCCATCCTCTTAGCACCACTGTTACCTAAACAGAGGCTACCTGCTTGCAGCGATAAGCAGTATGAGGCCCCAGGTAGTGGCAGCTGGCTGAATAGACCTGACTCCCAGCACCTTCCCCTCTGTGCTCTTCCTGCCTCAATCCTCTGACGAGCCGTTGTGTCAGGATGACTGAGAATCTCCTACCTTCACCAGCCATGCTTCACTCATATCTGGATATCCAACACCTTCAAACCCCAAATGACTAAAACTAGCTACATTTTTCCCTCACAAGTCAACCAATAGAAAGTTGTTTTTTTTTCCAATGAACTCAATTGTTTTAACAGCACTACTGCTATTGTCACTGAAGCAAAAAAATCGCACACAGTCTTTGACTTGCTTCCTCTCCCTAGGCCCCAGCATCACATGAACTGCAACTTTGTTCATACCTACTGCTTCTCCATTGTTAGCCTGGGTGAGGCATCACTGGCCTTTTACTTTCCATCTGGAATGTTCCACTAACCCTCCATCCACAGTCTTCACCTCCTACTCGCTTTTCTTTACTCCAGTACATCTTAAAACTGCTGAAGGATTTATCTTTCTGAAGTTCAGCTTTGCCCATGTCACCCTACTCTTTCCCTCTCGTCTGAGAATAAACTGCAAAGACTTCACTCTGCATCAAGGCCTTCTAGGATCTGCCACCATCCAATTCTGCTACCGTGGGCAAGTCCCACACTGCAGCCACGTGGAGGCTCATGCTGGTTCCCAGAAAGTCCAAGGTTTCCTCTGTGCCTCACTCCATTTGATACCTCTTCCTTCAAAGAGTTTCTTCCACCACTTCCATTTCCCCAGTTCTTTACATCCAAGTCATTTGCATCTTTCAATTTCTAGTTCAAATGCCACTTTTCCACACAGCCTTCTCTACTTTCTTCAACTAGAACAAAGCTTTTTCTGAAGTCCAATCACATTCTATCTATTCCTTTCTTCAGTTCAAGTGAGCAAATATTTATTGAGCTCTTACAGTGTAAGGGAATATACCGGTTCTGGGGACATTGAAAGAAACACAAACAGACATGCTCACCATCTTTGTGTATCTTATAGTCTAATATTTATACTTTCCAACTTATATTCTCTTCCTGTGTATATATTTCCCTTCTAGCCTGAAAAATTCATAAATGAGTATCAATGCTTCTATCTCCCAAACACTTATTAAGCCTTTCTCACACACAGCACCAAGCAGAGTGTATTACCTGTGTTTATTAATCAGTAAGTATTTGAATAAACCAATAAATGTATTAAGGGTACCTAGACAGCTGAATATTAGGGTCATTATTCAGTTCCCAAACTTAAGGAACTGAGTAACTCTAAGCTCAATTCAGCTCAGTCACTCTCTCATGTCTGACTCTTTTCCATCCCATGGACTGCATGCAGCACGCCAGGCTTCCCTGTCCGTCACCAACTCCTGCAGCTTGCTCAAACTCATGTCCATAGCGTTGGTGATGCCATCCAACCATCTCATCCTCTGTCGTCCCCTTCTCCTGCCTTCAATCTTTCCCAGCGGCAGGGTCTTTTCCAATGAGTCGGTTCTTTGCATCAGGTGGTCAAAGTATTGGAGTTTCAGCTTCAGCATCAGTCCTTCCAGTGAACATTCAAAATTGATTTCCTTTGAGATTGACTGGTTGGATCTCCTTGCAGTCCAAGGGACTCTCAAGAGTCTTCTCTGACACCACAGTTCAAAAGCATCAGTTCTTTGGTGCTCAGCTTTCTTTATAGTCCAACTCTCACATCCATACATGACTACTGGAAAACCCATAGCTTTGACTAGATGGACCTTTGCTGGCAGAGTAATGTCTCTGCTTTTTAACATGCTGTCTAGGTTGGTCATAGCTTTTCTTCCAAGGAGTAGGCATCTTTTAATTTCATGACTGCAGTCACCATCTGTAGTGATTTTGGAGCCCCCAAAATTAGTCTCTGACTGTTTCCATTGTTTCCCCATCTATTTGATATGAAGTGATGGAACCAGATGCCATGATCTTAGTTTTCTGAATATTGAGTTTTAAGCCAACTTTTTCACTCTCCTCTTTCACTTTCATCAAGAGGCTGTTTAGTTCTTTGCTTTCTGCAATAAGGGTGGTGTCATCTGTGTATCTGAGGTTACTGATATTTCTCCTGGCAATCTTGATTTCAGTTTGTGCATTATCCAGCCTGGCATTTCACATGATGTACTCTGCATATAAGTTAAATAAGCAGGGTGCCAATATACAGCCTTGACATACTCCTTTCCCGATTTGGAACCAGTCTGTTGTTCCATGTCCAGTTCTAACTGTTGCTTCCTGACCTGCATACAGATTTTTCAGGAGGCCAGTAAGGTGGTCTGGTATTCCTATATCTTGAAGAATTTTCCACAGTCTGTTGTGATCCACACAGTCAAAGGCTTTGGCATAGTCAATGAAGCAGAAGTAGATGCTTTTTCAGAATTCTCTTGCTTTTTCTATGATCCAATGAATGTTGGCAACCTGATCTCAGGTTCCTCTGCCTTTTCTAAATCCAGCTTGAACATCTGGAGGTTCACGGTTCATGTACTATTGAAACCTGGCTTGGAAAATTTTGAGCATTACTTTGCTAGCATGTGAGATGAGTGCAATTGTGCAGTAGTTTCAACATTCTTTGGCATTGCCCTTCTTTGGGATTGGAATGAGAACTGACCTTTTCCAGTTCTGTGGCCACTGCTGAGCTGGCCACTCAATTTGCTGGCATATTGAGTGCAGCACTTTCACAGCATCATCTTTTAGGATTTGAAATAGCTCAACTGGAATTTCGTCAACTCCACTAAGTGGGAGAGTGCAAAAAATCTATGAATTCTTGATTTTAAAAGTATTCACCTATTAAAGTGTACTCATAACAAAATTGAGGGCACAAACTTCAGAATCAGATAGAACTGGTATGAATTACAGCTTTTCTATTTACCAGCTGTGTGTACTGCACTATGATGGATCTGGGGGAATTACTTAACCACTCTGAGCCTCAGTTTTCCTGAGCCAAGTTTGGATGAGGATTAAATAACAATAAATGTAAGGCAACTAACACAGTCCCTGACGTGTCCATGTTTGACAAAGTGAGGCTATTACTATAGCTATTTATTTATTGCTATTGCTTACCTCTGAATCATAGCATATCAAAACCATTCCTCAGGGCTTGTCGGGAAACTGACTCAACCGTCTTTTCCAGTCATCTTCTTTCTTGCCATCTTCCACTCAGCAGAGCTAGAGTTGGCCAGTGATCACTTCTGGCCAAAGAGACACAAGCAGACATCTGCCAGAGAATTTCCAGAAAGATATTTGCCTTCCCACTAACAGAGATGGATATGTCTGGGAACTGCCTTCCTGCCATCCCTTCTTCCTGCCTTAAATGTAGAAAACACATTGCTTGGAGCTGCAGAAGTGTCTTGAGATGATGAGGGAAAGGCCAGAAGAATCGATAGGCTGACTCAGAGAACACTGAGCAGCTGAGCCAACATCAGTAGTTGTCTGACTCCAGATTCCTCATGTGAGAAAAGTAAACCTGTTTTGTTTAAGCCAATGTAAATCAGTTTTTATCATTTGCAATAAAACACAATCACAACTGACTCAACCTCCTAATGGACTTTATGATATGTGTAAGAGAACATTATGAAAAGGCAAATTCGAGCTTCCCCGGTGGTCCAGTGGTTGAAAGTCTGCCTTGCAATGCAGAGCACACGCGTTTGATCCCTGGTCCCGGAAGATCCCTCATGCTGTGGAGCAACGAAGCCCATGTGCCACAACTATTGGGCCTGTGCCTTAGAGACCAGAAGCGGTAACTACAGAAGCCCACACACCTTAGAGCCTGTGCAACAAAAGAAGCCACCGCAATGAGAAGCTGAGCACTGCAGCTGTGGAGTAGCTCCTGCTCGCCACAACTGGAGAGAGCCCACGCAGCCATGAAGACCCAGCACAGCCAAAAGTAAATAAACAAACAAATCTCTCTATTTTTAAAGCAAATTAATAACAGCTCTGTTCTTTAAAGACCCTCCAAAGGACAAAAGTCGAATACTTTTATCAAAACTTTGTATAGGAGTGTTCTACCTTAAAGTCTAAGATTAAAATTAAACTAAGAGTCATCCTGAAATCAACTAATCCTGAGGGGAAAAGCTAGAAGCACTCATTACTAAAATCTGAATTGTCAGGGAAGATTTCAGTGTGATTATCACCTAAATATGTCTCCTGCTCTAGTCTATTGCTCTATGTCTAAATAGAGAACTGTGAGTGAAACTGAAGGATCTGTGTGAATCTTTGGATTTCCATTCAGCAAATACTCAACCCCCTTCCCCTTCCCTCTGCAGATGTATTTCCTGCTCTTTGACTTTGGTCTTAGCCATGTGTCTTGTTTTTTCAATTATATTTTTGAGAATGTGACAACAGCAGAAGCTTGAAATACACTAGCATGATTGGGCTTTCCCTTTTGCACATCTGCTTTTCATCATGAATGGACTCAGGTGGCCACTGATCCAAAGAGAAAGAGAGATACTAGGAACAGACTGGATCAAATTGGCAGCTTGAAGTCAAACCTTGTCTAGCCCAGCCAATATTATATCAAATCCAGGAAAATTGCAGACGTGAGAAAAACCAAATGGAAAACAAAACAAAACATGTATATTGCTGCACACCATTGAGTTTAGGGTATATTACTCAACATTATCATAAAAATAACCGTAAAAAACTATGTCTCCAACAACTTTGTAAGATACAGATGTTCAACTTTCCTGGCTTTGGATCTCTTTAATAAAGTGGTTTTCAACCAGGAGCAATTTTGCCCCCAGGCAGATATTTGGCACATCTAGAGACTTGGACAGATGAGCCTGGCGGGCCGCAGTCCATGGGATCACTAAGAGTCAGACCTTACAGAGCCACCAAGCATAGCACAGAGATGTTTCCTGGGATCCCTGGTGGCTTGGGTGGTAAAGAATCCGTCTGCAATTCGGAAACCTGGGTTCAATGCCTGGGTCGGGAAGATCCCCTGGAGAAGAAAATGGCAACCCACTCCAATATTTTTGCCTAGAGAATCCCATGTAGAGAGAGGAGCCTGGCCGACTACAGTCCATGGAGTTGCAAAGAGTCAGACGTGACTGAAGTGACTTAGCAAGCAGCCAGAGATATTTTAGCTTGTAGTAAATTGGGATGGGTGGCATCCAGTGGGTGGATCCCAGGAACACTGCTAAACATCCTACAATGCAAAGGACAGGCTCCACAACAAGGAATTATCCTGCCCAAACCGTCAGTAGTTTTGAACTTGAGAAACCTTGTCCTAATAAAGTAAAATGCTAACAAGGATGACATATTCTTTCCCATTTTGCCACATACCTCTACTCAGCCAAAAGAACACCTGGGGTTATGTATGTGTGTGGCAACATTGACTGATTAACTAGTTACATGAATAAATACTTAGTGAATGCCTGTCACCATTCCAGATGCCAAGGAACCAGGGTTGAATTAAAAGAAGAAATTTCTATTTTCATGGACCTTACAGTCTCCTGAAGCAGACAGGTGAGAAACAAGTAAGTAAAATGATTTTCGATCTCGTGCTGTCATGCATGCATGCTCAATTGTGTCTGACTCTTCTGCGACCCCATGAACTGTAGCCAGCCAGGCTCCACTGTCCATGGGATTTCCCAGTTAAGAATACTGGAGTGGGTTGCCATTTCCTTCTCCAGGGGATCTTCCCGATTCAGGGATCAAACCTGCATCTCCCATGTCTCCTGGATCAGCAGACAGATTCTTGACCACTGAACCACCTGGGAAGTCCTGATTTTAGATCTAATGAGTAGTAAAAGGGTAATGGGATAGAGGATGATTACATGGGAAGACCTCTCTGAGTTTAATGTCATGATGAGGAAAGAGACCCAGTCATGCCATGGTTTGGGCAAAGAGCATTCTGGGCAGAGAAAACACTAAACACAATGGCCATGAGACAGAAGCAAGTGATAGAAGGCCAGTGTACTGGCAGCATACTCGGTAAGGTAGAAGATGAGGTCAGAAAGACCTCTGTAGGATCACATATTGCTGGCAGGATACCAAATGTAGATTCAAATGAAGCTTTCAGAGATGTCATGCAGTGGGAGAGCTCAGTGTCTGGCAGTGATCACAAGCAGTGTGAGCAAATATTCATGAACACGTGGGTAGAATGTTTCCCTGGTATATGTGGAAAGCTGGAGTGGGGGTGAGGACTTTACATTGAACTAAAGAGAATAAGTTAATAAGAAAGTAAGGGTGAGAGCAGGAGAATTTGAAATATTTTTGTTACTGTATCCCACAGCCAGTTGATCCTAATGAAACGTAGGGAGGCATCTGAAACTAGAGAAAGAAAACTATTCTGCACTTTCTTCTCTCACACAACATCTTGTGCTTCCTTGGATTGCTGCCTCTACATTCCTGGCAGGCCCTGTGTTCTGAAGACCAGAGCACTGCCTCCTGACTACTTCCCAAAGATAACCCCACCGCTGTTGGCTCCAGATTTCCTCTTCTGGTGTTCTGGAGCATGGGAAAAGCTAAAAGAAATCATTTAGGATCTCTGAAGCAGAAGGGAAACCCGGAAAGTCTAGAGGACAAGTTTATAACATGCCATGTATCCAGAGGTGGTTTCTAGGCACACACAATTTTTATTTTTTATGGAAACCAATGCTGTCAGATAGACCTAAGTGAGCAGGTCACTCCCGAATTGTAATTGCCCCACTTCAGCCTTGGTAAGACTTCCAACGACAAGGACTATTTTTAACTGTATCCTCAGCTCTAGTGTCTAATGTCTAATAAGCACTCAGTGTATGTGAGGTGAACAAATAATGCTTCATGGACTTCCCTAGTAATGCAGTGGATAGGAATCTGCCTGCTGGTACAGGGGACATGGGTTTGACCCCTGGTCCAGAAGACTCCACATGCTGAGGAGCAAACGAGCCTGTGTGCACAACTCCTGAGCCTGCGATTTAAAGCTCCCGAGCTGCAACTTCCGAGTCTGCGCTCAACTAAACCCACACGCCCAGAGCCTGGGCTCCACCACGAGAGAAGCCACAGCAGTGAGAAGGGCATGCACCACAATGAAGAGCAGCTCCTGCTACCCACAACTAGAGAAAGCCCATGCAAAGCAAAGCAGATTCAGTGCAGCCAAAAATAAATAAAATTATTTTTTTAAATGCTTCATGAAAATAGTCTCCAACTTATAAAAGTTAGATAACACAAAACACAGTAAAATAGCTGGACACATCTATTCTCAAAAAGGTCTGTATATTTACAGATATGTACTTCCAAGAGAAAAATAACTGTAACATTCAGTCATACAACCAGTTCATTTTTTTTGAGCACCTACCATGTACAATGCATTGTACTAGAAGCTGGAGACAGGGAAAAGAAAAAAGAGTAAGGCATAGATGCCTCTGGGGTGCAGAGGCCTACAACACAGAGTGGAGAAAGAAATACCTACAGTATGGTTTATTGATGGGTAGAGAGGGACAAGGAAAAAGAAAAAGCCTATGCATGCTCCTTAGAACTGAATCTAAGACTACCTTTTTTTTTTTAATCCTAATATATTTAAGCAAAACATTTTCAAATTCCACACCCAGCTGTTTTTAATATAGTGGTTCTTAACTAGGGAAGATTTTGCCTCCAAAAGGACATTTGCCAATGTCTAGAAACATCTTCAATTGTCATGACTGGCAGTATCCTACTGGAATATATGAAACAGAGGCCAAGCATGTTGCTAAATATTTTATAATGCACAGGACATTATGTTGCGGACAGCCTTCCACAACAAAGAATTATTCTGTCCAAACTGTCAGCAGTGCCAAGATTAAGAATCCATGATCTCGAATGAGAGAAGAATTAGGAAGTACCATGGAGGTGATAGAATTCCAGCTGAGCTATTCAAATCCTAAAAGATGATGCTGTGAAAGTGCTGCACCAATATGCCAGCAAATGTGGATAACTCAGCAGTGGCCACAGGACTGAAAAAGGTGTCTTCATTCCAATTCCCCCAAAAAAGGCAATGCCAAAGAATGCTCAAACTACCATAGTTGCACGCATTTCACATGCTAGCAAAGTAATGCTCAAAATTCTCCAAGCTAGGCTTCAACAGTACATGAACTGAAAACTCCCAGATGTTCAAGACGGATTTAGAAAAGGCAGAGAAACCAGAGATCAAATTGCCAATATCTGTTGGATCATAGAGAAAGCAAGAGAATTCCAGAAAAAATGTCTACTTCTGCTTCATTGACTACACCAAAGCCTTTGTGTGGATCACAACAAACTGTGGTAAATTCTTCAAGACATAGGAATACCAGATCACCTTACTTGCCTCCTGATAAACCTGTATGTAGGTCAAGAAGCTACCGTTAGAACTTAACATGGGACAACGGACTGGTTCCAAATTGGGAAAGGAGACGTCAAGGCTGTTTATTGTCACCCTTCTTATTTAACTTACATGTAGAGTATTTCATGAGAAGTGCCAGGTTGGATGAAGTACAAGCTGGAATCAAGATTGCCAGGAGAAATATCAATAACCTCAGATATGTAGATAATACCACCCTTATCACAGAAAGCGAGGAGGAACTAAAAAGTCTCTTGATGAAAGAGCAGAGTGAAAAAAAACTGGCATAAAACTCAACATTCAGAAAACTAAGATCATGGCATCTGGTCCCATCACTCCATGGCAAATAGATAGGGAAATAATGGAGACAGTGACAGACTTTATTTTCTTGGGCTCTAAAATCACTGCAGATTGTGAGTGCAGCCTTGAAATTAAAAGATGCTTGTTCCTTGGAAGAAAAGCTATGACAAACCTAGACAGTATATTAAAAAGCAAAGACATTACTTTGCCAACCTAGGCCCATGTAGTCAAAGCTATGGTTTTTCCAGTAGTCATGTACGGATGTGAGAGTTGGACCATAAAGTAGGCTGAGAGCTGAAGAATTGATGCTTTTGAACTGTGGTTTGGGAGAAGACTCTTGAGAGTCACTTGGACTGCAAGGAGATCAAATCAGTCAATCCTAAAGGAAATCAGTCCGGAATATTCATTGGAAGGACTGATGCTGAAGCTAAAGCTCCAATACTTTAGCCACTTGATGCAAAGAACTGACTCATTGGAAAATACCCTGATGCTGGGGAAGATTGAAGGCAGGAGGAGATGACAGAGGATTAGATGGTTGGGTGGCATCACCAACTCAATGGACATGAGTTTGAGCAAGCTCTGGGAGATGGTGAAGGACAGGGAAGTTTGGCGTGCTGCAGTCCACAGGTGGCAAACAGTCAGACATGACTGAGGGACTGAACAACAACAACAATGGAAATAAAAATACAAGTAAATCATTTAATCAAAATTTCTCTAATATAATTAATGTGATAATAGGATCATTTAATAGCCAACTCAAATGTAAGTCAATAAAACACAAGTAATGAAACAATTTTTTTTGATAACTATGAATAAAGTCTCAAGATATGTATATCTTGAGTTCAAATATTTATATTAATCAGCCATGTTCCTAGCACTGCATATCAAACACAAGGTCTTAGGAAAACACTGCTTGATTAGAATTCCAAAGTGAAGAATGTCACACAAACAGAAATTGTAGGTTCTTTTATAGCTTTCAGCTTATAGGATGTAAAAGGCTTAGCACATTCCTTTTGAGTCTAAAATTACATTACAATGTCGTATGTTCAGCATCCTTTAGCTGGATACGTTTGTTCCCTGTAGGAAGTTTATAACTTGTAAAAGGAGTTTTATGCAGAATACAAATTGGGAGTATTACATGACTACCTCTTGAGGACACTGGGTTGTGCAAACAACATCGTTTTATCTGACGTAGTAGCTCTGGATTGGTCTGTCTGTTCACCCCAGGGCTGTCTGGAATTATAGATCAGGGACATCACTGTCATACCCCAGCTGCTGCAGAAAGCTACTGAAAGAAAAGGAGATTTATGAGTATTTTGGTTATACTGAACCAAGGATACAGGAGCTATTCAACAGGGAGCCTGGTGGCTCTAAATTGTAGGCATTATGCAAAAAGAAAATGCAGAGTTGGGTGTCAAGGGAGCCCTCCAGGAGCAATAGGACATCTTTGTAAAATCTCTAAAGAATAAATTTAACAGTTATTAAAGAATACCACCCTGTTGTTCCAGGCACTGAACTTTATATCCCATGAAGAGATACAAGGGATTTGCAGGCAAACATCTGTCATTTAACAGTGAGATTGACCTCGGCTCTGACAAGCAATTCAAACCCCAGTTGAGGAGAGTTGTTTACTCTTTGTGGTGGCTGAGTTTGGAGCTCCAATATTAGCAGGTTAATAATATCCTTGACAGTGGAGGACCTGATACTGAAGGAAAAAAATTATTAGGAACAACTATGATTGGTTCTGTTATATGAGCCATTTATCATTTCCCTTTATATCAAATTATCAGGTCATAATTAATTTTGCCCAAAGGCCTATGCAAACATTATGGAGAAATGCGTAGATGTGATATAATCTCCAAAACACATGATGAAAGATCAGGACTTGGTTAAAATAAGTGTGAAAAAAAAAACTAAATTTTTGTATTAATTTTACATAAAGATTTAGAAGCCAATACTTCCTTTTCTCTCTCTTTTTTTAAATGAGCAATTTTTTTATTATTTATTGTTTTAATCTTTTGGTCATACCACAGGGCATGTGGGAACTTAGTTCCCTGACCAGGGATCAAACCCAGGTCCCCTGCATCAGTAGCATGAAGTCTTAACCACTGGACCGCCAGGGAAGTCCCTTCTTTTTCTCTTTATCTCTAAGTAAAAATAAATAAATAAACTCTGACACTTGGGTAACAGTAAGAAAAGTAAAATGTAAATGCTGAAAGCCAGCTAAGCACCCCAGACAGTACTACGTGTTAACTTACACTCATTTAATCTTTGCTTCAGTCATACAAGGAAGATAATAGTGTCTTTTATTTATATATGAGAAAACTGAAGCTTTTCTTAATTTAAATGTTTTTCTCAAGATGGGCAAAACTAGAACATGGTACCACTGCCATGGGGTGGGGAACAGAGGAGAAGAAAGATCTGTTTCATTCCAATGCTAAGAAGCTGTGTTACCCTGTGCTACCACAAGAAATTATATTTTAATTTTTGTCAGACACATGAATATTAAACTCATCACCTGAAAGAGAAAACATTAATAATATAAGTTGATTATAAGCTCCCCACAGCTCCACACCCATGTATCCAACTGCTTACTTGATATCACCATTTCAATATCCCACAGGGAATACCAACCTATCATGCCCCCAAATTCATTTATCATCCATCTCACCTAAACTTGTTCTTTTTGCATCTCCTACCTCAAGGAACAGTATTAACATGATTATATCCTTGTTTAGAAAACAAGAAAACAAATAGGTAGAGTTAAAAACAAAAAGTTACTGCTTTCCCAATGAAATTTCCCACTTTACATTTAACACTATACTTTCAGACTTTCTTCTGTGTAAACACATTTATGCACTTCTATACAAATATGTGCTTCCTTGGTGGCTCAGTGGTAAAGACTCCACTAGCCAATGCAGGAGACGTGGGTTCAATTGTTGGGTCAAGAAGATCCCCTGGAGAAGGAAATGGCAACCCCCTCCAGTATTCTTGCCTGGAAAATCCCATGGACAGAGAAGCCTGGCGGGTTACAGTTCATGGGGTTGCAAACAGTCAGACATGACTTAACAACTAAACACCAACAACATACAAATATGCAGTTTGGAATTTATATATATATATATATACACACACACATATACATACACATGCAGTTTTTCCAAGTAAAACTCTAATATATCATTATACTGTAACTTGCTTGTCTTTGGATATTATTCCATGTCAAAATGTACAGGTCTCTCTCATTCTTTCTAAGGGCTATCTAGTATTCAACTGTCATGATTGTACTATAATTTAATTACTCCCCTTATTATTAAATATTTTGGTTGTTCCCAATTTCTCATTATTACAAACAATATTGCAAAGACCATTTCTTTAGATATATTCTGCTTCAGCAATTTCTAGACACATTTCTCCCCTCCCGCATAGTTTATCAACTCTGGGACTGGAATGCAATTGATGACTTTTTTTTTTTTTTCCATTTATTTTTATTAGTTGGAGGCTAATTATTTTACAATATTGTAGTGGTTTTTGCCGTACATTGACATGAATCAGCCATGGATTTACATGTGTTCCCCATCCTGAACCCCCCTCCCACCTCCCTCCCCATCCCATCCCTCTGGGTTATCCCAGTGCACCAGCCCTGAGCACTTGTCTCATGCATCCAACCTGGGCTGGCGATCTGTTTCACACTTGATAATATACATGTTTCGATGCTGTTCTCTCAGCACATCCCACCCTCGCCTTCTCCCACAGAGTCCAAAAGTCTGTTCTATACATCTATGTCTCTTTTTCTGTCTTGCATATAGAGTTATCATTACCATCTTTCTAAATTCCATATATATGCGTTAGTATACTGTATTGGGGTTTATCTTTCTGGCTTACTTCACTCTGTATAATGGGCTCCAGTTTCATCCATCTCATTAGAACTGATTCAAATGTATTCTTTTTAATGGCTGAGTAACATTCCATTGTGTATATGTACCACAGCTTTCTTTTTTTTTTTTTTATTTTTTCCAGTGGGTTTTGTCATACATTGATATGAATCAGCCATGGATTTACATGTATTCCCAATCCCGATCCCCCTCCCACCTCCCTCTCCACCCGATTCCTCTGGGTCTTCCCAGTGCACCAGGCCGGAGCACTTGTCTCATGCATCCCACCTGGGCTGGTGATCTGTTTCGCCATAGATAGTATACATGCTGTTCTTTTGAAATATCCCACCCTCATATTCTCCCACAAAGTTCAAAAGTCTGTTCTGTATTTCTGTGTCTCTTTTTCTGTTTTGCATATAGGGTTATCGTTACCATCTTTCTAAATTCCATATATATGTGTTAGTATGCTGTAATGTTCTTTATCTTTCTGGCGTACTTCACTCTGTATAAGGGGCTCCAGTTTCATCCATCTCATTAGGACTGATTCAAATGAATTCTTTTTAATGGCTGAGTAATATTCCATGGTGTATATGTACCACAGCTTCCTTATCCATTCATCTGCTGATGGGCATCTAGGTTGCTTCCATGTCCTGGCTATTATAAACAGTGCTGCGATGAACATTGGGGTGCACGTGTCTCTTTCAGATCTGGTTTCCTCAGTGTGTATGCCCAGAAGTGGGATTGCTGGGTCATATGGCAGTTCTATTTCCAGTTTTTTAAGGAATCTCCACACTGTTCTCCATAGTGGCTATACTAGTTTGCATTCCCACCAACAGTGTAAGAGGGTTCCCTTTTCTCCACACCCTCTCCAGAATTTCTTGATTGCTGTCAACCAGGTGACATTTTTTTGACACCTTCTCGTAATAGTTAAAGAGCATCAACCTCAATACATTTTATATTAGATGTAACAAGTTATCTTTGCATTCATGTGCATTTCAGATTTCAAGAAAACGAATAGCTACTTATGAAAAGGGCTGAATCAAATAATATGTGCTTTTTAAATTTTGCAAGTTACTTCCAAATTGCCCTCCTAGATAAGGTGAAACAATTTATTCAGCCATCCACCATCTGAAAGAGGGCCCACTTTCCTCATCCAAAGTGGTTATTTGAATTTATTTATAAATAAATATTTATAAATTTATTTATTTATCAACATGATGGTTGATAAATTGGAGCTCTTTGACTTAATCTTTGATCGCTTCTACATATTGCAAATATTTTCTCCACTTCTGTCACACCTTTCAACTTCATCCAGGGTGTCTTTCACTCTGCAATAGTTTCTTTCATGTCCCAAATTTGTCAGCATTATTCTTAATGTCTTCTGAGGTTTATATCTTGCTTAGAAAGACCTCCATCCCAAAATTATAATGATTTTCCCACATTTTAACTTAGTACTTGTGTAGGTTTTTTTAACTACATCTGTTTTATCCATTTGAAATTTATTTTATGTATAGAGTGACATCGATATTTACCTTCCTCCAGTGTGACTGTTCTATACTGTCTCCAAATCATTCCATGTACTTTATCTTTTACCCTTGGTTCAAATTGGTATCTTCATCGTATCTTATGTATCTACATATATGTCTGTTTCTTTACTCCATTTCATTGATCTACTGATCTATTTATCTTTAATGTATTATTGTAGTTTTGTTGTTCATCTCTACTAAGAAACATAAGCCAAATTCTCCTCATTGTTGTCTTTTCAAGTTTGTTTTTCTTGGTTATTTGCGTATGAATTTTTTAATCAGTTTAAACGGCACATGCTGCTATTAGTACCCCAACATCCATTTTTGCCTTCCCTATAAAACCTGAATAAAAGGCCCCTGTTTTTTACCAGAAACACAACAATATAAAATATATACAATTCCCCACCTTCTTAACAGGTGTGTTCATGTGGGTGTTTTAAGCAATGGGATTAATGGAAGTAATATTCACATACTGAGGTGTGGGGAAATCACTCTAGCTGATACATAATTTAACTTGAACTTTCAGTTCAGTTCAGTTCAGTTCAGTCGCTCAGTCATGTCTGACTCCTTGCGACCCTATGAATCACAGCACGCCAGGCCTCCATGTCCATCACCAACTCCCGGAGATTACTTAAACTCATGTCCAAAGAGTCGGTGATGCCATTCCAGCCATCTCATCCTCTGTCATCCCCTTCTCCTCTTGCCCCCAATCCCTCCCAGCATCAGGCTCTTTCCCAATGAGTCAACTCTTCGCATGAGTGGCCAAAGTATTGGAGTTTCAGCTTCAACGTCAGTCCTTCCAATGAACACCCAGGACTGATCTCCTTTAGGATGGACTGGTTGGATCTCCTTGCAGTCCAAGGGACTCCCAAGAGTCTTCTCCAACACCACAGTTCAAAAGCATCAATTCTTCAGTGCTCAGCTTTCTTCACAGTCCAACTCTCACATCCATACATGACCACTGGATAAACCATAGCCTTGACTAGACGGACCTTTGTTGGCAAAGTAATGTCTCTGCTTTTTAATATGCTATCTAGGTTGGTCAAAATTTTCCTTCCACGGAGTAAGCGTCTTTTAATTTCATGGCTGCAATCACCATTTGCAGTGATTTTGAAGCCCAGAAAATATAGTCTGACACTGCTTCCACCGTTTCCCCATCTATTTCCCATGAAGTGATGGGACCAGATGCCATGATCTTAGTTTTCTGAATGTTGAGCCTTAAGCCAAATTTTTCACTCTCCTCTTTCACTTTCAAGAGGCTTTTTAGTTCATCTTCACTTTCTGCCATAAAGGTGGTGTCATCTATGCAGATGACATATCTGAGGTTATTGATATTTCTCCCGGCAATCTTGATTCCAGCTTGTGCTTCTTCCAGCCCAGCGTTTCTCATGATGTACTCTGCATAGAAGTTAAATAAGCAGGGTGACAATATACAGCCTTGACATACTCCTTTTCCTACTTGGAAACAGTCTGTTGGCCCATGTCCAGTTCTAACTGTTGCTTCCTGACCTGCATATAAGTTTCTCAAGAGGTGGGTCAGGTGGTCTGGTATTCCCATCTCTTTCAGAATTTTCCACAGTTTATTGTGATCCACACAGTCAATGGCTTTGGCATAGTCAATAAAGCGGAAATAGATGTTTTTCTGCAACTCTCTTGCTTTTTCGATGATCCAGTGGAGGTTGGCAATTTGATCTCTGGTTCGTCTGCCTTTTCTAAAACCAGCTTGAACATCTGGAAGTTCATGGTTTACGTATGGCGGAAGCCTGGCTTGGAGACTTTTGAGCATTACTTTACTAGCATGTGAGATGAGTGCAATTGTGCGGTAGTTTGAGCATTCTTTGGGATTGTCTCTCTTTGGCATTGGAATGAAAACTGACCTTTTCCAGTCCTGTGGCCACTGCTGAGTTTTCTAAATTTGTTGGCATAGAGTGCAGCACTTTCACAGCATCATCTTTCAGGATTTGAAATCGCTCAACTGGAATTCCATCACCTCCACTAGCTTTGTTCATAGTGAAGCTTTCTAAGGCCCACCTGACTTCACATTCCAGGATGTCTGGCTCTAGGTGAGTGATCACACCATCGTGATTATCTGGGTCATGAAGTTTTTTTTGTACAGTTCTTCTGTGTCTTCTTGCCACCTCTTCTTAATATCTTCTGCTTCTGTTAGGTCCATCCCATTTCTGTCCTTTATCGAACCCATCTTTGCATGAAATGTTCCCTTGGTATCTCTAATTTTCTTGAAGAGATCTCTAGTCTTTCCCATTCTGTTGTTTTCCTCTATTTCTTTGCATTGATCACTGAGATAGGCTTTCTTATCTCTCCTTGCTATTCTTTGGAACTCTGCATTCAAATGGGAGTATCTTTCCTTTTCTCCTTTGCTTTTCGCTTCTTTTCACAGCTATTTGTAAGGCCTCCTCAGACAACCATTTTGCCTTTTTGCATTTCTTCTCCATGGGGATGGTCTTGATCCCTGTCTCCTGTACAATGTCACGAACCTCCGTCCATAGTTCATCAGGCATTCTATCAGATCTAGTCCCTTAAATCTATTTCTCACTTCCACTGTATAATAATAAGGGATTTGATTTAGGTCATACCTAAATGATCTAGTCATTTTCCCTACTTTCTTAAGTCTGAATTTGGCAATAAGGAGTTCCTGATCTGAGCCACAGTCAGCTCCTGGTCTTGTTTTTGAACTTTAGGCTAATCAAAACAGCCAGTTTGTGGTCTACTAAACATGCATTGTACACCTGTTTCAACCATTTAAGGAAAGAATGCATTTAAAAATCAAAATGAAAAAAATAAATAAAAATAAAATAAAAATAAAAATGGAGTAACTATGGTTCAAACATTCAAAACGAGCTTGGTGGCCATTGTGGAAAACCCATGCGGGTGGTAAATTCATGAATTTATTTGAAGATAACTGACATCTGGACAACACTGAGTTTTTACCAACAGAAACATAAAATGTTTATTTTTTAGCTGTTTTACAGCTTTCATTAAAGTGCACAGTTTTCCTCAAATGGATCTTATACTTTCCAATTGTTTATTCATAAATAGTATATATATAGTACAGATTTTTATTGCAAATAGGATTTTTAAAATTACATTTCAAATTGGCCCTTACCAACCCATAAAAAGCTACAGGTTTTTGTATGTTCAACTATTAAACAAAGCTACCTTTCATAACTTCTAATAGCTTTTCACTTGAATCTCTTGGGAGGTACTATCTCCACAATCATATTACCTGAAATGACATTGTTGTCTCTCCCTCATATTTATATCTCTTTGTGGTTAAATGATTGTTGTGTAACCAACAGGCTTGATCTTGACTTGAACATGAACATTTGCTGAAGGTTTTTTGTAAATGTCCTTAGCCAATTAAAAAAATTTTTTTCTCTATTCCTAGCCTGACAAGACTTAAATCTACAGGGAGTGTTAAACTTCAGAAAATATTTTTCCAGCATCTGATGAGATTATCATATGATTTTTTCCCATTTAATCTGCCTTTTATAGAAGTCATAGTATTGAATTACATTAACAGATTATTTAGTATTCTTTGGATAAATCCTACTTTCCCATGACCATAGTCTTTCAGACTTAAGTTGCTATTGTTTTTTTTCAAGGATTACATTTGTTCCTGAGATTGCTTTATAGTTATCTTTAACAGACAACTTTCTGGAATGAGTAATGCTAGTCTCAGAGACCAAACTCAGAAGTGTTTCAGATTTCTGTATAATCTGGAATAGTTTAAATAAAATGGAAATTATTTCTTGAAATTTCATTTTTATTTTAAAGCAAGCATCACAAGGAAAGAGTTTTCTGATTTGACTTTTACTGATTGTTATCCACCTATTAATTTCTACTTTATTACACTGTGATAATAGAATGGAACCTATATGACTTCTTTGTGGCCTGCTTTATGATTACTTTTCATAGTATTTTAAAATAAATATAACTATTAAAGTTTTAAAATTGTATGATACAAAACCTGTGTCTTCAACTTTGAACTCTTCATCTAAAAATTTCTGAAAGAGCCATGTTCAAATACTTAGCTATGATAACAAATTTATTTCTGTCAATAGTTTTCATCACATAATTAACTTGATTTCATGTTATTGAGACATCACTTTGTCTACAAAGGTCCATATAGTCAAAGCTATGATTTTTCCAGTAGTCATGTATGGGTGGAAGAGTTGGATCATGAAGGATGAGTGCTGAAGAATTGATGTTTTCTAACTGCGGTGCTGTGGAAGACTCCTGAGAGTCCCTTGGATTTCAAGGAGATCAAACCAATCAATCCTAAAGGGAATCAACCCTGAATATTCATTGGAAGGACTGATGCTGATGCTGAAGCCGAAGCTCCAATACTTTGGCCACCTGAATTGAAGAGCTGACTCACTGAAAAGACCCTGAAGCTGGGAAAGATAGAAGACAGGAGGTGAAGGGGACAAAAGAGGACGAGATGGTTGGATGGCATCACTGATTCAATGGACATGAGCTTGAGCAAACTCTGGGAGATAGTGAAGGACAGGGAAGCCTGGTGTGCTGCTGTCCATGGGGTTGCAAAGAGTTGGATACAACTGAGCAATTGAACATGCTATTGAGAACATAGTATGACAGTTAATTCCCAAATCCTTCCATGTTCTAGAATTTCTAAAATGCATTCATTGTGTACTCTCTCAAAATAAAAGTTTGACTTGACAGAATTCTAAATTCAAAACAATTTGTCTTCACATCTTTAAAAAGTAACAGTATGTTTTAGTATCTCGATGTACAGATAACAAGTCTGAGACCAGTGTTATTCTTTTCCCCTTATAAGTTTTCTTTAGATACTTTGAGATTGCCTTTTTATCCTGGAATTACAAATAAATTTTGTCAGGATTTATTTTTCAAATGTCTCCTTTTCCATTATTTTTTCTCAGTACTTTTTAATTTTTAATAGGCTTTTTAATATGAGATCAATCTTTCATCAGAATTTGTTTTAACTGAAGGAAAATTGTTTTACAATGTTGTGTTGGTTTCGGCCATACAACAATGCAAATCAGTCATAATTATGCATATATATCCCTTCCATCTTAATTAATTAAAATTTTTTCTTTTTTCTGTCCTCACCTTCTGGAACTTATACCCATATACATGCATGAATCATTCATTCAAAAATATTGATCACTTACCAAACACCTGGCACTGTGATGTATCATAGCAAATTCTCTCTATATATGGCTCCTAAGCTTCCCAGGCAGCCCAATGATAAAGAAATCGACTGTCAATGCAGGAGACTCAGAAGTAGGTTAGATCTCTGGGTCAGGAAGATCCCCTGGAGAAGGAAACGGCAACCCACTCCAGAATTCTTGCCTGGGAAATCCCATGGACAGAGGAGCCTGGCAGGGTACTACCCACGGGGTCTCAAAGAGTCAGACACCACTGAGCAACTGACTGCACGCGGCCTCTAAATTCATCAAATTTTATTTTAAACAGATCATATTTACCTGGATCGTCTATGTCTCTTTACTTCTCTATTTGATTTTCTTTACTTCACCTACTTGATTTTATGATTCTGTAATTATTTCTTAGGTCAAAATTCTTAGGTCAATATTCTTTACTTCACCTATTTGATTTTATAAGATTCTGTAATTATTTCTTAGGTCAAAATTCTAGGTCAATAGTTTTGATTTTCAGTCATGTTTATTCAACTACTTGGCCTAAAAGAGAAATTTTTATTTTAGCAACTATTTTTTACTTTCAAGATACTTCCTCTTCATAGCAGTTTGCATTTTTTAAAATTAGATCTCTCAAATCTCTTTGAAGATTAAAATACATAACACTGCCCAAGGATTACATATAAAGTTCACTATTATAATTACTATTTCACATAATACTAATTATACTTACTCTGAGGTTCTTTTTCCCTCCTGTTTTATTTTTCTAGGAATTATTTGCTTGTTAAGATTACTGCCTATCTTTCACATTGCTCTTTCCCTTCAATTTTTGTTGCTTCTAGGTTGTTGTCTAATATGAAAACCTAGGGATCAGCAAGATTTTTGTAAAGGGCCAGTTAGCAAATATTTTAGGCTTTGAGGGGTATCATGTAATCCATTTTTGCTTCCTAAAGCCCTTTAAAAATATAAAATTCATATGAAAACTGGCAGAGGAAGTCTTACAGATGGTAGTCTGCCAACTACTAGATTTTTTCACTATTGTTACCTGGTTTATTTTTATTTTGAGGAAGGTAGAATCCTATAATATTTGTTGAGGAAGGAGGGAGGAAGTCAGAAGGAGAAATGGGAAATGGACAGCCCCCAGGTTTTTGTTTGCCTGCTTTCTAAGTATGAGGAATCGAAGCTCCTTGTGGTATCCACAGAACACATAAGGTGTTGCCACACTTTGATGGCCCTTAGATACAACCTCTGGGAGTCTCCTACATCAGAAGTCTCACTCCACTTAGCAAAAGCAAGCTGTGGCAATGGCTTTCACTTGAAGGATTCTATGAACCAAAGAGCTTCCCTGTTCTTCACCATCTCCCAAAGCTTGTTCAAACTCATGTCCATCAAGTCAGTGATGCCATCCAGCTATCTCATTCTCTGTCAACCCCTTCTCATCCTGTCTTCAATCTTTCCCAGCATCAGGGTCTTTTCTAATGAGCCAGCATATTGGAGTTTCAGCTTCAGCATCAGTCCTTCCAATGAATATTCAGGACTGATTTCCTTTAGGATTGACTGATTTGATCTCCTTGCAGTCTGAGGGACTCTCAAGAGTCTTCTCCAACACCACAGTTCAAAAGCATCAGTTCCTTGGCACTCAGCTTTCTTTATGGTCCAACTCACACATCCATACATGACTGCTGGAAAAATCATCTTTCACTAGATGGACCTTTGTCAGCAAAGTAATGGCTCTGCTTTTTAATATGCTGTCTAGGTTGGTCATAGCTTTTCTTCCAAGGAGCAAGCGTCTTTTAATTTCATGGTTGCAGTCACCACCTGCAGTGATTTTGAAGTCCAAGAAAATAAAGTCTCTGTTTCCATTGTTTCTCAATCTATTTGCCATGAAGTGATGGGAACAGATGCCATGATTTTCATTTTGTGAATGTTGAGTTTTAAGCCAGCTTTTTCACCATCCTCTTTCACTTTCATCAAGAGGCTCTTTAGTTCCTCTTCGCTTTCTGCCATAAGGGTGGTGTCATCTGCATATCTGAGGTTATTGATATTTCTCCCAGCAATCTTGATCTCAGCTTGTGCTTCATCCAGCCTGGCATTTCCCATGATACACTCTGCATATTTAAATAAGCAGGGTGACAACATACAGACCTGACGTCTCCTTTCCCAATTTGGAACCAGTCGGTTGTTCCACGTTCAGTTCTAACTGTTGCTTCTTGACTTGCATATAGATTTCTTAGGACGCAGGTAAGGTGGTCTGGTCTTCCCATCTCTTGAAGAATTTTCCACAGTCTGTTGTGATCCATACAGTCAAAGTCTTTGCCATAGTCAATGAAGCAGATGTTTCTCAGGAATTCTCATTCTATGATCCAACAAATGTTGGCAATTTGATCTCTGGTTCCTCTGCCTTTTCTAAATCCAGTTTGAATACCTAGGAGTTCTCAGTTCATATACTATTGAAGCCTAGCTTGGAGAATTTTAAGCATTACATTGCTAGTGTGTGAAATGAGTGCAATTATGTGGTAGTATGAACATTCTTTGGCATTGCCTTTGGGATTGGAATGAAAATTGACCTTTTTCAGTCCTATGCCACTGCTGAGCTTTCTGAATTTGCTGGCATATTGAGTGCAGCACTTTCACAGCATCATCTTTCAGGATTTGAAATAGCACTAGCTTTGTTTGTAGTGATGCTTCCGAAAGCCCACTTGATTTTGCCCTCTAGGATGTCTGGCTCTAGGTGAGTGATCACACCATCATGATTATCTGGGACATGAAGATCTTTTTTGTATAGTTCTTTGTATAGTTCTTTTGTGTATTCTTGCCACTTCTAATATCTTCTGCTTCTGTTAGGTCCATATGATTTCTGTCCTTTATTGTGCCCATCTTTGCATGAAATGTTCCTTTGGTATCTCTAATTTTCTTGACGAGATCTCTAGACTTTCCCATTCTATTGTTTTCCTCTATTTCTTTGCACTGATCACTTAGGAGGCTTTCTTATCTCTCCTTGCTATTCTTTGGAACTCTGCATTCAGATGGGTATATCTGTTCTTTTCTCATTTTTACTTCAACCTCATTCTTAAGAGAGGACTATGTTACATGATTATATACTACTATAAAATATAAGATATAAATAAGTATGTTCTATAATAGTGTGATATTGTAAAATACAAATAGAATATCCAGATGTTATAATATGGTCAGGTTATAGTCAAATCTTGGCTACTCTGAGAACCACTCCTGTCTCCTGAGGTAGGATCATAAATTCAAATGTTTATGGGAAGAGGCAGTTAATACAAATATGTTAAGACTGATATATAAGGCCAAAGAAGCAGAAGAAGAACAAAACACAGAGCCACAGATGCCACCCTAAAAAGATTTGGACATTAATTACACTGACTGGTATTTAAAGCCAATGAAGGATTATAAGTAGGGGAATGACACAGAAGAAACCTCATTATATGGAGAAACTACTCCTCCTATTATGACTTTACAAAATGCTTGTAAGAAATAATTCAGTAAGAGGAGAAAGAACACAAACAAGACCCTTTTCTGACTCCAGAGGTCTGTAACAATGCTTTCATAAAATATTATGGAGACTCTCTCAAACTTATAACAGCTTATTAAAGGACAAATGCCCCAGCTTTGATATGAGAGTTTCAGTAAATTCACTAAAATTTCTGTAAAAGCAGTACAAATATTCTCAAATGCAATTAATGACGACTACCCACAGAATCACCTGGGATACCTCTTAAAAAGACACCACTGCCCAAGAATGTGACTTAGGACATCTGGGGCACAGATGCCCCTAAATTCTCACTTTTACAAAAATTAAGAGCTACTATCCTTATCTTTCCTCAGAGCAGCCTCTTCTAACATTTAAGGTACCCTAAGGATGAAGTGTCTACTAATGAAAGCTGACAGGTACAGGTTCCAGAAAATGCAAAGTTCTGAAGATAGGCAAGTTTCATTAAAAAACTAAAAAAAGGCCATCAGAGCTGGTGGCAAGAATGATATGAAGTCAGAGTGCTAAATAAGGCCTGACTGTCATGATAAGGGGTTTGGACTGTACAGGTACCAAAAAAGCCCCCAGGAAACATTACATTTTTAAAAGATTATACTTTTGTGTGGAAAACTGAATCCTAACAGGGCAAGAGTGGAAGCAAGATTAGTTAATAAGCTATTTCAATAGTTCAGGAAGGAGATGATGGTGACTTGAACTGGAGTTGGTAGCAGCTAAGGTGAAGAGTTAGCAGATAAATTCAGGAAGTAGAAAACATAGACCTCCTGGTAGACTGGAGGTGGTGGTTATTGTTTAGTCACTAAGTCATGCTTGACTCTTTTGCAACCCCATGGACTATAGCCCACCAGGCTCCTCTGTCCATAGGATTTCCCAGGCAAGAATACTGGATTGGGTTGTCATTTCCTTCAACAGGGGATCTTCCTGATCCAGGGACTGAACCTGCATCTCCTGCTTTGGCAGGCAGATTCTTTACCACTGAGCCACCAGGGAAGTCCAAATGCAGAGTGCATCACACAAAATGCTGGGCTAGATGAATCACAAGTTGAAATCAAGACTGCCAGGAAAAGTATCAACTTCAGTTATGCATATGATACCACTCTAATGGTAGAAAGTGAAGAGGAACTAAAGAGCCTCTTAATGAGGGTGAAAGAGGAAAGTGAAAAGTTTGGTTTGAAACTCAGCATTCAAAAAACTAAGATCATGGCATCCAGTCCCATCACTTCATGGCAAATAGAAGAGGGAAAACTGGAAGTAGTAACAGACTATTTTCTTGGGCTCCAAAATCACTGCAGACGGTGACTGCAGTCATGAAATTAAAAGATGCTCCTTGGAAGGAAAGCTATGACAAACCTAGACAGCATATTAAAAAACAGAGATAGCACTTTGCCAGCAAAGGTCCATACAGTGAAAGCTATGGTTTTTCCAACAGGCACATACTGATGCGAGAGTTGGCCTGTGAAGAATGCTGAGAGATGCTTTCAAATTGCGGTGCTGGAGAAGATGCTTGAGAGTCCCTTGGAATGCAAGGATTCAAACCAGTCAGTCCTAAAGGAAAACAACACTGAATATTCATTGGAAGGACACTGGAAGTAGACAGTGATAAAAAGAGAATACTATAGGATAGTCCCTAGGCATCTCGTTTAAACAACTGTGTATGTTGTAAATAAATTTCTTTGGTTACAGAACTACATGTTTAGCCTTTTGATAAAGAAAACAAATAATACTTGGATAACAGAAGTTAAAAGTGTATTAAAGTATTACATTTATGTAATATCACAAAAATATTGAAAATGTAAACACTAAGAATCACAAAAATTAATCTGCCTGCAAACTAAACTGCCTATCTACCAATTATCTGAAAAGATATACAAAATTTAAATCTCTGAATTAAGCACAACACAATGTATTTTATTAATACCTTGCAAATAAACTAATCTGAATACATGTTTTTACATGTTCCTGACAAAAATTACTACTTAGATGTTCTTTATCTCTCATTCTAAAACGTTTAGAAGTTTTACAGAAACTCTTGTTAAACAGAAATCTTTCCAAAAGTTTCACATATCAAATTACCTGGGACCCTTTTTTTTTAAAAAAGTACTCTACTAGTGCGCCAAAAGAATCCAACACAGTCATCCCTTAGTATCTTCAGGGGTTGGTTCTAGGACCCCCAGAGATACCAAAATCCACAGATGCTCAAGTCCCTTATACCAAGTGGACATTTTGTTGTTGTTTAGTTGCTAAGTCAAGTCCTACTCTTTTGAGACCCCATGGACTGCAGCCCACCAGGCTCCTCTGTCCATGAGATTATCCAGGCAAGAATGTTAGAATGAGTGGCCATTTCCTTCTCCAGGGGATCTTCCTGACCCAAGGATGGAACCCACATCTCCTGCATTGGCAGGCAGGTTCTTTACCACTGAACCACTTAGAAAGCCATAAAATGGACACAGTATTTGCATATAACTTATGCATATTTTCCCCTACACTTTAAATCATCTTTAGGTTACTTATAATACCTAATACAATGTATTATGTAAAATGTAAATGCCACATAATTGTTGCCAGTGTTTGGCAAATTCAAGTTTTGCTTTTTAGAAGCTTATAAATTTTCTTTTCCCAAATATTTTTGATTTGCAGTGGGTTGAATCTGGAGATATAGAACCTGTGGATACAGAGGACCGGCTGCAATTCTAATCTAAAGAGATCTAGTCTCCTTTTATCTTAATCATTCCCCAAAATTTTTAAATAAATGAGAAATAGGAAGATCTATCAAGTCCTATAACTTCTGAGCACAAAGGCTCTCTGATGTCTCTTTAAGTAAACAGAGACTCCTAAGTAGGATCTATATTTCTCCAATCTTCAACTAACCTTCTCTTATTTGATTCCCAATCCCAGCTTAAAGATAAGCTAATCTAGCCCACTACAATAAACCCAAATTGACCTTAAAAAGAAATTCTATTTTTAGAAGTCTGTTGTACACAAAAAAAGAAATTATCTGTGAAAGTCTATAAATGCCCATATACTCACCCACTTAATGCCTTAAAATTACTTACTTACCAATATGTTCATCTACCCAATGCCTCAAATTTTTCAGAAGCTAATTTCACTGGAAGAATCCCCCTCTCAAAAGATTTCTTACCAGAGTTAAGATTCAAATAAGAGCAATACTTTTTTCAGTGACACAGACAGTCATTTGAAGATAGACAATCAATCTATCTTCCCCAATGGCTCAGCGGTAAAGAATATGCCTGCAATGCAGCAGACCCAGGTTTGATCCCCGGGTCTGGAAGATTCCCTGGAGGAGGGCATAGCAAACACTCCAGTATTCTTGCCTGGAGAATCCCATGGACTAAGGAGCTTGGTGGGCTACAGTCCATGGGGTCACAAAAAGTCAGACATTACTGAAGCGACAGAAGTGACTGAGCACATAATCTATCAATCTCATCTTCTGAGTATGAAGCATATGAGCTATAAAAAGGAGAGAAATATTCAAGAGAGAAATAATTCTTTTTTAAAAAGTGATTGTTTGCTTCTTGGTTCTTCAGCCAAAAGCAGGCATGACAAAAGAATTAACATCACTATGAAAAATTATTTGTATTCAAATGTATTTCCAAGAAGATTTCAAGATCTGACACAGGTACAGAGAAAATGAGTGAATTAAAACAAGTATAAACAGGTCAGTTACAGGCTGATCTCTATTTGAAATATGTTTAAAAATATTTTAATCATACTTTAAAAAATGTGAAATAATTTTTTTCTTTAATTCAAGTCAATTTAATTATCTTAAAACACTCATATACCAAGATGAACTCATATATTAAGGCAAATTCCAATTTTATATAGTCATTTGATCAATTAATTCTGTTTCATTTTAAATTGCTAGTCCAGGGAGAGAAATTTTGTAAAAAACATTTTATTGCTACAAAGGGAAACATGGTCACAAAAAGCCTTTAAGCGTATCTTAACGCAAATTACTATATTCAGTGTCCAATGCGGTAAAAAAATACACAGAGCACAAAATACTTGCCCAACTTATCTCTTCTAGGGTAAGTATTCAAAACATTAATGCACACTTGAATATATACTCCCAAGAGCAGCATTTAAGTTCAAATGATTAGAACAGACATACTAACAATACACATCTGTTATCCTCAACACCAATAAAGGAATAAAAATTAAGCTTAAAAATTATACAAACAATTTCTCGAAACTAAGTTAGATAGCTATAAAAACTAAACTAAAATAGTCTTACCTTCATTTTAGTAAACAAATGCCAAACATTTAGAAATTATATAAAACAAATTGTTAACGCGTGGAATGCATGCAACATGGGTGTTAACTCTCGTATTTTAAACTACTGAAATTCTTACCCTTTTCCACATTGGGACAAAAATTTAAAGCTTCTTTTAAAACTAATACCTTATATTTAATTTTCTTCTGCTTGGTCAACAGAAAAGCTGACAGGCTCTTCCTTTGCTTCTTCTCCCTCTCCTTCCCCTACTCCCTCCCCCTCTCCCTCTCCTTCCCCCTCGGCCCCCACACACCCCTCTCCTTCTATGTCCCCTCCTTCCTCGGTGTCCCCCACTCCCTCTACGCCTCCACCTTCCCCCACTTCCTCCACTTCCTCCACCTCCCCCACTTCCTCCTCTTCTTCCTCCTCTTCCTCCTCTTCTTCCACAGGTTCGTCAATCTTTTCCTCTTCCTCCTCATCTCCTTCTATTTGTTGATCTTGAGAATGATCTTGAATTTCAAAGGGATTCTCACCCTAAACACATGAAAAAAAAGCTTTTAAAAGAGTGCAATTATTTTTTAATCAGTGAAATTTTTATTTGCTATTTGCTATATCATTAAAAATAAATACTATTTGAAACTTAATTTCAACTTATATTAAATCTATTTAGTATTTTTTGAGTATCTATTTCATACCAATGTGGGTATATATATTCCTGAAGTCAGTACTTAATAGTCCATAAAACAAAGCAGATGAAGATTTATGTTCTACTTAATTGTATCAGTATTCAATGCACTACTGTTGCAAGTTCTCTTTAAAAAACTCAAATGAAAATCAGTACGTTTGAAAACTCAAATAAAAATCAGAAACAAATTAAGTATCATGCCTTAGTTTTACTTTAAAAAAGATGAATGTGTAATTCACTAAACAGTCACAACTTTAGTATGTCTCATAAATTGACATTTATCAGAAGGCTATATTAATAATGTAAGAAATAAAGAGGCAATGAAGGTCATTAAAACAGGGAAGTATAAGACTGGTGCTACACTTTAAGATACACTAGGTAGGAAGACGCAGGTTGAGTGGCTATAGCAAGAGAAAAAATATTAGTACTGTGCTACTCTAACAGCCCAGGAAACGAAAGGGTAAAAGTGACACCATTGGCAGAATGGGTAAATTAAGATGGGGAAAAGAAGCAGGTATATACTATATATAATCTGAATTTAAGATGTCTAAATATTTAAAGGGCAACTATAAATTTGCAACTCAGAAGAGGAAAGACTTCAAAGTAAGATATTTAGATTTGTGAATTGCTTGCACAGAGTGAATAGTGAAACCAGGTCTTAAAAAGGATAGCTCAGGGCAGAGCTGAAGGAATGAGAAAAAAAAATGGCTGAGAATAAAGCCTACTGAAAAAGCCTGTACCTGGGGACAGAAGTTAGAAAAGGAATACTCAATGCAGAAACCTAGGATTATAGAATATCATCTAGCAAAACAAAGTTTCAAGAATGAATTAACAGATCAACAGTGTTATATGATGCAAATAAGTAACAGTAGAAAACAACCGAAAAAGTTCACCAAAGCTGATAATAATTAAAGCTGAGGAAAGGTACCTGAGGGATTTATTGTACTATCCCCTTAACTTCTGTATGTTTAAAATAACAAACAATAAAATGTTACAAATTTTTATTTGAAAATTAAGTCACTGGTAATCTTAGAAAGAAGAGTTTCAAAAGTATAATGTAAATGGAAGTTGGATAGCTATGACTGCCCATAAATGAATCTTCACAATTCCCTCTTAAGCTCTCAAAACACACTGGCCCAGACCCCATACTCCGAGATATCGATTTAATCAAGTACTGAAGCTCTTGCTAAAAGCACAAATGAAATAATTTCAGACCTAAACTTCTTGAATCAGGTGTCCAGGAAAGAAATTTGGTAATCTGCATATTTAAGAAGCATTTAGAGAGATCTTTATCAGAAAAGTCTGAGAAGCCCTAATTCAGAAGGTCTTATAAGGGGCCTGGGTAGCTTTTAATTGATTTTAACTTCACAGGGGATTCTAATCATATACCTCCTATCGGGACACACTAGATTAAAGAGTGAATAATATATAGGAAGTAAAGAGCACAATGCAGGGTAAGCTACCTTTTCAAGTATGATGGTAAGAGAAGAGATAAGAAGGGCTGAAGTCTAGGAAAAGTTCAGTCATTTTTAGGAATGAATGAGTTCCTTCAGTTTAAGGAACTCATAAACATGTCTCTTTGGGAAAAAGTAAGATAATAAATGGGAAAAAAATCAGATGAAAATAAGGAGATAACTGATGAAACAAGAACAGAGATGAAGCAAAAAAAAAGAGTATTTTCCTTCACATATAACAATGAAATAAATACATGATTCTGAAGTAGAAAGGAGAAAAGTTAGAGTTCATATCCAGTGGTCTTCAATCTCCCTAGAGTGAGAGAAGAGATAAGAATATGTAAGTGAAGGGAGTAAGAATAAAATCTGGATATGTGAAGAGTGAAAAGTTTGAAACAATCACTACAAGAAGCACATTACATTGATTGATAGCAACTAAAACTATTGTGAACTGCAGTGAAATCTGGCAAACATAGTACTGGCACAATTCCATGATATTTTTAGCAGGAAAGACAGTAAAGCTAACCATAAATGGCAGAGTTGAGAACTAGTAAGCAGTAGAAAAAATTAAGAGTTTTAGAATGGCAGCACTGCACTGCTGTAAGGGCTGACTGTGAGTGTCCAGGCCAGAGTGAAGGCAGAACAACATATGTAAGTGGAGACCTGGGAGAAACTGATGAACTGATTATTTCACAGGACAAAGATTTTAAAAGGCATTTTGTCATTCTAAGCACTTAAAGATGGAAGTGTTTTAAAGCCATGACCAGAGCTGATTATGAGCAGAAGTTTTCTGTGGACTCTAGAACAGCAAGAAACAGAGCAGACAGGACTGCTGGACAAAAAAGCCAGACAAAGAGCATCTCCAAGTAATGAGACACCAATGCTTCTTGAATTTTAACATGCATATAAATCAACTATGACCTTTTTTTAAAATGAAGATTCTTATTCAATAGGCCTGGGTATGAATTGATATTCTACATGTCTAAAGAGCTGCCAGAGTGATTTCAATGCTGCTGATCCTTGGATTGCATGGAGTAACAAGGTTCTAGAAGATTCTCAGTTAAGGTACTTTCTTCACAGTATGCACATGAGGCAAGATATTCCAACATCTCCCATTCCATGAAGTGACTCTAAAGTGTAGCTTGAAAACCTTACACAGAAATTCTACTTTGTATTCTTTTCTCATTACAAATTACCTTCATACATCATTAGAAACAATTAACCTCTCAAGTTTATGATATAGCAAGGATAATAAAAATCTAATCTTTCCTAATTTAGCTATGATGCTTTAATCTTTTTGACACCATATCTCCAACAAAATATGATTTCAAATTAGGGCTGTATTCACCTTTTAAAAATGGTGTCAAGAGTGCAGTAAACGGTGCCAAATAGAATAATCAGAAAATAGGGCCTTCTAGAACAAGCAGAAAGAACTGAGATTTATTCAGCTTGGAAGTCATCTGGTTGAGGAATAATATGTAAAGAAGGATCACTGGAATAATATATGGTAAAAATCCTGAGAAGCAGTAGGCCAGGTATACCTACCTAATTGTTCACCTCTGAGTTTCCTAACAGAAGCAAACCTCCTTTCTTCTGGTCTTGTTACACTATGAGCAGGAGCTTTGTTTCTAAAGCAAAATATCTGAACTTCCTGCTTCCCCTCCAAGTGTTATCCAGGAATGGCTTATCCAATTGGTATGCTCAGAAGAAGAAATACCAATTGGATAGGTCATTCCTCTTTGGAATTCCCCTTCACTAGGAACACCCAAAAGAGGGGACAGAAGGGATTCACTTGGGCATCAAGACCCTTTTTTTTGTCTTCTAAGCAACATAAAGGGTGCATTCTAGTCTGTTCTAGTCTGCTCATGGGGTCGACTAGGTGAATCCTACTGCTATCCAGCTGAAGCGGTCACAGAAGCTGGAGAGAGGTAAGTGAAATACTAGGACTGAAATACTAGAAAGTCCACAATAACTATCTAAGGCATATCATCCAAGTCCCCCTTTTTAAAAAAAATCAAGATAAAGCTGACATTTGGGTCTTCTATCAAGACTCTTGAGTATCTCTCAAATGACCTAGAGCTAGAAAGGGAAAGAGAAAGGAATGGCGTCTTGCTCCCTCCCCCAACAAATCCCAATAATTAGGAAAACAGACATTTTACCTGTATATACGATATCAAGTAAAATTCTCCTAATTTTGTACTATATTAAATATCACAAAGAGTTACCATGCTATATTTAACTGTTACAACATTACAATATAACCCAGTTTTTGCTCTAAAGTCTTACCTTAATAAAACGTTCGTATCGTGCTTTCACTATTGGATTATTTAAAATGCTTGTAGCAGTCAAGACACTCTCTCTTTTTATTTGTTCCTTATAAGCCTATGAAAAACAGAACACACTGAGACACTTGCAAACGATGCCATGAAAAAATTTTCCTTAATTAAAATGACTGCATGCTCAAATTCTTAGAATTAAATGATTTAATTTCTGTCAAGTAAAGCTATAGAACAACAAAAGCTATTGTGATTATAATCCAAATGATCTATGAATTAAAACAATGAAGATTCAAAAAGCCAGTGAACTTCAACAAAAAACACCCAGTCACTAAATACTTTTTAAGTCTAGGTCTACTAAACAGTTGCTTTCTCTCCTATCTATTCGGAAGCTACCTTCCCCAGCCCCAGCTACTCCAACTATTAATTTTCATGCTATCAAACTTAAGTCTTTAATACTTGAATTTTTAAATTTGCTTTTCAAATAAATTTCTCACAAAATAAATATTTTTATTTGAAATAAATTTGAACTAACCAACACAGGAGCAAAATAACACTAATCAAGAAGAAAAGAGTAAGTTTCCTAGAATTTCTGAGTAAATTCTACTAAAAATGTAACAATAGAAAGTAACTGGCTTTTTCTTTTTCCCAGTCATCAAAAAACAAGTCTTTCTTTTTTGTTTTAAAATACACAAACACACATAAAACAATTTTGCACCACCTTTAAAAAATGTTAACAATAAAAACAGCAGTTCAATAACAGCTATGATTTTGTGAATATATACTATGTGCCACGTACTACTTCAGATGCCTTTTACATTTTAATTAAACTAATCCTTAATCAATCACATAAGATGTATCCATCCTTATTTTATAGATAAGGAAACTCAGACAAAGAAAAGTTTATTACTTGCTTAACATATGTATGTACTAAACCAGGATTCACAGAAGTCTTGCTCTGGAGCCCACAATACTACATTGACTCTCTAAGCATCTTTATAGTAAGTCACTCATGAGATTAATTGGATTGTACACAAGTAGGTAGGTGTGAAACAATAGCCCTTAAAAGGCAATAAGGGATTAAATAAATAATTCAATGACTTCATTAAGGTAGATTAAAACTGACCTGCTTTCCTTTGATATGATCAGGAGATTTTAAGTGCTGCTGAACTGAACTATGTAAAGCAGGGATATACACACTGCAAGCACTGCAGTGAACAGTCTCTACTTTCATCATGTGATCATCTGCAGTAACACCTACAAAAGAAATGCAACTATTAATAAGAAAAGCAATGATTCATATACTTCTGACAAATAAGTTTTCACTGTTTCATTTCCATTATGATTTATACTCCTTCTTCCAAAAAAACTGATCAGAGTATATAGGTTGAGTTCTTCTACCGAATCTCATAAATCTGCAAACACAGATTAAAAACAATACGGATAATTATTTGTTTTCATACTTTATTCAAGATTCCACATGGTATTTAGTTGCACTGAGCAGCTTCAGAATGCATGCAACAAAACCTGATAAATTCTCTCTTCGTTTTTGTTACAAATATTTTCCTTGTTATGGCTGCTTAGATACACACATCAATTAAAAGTGGACATTTAATTTCTAAATACATGAGGTTTTTAAAGTATCTTTGATATTCTCTCATTTTGACATTAATTTCTCATTTAAATGCTTTCTTCTCTACAATCATCACCTGTGTTTTTTCAGTCTGTGAACTTTACTGAGGCTTTCAATAGCTAAGTCGAGGATCTCTCTTGGTAAATGTCACATTGCACTTTAAAATATGTGGGTTAGTTTTCAAGCGTCTTTTGATATTGATTTCTAACATACCTCCACAGTGATTCTAATATAACTCCACAGTGATAGGAGAACGGACTAGGATTTCAATACCTTTAGACCATGACATTTTTACACCTTGTTTTATATCCTTGAATATGTTTTCAATGTCTCCTGGTTTACAGTCTACGGGAACTTGAAAAGAATTTGTGTCCTGCTGTTATGTGAAAGTTGCATAAATCTTAATTACGTTTAATTGGTTCATTGGGCTTTTCAAGTCTACTATATCATTCTGATTTTCTACCTACTCATTCTATTAATATTTGAGAGCTTAATATTGAAACAGCAACCAAAAAATCTTAATTTATCTACTTAAGAAAAATAATTGTAATATATAGTGGAACTATGAATAATTTTGCTCTGTATTTTACAAGTCTCCTGTAAATGTGTATTATACTTTTATAATTTAAAAAAGTTAAAAAACTATGTGGATAAAAGATTAAAATTATAAAGTATAACTACATTATATTTCCTACTCATCTTATACAATGATGTTCTGAGGCCTGTTAAGTTCAACCCCCAAAAATATAACATAAAAATGTTGATTCTGTAGTAAAATAAGAATTTTCATGCTTATGAATGTGGGTGGGTAGAAATGGGAAAAATAAGTCAAAATTGGATTCATAAAGGCCACAAATATATGTTAGATCTTAAAAATGGTGATTGAGGGTTATTACAAGTGAAGGCTACTTTATATGTTTCTAAAACCTATTTTATTTGTTGATTTCTACACAACTTAATAGAAAAAAAAAAAAACAGCTTTGGCTCCCAGGCTTATCACTGTATCTCTGGTTCCTTGGAACAGTGCCAGCCACATAATAGGACTTTAGTAAATATGTTAAATTAGTAAGTTACATGTATGTTCACAGGAATTTTCTTTAAATGCTGCATATGAAAAACTAACACACCAGTTTCCTTAGAATTATATCATTTTCAAAGAATCATGTATTTTTTTATGTTGAGAAAAACTGATTTGGCTCTTCCTTCGGCAATTGAATTTATCATGACATTTGATTAAGAAAACAATAGATAACATGCAGCTTCAACTAAATAAAAAGATCTGCATGATCTTTCACATTTCATTCCTGAAGTAATACTGTAAGGTACTATACAGTGATCGTCTGTATCTGCTGGTTCCAGGTCTGCAGATTCAACCAACCATGGACAGAAAATACTAAAAAAAAAAAAAAAACTTCTAAAAAGTTCCAAAAAATCAAAACTCCACCCTGACAATTATTTACATTAAGTATCATAAGTAATCTAGAGATGACATAAGAAATATGGCAGAAACAACACAATACTGTAATTACTCTCCAATCCAAAATAAATAAATTTAAAATAAAATTGAAGAAAATATCCAAAAAATTAAGTATATAAGAAGACATGCATGGTTTATATGCAAATACTACACCCATTTTATATAAGGGACTTGAGCATCACAGATTTTGGTATCTGCAGGAAGGTCCTAGAACCAACCTCTGTCAGACCCAGAGAGACAGCTGTCTATGCAAAGGAAAGATCTAAGAGAAAATGACACTTTCTGGGAGCTACAAGTAATTCAATATGGCTGGGGCACAGACTAAAGAAGGAACAAAAGGGAAAAAAAACAGGGCCAAGATCATGAAGAGCTTTGTATGCCATGCCTAGGAATTTGAACTTTATTCTGTGGAGGATGCAGAAGCCACTTTATTACTTGAATTCTTCAAGTAATAAAATCACATAGTAGAATAAGAGATAAGACTGAAAGGAAGGACACTAGTTAGAAAAATAGAACACATAAAGATTTTAACAAATTCAGTATTTAAAAAAGACGTAAAGAAAACAGACTTGGTACATATTCAAAAGATAGAATCAACAGAACAAAATACTACAGACATAGTAGTATGTCTACATACATTTACATAAAGCAAATGTAAGTACTAACATTAACTTCACAGTTCTGGCATTGATGGGGCCACTTTCCAAGATAAATGAAGAAGATACCTGTTATGTTTTGTCTTGTTTTCTTCATGGGGTAGGGGATGCTCAAGGGAAGGATAAATTTTTTTAGTATGTTCAATTTGTGAGACTGCTAAAGAGAGATGTCAGTAAGCAGTTAGATGTAGGAGACTGGAGTTCAGAAGAGAGACCTGTGCTGAAGATATAGATCTGTAAGTAATCAACATATAGATGTTGATTTAAATCCTGTATATAAATTAATTCATCAGGAAGAAATATAAAGAGAGAAGTTAATGGGACTGACAGAATACTGAAAAATATCAACTTCTAAAAGCTTAGCAGAGAAAGAAAAGCACAAAGAGGAAAAACGACAAGGGAGTAAAGAGAGGCAGTGAGCATCACAGAAACCAATGGAGGAAACAGATTCATAAATAACAGAGTTATCAGTGGGAAATGCTGCTGAATAAAACTGCAGTTGGCGTTGGTATCCTCCATCATGGCAGCTCCAGTACGCTAATGATGGCAGAAACTTGTCCACTGTGGGTAAAGCAGTAAGTGAGACTGAAGAAACAGAAACCAGTGTGGACTATGCTTAGAGAAGTGAGGGTGTCTAAAAAGAAAAGCAGGTTCTAGAGGAGTTAGTGTCTATGTTTTTCTATTCTTTTTCTTTAGGTCTTTTTTAATTTGTTTGTTTGTTTAAGTAAGTGTATAGGCTTCAGAGACAGAATCAAAAGACCAAGAAAGATTGAAAAACAGAAGAGAAGAATTCACAATTTGAGCAGAAGTCTTTAAGGAGATGAGAAGGAATAAGAGAGATACATGACATACAGAAGTACAGGCAGCCCTCTGTATCCATGGCTTCTCCATCTACACATAGTGGAAAACCAGCTATGGGCCTTGAGTATCTGCATATTCTGATACCTCAAGCAGGTCCTGAAACCTCTCTCTCTCAGATACCTAGGGATGACTGTATCTTCCAGTAGAGGCAAAGCTGATACTTCCTCTATGAAGGAAATGAAGCTAAAGACGTAAGAGAAGGTAGTGATAAACTTGTAAGCATGAGAACAGAAATCAAAGAAGTTCATTTCTGATAACCCACTCAGGCCTACCATACATGACTACGTACTGTATCACTCTAACGGACATCATTTACACTGACATAGTTTATGGTATATAAAATATATATGCAAATTTCTAAATCAATTTGTTAACTTACCTTCCATAACATCCTTTTCTACTATTTTGACCGCCTCTGTTTGATTATTTGTCTGTTGCTTACGAATAGATGTTTTCTTAAATTTATTTACCATACATTCCTAGAAAACAAAATAGAAAGGATCCAAAAATTTTTTAGTGATTACGTAGTATAGGCCCATGCTTGCACCATGCTTGGCCTATGAAAAATAATAGTACCTGTTATATAAGAACTGGTAAATGTTTTCAAGGAGCTTATAATCTAATTGAAAAGACTATAATGAAGTACCAGGAAACTAAAAAAAGTATTTACTTTTCAAGATGTATTAATATTTTAGGCATATATTAGAGAGAGAGAGAGATCAAAGACAGCTGGAATAGGCAAGAGATCTCAGAGCAAGTGAATACTTAAGTCCTAAATGACAGGAACCAGTTAAACAAAATTACAGAAAGAAATTTAATTAAGGTACACAACTCTCCAAGGATACAGAGGATACAGGATCTCTGTACTTCTAACCTTCTAACAATTCCATCTCTTTTGCCCAAATTAATTGCAAGTACAGTTAGCAGTCCAGCTCCAGTCCTGGCCCAAACTATCACTCAGGGCTCTCTACTTGATAGTGTCATCTGTGTGTGTGTGTGATTTACAATTACTGTTAGTTCACCAAAGGGAATGTCTGTGTCTTCAGTGTCTTCAGGTGCTGTGCCTGCATAGCACCTACTCTTAAGTATTCAAGAAAAACTACTGAACTGGTGACCACATTCTGATAAAGGACGCTAAACAAACATCAGGCTCTCTGGCTCTGAATTCAATTCAGACTTCCATTTATTGAAAGTCACTAAACTGCTCTGAGCACTATCTTTTAGGATAAAGACAAATTGGTATAAGGTTGAAATGAAATATGAAGAAAATTACCCAGCACACCACCAGGTACATGGAAGACTGTTAATAGATGATAGCTGATTTGATATCAATAAACAGCTGTTAAAGGGATTTTCCTGACACATCTATCAGAAACTTCTGTAAAAAATGTAAAACATACTCTCAAATCACAAATCTACAATCTATGAAAGAGGAATTCACATCTACTTCTAAGCTAATTTTAAGACAACTTTTTTTAAGCGAACAGTAAATTAAATTCTTAGAAACATAAAACAGGAGAAATATGACTAATGATGAAAATATAAGAAATTCAAATGTCTGATCAAGTGCCTCTCCAAAAATAACTACTTACATGCAAAAACTCCATAACTACTTTATCAAATTTGGTTTGTTTTTGAATATGATCTAATGTTTCCTGGTGTGAAGGACTTTCCAGATGAAGTTCAATATCTTTTTCTTCAAATGTTCGAAATTTACAAAATGAACATGTGAATGCCATTCTGTAAAGGGAAAAAAAATTTTTTTCTTTAAATATTACCTTATTTACTTAGAAAGCATTCATAAGACTACACCATGAAATCAATTTTACCAGCATAAATGATTTCCTCTCTTCCAAGTAATGGTTGATTTAAACTTAGCTCAAGTCAGGAAAGAAATAGCATTTAAGTACCTGTCTGGACAACACTGTCATCATACTAATTGTTATTTCTGGACCACACTGGAGCTACTGAGCATGAAAAACAGAATCAGTGGATCTATTTCATCTAACCCTAACTATCCACTTCAAGTCTAGATCAGAAAGCCAAAGCAAACTTCAAGCAGTATCAAGTTCCAAAGTTCCACTAACATTACACTCTTCTATCTTCAAGCTTCCAAATCACTGAAGTAGAAACAAAGGTAGGTAGGACACCAGAAAACCATAATTCACTCTATTAGAGCTCTTAGATGATCAAAAATCACTTCAGATGTCTAACAGGCCTGAACTGGACATAAGCACTCATTGAAAAGCTCAAGAGTCACTCCAGAATGAATTTAATTATTCTTACCTCATGTATCCTTGTTACTTCCTTTTCTTCAAATTATGACAATAGTCTCCTAATGGGTTTCTTTATCTTGAGTCTTCATTTTCCAACTAATTTCTTACAGCACTATTATATTTATTTTCCTGAGTAAGAGTATAGAATCTGAAATCTACTGCTGGGTTTATCACACCTAAGTGACTTTAGGCAACTTAAATTCCCTGGGCCTTAGTTTTCTAATCTTAACAAGGTGAGAACTCTCACAGACCATCCTCTTATTTTGGTCTTCCAAATGGTTGGGGATGTGGAGGCTGGGTAGAGGGGGTGGTGATCCTAGAACCAATTCACTGTGCATATCAAGGGATGACTATAAATATCAAAAAATCAAAATCATTCCTATATATCTTTGATCAATCCTTTTCATTTGACTCTCAGGAATTTTTTCACATCCCAATTAATTTATCTGCCTTTTCTAGCAAACATGTTTAGGTATTTTTTTTGTTTTATTTGATGCTTAAACATAGTATTGTATTGATTCTAAGACATATTTTTCCTGATTCCATTTCTGAAATCAGTCTGTATCATAAAATTAATGAAACATCACAATCTCTTTTGGTCAGATAGATTATTGCTTGTGCACATAGAAAAACCAGGAATTCTAGTTGTAAAATCTATATAGAGTGATTGTCAGTGGCTTGAAAGTCTCAAGGACAATGATAAAGCATTCTTTTAGACCTTGAAGAGCAAACAGTTATGCAAGAGATGAACAGTAGCAAACTGAATATATCTGTCAATATCCTTGAGACAGGTATCAAACATAGGCTAACTCTACATAACTGTAGAGTAACTGTAATACCAGGTTAAAATACCAACAGTAGTTTTTTTTAAAATACAATCTTTTTTAAAATTTTATTTATAAAATCTTTTTAAAAATATAACATTGTATAAGTTTAAGATGTACAACATAATTATTTGATGTATGTATATATTATGAAACGATGAGCACGATGAGTTCAGTTAATGTCCAGCACCTCACTAGTTCTAATTTTTTTCTTGTGATGAGAACCTTGAAGATCTACTCTCTTAGCAATCGCAAATATACAATACAGTATTATTAACAACAGTCATCATCTGTACAATATATCCCCAGAACTTATTTATCATATAATGGAAGTTTGTGCCTTTTGGCCATCTTTACTCAATTTTCCCACCCTCAAATCCTGGAAACAGTTTCTTAATGAGTCCAATTTTCTGACTCTACTAAGCACAAACCTGTATCCATCTCCGTACTTCTCACTGTTTTTTTCTCTTCTGCGTCTTTGTTTCTCTCGCCGAGCTTCAATTCGCCGCTTTTCTTCTTCTTCATTTTTAGGATCAGTTTTTGCTAGAGGATTAGACAAAAAAGTTAAAACTAAAAATCACTTCTCCATTCTCCTTTTCCAGTCCCCAATTCATAAACTACAGACAGATGATTTATTTGGTGATCATTATCTAAACTGAACTCACCAGAAAAATCAGAGTTTGAGATTACTCAGTATTTCTGAAACTTCATTCACATGAATACCATCACCATAAATTTTGTCTATTTACTTCTCACCTATGTTTATTATTTGCTACATTATTTTTCTCTAGATCCACTCATTTTTTCTTATCCTCATTTTAAGCAATAATATCCATATTACCTAAAATAACTTTGAATTATCACACCTTGGGAAACATTTGACAAATAACCCAACCTTGCATGAAAGTGGAAAAATAATGTGCACTAGAAAGAGCGCCTTGGATGCAAAAACTCATTTATTATAAAGCTCTCTTAAAAATTCTTAAAAAAAAAAATTCTTAAAATAAATAAACTCTAAAAGCAGGTTCTTCCTCTTTTTCTCAAAACATGTCTTAATGTGAATACACAAAATGTACTAGTTTAACCATTTCAAAGTGTACAATTTAGTGACATTAAGTTTATCACAAGATCATGCAACCATCACCACTATTTAGCTCCAGAACTTTTTAATCACTCCAAAGAGAAGTCACTAAAGCACCTGGCAAAACTACTAATCTGCTTTCTGTCTCTACAGATTTTAACATCCTGGATATCGCATATAGAAGGATACAGTATGTGGCCTTTTTTGTCTGGCTTCTTTTGTTTAGCATAATGTTTTCAAGGCTCTTCCATGTGTTGTACCATGTATTAGTACCTCCTTCCTTTTTAAAGCTCAATAATATTTCACTGTGCAAATACATCACATTGCCTTTTCACTCATTCATCTACTGATGAACGTCTGGATTGTTTCAACTTTTGACAACTGTGAATAATGCTGCTATGAACATTTGGTATCCAAGTTTTTGTTTGAATACTTCTTTTCAGTTCTTTGAAGTACATATCTAGAAATGGAATTGTTGGTTCAAATGGTCAGTCTACGTATAATCATTAGAGGAACCACCAAACTGTTCCCCACAACAGCCACACCATTTTACATTCTCATAGTAATGTATAAGGGTTCTAATTTCCCCACATAGTCATCACTTGTTATTTTCTTTTTTTTTTAAGACCATCAATTTCACGTGTGATAGGAAGTGATATTTCATTGTATTTAAAAAAAAAGGTTCTTTCTTATAATATAGTTAATTTTAGACTTAAAAAACTCATCTGTCCTCAAACTTTTCCTTTTATACACTGTTTATCCTTTTGGATTACCTTCGGCAAAATATCTCATACAAAATCATGAACACCTGGGGATTCATGAACTTAACAATAAACAAATATTAAGTATCTGCTATGCATACAGCAGGATGTTTCAAAACCGTATAAAATCAATACCTTAAAATACAATATCTAGATTATCCTTCATCATTTTATAAGAGGTTAAACATACATTCCTATTTTATTAACCATTTTCAATATCCTCTTTCAGTTTCCATGAAACCCTCACTCTATGGAAAAAATTGGTCGCATATGACCTTAAACTAGAAGCAATTTCATTTTCCTTTTACTGAAAATCAGTAAAAGGAATCAGTAATCAGCTAAAGCTGATATACACTATACCTCTATCCAAATGACTGAATATGATTCCTTTCCTACTGCATTTCAACAAATCATACAGTCTATATATTATAGCATAGCAAGATTTCTTATTCCTGAATACTCAGCGGTTATTGTTCAGAATGCCCACCTCATGCCTGACAGTGAAAGCCTGACTTGACTACAGAATTTTGGTTTCATTCTTAAATACTACACTACTCTCAAGTTTTGTTAAAAAGAAAAAAAAAGTTAAGTCACATATATCTGCTTTAGTGACAAATAAGTATCTATATCAAACTTTGTATTATTTAACTAAACCTGCAAAAATCTATCCCAAGATCAACTGAATTGCCTATTCTAGTAATATTTAGAGTACACAATTCAGTAAACAACAATCCACCAAGTAACAGTATAAAACTTATTCCTACTAACACATACTCTATAATCAGGTTTCTAGAATTTCAGAATATTGCTATTTTTTACTAAATAATATAGATGTCCAATGCAAAGCATGGCAGGAAAGTAGATTTAAAAATACTATTTAAAGTGTTACTGAGTTTTGGATTATAATTCATAATTTTGAGGAAAAAATCCAATATTTGCAATTTCAAATATCATATTTTTGATAAGATATATTATAATGTCTGTAATGTAATTATTTTTAAAAAGTTGTTTTAAATAAGGATAATATAATACAAAGTAATACAAAGTAATTTTCCATTACAATCACATGGAGCTTTACCTGAAGGGTCTCCAGAGTAAGAGTTGCCCTGAATAAACCCTGGCTTTGCCAGCTGTTTGACCCAGGCAGCAAATTTATGTTCTGTTCCTGCTTTTTCAGCTGCAGAGGGTCTGGTACGCCACCTGCACCTGGGCAGGCTGACGTGAGAATTGCATAAACAATGCCTGTTATGCCCTTTAACACACCGCTGCCTAGTGTGCAATAAGCATGCAGTTAAGTGCTAGTTTACTAGCAATTGGTACAATCCTTTTGTCAAGTTGGATACATGTATTCATCCTGAGGCGATTTAAATAGAAATGAAATTCAAAGAACAAAACAAATATACTGTCAGTATCCAAAAATATATAAAAAACCTGTTTTAAAGTAGGACTTATCTAGGCCTCCTTGCTTCTTCCCTTCTACCCTCTTTCTTAAATAATTATTTGAAGGCTATCATGACTTGTTTAGTACCTCCAACATCAAAGGAAGTAATAAATTCATCTTAACAATTAATGTATCTTATTTTTTAAACTGGATGCAAAGATTTTTAAAAATTAGATCACAAAAATTTGAAATATTCATTCATTACTATGATCTTCACCTTGCCCAGTCCCAACAATAATAGGTAATCCAACATTAATTCTAAAGAGAGAAATTTTTAATCCCTTGTAATGTCACCTAATTTGGAAAGATAAAATATTTTTCAATCATCAAGGCAAATATAAAATAAATATAAAAAACAAAACATAATTCAGTGTACAGTCAAAAATAGGTATAGTATCTGTTGTATCATATTTGCTATAATGTTTTCACAAAGAATGCTGAAAAAGACATTTCCTTACCTTTTATTTATGTATATTCTTGACAATCTATTTTGATCAAATGCACTTGATTTCATTTAGAGATATATTACAAAGTTAAATAAAATACAGTAACAGAGAATGTAACAATAATCCGGCTGAAATGTTTAAGATTTATTAAGACATAATTCACATATCATATGATTCACCCTTTTGAAGTATGTAATCCAATGCTCTTCAGAACATTCAGATATGCGCAAACATCACCTTAATCAACTCTAGAACATTTTCATCACCTCACAAAGAAATCTGGTATCCTGTTATTTATTACTCCCTATACACCCCCACAGCCCAAAGCAACCACTAATCTACTTTCTAACCCTATAGATTTCTGTATTCTAGACTTTCAAATGAAAAGAATCATATATGTGGACTTTTGTGACTAGTTTCTTCCATTTTATTAACCTTTTCAAGGTTCATTAAAGTTGTACCATGTAACGGTGGTTCATCTTAAGGCTGGAAAATATTCTGCTCTATGGACGAACCACATTTCGTTTAACCATTCATCCACTGATGAGCATTTGGGTTGTTTATACCTCTGGCTACTATGAATAATGATGTTATGTGTATCTGTACATAAATTTTTGTGTAGACATGTTTTCATATTTCTTGATACATACCTAAGAGTGCAACTACTGGATCATGTGGTAATTTGTTTAATCATTTGAGGAACTGTTTTCAAAAGTGCCTGGACCATTTTACATTCCCACCAATGGTATATGAAGATTTCTCCACATCCTTGCTAGGACCTGTTATTATCTTTTCGATTCTATTCATTCAGATAAGTAAAAGTGATCAATCTCACAAGGTCTTGATTTTATTTCCCTGCTAACTGTTGACCACTTTTTCATGGGCTTATTGGCTATCTGTATATCTTTTGGGGGAAAAAATGTCTGTTCAGATGCTTTTTTCAAATGGGCTATTTGTCTTTTTATTGAATTAAAAAATTCTATATATTCTAGATACAAGTCTCTTAGAGGTATAATTTGCAAATGTTCTCTCCTTCTCTGTGAGCTATCTTTTCACTTTTTTAATGTGTCCTCTGAAGCACAAAAGTTTTAAATTTTGATAAAATCCAGTTTCACTGTTGTTTGGTCACTAAGTTGTGTCCAACTCTTTTGCAACTCTGGACTATTGCCATCGGGCTCCTTTGTTCACGGAATTTCCTAGGCAAGAATACTGGAATGGGTTGCCATTTTTCTTCTCCAGGGGATCTTCCTGACCTAGGGATCAAACCTGCGTCTCCTGCACTGGCAGGCGGATTCTTTAGCTGAGCCACCAGGGAAGCCCAAAGTCCAATTTACCTGTTTTTCATTTGGTTGCTCTTTTAGTGTCAGATGAATTTCCTGCCAAATCCAAAGTCATGAAGACTTACTCTTGTTGTCTTCTGAGAGTTTTATAGTTCTAGCCCTTGCATTTAGTTGCTGTATGTTAGTTTGTGCATGTGGCTATCCAGTTGTTCCAGCAGTGTTTGTGGAAAAGACTATTCTCTCCTCACTAAATAATTTTGACATCCTGGCTAAAAAAAAAACATTTTACCATAGATTTATGAGTTTCTCTCTGGACTCTCAACTCTATTCCACTGATCTACATGTCTGTCCGTGTGCCGGTACCACTCTGTCTTGATTACTGTGGCTTTGCAGTTTTGAAATCATGAAGCAGTAGTCTTTCTGTTTCCTTCTTTTTTTTAGGATTGTTTGGCTATTGTAGGTTCCTTGCAATTCCCTATTAATTTTTGAATCAACTTGTCAAATTTTTGCAAATAAGTCAGGTGACATTCTGACAGGGATTGGGCCAAATCAGTAGAGCAGTCTGGGGAGTATTACCATCTTAACATTAAGTCTTCTGATATGTGAACATTTATTTAGTATCCCATTTATTTAGATCTTCTTTAATTTCTTTTAACAATGTTTTATAGTTTTCAAAGTATAAGATTTTTATTCTTTTGTTAAATTTATTCCTGAGTATTTAATTATTGATGCTACCATGAACTGTTTTCTTAATTTCACTTTCAGACTGGCTCTTAATTTTTAACAATGTAAAAATGGAAGTATGATTATCTCTAAGAATAACGTCCAGAAGACAAAAGGCAAATTAATTTTCTAGAATACATAGCTTTTCCTGGCACCAAGGACGATAAAAAATTTCTTGCCTTTGACCTCATGCAGGAGATTCTATGTAATGTAACATACCACTTCCTCAATAATTATCCAACAATAAATATAACACCCAAGAAAGGAATCCAAATCAAAATAATGTGTAAGATATTTGTAAAAATATAGATGTTCTGGTTCCACCCTAAATCAAGATTAAGGGAAAACGGGTGAATCAGGGTATGTGAATTTATAAATATCTTTTGGTAATTTTGATATCAATGACTGATTAGGGCAACTGCAGATCTAATTTCTACAACTGTAATTATTATACAATTTGTCTACATAAACATTAAAAAATTATTTAAATGCACTGAGTTAAAAAAATAATGTAAACTGCCTTGAACCACAGCAATTATGTTTTCCAACTTACTGGGTGATTTGCTGAGGCTCATCTTCTCCACAGGTTTTGCTAGCTTGGGTTTCTTGATAAAGGTTCCACCAGGCTTATTAAATGGTTGCATCATTTTTCTCTTTATTCCTCTTGCAGCAGCAACTGTCACATTGGTGGGTTTGTTTTGATAGTCAACAACAATTCCAGGTCTATGAATGCTTCCAAAATCACTCATATGCTGCAAATTTGTGAAATCAAAAAATATTAGCACAATATCCAAAGAAAAAGTATGAATTCATATATAAATTACATTTTATCTATCTAGAATTTTTCACCTGAAAATTCCTCAGAATGTAACTAAATTTTACAAGTCCACTCTAAATACACTGAAAAACTCTGTAAATTATTACAGGAACTCAAATCCAGTGAATCAGTATTTTTATTTCCAGAAGAACAAATATGGATATTTCCTATTGTTTGAGTCTTCTGATTCAAAATTACTTGAGATTATAAACAACGTTATGTGCCTGTCAGAATATTACCACTTGTACAACTCTCTGACAACTCCTCTTCAGAGTTCCTAATCGATGTTTTCCCATGAAAAGACCTTAAAAGAAATCTTTACTTTACTAAAACCTGGCTTAAAACTAAGATACACAAAGAAGACCATATCTGAAGTTTGAAGTTAAAAAAGATCCAGAAATGATTTAGGATTTCTCCCTGTTGAAAAAGGGATGAGAAGGCGAGATGGAACATTAGTATGAAATAGGAGAGTTAAAGCATAACCATGCATCAACTTCCAAGACACACTTCAGATAAAGAATTGCATCTGACGTTCCATTCACATTCTTACCTAGAGAAACATGTTCTCACCCAGAAGCCCAAGAAGCAAAAGTTTGCAGACGAAGAGTCATGCAACCAAACGACTCTTTGTGTCCTCTCTTCTCGTCGTTAACAAAACCCACTACACCAAGAAGCCACATGTTCATACAAATTTATCCTACTAACCTCACTTTTAGAAGATAAAGATTGAGGAGTAATCTGAAGAGAAGAATCCAATGGGAATTGTACAAGTGAAGATTAAAAAGGAAAGACCTATTGGTTCATCTGTTTCATTAACAGGAAGAAAGAAAGAAAAGTCCACTTCGACTAGAATGGTGGAAACAAAGTACAGGAATACCTCTTTTTCTATCATGAAACAAAATTGGTATTTGAAGTCTCTCTGAGGAAAAAAATCATTTGCCTAAAGTAACATACAGCATGGAAAACATTAAGAGTTTCCCAAATTTTCAAACTGGAACAGATTTTCAATTTCAAAATCCAAAGCCTGTTATCCCAACTATTTTCAATTAATCTACAACCATAAAGCATGGTAGAACAGCAACATACTTGTTGCTTACATTTGTATACTATGCTTAGGAATACCTATCTAACCTTGAATAAATTGTTTCCAGGTGATTTAGTCACATCAGAAAAATCTTTATTAATTATCCATTAAAGGTGCAATGCATTTTACATAAGTAAAGAGTAACTGTTATAAATGCAAAATTTCTACACAAGTATGACAAACTATGCTGATGTACCAAAGATTAATGAGCAGTCAAAAACATGTGCCCTACTACATTTTTTTATCAGAAGCACCTTCCTCTGCAAAGAGAATATTAAGAGCAACTGACTTCAAAAAAAAAACAAACAATTCTTACATGGTGGCAAAAATACAATATTCTTTATAAAATCAAACTACATAATAACTCCACAATCTGTGTACACTTCCTAGGTAAAATTTCTTGTCAGTCAAATTACCTAAGAATGTAAAGGCATAATCTTTATACTATATATCCTGAAATTAAATATTTGAAGACTAGCATATTTATTCATTTAAGCAGTAATTTACAAAATATTACTTCCTGGGAAGGAGCCATAGACATGTTTCTATAGGGAGGAAATTATTTCTCAATAGTAGAACTAGTGACAGAGGTAAGACAGAACACCCAGCAATAGAACATACTGTAAGAGAGTGAGTTAGCAAAATTATACTGACCACAAATCATCTACAGTCTACTATACGTATCAACTTCTTCACCATGTAAACACAGCTAAAGTACCCTCAGCTATCACCAACTGTTAGTCTCTCTTGTGTTTAATGTGAAATATGAAGCTTTGAAGAAATTCTATGTGCTGGAGTTTAGCAGCAAAGTATATACGTTTTATCATACATTGCACCTTTAACCTACTCAGAAACTCCAAAAGGGTTCATTACCTTTAAAATAATCCAAGAACTGTCCCACTAGCAAAACTGCTAGTGTTTACAAGGAAAAATGCAACTCCTTTTAACCCCTTTTAGACCAAACCTAATATCCTCACCTTTTTAATAAAGGGAGATTTAGCAAAACTATATGAACAGTCATCTCACACTGCCATGTATTTTCTGAGGTACTGGGAAAACTTTTACAGGCAACCTAAAAATTATGCTTATGACTCAGCTTTTGCTTCAAAATACACTGGGATGAACAGTGTTTATTCTAGTTGAAAACCATGGTCTTGAAAGGGTTTAAAAGAGTGACTAGTGAAAAGAATCTGAAAAGATTCTGTTGTACTTACTCCTCGGCCTCGGCCTCTGCCTGTTGATGGTCCTCCAAAAGCATCATAGTTTCTGCTTCCAAACGTACTTTCAGGATAAGCAGGCGTTCCTCTCCCCCGAGAGCCTACAGGTGCAGGCTTCATATGGGGTGAAGAAAAACTGCTGTAGGAAGAGTAATTCTCTCTTCCTCTGTCCTCCATAAACCCAGGCCTCAATTTTGAACGGGAGTAAGGTGCTTCCCAGCTAGACCCGCCCTGGTTTCTACCTCCGAAAGAGTCAAGGCTATTCCGGTAGGAGCTCTCAAATCGACCACCATAACTACCTCCGAAGCGGCTTTGTTCGGGTTCATTAAAACCATAGCCAGATCTGTACAGATCTCGCCCACCCAGAGAAGACCTGGAGTCGTAAGACTCATAAGGTCCAAACCTGGAAGAGTTGCACAGTGAGGGAAAAAACAAAAGTAAGCTTACTAATGTTAGACAATTCAAAAGACAAATTATCAGATGACATTTATCAACTAAAATTCATTTATACCATACTGGTTTGCAGTTCTACTTTTATTCACACTTGATTAGGGCTGGGCAGTTCAACATGAGACCAGATAGAAAGCTATCTGAGTCAGTGTTTAGATATGAATTGAGTTAAGTAACCTTAGCTTAAATATCTGCTTTTTGGCAGCTTTCTATTTTATCAGAAAAGATTTGTCTGTCATTATTTAAGCCCAGCCCTAGTCTTGGAAAAAGTCATTTGTTAAAGTTCACAGACTACTCAAACTTTCTTTGAACCCATCTCTAATAGTAAAATACAAAATATTTACAACATTTTGGCTTTCAATAGGGACACAAATTGAAGACTACAAAGCTGTAGGCTACTTGTGACACAGAAGAGATCCTTTCGCACCCCCAATAATCTATATGACAAAACTGCTTCATTATGTCTACAGCAGTCAAAATTGGGAGGATTATCTGGTTATAAAATTTGACAACCTGCTAAACTTTGGTTAATGTTAATAATCAATTCTTAGTCACTTTTTACTTGTATACTAATAAATCTACAAATCTAGAAGAATAAGCACATTAAACAGAACATAAAAGACCACCAATATATACCCTTTGCATATGAATTTTCAAGGCAGATTAGAAAGAATACATTTTATAATGTCTTCAATTATTTGAAAAATTATTCCCTACTATCACATGAAATTATCACATAAAGCTACTCTAAAAAAGGGAGCACACAGTCTCCTCAAGGTTTTAATAGAGTGAACAGAAGAAACAAATCATACTTCTCACCAAAGCATGGATTACAAAAGTTGCTTATCTTACAACATAGTTTTATAAAGGCCCACAATTACATGAGATAAATTATAACATCTACATAGATCACACACATTACATTTACAATGTAACAGGGCAGCAACTGATAAGGTAAAATATTTAAACGTGTTACGTTACTTCAATTATTTATCGATCACTAAATAGAAGGCACTTTACTTCAGAATCCTAGTAACCATATAAAAATCATTCCTCTTTTCAACTACATTTTTCAAAACATCTATCACATAAGCAAATTGTTGTATCTATTTTCCTGATTTTTCTCTACTATAAACCATAATGGCACACTTAAGCAGAAAAAAGGAAAGTAAGCATCATTCAATCCATCCTTAAGGAAACCAGATCCTTCACTTTATGAAGGACAATACTTTCAAAAAGTTTCCTAACTAGTTTTACTTATATCAATATTTAGTAGGAATCTCTCTCTGTGCCTCCTTGGCCTAAAATGTGGTCAACCCTAAAGTCTACAGCAGTTCAGCTAGGTTTAAGCTTTACACGGCATCAACAATAAAACATTAAGTACAATCAAAACTGTACTGCATTAAAATAAACAAAGATATTGTACTCATTCATAGCTTTAATATAAAGCTCCTAGTCTAGACCACAAGTGTTTCTGGCATAAGTAGAACCTGCCAATAAATAACCTAAACATGATTTAAAGAATATTTTTATTATTACAATATGCTCCTGTAATTCACTTTAAAACTAAAATTAAAAGAATAACTATCTTAAATGTTTCTTACAAATTGAGTGTTGCTAGACAGGTTCGGTTAACTTCATTCTAGTCCAAGACTGCTTTGCTACTCTATAAAGCATTCCACATTAGTAAATACATTTTTGAAAAAATATAAGAAAAAGCTTCATAAATAATATTTCCAATAATATTTTTATATCATTTGTTTAGGGCATTTTGACTGACAAGGAGTTAAAAAAAATCACTGCTAAAGACAGAAAATCTTACTCTAGTATAATGAAATAATGGTTTTCCTGAGGTTTTCCTAAAGTAATGTCTGCCAATGATGTTGAGATAGTTTTTATAACCATTAACACCTTTAAACATTTAAGGTGATTATTCAGTTCCAAATATAGTTTAAGTATCATAACATGCCTAGAGAATACTTAAATTATCTAGAATCTTATAGTCATCTACTTATTTGGCCAAGTGATGAAGCAATTTACCTGCTACCCCCACCACCACCACTGTGATTGTCCATGCCATATGACTGGTTTAGGTAGGAGTCCATGGATCTTTGACCCCCATAGGATCCATGGCCATAGTCACGATCCATCCCTATAAAGAGTTTAAAAAGAAAAAAAATTAAATGATGCTCACCTTTACTGGCACTCAAAAGAAGAATTTTTAGATAAATATCCTTGAATGTCAGACCTCCGTAAGATCCAGGGCCATAATCACGATCCATTCCTAAAAGATAGTCAATAACAAAAGGTCAGTAAAATACCATCTCTTCAGGAATCTCTGTATAAAACACAAGATATTCATGTCAATCACTTGAAATGATAATTCATTGCTAACATTTTAGCTAAATTCACACTAGACACTGAAGGAAAAACCACACAGATTATAATCTACTGGAAAACCAGATCTGCTAATGAAACCTAATTTAAAAAAAAAAAAAAACTATCAACTACAAAGTTCTACATTAAAATTATCTTCAATTTAGCCAATATTTACACAAGGGTACTACCATAGGGTCCTATGTCATATAATCTATTGAAAAATCAGATTTGCCAATAAAACCTGATTTTAAAAAAAAACTATCAACTAAAAAGCTCTATATTAAAATTATCTTCAATTTAGCCAATATTTATGTGACTAGGATACTACCATAGGTTCCTATGTCAGGTGCTACAATGGTACATAATAATTCTTATTCTCAAGAAAATAAGGTATTTAATAACGTCCAAAGGAAAAAAATTTTCATAGTATTGTTTTCTGCATCTAACTCCTCTCAAAACATCTAAAAATTCAGAGACAGCCTCATTTTAAATCTGCCCAATTGAAATTAGTTCATACAGTAATTGAAATAGATATTTTTAAAAAGTTAAATCAGAGTGGGGCCATTATGTGGTACTCTGCATATAAATAATCACTCAACATATAAATTTAAATATTAAAAATATTTAAATCCTCAAATACTTTGAATAAAGGGAATGAATGTGAATTCTAGCAATGTAAACACTAAAAAAATTATAATCAAAGCACAAAGTATATTTTATTACAATTCCTATAATTCCACCTACATCTCCACCTGACATGAAAAACAAATACAACAAAAAAGGTAATAAAATGAATTTACTATGATTATAAAATTGAAAAAATTTTAAAACCGTTTACAATGTGTTTCCTATAAAGTCCTTTAAAAGTCTTCATTTATCATCCTAAGTTTTATGTACTAAGAGTATACACAAAGCAACTACATTTATTTTTTAAAAAAACACTAAATTTTAACTATAATTACATAAATACTTCTAGTCCTAACAACAAAATCTTGCGATTTTAAACCTGAAAGCAACCTAAATGATCAAATTTAACCTTTTCATTTGATAGACTGTGGAACCAAAAAGATGAAATGATTTTCCCAAAGTCTTATAAATATCCACCCCTTTAGCTTCGCACTATTGCTTCTACAAGAAAGGCTCTCTCTACTGCCCAAATAGTAGCTTATTTAAATTCTTTAATTTTTTAAAGTCCATTTCAAATACTAACCCTTTTAAGAACACCTTACTGATGTTGCCTCAATTGATTATCATCTCTTTCTTTTGAATATCTACAAAAGTCTGTCATTTTCACATGGTGTTTATGATACTCTGCCTTATACAGTATCCTGCTATCTGTGGCCTCATTTTTTTAATCTTTTTTTTTTTTACTGCACCACGCGGCATGCGGGATCTTAGCTCCACAACCAGGGATCAAATCCATGCACCCTAGGTAGGTGTGTGTAGTCTTAAACCACTGGACCTCCAGGAAAGTCCTGTGACCTCACTTTAAATGTACGCTAGTCTTGTGATCAGGGTCTCTTTTTCACTAATTTTTTATGTACCCCAGGCTTGCAGGTTTCAATAGCCTGTTGACCACTAAAAGTTGCCAGGCCCCTTTCAGGGGATCCACAAGGTCAAACTATTTTTATAAACATTATTGATACTAAAACATTATTTGCCTTTTACACAGTGATGAAAATTTTTTTGCATTGAAGATGCGAAACCATTGGTGGGTAAAACGGTTTGTGCTATAGCACAAATCAAGACAGTGACACCAGACCACACTAGTATTGACAGCTGTATTGCACACCTGCAGTAAAAGAATAAAATATAAAAGATAATAAAAATAATAACATAATCTTCACTTAAAGAATGTCCTTGATGAAGAAGTAAAAATTAGCAATTTTATTAAATCACGACCTTTGTGTATAGTTTATGATATTCTGGATAGTAAAATGGAAAGTATACATAAAGCAATTTTGCTGCATATCACTGCATAAAGTTTCATTAAGTGCCATAGTTCTCTTTAGGAAAAGCCACTGACAGCCATTTTTTACAAGGAATACTGTTTTTACTAAAAGGAAAGACTGACATTCAAAAACTATGGCTTTCAGACTTGAGCATCTGGCAGACACTCTTTCAAAAATGAATGAAGTGAAACTGTCACTTGAAAGAAAACAGGTGATAGTATTTGTTGCCAAAGATAAAATTCAAGCACTCATGTGAAAATTACAATTTAAAACTTGAGCTTGACAGTTTCCCAATACTTAAAAGCTTTTCTGATGAAATTGATACTGGTATTACTGAATATATGATTTTTTTAATTTCTACAATAAAATCTGCCAATATTTGAAAAATCTGAACAACTCTATAAACCAGTATTTTTCAAATAACTAATACCTGATATTACAGGATTACACATCATAAAAAGATCCATTCAAAGTACAACACATACCAATGAATTTTAATGACAAAAAGTTTACCAATATACAAAAAGTACTAATGAGATATTCTGAATGTTTTTTGTCTATATTAAGATTTCAAATCAAGTTCATATTAAGACAGCACACCTCAATTCAGATTATCCACACTGAAATTACTCAACAGTCATACATGGTTAGTGTCTACTAGTGTCCACCACATCAGATAACACAGTTCCAGACTAATAAAAGTCATTTGTCTTTAAAGTTGATAAGTATACAATATAAGTTGCTCATATCTCTCAAACAGAGGACAATTTTGACATTAAGATGAAGACTTCAAAATAAAAAGCTTTCCTCTAAAAAGTATTAAAAAGTAATTTCAGAGTTAGGTTCAGTTAGGTATGCAAAACAGAAAAACTTAAACTGCTATTTCTGCTAATTTCTATTTTCAATCAGCAGAGGCTGCCTCTGGATACTAAATCTTTGAGGTTTTGATTCTGTATATTTTTACTTCACTACGAAGTCATAAATTACTAACATTTACTGAACACTCACCTTTGCCCAGGCCTAGAGAGCACACAAGGGTTAACAGAGCTATCTTTACACAGCCGTGTCTCTTGGTTTACTGTTCACAGTACTGTCACTATTCAGTTAGTTAAAAAGGAAAAGAGTGAAAGTCTTTATATATACTACATATGATCAGTGTTGATTATAGGGATAGAGTCTATAAGATGACCATGACCACTTACATATAAACTATATTCTTCCAGGTTACTGAATGAATTTAAAAATCACTAAAAATAAAGTTATTAAGACTATAACATATCTTTACTGTTAATAGTAAGTGAGAACACGGATATACTGTACAACACAAGAAATACTGCCAGTATTTTATAATAACTATATTATATATAACCTTTAAAAATTGTGAATCACTGTTATATATCTGACATATTTAGCATTCCATATTTATTACCCCTGAATAAAATATACATTAAATAAGAAAGCTATTCACTCAAAATTAATCTGACATATTTTAAATCAAATCTACTCTACTGATTTGATTACACCCTTCTGGCTCAGCTGGTAAAGAATCGCAATGCAGTAGACCTGGAATCAATCCCTGGGTTGGGAAGATCCCCTGGAGGAGGGAAAGACTACCCACTCCAGTATTCTGGCCTGGAGAATTCCATGGACTACAGTCCATGGGGTTGCAAAGAGTCAGACACGACTGAGCGACTTTCACTTTCACTTTTCATAAATGATAAGCTCAACAAATGCTAAGTTCACTTATAATTAACTCACAAGAGGTGTGGAGTAGTACAAAAAACAACTGACATGATCAAAGTAATTAACAAGTTGTGTAACACTAAGTCGTGAATGAGACCACTTTTTATCACCTCCACACTACTATCATCACGGTACAGACCACTAGCATATCTCACCTACATTACTGCAACAGCCCCCCAGCTGATTTTCCTGTTTTCATTTCTGCAACCTTTCTGTTCATTCTCAAGAAAATAGCTAGAAGAATTCTGTTAAGGTGTAAGTTAAATTATGTTCAATGCCCATTACCTTCCAATGGCTTCCCAACTTACTCCAAGTAAACAAACCTTTAGATAATCTGTAAGACCCTAATCAGTGGTTCTTAACCATGGGCAATTTTGAACCCCAGAGGGGGTCAAACAATGAAAACACTGTTGGTTGTCACCAAAATGAGTAATGGGTGCTGCTTGTATCAAATGATAAGAGACCAAGAATGCTCCTAAAACATTCTACAATGCATAGGACATTCTCCCACAACAAAGAATTATCTAGTCCAAAATGTCAATAGAGACAAAGTTAAGAAATCCTTCCCATTACCTCTTAACTTGATTTATTTCCACTTAATTTCATCATCTGTGATCTCCCCTTATTCACTCCACTCTAGCCATACTAGGTCCCTTGCCATTCCTAGAGTACAACAGGTACACACCCATTTTTGCACCTACTGTTCCCTCTGCCTGGAATGCTCTTCCTCTGTATCTGTGTTGCTCACACCCTCAGTTCTTTCAGGTCTTCACTTTCTACTACTTCATGTGTGTTAAGCGAATTGTCTTTGACTTTCACTGCCTTCTGGCTACATAATCCTCCCTATTCTAACCTTATTTTAAGATCACTCAGCAAAAATCACCTGCTGTAGTCAAGCCCATCTTCTTCAGTCACTCTGAAGCACAGAGCACTCGGCCTGACCTATGTTCCTATTTTCCCTCTACCAGCAATGCCTTCCCTTTGTCTATTTACAGACGTACGGAAATACGGAGACAATGGCACGGCTTGTACCTTCACCTCCCTCAACTCGATGCTTTATTATCCTGTCAGTGAGTCTTTCCCTTGCTAATCTCTTTTAAAAGTATAACACACACACACACACATACACAGCTGTCCCGTGTTATTATTCTCCCAAGCAATTGCTGCAATACAATAAATATTACTTCTTGTTTACTATTTCACCCCACTAGACGGTACACTACAAAGGCAGGAATGTTTGTCCGTTTCGTTCACTGCTGTATTGCCAGCTCCAATAACACTACCTAATACAAAACACTCAGTAAATATCTGTTGAATGAAGTCAAACTACATCCCTGAAATTAAGTTCTTCATTTATAAAATGTAGATAACTCAGGCCTCAAAGTGTTGTCAAGCAGTGTTCTTTAACCAGAGGTGCATTCTAAAATGATTCAAAGTATCGATAGTTCTTAAAGCTGACACAGTTGGGACCATTTATCCTAAAAATTAAGATTCAAGAGGACTACAGTATGACCTAAATAGATACATTTTGAAAAAGCTCCACAGGGGAGTCTAACAATCACCCTTAAATGAAAACTACTACTAAAATTAAAAGAAAAAAACAGTCTAACATTTAACTGTTAGAAAAAATCTAATTTGAAAAGATATATGAACCCCGGTTTTCACAGCAGCATAATTTACAATAGCCAAGATATGCAATAATCTACGTGTCCATCAATAGATGAATGGATAAAGATGATGCAATGTGATATATATGTATGTATATACATGGAATACTACTTTTGCCATGAAAAAGAATGGAATCATGCCACTTGCAACAACATGGATGGGCCTTGAGGGCATATGCTAAGTGAAATAAGTAAGAATAATAAAAACTGTATGATTTCATTTATATGTAGAATTTAAAAAAAAAATCAAAACAAAACAAATCAAACAAATCCAAGCTTGTAGACATAATGAACAGATCGGTGATCGCCAGAGAAGGGGGTAGGAGTGGTTGAAATGGGTGAAGGGAGTTGAAAGGTAACAACTTCCAGTTATAAATAAGTCATGGGGATGTAATATACAGCATAGTGACTATAGTTAATAATAGTGTATTGCATATTTGAAAGTTGCTAAAAAAAGTAAATCTTAAAATTTCTCATTGCAGGAAAACTATATGTGCTGATCAAGGGTTTCCAGACTTACTGCTGTGATCATTTCACAGCATGTACAAACATGGGATCACTCTGCTGTACACCTAAAACTAGTATGCTCGATGTCCACTACACCTCAATTAAAGCGCTTGTTTTTGAAAGAAGGTCATAATGTCAGTGACAGAAATATTTTAAGCTTTTTTTTCCCCCACAATCCTGTATGTTAAGAAAATAAACTTCTGACCCTCTATGATTCTGTATTTCAAAGTCTTATATTGAGGCATAAATTCAACTCTCTGGTACATCCTACTGGAAATCACGGCCTTCTATCATTCCAAATCTCTTTGGTAAAAGTACTAGTCCTGCTCACTCCAGTTTCCAATCCTGGATTCATTTTTATGCATCCTTCTCAATTTTCTACTCACTACTAGGCAGCCTGGAAAGTTCTGCTAACTTTCTCAAGAAATGGCTCAATATTTTTAAAATTACTATCATCACCTCCCAAGGTGTAAAATTCTTACACCTGAATTTATGAAACTTGATAATTCTCCAGTTTTCAATATAACCTACAGTGGATGAAAATTAAACTTCTTTTGGTAACTTTATTATATCACTCTCCTGCTCAAAAATATGTTTTTCAGCACTCAATATATATTGACTATTCTTATATGTTTAACTTTTTTAGCTGACATCAAATTCAAAGTTTCTCTAAATTCCTAGAGATGATAAGTAGCAATTAACTGCATGGTAATTATTCTCATGAAATGACACAGTCTTCATTTAGTAGTACATTTGCTTCAGTTTTATTTTGTGAATATATTACATTCTGTACAACAGTTGAAAGTTGCATTTTTCTGGCAATCAGGGAATTTAATTCCACTCTCTGGGGCCCTTCATATAATGCTTTTATAACCTCTTGAACTGTTCCATGCTCTTCTTTATGTTCTTATCCTGTCTGGCAAAGCCTTAACTCTAATCTAAACTATCAAAACTCCACCCCAACTGTATTCTACATATGCCATGATTTTATCTAGCTCTTTAGTCACTCTGATGTCAATGCTTATATTGACAAGGCTTTTTTATATGCTCTAGACAGTTCTTAATATACTAACACATTTGGACACATTAAAGCAAATGACCTCAAAAACAAGGTCAAAATGAATTATGAAAGAAGCAATATAAAACCAAGCCAATAATCCACTTAATCTACATTTACTCAATACCAAAGCCTCTAATTCAACAAAAATAACTCAGCTAGTTTCTTATAAGTCATCACTTAATACAGTCAGGGCCTTTTGGAATAAAGAACTCAGAATTCAAATAAAGAGTCAAACTAATCTGAATAGCCCTAAGGTTTTCTGATTCCAAATTTCCTAACTCAAATACTATATGTAGTAATGACAACATTAACACATCAAAAGACTAAACAGTGACTGAAACAAGGCAGAATTTCCTTTTTACATTGATACTTTAGATGGGTGACCAAAAAAACGGAGATGCATTCCCTTAATGTATTTTAGATCAAATGAAAGAGGATACTCACCATTAAAGCTCTGATAAGTATTTCTGCAAGCAGAGTGTGTATAATCTATGAAGACACATTTAACAGAAAGGAATTAGTGCAATATTAGCAAAAATCTTGAATTATATACCCACTTACTAAAAACAAATACAATTTTTAAACTGCCATTAACTCAACTATCTACAAAAACAGGGTGTTAATAATTATATATACTTCATATGGGAAAATATATATCCCTTTCTTTTCACTATCTCCCCAAATGGCAGGTTTATCATCCAAATCATGGTAATGTAAAAATTAGTTAATAAAACTTGATATATAATTACAGCCCAAAAAGGAGATCCAATACTGATTTATACAGCATAACAAAAGGGAAGGCAGATAAATTATATATCAAACAGTGCAAAAAACAGGGACATGTGAAAATCGATTCAATATATTTTCTTCCCAAGTTACTATTTCTCTTAGCACTTAATTTGCTCTCAAATAAGATTTCAAGATCTTATTTGAGAAATGCGCATGCATATATGTGTATACCTGTGTGTGCTATTTCTATCCAGGATGTGGCATCATCACCAAAGATCATATTGATAATTTCTCTGTCAAAACTAATTTGGCAATTGTTAAACCCTTTAGTTAATTCTACTAACAAATAGGAATTTAATACAGCAGTCCTTTGGATACAATAGACTCCAACTTACACCACAGAGCTCTAGAGTCCCACATATTGTCAGGCAAATTCCATCCCTCAAATAAAGCAGTAGGGGTAAGGAGGGAGCATGAGAGAGGGAACATTTTATCACTGACACTGTTTAGAATTTTATGATTCACATTGTTTAGAACTGTGGGCAGATGGTGATAATAAAAAAGTAAACATGCTAAGACAATGGGTTCCTTCATGGGGGGAGGGGACCATTCCCGTCACTCCCTTCTCCCACACTGGTAGTTTCTGCTGCACCTTGGGTGTTAGTACTGTCACCAAAGTTTGGTGTGAAAACACAGCAACATATTTTTAAAATTCATTCTCGAAAAAAAAAATAATAATAATAAAAAAATAAAATTCATTCTCAACTCTGGCATTTCAAATACTCAGTTTAAAGGTATCGATATCAAAATGAGTCAATGTTCAACTAAAACAAACACTGGAGTGTGCTACTGTTAATATCTGAACTTCCTATTTCAAAGTAACTTAAAAGTATCCACAAAAGGTTATTCCAGTCCCCTTTCATATACTTAGACTTGGCAGCTTTAATTCTTCGTGGCATGAAATCAAATCAAAGGTCAAAAGATCATTTAATCAGGCTCAGCATATTCAAAGTTAATGTTTTTGATTGGGTTAGAGGCTTACGACTAATTAGTGAAGCCATTTTATTCAGAAATGCCCGGTAACTCAGGACTAAATTCAGTTTATTCACATCCCTTTTCATGTCTCCCTAGTGCTGTCATTACGTACTCATCTTACCCTGACACCAATCACTATAAAAGTTGGGCAAGATTTGAAGATAATATGAAGACCAAATTAATTTTATTTCGTGAGCGTATGAAACGGCTTAAAGAACTGGCGTGAGAGACGACCGAAAGGTACTGCTCATTTAATTAATCAGCAGTCCACCCCCAGGCGGCTGTGTACAGGTCTGAATTTGAAGGGCATGTGATGCTGTGCCATAATTTTGACTAACAACACACTGTCCAGAGAAAACACTTTGGTTCACAGAAGCATTTTAAATTTAGGGATTAACGCCCGGGCACTGTCTGTTGGCGGATAAACATCCCACTTTGCTAACCAGAAATACCTTACGTTCCATTCTGGATAGAGATCTACTATACTTAATCACTTACAGACGCCCTTTAAACTCATCTTAAAAACTAAGACAACCAAGGAACATGATCATGAACAAGCCTCAGAAAATTCTATCTGGCGAGTAGTAACCTGGAGTTGGGGATTTACTAAAAGGACGATCTGGGTCGCTGCCCACCGGGCGAGCGCGAGCCGCGGCGGGGGAGGCCCGCTCGCCCTCTCGCCCAGAACGGGAAGTTGGAGGCTTCCTGGCAATTTGCTCGCAGCGGGGCGGGGGCCGATCTGGGGACTCGGGAGGCCGCGGCGCTCTGGGAGCTTCCTTCCCCGCGCCGAGGCCGGAGCGGAATTCAGGGTCGCGGGCCGCAGAGGGCGCCGGGCGGGGCGATCCGGGCGCGCGGGTCCCCACCGAGGCCGACTCCAGGCACCGGGCCCGAGGCGGGCAGGCGGGCGGGCGGCCTCTAGGCCCGCAGAACAAAGCCCACACGGCCATCTTGAGACGGTAAACAGACCCCGGGGGCAGGCCACCCCGCCTGCCGCCCGCCGCCCGCCGCGGTGACCAGCCAGAGGCCGCGCTTACCGTCCTCGAAGTCCATGGCGGAGGCTCGGGGCCGACGGCCTCGGCGGCGCTTGGCTAATCTGTGGCCGGAGAAGAGCACCCGTGACCCGCGGTTCCACACTACGAGTCAGCGCGACCAAGAGCGGCGCTACCGGCCCGGGAGCCGCAGGCCACAGCGAGGCTGGGGGGCGGGCCCGGCCGGCGCTGCCAGCCGCCGCAGCGCGGCCCGCGACTGGCTGGCGCGGGCTGGTGGGCGGGCCCTCGAATGGGGGCGGGAAGCAGGTCCGCTGTCACGCTTCCAGGTGCTGACCCTCTCGGAGTCGCCGAGGGGTAAGGAAGGTTAGAAAGGACCCCAAAGACTGGCCGGGCTCAAGGGGAAGAAAGCCGGGTTTTCTGGAAGGTCGGGCTGAAGCCCGCCATGTTTGATTCTGGCAAGAGCGAAAGGATCTGCTTGGAATACCTTCCTCCTGCCCGAACTAATATACCACGTGCCGACCTTTCCCTTTTTATTGGCTGATAATGACTGATCGGAAAATGTTTAAAAAAAAAAAAAAAAACCTTCTGGAGTTTCTGCCGTGGAGATTCAGAAGGCCAGGATATTTTTAGACCCCTGTGAGCAGAGAACAGATTGCTAAATAGGAAAGTTACGAGTGTGATCCAAGACAGACCACGGTCGAGTTCTGAATTTCAAGGTGCAAAATGAAAGTGTTGTAAAAGTTAACAGAGGGAAGATTTTTGGAAGGAGTCATCCAGAACTTGAAGAACAACCACGGGCAAACACACATATTGATACATTATATATTAACATGTTAACATTGTATTTGGAGAAGGAAATGGCAACCCACTCCAGTATTCTTGCCTGGAAAATTCCGTGGACAGAGGAGCCTGGCAGGCTACAGTCCATGGGGTCACAAAGACTCGGACACGACAGAGGGAGTATCACTCAGCATTGTATTATTCTCACTTTGGAAATAGTATTGAGGACAGTGGACAGTCACTCGCCCATAAGACAATGTGGGAAAAGACAACTATTTGGTCATTCTAATCCTGGAGCAGCTTGAACTCCAGATTAGATATTTTTTCATAGAGCAAATTGTGTCAATGATGAGTTGATCACAGGTTAGAAAAGCATGAATCAAGCCGTTTGCCCTTTTTTGAGGTCCAATGAGTTTCCAGAACCAAGTTGCAAGAAAACAGTCTCTGGAAACAGGACTAAAGGAAAAACTCACAGGTATACTAAGTTGTATGACTGTAGCCCCAGTGGCGCAGAGGTAAATAATCCACCTCCCAATGCAGGAATCACAAGCAATGCGGGTTTGATCCCAGGAAGATCCCCTGGAGTAGGAAATGGCAAGGCACTCCAGTATTCTTGTCTGGAAAGTTCCATGGACAGAGGAGCCTGGCGGGCTACAGTTCATGGGGCTATAGTTCATGGACACAACTGAGCACAGCCCCAAATCTGGGTAGGGCACTGTTCCTTCTTCATCGCTTTCCTTCTCCACCCTCATTGATTCACCCAGTTCTCCACCCTTATAGTGTTTTCTTCTTTTTTTTCCTTCCTATGCGCGTTTTCTATTTGCCAGAGCAGAACGTGTTGAAAACTGAACTCATAATTTCCTTCCTCAAACCTGTTCATCTACTTTTATTCTTTCATCTGTGAATAATGCTGTGTGAGTGGCGTCATGAGCAACCACCCACTACTAATGCAGTCAAGACTCAGCCGTCTCCCATTCTCTCATCATCAATCCATACCGAAGTCTTTCATCTGCTTATTACGTCCTAAAATGTCTTACTAATAGTTTGCCCATGATCTCCAATTCACTGCACTACCTGAGTTAGACTCTCATTATCTTTCTCCTAAACTGTTGCCTTGGCTTCCTAAGTAATTTCTCTATCTTTCCACCTTGACCTTCTCAGGCTCCTCAGGGCCTCAGTGATATGAAGGCAAATCTGAACACATCATGCATCTCTATCACGGATTGGGTGAAGGCAAAGCTTCTAACATAAAGCACATCCAGCAGGGTCTGGCCTCTGCCTACCCTGCCACCTTCCTGCATTTCTCCATCCTCCTCTCCCCCCTACTCTTTCCCTATTGATTGGCAATTTTAAGCTATGTACAGTTCCCAAAACACCCCAATACTTTTTCATGACTCTGAACTTTTGCTTAAGGCTTTCCCTCTGCTGCTCAGTCCTGTCTGACTCTGTGATCCCATGGACTGTAGCCTGCCACCTCCTCTGCCCATTGGCTTTCCCAGGCAAGAATACTGGAGTGGGTTGCCTGCCATCTCCTCCAGGGGATCTTCCTGACCCAGGTATCAAACTCGAATCTCCTGCTTTGGCTGGCGGATTCTTTACCACTGAGCCACTTGGGAAGCCCCCTGGTTAATCCTACTCATGCTCAAAACAGTTCAAAACTTATTTCCTCTAAGAACACTCTCACATCCCACCCCTGCCCCTAGACCAGTGCTTCTCAAATATTAATGTGCAGTCAGTTTGGGTTGAAGCTGGAGAGTCTGCATTTCTCACAATTTTCCAGGAGATGCTGCTGCTGGCAGTCAAACTATACTTGGAATAAGTAGCAAGGCCCTGGCTCTATTAAAAGCCCCTCCTCTGAGTTTCCTAGGACAGCCTTGCTCTAGCACTGTCTCCTTTGCACAAAATACTATGTCTCTCCATATTAAAAGCCCTTTGAGATTAGACCCAAGTCTTGTTGGTATCCTAAGTGCCAAGCACATAAGTTTAACAATTAAAACTGAGTTCTCCTGAGACTCTTTTTTTCTTGTTATCATAGCAAAGAAGTGATTTTATAATCCAGGGTCTTCAGGTCTTGGCATGAGTGGAAGAAAATAAATATTGGGTCACTTTGTGAATCATGTGCACATTATGTGTACACATGCACGTGCGTGCGTGCACACACACACACACACACCCCTTATTCCCCTGAAAGAGAAAACTGCCAGATAAGAAACTCATAACTCCAGGAAATACCAGAATATGTGGATCTTTTCCCTCCTTCCGTCCTCCTTCCCTAATACAAATTGTTCTTGCAGAGGCAGGTGGCAATACCTGAGGTACTCCATAATACTCAAGAGACTATCAAGTCATTCCCTAATTCATTTTTTTGGGTTTCCCTAGTAATTAGGAGGTAAAGAATCGCCTGCCGATGCAGGAGACTCAAGTTCAATCCCTGGATTGGGAGGAGCCCTAGAGAGGGAAACAGCAACCCACTCCAATACTCATGTCTGGGAAATCCCATGGACAGAGGGGTCTGGCGTGTTACAGTCCCTGGGATCACAAAGAGCTGGACACGACTTAGCACCTAAGTGACACCACCACCAACTGTTTACTGTACAGATCTTGGTTAAGCACCGACCATGCGCCAAACATAGTTTTCTCCATTTGTCCTCTCTTTCCTGCTCCCCAGAGTCTAGCTAGGCTACCTGGTCTTTTCCGGCTTTACTAGGCTCAGATTTTTACCCTGAGGGGCCAGTGTTTTACACAAAGTCTTACATCATTTCATCTTCCATCTATTTCGCAAGAGACACAAGGTTAGTAAAGACCAGACCAGCAGAGTCCCTTGGAAAATGAAAGAGAGTAGGGGTTTTTAAATGCAGAGGTTAAAGGGTGGGCTGAGACTAAGGAAAGACTTCAGGGAGAAGGAGGAAATGAGGGGCCACACCTAAGATGCAATCCTGACGGAGCTGTCAGAGAAGCTCCACCATCCCACACTCCCCAGAACCTGAGAAAAGCCAGGTGAGTGGACTTCCTGAGAACCCAGGGACCTTTGTTCTTCATCTCCTAACCCTCCACCTACATACCTTCTGCTCCAGTGACATAGGATCATCTGCTGTCCCTCATGAAAGTCATGTATTTTCCCATTTCTATGCCTTTGCTTGTCTTGTTCTCTTTGCATCTATTACGTCTCCTCTCCTCCACCATTCTAAAGGTTCAATATCCATGTTTTATCTTTTTAAATCCCTCCTTCTTAGTAAGAATCCCCTTCCCTCTATGTTACCTTAATAGCAGTTAGTAACATTGAATTTTAGTTGCAATTCATTAGGTACTTCTTTGTCCAGCTACTTTTTCATACTCTTAGGTATCAGTTCAGTTCAGTCCCTCAGCCACGTCTGACTCTTTGTGACCCCATGGACTGCAGTATGCCAGGCTTGGCCTGTGGGGCCTCTGAGCACAACCGGCCCTCTCCCGCTGGAAGACCTCCCCGGCTGCCTCCAAAGGCCGGTTTGCAAGCACTCTCGCCGGCCGGCCGCCGCTCCCTCCCCGCGGGAGGCCCGCTGTTCCCGAAAGCCGAGCACAAGGCTCCCAAGCCCGGGAGAAAAGTTTGCTCAAACTCATGTCCATAGAGTCAGTGATGCAATCAAACCATCTCATCCTCTGTCATCCCCTTCTCCTTCCACCTTCAATCTTTCCCAGCATCAGGATCTTTTCCAATGAGTCAGTTCTTCCCATCATTTGGCCAAAGTATTGGAGTTTCAGCTTCAGCATCAGTCCTTCCAGTGAACATTCAGGACTGATTTCCTTTAGGATTGACTGGTTTGATCTCCTTGCAGTCCAAGGGACTCTCAAGAGTCTTCTCCAACACCACAGTTCAAAAGCATCAATTCTTCGGTGCTCAGCTTTCTTTCTAGTCCAGCTCTCACATCCATACATGACTAATGGAAAAACCATAGCTTTGACTAGACAGACCTTCACTGGCAACGTAATGTCTCTGCTTTTTAATATGCTATCTAGGTTGGTTATAACTTTTCTTCTAAGGAACAAGCATCTTTTAATTTCATGGCTGCAGTCACCATCTGCAGTGATTTTGGAGCCCCCCCAAATAAAGTATCTCACTATTTCCATTGTTTCCCCATCTATTTGACATGAAGTGATGGGACCAGATGCCATGATCTTAGTTTTTTGAATGTTGAGTTTTAAGCCTACTCTTTCACTCTCTTCTTTCATTTTCATCAAGAGGCTATTTAGTTCCTCTTCACTTTCTGCCATAAGGGCAATGTCATCTGCATATCTGAGGTTATTGATATTTCTCCTGGCAATCTTGATTCCAGTTTGCATTTTGTCAGGCCCGGCATCTCACATTATGTACTCTGCATATAAGTTAAATAAGCAAGGTGACAATATACAGCCTTGATGAACTCCTTTCCTGGTTTGGAACCAATCTGTTGTTCCATGTCCAGTTCTAACTGTTGCTTCTTGATCTGCATACAGATTTCTCAGGAGGCAGGTAAGGTGCTCTGGTAATCCCATCTCGTGAAGAATTTTCCACTGTTTGTTGTGATCCACAGAGTCTTTGGCGTAGTCAATAAAACAGAAATAGATGTTTTTCTGGAACCCTCTTGCTTTTTTGATGATCCAACAGATGTTGGCAATTTGATCTCTGGTTCCTCTGCCTTGTCTAAATCCAGCTTGAATATCTGGAAGTTCATGGTTCACATACTGTTGAAGCCTGGCTTGGAGAATTTTGAGTATTAATTACCTCGCTAGCCTGTGAGATGAGTGCAATTGTGTGGTAGTTTGAGCATTCTTTGGCATTGCCTTTCTTTGGGATTGGAATGAAAACTGACATTTTCCAGTCCTGTGGCCACTGTTAAGTTTTCCAAATTTGCTGGCATATTGAGTGTAGCACTTTAACAGCACCATCTTTTGGATTTGAAACAGCTGAACTGGAATTCCATCACCTCCACTAGCTTTGTTTGTAGTGATGCTGCTTAAGCCCCACTTGACCTTGCACTCCAGGATATCTGGCTCTTTATATCATATATATATATATATATATATATATATATATATATAAAATATAAACTTGTTTAATATTCATCATAAATGTTTTATAGTCATGCTTGTATCCATTGGTGTATGGAGTCAACTTTGTAGGCCCAACATCATCATCCAGGTTCTCAGGTTAAAAAGAGAGGAGAGGGATTTGCTAATGTATCATCTGCATCATTGTACATAGTGTGGTCAAAGAAACTACAAATCAAAAGAGGTGATCATGAATGTTTTAGAAATTCCTCACTTTGTTCTATCCTTTTGGCTTTCCTCAGATTAGAAAAACTCCATTCTTTTCATAGGCACTTCCTTCCCCCCAAATGGAGGTAAAATTTTAAATGCAAAAGTGCTTTCAAAATGTAATAATTACCTCCCTTCCTTCCGTACATATTACATGAAGTTTACATTTCTAGAAAATGAGGTCTATTCCCTTACAGGGGCTCAGTTAAGCCTCTGAATTATTACTACTCACTTTATCTATTAATGTGTGATGGTCCATCATAAATTTTAATTCCCTAAGTAAATCGAAAGCAAGCTCTCTGTGACATCTATTCATCTGGCAATCAGTTGCCAGAATCAGCTTGGTAGATCTGCCTTGCTGGAAAGGTGTCCTCTTTCTTCCTGGCTGTGCCACACCTGTCTCTCCCAAAACTGCTCATGCCATTTAAGAGGCTGATTTTCCTAGACAGAGCAGGGACAAGGGTCCTTAAGGAGTCAGCTTCTTCTGCTGGAATAGCCAAAGCATGTTAGATCGTGATCCTGCCTAGGATAGATAATGAGCCACTTTGTCTCCAGACCCCTAGTACAATACCCCTAGTAGACTCGAAAATGTTTGTGGAATAAATAAAAATGAAACAGACCCACAATCAAATCCAATTATTTATTTAGATAGCTTCAATTCTACACTAAGGCAACACATATTAATAAAAATACAGACATGCAAAAATCAAACATGCACACATACAATTTAACACGCTTCTTTAGAGTCCTTGAAAAAGTAGTGAAAGTGGTAGTTGCTCAGCTTTGTCTGACTCTTTGTGACTCCATGGACTGTAGCCTGCCAGGCTCCTCTGTCCATGGGATTCTCTAGGCAATAATACTGGAGTGGGTAGCCATTCCCTTCTCCAGAGGATCTTTCCAACCCAAGGATCATACCCAGGTCTCCTGCACTGCAGGCAGATTCTTTACCATCTGAGGCACCTAGGACCCAAACACAAAGTTTACAAATAGAAAAAAAGGCACAACCCTGGGAGAGCCAGTAGAGGGCACCACACACCAAATATAGTCAAAATTCAGCTGCAGAAATTCAGCCGGTGTTCTAGACAGGGCTGGTCTGAGTGTTCTAAACGGACATAGAGACTGTTCCTCTGGGCCTGTGCTCTACAGGTACCTGAATTTCTATTTTGGTTTAATTGTGGATATAAATTTCCCTGTTTGCCTCATTTCACTAGATTTCATTTTTAGAGATGACTTTTAAAGGATGAATCAAGAAAAAACTTATTACATTGGTATATTTCAAAACCAAGATACAAAATTGTATATGGAATTACAAGAGAAATGTCAATATTTTTTAAAAAGACAAAGCATGAAAATAAAATGGGAAGAAAAATCCCAAAACATGAACAGTGATTCTTTTTGTGATGATTTTTCATATGCACATAGACATAGATATTTACTCTTCTATACTATCCAAATTTCTTGAGCACTTCTATCAGGTAAAATGTAAATTTTATACAAGATTAAATATGTATCAGTAATTAGTGTTTTTAATAAATTTTCTCCCTAACCAAATATTGTATTTCATTCTCATTGTAGATTTAGTTAGTGTTGGGGATAGGAAAAGAAGCAGCTCTTTTCCACTGAAGTCAGTAGTCCTCAAGCCTGGCTTTACTCTAGAATAATCTGGGTACTTTTAAAAAATTCCATAATCCAGGCCTCACTTTGAAGATTCTGATTTAATGATGAATCTAAAACTGTCAACAATGTTGATTTTCAAGACACTTATAAGAGATGATATCAGAATAAGTTCTCTTCTGTTTCAGTAACTTGTATTTCTCAAGGAAATGCTGAGTCTAGAAAAGAAACTTTATAGATTGAATAGCCACACATTAACTGATCGATCCCTGCATGTGAAACTGTGTAACAACTATGCCCTGAATCAGGGCTGGTACAAACACATACACATCCTTCAGCTCTAAAATCTGGCTTGGTGCCAGTATTTCCTCTAACTACCCTGCAGCCCTTGGGAGGTAATTAGCTAATGACTGTACAGGGTTTTTAAACCGAAACATGTTGTATAATGCTAAACACAGGAAGCACACAAAGGATTCCACTGTCTGCCAATACTTTACAACCAGAAACAGTTGATGTATCTTTCAGAAAGTTTCTCTTGCAACTGAAATCTTCCTAATCTGTTTCTAAACAAAAGGAGTGCTTTTTTCAAAAGTGCCTTTCCTGCAAATCAAAGACCTCAGAAGATTACCCGTTTGCTCTCTCAGAAGTAAGGTTCCTGCCTCAACTAAACATGATACAGTAGTATGGTTTGTGTGAGTGATATTTAGGCAGTTGATAGGTTTGCTTTATCATTGAAGGCAAAGGGAATCATACCGGGTGATCTAGTTTTAGTCCTGACACCACCCTACCCACTGTCTTTGGCTTTAAAGCGAATAATTTGTGCACGTGGTAATAAATCAAGTAGTATAAAAAAAATTCCAGTGAAAAACTCTAACCTTTTCTTTTCTTGCTTAGTTAGCTTCAGTTCTCTCTACAGAGGAAAATTGGTTTTACCTGGAGTTAGATCACTCAATCTTCACTTCCGTTGCATTCTTTCTCTCTCTCTTGGATTACCAACTTTGCGTGTGTTTAGTCACTTCAGTCGTGTCCAGCTCCCTGCGACCCTATGGACTGTATAGCCTGCCAGGCTCCTCTGTCCTTGGGATTCTCCAGGCCAGAATACTGGAGTGGGTTGCCATGCCCTTCTTCTGGGGATCTTCCCAATCCAGGGATCGAATCCACGTCTCCTGTGTATCCTATATTGGCAGGCGGATTCTTTACTTCTGAACAAACGGGGAGGGCCACCAACTTTAGTCAATATCAATCAATTTCACAGTGTGGAGATCAGCGTATATCTCATCTACTCTTCTCTTCACAAAGTTTAACAACAGTGATAGTGTTTTATATCCTCTACTGGAACTAAATGTTTACATTTTTAAACAAAGACTCAAATTTCTAATTTTTATAATGTATCTATGGATTTCCTCTGTTCCCATCACTTCATGGCAAATAGATGGGGAAACAATGGAAACAGTGACGGATTTTATTTTCTCGGGCTCCAAAATCACTGAAGATGGTGAGTGCAGCCATGAAATTAAAAGATGTTTGCTCCTTGGAAGAAAAGCTAGGACAAACCTAGACAGCATATTAGAAAGCAGAACCATCACTTTGCTGACAAAGTTCCATATGGTCAAAGCTATAGCCTTTCCAGTAGTCGTGTACAGATGTGAGAATTGGACCATAAGGAAGCCTGAGCGCCAAAGAACTGATGCTTTCAAACTGTGGTGTGATTCTTGAGGGTCTCTTGGACTGCAAGAAAATCAAACCATTCAATTCTAAAGAAAATCAACCCTGAATATTCATTGGAAGGACTGATCCTGAAGCTGAAGCTCCAATACTCTGGCCACCTGATTGAAGAGCCAAATCATTGGAAAAGACTGAATCTGGGAAAGATTGAGGGCAAGAGGAGAAGCAGGCAACAGAGGATGAGATGGTTGAATGACATCACTGACTCAAGGGACATAGGTTTGAGCAAATTTTGGGAGACAGTGAAGGACAGAGAAGCCTGGCATGCTTCAGTCCTTGAGGTTGCAAACAGTTGAACATGACTGAGCAACTGAACGACAACAACAAAATGGATTTCCTCTATAAAAATGCAGGTACTAGACTTCCCTGGCGGTCCAGTGGTTAAGAATCCACTTGCCAATGCAGGGGACACAGGTTCAATCCCTGATCTAGGAGGATTCTACATGCCGTGGGGCAACTAAGCCCATGCAATGCAAGTACTGAAGCGCATGCTCTAGCAAGAGAAGCCACCACAACGAGAGGCTTGTGCACCACAAGGAGGAATAGCCCCTGCTTGCTGCAACTAGGGAAAGTCTGTGCACAGCAACAAAGATCCAGTGCAGCCGTAAGTAAATAATTTCTCAGTGTAGGTATTGATCCCCCTTCCCATTCCTCCATTTTTCTTCTCCCTTTTATTTTTGTCAGCAACACTTTACCACTAACAAAACTGTTAATACTTACAAGTCTTTACTTCAACCACAAAAAATTCTTTCCTGTTTTATCTCTCGGTTGACTTTAGAAGTTAATAGTCTATATTCTTCCTTCCCAAAGGGACAGCATGAAACAGTGGGGGCAAGGGGAAACTTTACATTGGAGAAACCTGGCCAACGTTACCTCAAACGGGTTATCAAGGTCAGTGATAGTGATGTCATGTTGATAGTATATACCAGTGATTTGATGTGACAAAAACAGCACTTGACCTTTGTGGTCTTCACTACAAAGCCCATAACCCTGGTATAATCATAAGAAAAACACCACACAAATCCCAAATAAAGGACATTGTACAAAATACCTGTCCAGTATTTTTCAAACTTGTCAAGGTCATCAGGAATAAGGAAAGTCAGAGAAACTATTACAGCCAAGAGGAGCCTAAAGAGACTTGATGACTAAATGTAATGTGGTATTCTGGATTGGATCTTGGAACAGAAGAAGACGTTAGATCAAAACTAAAGAAATCTGCACAAGATATGGATTTTAGTTAATGATGATGTATCAATACTCATTTATTAATTGTAACAAATTAATGGTATATAAGATGTTAATAATAGGGGAACTCTGAAGTGTCTTTACAATGTTTCTGTAAATCTAAAACTGTTCTAAAAAATAAATTTTATTAAAATATAATAAACACTGGAAGCAAGCCAATATACTGCATGTATTTTTTTGTAATCAATATAAACATTGTTCAATGTTAATATGCTAGGATGATATTTTCCATGGACCCAGTGTTATAACCCTTGGGTCTCTCAAATGAAGCTTATTTCCAGCATCAAGGAAAAATAGATTGCTTTTTCTTACAGTCTATTAACTGCTTAGATTCATGCCTCGTTGCAGTTTACTTCATATGTGGTCTTTGTTGTTCTGAATTTCCTTATCTCTCAAGTTTCTAATTGTCATTTTATTTTATATATTCTAGACTGTGGGATTTTCAGCCAATTCAACCATTAATCTTCCCCCTTTCTCTTTTTATCTTTTAGAAATTTGTTGAAATCTCCAGTCCATGAGTTTCTACTGATTCCAAACACCTACTTTGGGGCAGTACTTGTTTAATTTTATTTCAGCAGAGTAATGGTGGGAAGTAGGTACATACAGGCTCACTCTCCTGTCTTTAAAAAGAAACTTACTTTTAAAGAAACTTACTTTCATACAGTTTCATCAGTCCTTACTAAGAGCATACTAGCTAAGCTCTGGCTCAAAGAAATGAAAAGCATGTGAAATGGTACTCTGGCCAATACGCAGTCCTTTAGGGGAAATAAGTAGCCTTCCCTTCACAAGATATTTCTAGAAGAATATTGCTATGATCAATCCAGGGCTCTTATATTTGTTTTTAAAGAAACATGTGACTGTAAGAAAATGAATTCTTTTAAAAAGAAGGGTGTCAGGGTCTTTTTTTAGCAGACCCCTAGAAAAAGCACATGCTGCTTTGCACTGTCTTAAATGGGGCACGTGGTACTAAAAGAATTACAGAAGAGACTCACGGTGGTCAAATCTTGAAAAGCATTGGAGATCATCTAGTTCCAGTCCAAACCCCTGACTTTTCAGATGAGGACAAGGAGGCCTAATGAAGTTCAGGTACTTATCCAAGGTCACTCAGCTAATAAATAGAAGTAATAAGACTAGAAAATGAGTAAATCTAATCCAACGAGCTTTTTGACGCACCCCTTACCCTGAGTCTTGAATAGCTGTTTTCCGATTGTTTCTCTACAATCTCCCCCCCTCCAACCACATCCTTTCAGGAACTCTAAAAAGAGGTACAGAGAGAAGGGCAGGATGGAGTGGGAGGAGAAGAGGATTACAGCTGGGAAGGGGATCTGTTCCTACTTTTTTCCCAGAAATCTACTTGCCCTGGCTGGGATCAGTGAACAAAGCTCTGGGTATATTTTCTTCCCCCTCCACTCCTTTCCTTACCCCAAAACTGCCTGGGAGAGAGAAAGTATAGATGGCATGATCTGGCTCTAACTGTTTTACAAAATATGTGCTCTAGGCCTGAGAATGAATGATCATGCTCACAGAGGTAATGGATGTTCCTATTTACACAGTACACTATCCTCCCCAAAGTTTTCTTATTTGTCTATGTTCCTGCCGATATGAATGACTAAGAGAAGAAAGGTCATAATGGTATGACATTTAGTTTGGTAATTAATATGAGGTAAAAGGAATTTTTTCATACCCTTTCATTTCTTTGATGTTTTTTGATTCAGGAAACTGGAGAGGAGAAAAAAATGTTCTTAGTACATTTGACTGTTTACTTAATTTTTAAAGCACAAAGTGCTGAGAAAGAGGTCCTACAGCTGTCTACTGTAACTCTACTCAGACATTTCCCCCTGGGGCAACTGTTAGAGAACCTCAGGAGGATGGAACCGGAGAGCCTAATAGCAAAGCCAGATTGGACCATCAAAAGCCATGACACTGATGTACTATCACCATCCCTCTGAATTCCACATTGAGAGTGCATTGCTCCTCAGCTGGAGCCAGCTCTGTGAGGCACTGAGACCTCACCTCCACATGCCTCCACTGATTCTCATTAACTTATCTGAAAATGAAGGACAACAGCTGTGACTCAGCAAACTCTCTTATTTATGAGGTACGGCCCTCGTCTCCCATAGCAACGTCTCTTTCCTTCCAGATTCTTGTCTTTTGAGCTGTACCTTGCCAGAGACATAGAACGGTCAATACTAGAATCTTCTAATTTTTTGCTTAAGAATATTGGCAAATGTGACTTCAAAAATTAAGTTTCTACTTTGAAAAAGTTATTTTTGAGGCTAAAATGAAATATTTAAAAATCTCAAAAGTTTACCCTCAAAACTAATGAATACCTAAATAAGGATGATGACACAGATCATTGTCATATATAAAAGCTTTTATATGACATTATATAAAAGCTATTTAAAAATAAAGACTGTATGTTTGAGATGCAATAGCTGGTTATTATAAACCCACAAATAGCATGGAACATTAATGTTCTACGTGTGAAATATTGGCATTAAAAATATTGGGTGACACATTAGGAAATCAGAGCATAGATTGGGTAGTGAATAATATTAGGGTGCAACAATTTAAATACATGGTAAAGTTAATGTTATTGATGGTGTACAATACATCTCTTAATGCACAGAAGGAAACACAGAGAATGAGTGAAGTGTGGGCAGTAGTCAAGGTATCCAGGCACATATCATCTGGGATTTGGATCTGTAGTAAGTTGAACTTGAATTGTTTATTCATCTACAAAGAGGGAATAAAAATTATGACCAATTCATAGGGTCATGGTTGTGAGTATTAAATAAAATAAGCCATTTAGCACAGTGTCTGACATAGTAAGTACTCATTATATGTTTTCATTATTGCTCTTGGCGTACTTTTGTAGATTACTCATTGAGGGAAAAAAATAATTCTGAAATAAATGTTAATCAGATATCTGATACATTCATTTTTCCTTGCATTTAAGTCCCTTTTTTAAAAAAAGAATTTAAGATGGCATTTAAATTTCAGAGTCACTGCATGAGGGCACATAAATACAGCAAATTCTGTTACCCAAAACAATAAGAAAAAGGGGTGTTTTGATTAATACAATACTCTGATTAACATAGTTAACCATTTCCAAGGAATTAAAATATTGTATGCACTCAATACAAAAACAACACTAACCACCATTTAATTTCTCTCACTCACTCTCTCTCTCTCTCTCTGATGTTAAAAAAATAATTTGTAATTCGTGAACTTTATGTAAAGTTAAAAACTTTTGCTCTTTGGAAAACACCATTAAGAAAATAAAAAAGGCAAGCCACAGGCTGGAAATAAAAAAATTCTGAAGCACATATCTAACAAAGGACATGTATTTAGAATATATAAGTAACTCTTACAATGAAGTAAGAAGACAACCTAATTATTTTAAATGGGCAACATATTTCAAGAGTTGTAACATAAAATAAGATCTATAAATGATTAATGCTTGTGAAAAGATACTCAACACCATCAGAAAGTCAGAGAAATGCAAGTCAAGACCACAATGATATACTATGACACTTCCAATAGAATGGCTAAAATTAGAAAAAATAACAAGTCAAATATTGGCAAAAATATAGGTAGCTGAAACTCTACCACACTGATGGTAAGAATGTAAAGTGGTACAACCACTTTGAAAAACAGTTTGCACTTTTTTTTAATAAAGTTCGTACCCTAAAAAATGAAAACAAATGTCTACACTAGGACTTTTACGTAGTTCATATAACTTTGTTCATAATATCCAAACATTGGAAACAATTTGTTCATCAGCAAATGAATGGAAAAGCAGATTGTGGTATATTCATATAATGAAATAATACTCAGCAATATAAAGAGAAGAACTCATGATACAGGCAACTACATGAATGAAACTCAAAAATATTATGCTAAATGAAAGAAGCCAGATTTAAAAAAATACATAGCATATAAGGCCATCTATAAAAAACTCTAGAAAATATAACATAATCTATAGCAACAGAAGGCAGAGCAACAATTGCCCAGAGCCAGGGTGGAGGTGGAATGTGAGGAAGTCTTTTGAGGTGATAGAAGTGTTCTATAGTTTGATTGTAGTTTTGGTTACATAGGTGGATTCTTTTGTAAAAATTCACAGAATTGTCCACTTTTAATGAGTTTATTGTATACAAATTGTATTTCAATAAAGTTAATTTTAGAAAGGGTAATACAGTTAATCTCTAAAAAATAATCAGAGAACTACTAAGATGTCATTGCAGAATTTATAATTACAAAGAAAAGGAAGAAACTAAACATTAATCAACAGATATTTAGTAAAAATCAAAAGAAACTAAGTATAGGAACTGTGCAAGCATTAAAATATTGAGATAGTGTTGTATTTTTGATATGGACATTTATGACTAAAAATGAAAAGGTAGGTTACTCAACAGTATGCAGAGTATGATCTAATTTACACAAATATATTCTATATACACATTTGTGTGTATGAAAATTTCCTAGGGAGTTACACTATTGAGTGTTTTACTAGGAGGTTAACTATGGGATGAGACATTTACAAGGGGATTTTCCACTTTCCCATTTTTCAATGTTGAATCTTTATAGTAAGCTAATTTTACATGCATAATCAGCAGAAACAATAGTGATACTTCCATTGGGAAAAGCAAAAGGCATTTGGGGATGGCCTGGAACTTTCAGGGCATCATTATGAACACCAATCATACTGTCTCCTCCAAGTAAGGAAATGCTGGCTAAAGGGAGGTTTCTAGATAACCGGACACCGATAGGCATGGATTTTACTATATGTTAGGAAGCGAAATATTCTGCTCTGTTCTTCCACCAATAAGCCAAATAAAACATGTCATTGAATTTATCGAAGGGAAAATATGATGACCAAACTTGGCAAAGTAAAAGGTTTCCAACCTAATCACTTTTCTATTGCTCTAAAGGAATCAATCAGCTATGCATAAGAGCATCTGCCTCTGCCACCCTTCATGATGACTCGCTCCGACAGTAAAACTGAAAAAGAGCTGAACACTTAAGCACAACTTTCTCTGCCGATCCTTGGAGTCCTCTTGAGAAAACGAACATTTTAACAACTCTAAATGCTCAGACAAAACATCCAAGATTCCCCTTACATAACAGACAATGTCACGGCAATCCCAAAAAACACAACTTAGCATAGCAGTGTTCTCAGAACAGGATTTCAAAACCCTACCGTCTCTCAGCTCTGCAATTAAATATATTCTTGCTGCTCCCCATAGTTCCCCAAGTCTAGATACTATAATTACCATGACAGTTTCTCCAATGTCCTAATTAACAGAGAACAACAAGCCCTGGAAGAAGAAAGCCAGGACCCCAGGACTTTGATTCAGCAGTCATATCCCCAATGCCAGTGAGGGAATTAGTCAAGTAGAGAACAGAGTGATTCATCTGTTTCTTCTCTTCCATATCTCCCTTCGATTATCCTTCCTGTATTCCTCTTGAAAGATCATGTCAAAACTTTGCTTCTACTTCTGCTGCTCCCCTGTATAATCTTCCTACTCCCTGTGGCTTTGCACATACTATAGAATTCTGCTGGACCAGAACATTCCACTTTGAGGTATGTTTTGGAAAACTTTGCTTTATGACTATCTTATGCGTTTTTGTTGTTTTTTTTTTTTTTTTCCACTATACTTCAGGATATTTCTTTCTTGACAACCTAAATGTGAGCAACCTGACCCTACTCAAATAGGGCCCCCAGTGTCCAATCTAGGACAGAAGGCCCGGGAAAAGAGGCATCTGCGCAGCCGCTCTTGCCCTCTCCTCCTGCTCCTGCGGGGCACCTGGTGAGCTCAGCAGCAGCCCGCTGTCCTTGGCCCAGCGCCCCGCCCTCATTCAGCTACCTCCGCAGTGAGTCAGGGAGTTCCAGGAGTGCCCTCAGGAGGCTCTGCCCAAGGTCAGGGCCGTGTTTCACACAAAGAGCCTGATATTTACCCACAGCCACAGGAAGTTTAGTTAGGAGCCGAAATTCCCAGCAGTTCAGTTTTGTTGCCTGAACTGTCCAGCCCTTCTAGGCAACTCACACCCAATATCTCATTACTTCTGCTTACTCACTGCCACCTTCTCTTTTCAACTCTTTTTTTTTTTTCATTTTATTTATTTTTACTTATCATTGTATTATGTTTTGGGCTTCCCCGGTGACTCAGTGGTAAAGAATCCATCTGTAACACAGGAGACACTGGTTCAATCCATGGGTCAGGAAGATCCCCTGAAGGAGGGCATGGCAACCCACTCCAGTATTCTTGACTGGAAAATCCCATGGACAGAGGAGCCTGGAGGACTATAGTCCATGGGGTCACAAAGAGTCAGACAGGACAGAAGTGACTGAGCACTCACAGGTTATGTTATGTTTTGTGTGCATGTTATGTTTTGTCTTTTTTTAACTTTTTTATTGTACTGGGATATAGCCAATTAACAACGTTACGATAGTGAAGGTGAACAGCAAAGAGACTCACCCATATGTAAATATGTATCAGTTCTCCCCCAAACTCCCCTCCCATCCAGGCTGATGCAGAACATTGAGCAAATCAACTTTTTTCTAAAAAACGTTCCTGTCTACTTTTCTCTTTGTCTTTAAAGAAAGGTAAAGAGGTTAGTGGTAAAAAGGGGGCCATCAGGAGGAGAGACTCCGAACATGTAGAAGAAAAGCGTTCCTGTGCTCTCAGTTACTCATTTTACACACATGTGCACACGCATGCACACACACACACACTCATGAAGCACCCAGAGTCTTATGAGACCTGAATGTAGGACTCCTGGCTAGCCATCCCAGTCACCCCTTCACACAGTGGGGAGCAGGAGATTCCTGTCCCTGGCACTCTCCATCCATTATTTGTTCCCTGTCACTGTTCTCTTTTTAAATGACTAGCCTTTTTGAGAAGCCAAATGGGTCAAAATGTCTTGAGGCTATCCCTTTCTGATAATAATATCATTAGTATAATATTTAAGTTTACAAAGCCCTTTCTACTACACATCATTCTGGTTAAGCCTCACCACAACCCTGTGAAATAGGTTTCAGTATTATCCTTCTATTTACAGACAAAGAAACCTGAGTGCTGCTGGTCGGGCTAAGTGTCACATGATTACACTGGACTCAGTCTAAACGCAAGTCCCAGAGTCTACGTTACCTAACACGTGATTCTGGTATAAACCACCCTGGCCATAGGCCCCCCGGATCAGGCAGATTGTGTGAGGCTGGCGTCTGTGCATCAGTGGCCACTGAGTGGACTGAGGTGGGCCCCTGGCCTGAGGCCGCCTGTTCATTAGCTGCCAAATGGCTTGTGGCGATGCCGTTGGCAAAGAATTCTACCCAAAGGGGCGAAGTCAATGAGCAAAGTCATTTGGACTGCTCTTTCTGGCATTTGGATTGAGGAACTGGCCTGTTAATAAAGAGAAAAAAATAGAGCAGACATATCTTGGAAGAAAGGGAGAGAAATCACGAGAGATAGATGGGACAAATCATGAGAGAGACAAAAAGAACAGCCAGTTCCTGTAGCTGACTCAACCCTTGATCAGCTTTCTGGTTCCAGTTTCACATACGTGATAAATCCTCTCTTTCTAAGTTGGCCTCCATGTTTCTCTCTCCTGAAAACAAAGGGAGCCTTTCCACTTCGCACCCTGCACTGATCTTTGCTGTCTTATCCCAAAGCAGTGGCCCCTATAAGGTACCCAAAAGGAGGAGAAGAGGGGCAAGTGGGTCTTTCAAATCCCCCTATAGAAGGTGGCTGTCCTTATTTCCAGACTGCTGTTCACAAGTCCAGGATCCGGCCAAACAAATAAACTCAGTTCACTGCAGTCTCTCCAGTCCAGCTGGTGCGGCAGACAACATACACAACACACTACTGAATCCAGGCTAGTCTGGCTCTTTGAAGATCACCTTCACAGAGATCGACATTTCTGAATCAGAGAAAGTAATCTATGATAAGGTCGATATGTAGCTTTGATGTACAAACTCTGGGATTGTATTCCAGCGGGCAAATAAAAGGGCAGATTTTTTCCAGTAAGAAAATCCTTTTGAAATTATACTGCAGAGGAATGTGATCGCCTTGGAAAATCTGCTTTGTAAATACTTCCCTGTAATTAAAAGATGTAATATTTGGACAAAAGGAGATATCTGGAGGAGTTTTCTGTCTTAAAGAAAGACTTCCCTCCGAAGGATATGTTTCCCACTTCTGGAGATCTTACAAAAGGAAGTATAATCTGACGCACTACCTAAAACTTGTTTTTGTACCCTCACCTTTTTATCCTCTTCACTTTTTTCCCCCCTACTTTTCCTTCAGCTATTATTTTCTAAAGTTAATCTGCATCATCTTTATTGTGTTCAGACTTCGGGGTGGAGCCACTCCCTGAATACTTTTTACCTGTTTTAACCTGAAGCCCTGGAATACCAGAGCCCCAGGTGCTTAAATTAAGACATTTCAAAAGGCAGCTGGCTCTGCAATCCCAAGAATCATAGTCCAAACAAATATGATTCAGCTTGAATCACAGCTTAAACACATTGCAGGGATGTGGTTAGTAGCACAATAAAGAGGAGAAATACCTGAAACACCTTAGTCTGAGAGAGTCCCTAGCCTCTCAGAACAGTTAAGTCAGGGCACCGGCAGGGCCAATATAGCAGCTTGACATGAGCCATGAGAGGAAACAGGCCCTTACTTCACAATTCCGCATCCCTAGCAAGTGACTGGGATTTCCCAGGTACCTCAGATGGTAAAGAATTTGCCTGCAATGCAGGAGACCCGTGTTCAATCCCTGGATTGGGAAGTTTCTTTGGAGAAAGGAATGGCAACCCACTCCAGTGTTCTTGCCTGGAGAATTCCAAGAACAGAGGAGCCTGGCAGGCTACAGTCCATGGAGTCGCAAAGAGCTGGACACAACTAAGTGACTAACACAAGTACAAGGAAGGGACTGGGGGTTCCCAGGTGGCACTAGTGGGAAAAAAAACCTGCCTGCCAATGCAGGAGACACAGGAGAGGAAGGTTCAATCCCTGGGTTGGGAAGATTCCCTGGAGAAGGGCGTGGCAACTCACTCCAGTATTCCTGCCTGGAGAATCCCATGGACCAAAGAACTTGGCCGGCTATAGTCTGGCAAAGAGTCAGACACAACTGAAGTGACTTAGCAGGCACACGTGCAGAGAAGACTTTCCTTCCTGTACTCACAAGATTGCCGCTATGCTTCCAGTTCATTCATTTTGATTCAAGGCAAGAAAGAAGAAGACGATGTGGGGAAAGGGGAAAAAACCAATCTGTCCCTTTAAAAATGTTCTTCAGGAAAGCCCACCCAGTGATGTCTGCTTATTGGCCAGAACTGGACCATGTGACCAACCATCCCTGCAAAGGAGTCTGGGTAAAAACATAGTGTGATTTTTATGGCTTTAGTAGTAGAGGGCAATAAGGAAAGAGGCTTTGGATAAGCCAACCTGCAGTGTCTGCCACAGAGTAGCAGGGAAGAGGAAGTGCCCTAACTCACCCGCTGAGATAGGAAAATTTCAGGCTTATCCTCTCAAATGTACAAATCCCATTCTAGATGAGACAGTGTGGAAGTGGCTCTCTGGTTAGCGCTCAGAGTTCTAGCTGAACAATTTGTTTATGACCAGGCAGAGAAAATATGCCTTCAGAGAAAGAATCTACAAGGAGAAAGGCATTATCTGAACTGGAGATGGCCTGACTGAAGAGAGCTTTGCATACCTCTGCTCAGATGACTGTTACTTGATTCTTCAAGTCTCAGTAAGTATAGCAATTTCTCCAGAGGCCTAGCCTAATTTCCTATACTAAATCATATCATTTAGATTTTGCTAAATACTCCCAGGTAACCTTGAAGTTATCTCTCTTAGTATCTTTCTCTTTCATTTGCAAGGCTTTTTTGAGACTTTTCCCACTAGACATGGAAGTTTTAAGAGGGTAAAGTCCATGTCTCTCTTGTTTGCCAATATTTCCTAAGCACTGAGCACAATGTCTGGCATGCAACAAGTGCTCAATAAAATTGTATTAAATGAAATTAAACTGATTTGGCTCTGCTACAAATATTATGGTCCTTTATAAGTTATCACATTTATGATTATATAATTATTTGTGTGATTATCTGTTTAAAATTTGTTTTTCCTACTAAACTATTAGCCCCATGGGAGCAGGGAGTGAGTCAGTTTGGTTCGCTGATATATTGCCAGCATCTTTTATACTGCCTGATATATAGATGTGGGTTTGGATGTTTAATAAATTGTTGAATGAACAGTTACTTTTGTGAAGAAAGGTAACCTCTCTGACCCTCAGTTTCTTAATCTCTGATGATAACCCTGTAAATTACCATGATGATTAAATGCCTGGCATCTGTAGAACTCAAAAGTAATCATTCCTTTCCTCCCCGTTTTGAATTCATAGACTGAATCTCTGGGGTTTGCCAGAAGGATGAAAAAGTAGAACAGGGAATTCAAGGAACTTAACTGGGATTTGGGCCCAGTGATTTTAATCTGCAAAAGGTCAGTGACAGAAATAAGGAGGTATATTAGTTTGCTAGGACTGCCTACCACAGACTGGGTGACTTAAATGCAGAAATTTATTTTCTCACAGTTCTAGAGGTTAGAATTCCAAGATCAAGTTGTCAGCAGCATTTGTTTCTTCTGAAGCTTCTCTCCTTGGCTTCTTTCTCTGTCTTCACATAGTTTTCTCTCTGTGCATGTCTGGGACCTAACCTCCTCTTCTCACAGGACACCAATTATATAGGACTAGGGCTCACCCCAGTGACCTCATTCAACTTTAATTATCAATTCTAAGACCCTATATGCAAGTACATTCACATTCTGAGGTACTAAGGGTTTGGGCTTAACATATGTATTTTGGGAGGACACAGTTGGTCCATAACAGGGGACATTGGAAAATCTGCTACCACTCTTCTCTCAGTTCAAAAAATATCTTATGCACAACCCTCTGGTGGAGGTTGGTCGTGGTGGTTTAGTCGCTAAGTTGTACCCAGCTCTTGGGACCCCATGGACTCTAGCTTGCCAGGCTCCTCTGTCCATGGGAATTCCTAGGTAAGAATATGTAGTGGGTTGCCATTTCCTTCTCCAGAGGATCTTCCGGACCCAGGGATTGAACCCAGGTCTCCTGCACTAGCAGGAGGATTCTTTACCTCTGAGCCACCAGGGAAGCCCTCTGGTGAAGGATAATAAGATTTAAAATGCAGGCAGCCTGCTGAAAGAGTGGTCTACTGATCATTCACACCTTAATATGAATTCCTTCATTAAGTGGAATGGTTTCCTACTAACAATATGAAATCAGTGACACAGGTGAGAGAGGAGATGCCAGTAATTTTGCTTCATGCGTCTCTAGTAGGAAGGGTAGAACTGGCTGGGAAGGGCAGAGCTGGGGAGTCCTAGGAATAGTGATAAATAAAACTTATTAGACATATACCATGTGTCATGCTAAGAATTAGTGATGTTAGCCCATTTCTTCTATTTATTCCTGACATTAACTCTGTGAAGTAGATAGATTATTATCATCATCATTTCACAGTGAAGGAAGCAGAATGATGAGGTCAGAACAAGAATCTGAATCCAAGTCTGACTGAGGTCGAAACCTTCACTTCTATGCTTAGACTGGGGACAATTTTCAGCAGGAGAATGTAGGGAGAATAGGAATGCCAACAAAAGGTAAGAGTACAGCAAAAACAAAGTTCTCCTGCCTTATAATTTTCCAAAAATAAAAATTATAATTGAATGCATCAATTAGGCCTTTGTCCTAGAGGTTGCGTGGGCTGGGAATATAGATGTCAAACGCCCTGTGATTTACCTCTGTGCCCCAAGACACTAGCCCAGCTTCACAGGTGCAACTCTTATCTATGCAGGAAGGGCTGGACTCGCTGGGTGTTTCCCATTTTGGACAGCTTGTGGAAACAAATCCTATACTTAAACTACTCCATGAGTCAGGACTTTCTCTAGGGCAGTGTTTCTCCACACAGTCAGACCCCACACTTCTTTCTTACAATATTTTGTAACATGTCCTTTGTGAACATGGAATTAAATTCTTACGTGATAAAACCCACCTACATATAATTACAGAAAAAAAAAAACACTACCTACGGTGACCAGCAATCCTGGTTTATCCAGGATTGGGGTTTTCTGGGACACTAGATTTTTAGCACTAAGCCTTGTGTATGATATATAGGAAAAATAAAAGGTGAGGAATTAAAAATAAATGACGTGCATTAGAAACCTTTGCCTGGACCACGTTACATTAGAAGACATACTGAAGTAGTCATTTGCTTTCACTCACTTACAATGGATGAATTGAGAAACAAGAGAATGCATTTCATATGTCTCTGCTAGGTTAGAAATGCTGGATTTTAAGTCTGCTGATAGGAATGTCCGATCTCCTCTTACATATTTGCCCATGACAGTTACAAAGGCAGATTGATACAGCTGTGTCATTCCAGTGACTCAAATACCATGAGCAGCAAGTGTTAGAGTAGCTATTGTAATTTTTCTGAAACGGTGACCATTTCTTGATAAAGTTCCAAATAAAACAGAATATGATATTCCCTCCATTTAGTTGGTGATTGAATTTCTAGTTGCTTCCCCCATACCAATAAATTCTCTGACACCACCTGGGTACCTTGCAATTCAGCTCAATTCTGGCACTAAATGAAGTTAGCACAGACCCCACAGGTTAAGGGCTCAGTCTAACAACACTGTCCTGACCCCAACTTGAGATGCCAGTTGAAACTATTGGGTCCCACAGTTGCAATAGAAGGTCCCAAGTTTACCCATACTTCTGTGTGACTTGTTTACAAATCAGAGATCCTCAAGATCCTTTCCTTGGATTAGATAATCTGCTAGAACTGTTCACAGAATATAGGAAAATACTCCTGTTTACTGGTTTACTTTATAATAAAGCATATGATAAAGGATACTGTTGAATATCTAGATGAAGAGATACAGGGCAATGTGTGTGAGAAGGGGTGTGGAGTATTCCATGCACTCTTGGGGTACATCACTCACTCTACATGGCCCCTTCATGTGTTCACCAACCTAGATGTTCTCCAAACCCTATACATTGGGGATTTTTATGGAAGTTTAATCACATGTGCCTCATCAGTCATTAATTCAATCTCCATTTTCCCTTCCCTTCTCAAAGGATGGGGGATGTGGCCAAAAGTTCTAAGTCTCTAATCATGGCTCGATCTTTCTGGTGACCAGTCACCATCATGAAGCTATCCAGAAGCCCATCAAGTACCACCTCACTAGAACAAAACACTCCTAGGACCTAGGAAATCCCAAGGAACTTGAGAGCTCTGTGTCAGAAATCATCAGGGTCAGAGACCAATTATTAGAACAAGAATGCTCCTAGTGCTTTTATCATTTAGGAATTTACAAAGGCTTTAGGAGCTCTGTGCCAGGAGCTAAAACCAATTATATATTTGCTATTATTTCACAGCTTCCTATGCATTTGCAAAGAGAATTAAGTATTAGGTTTGGAGGTTATAAACAGCTTTTCACCACGTGAACATTGATCTGGCAGGACATTAGAGAATTACCCATGATGAGGGACGGTTCTTTGTAGTGTGAGGCATCTCACCTATTGAAGCTTGCCTCTCCTCCTTGGTCCCCACCCACTGAATACCAGTAGAGCCCAATCACAAATTTCCAAAAAGCCCTAGTTGAGACCGCTTCCCTAGGGCATCATCACAGAGATGAGGGATCCCCAAGTGCTAATAAAACTGATGACCTACACGTTGTTATTCAGTTGTTAAGTCATATCCAACTCTTTGTGACCCCAGGAACTGCAGCATGCCAGGCTTCCCTGTCCTTCACCATCTCCTGGAGTTTGTTCAAACCCATGTCCTTTGAGTTGGTGATGCCATTCAACTATCTCATCCTCTGTTGCCTCCTTCCCCCACCTCCCCTAAATCTTTCCCAGCATTGGGCTCTTCTCCAATGAGTTGGCTCTTCACATCAGGTGGCCAAATAATTGGAGCTTCAGCATCAGTCCTTCCAATGAATATTCAGGGTTGACTTCCTTTAGGATTGACTGTTTGATCTCTTTGCTGACCAAGGGACTCTCTACAGTCTTCTCCAGCACCACAGTTCAAAAGCATCGATTCTTTGGTGCTCAGCCTTCTTTATAGTCCAACTCTCACATTCATACATGACTACCAGAAAAGCGATAGCTTTGACTAGATGGACCTTTGTCGGAAAAGTGATGTCTCTGCTTTTTAAGATGCTGTGTAGGTTTGCATAGCTTTTCTTCCAAGGAGTGGTGATAACAACTTCCTTGTAGGGTATTGTAATTAATTAACATGAAATAATATATGAAAATATCTAACAAGGCCCATAATAATTAAATCAATGAATGGTAATATTGCAACTTTATTATGGTGCTTGTATATCCCCAAACCTACCCCATTCTGAGAACCATGAGGCTTTCTATTCCCTCTGCTTGGAATGATCTTTCTCAATCTGGTTCCTTATCATCGAAGTCTTAGCTCAGAATATCTCTTATTAGAGAAGAGTTTCATCACCACCAGTGTATAGTAACAGATCCCATCCCTTCTTGTACCCTGTCACATGACCTTGTTTATTTCATTCACAGTGATGATGACAGTGAAATTACCATGTTCACTTGTTTCTCATCTCTTTCTTCCCACTCGAGTATAAATTTGGTTAGACCAGGGGCTTGTCTGTCTCACTCACTGCTTTGTCACCAACATCTAGAAGAGGGCGAGGCTCAAAGCAAAGCCCTCAGTAAATACTGACTGAATGAGTGACCAGTGTAATTGTTAAGCCAACACAGACATGGCTTCAGGTTGAAACTGATCTAGTTGAAAAGACCTTAGAAGTAAAAGGTGGCCCTCAAGATCTTTGGTTTAGCCTCTGGAATCTCCCCTTGATACAGATAAGGCAAGGAAGGAGAGTCCTTCATAGTGTGGACAAGTTAAGACCTGACCACATCAAATCAACCTATGAGCAGCTGAGCATAAGGAGTATGGTAAACAACTGCTCACATATTTAGCCTTGTATACCCAGGAACATAACATCTTTTCATTCCTTACAGGAATCTGGATAATTAATGTACAGAGAAGTGAAACAGGAGCAGAACTGGACCAAGGGCTAAGAAGTTGGTACCTAGATCATGGTAGTGCAAAAAAAAAAAAAAAAGTGTTAAAAGGCTGATGGGAAAAGGCAGAGACTGGAAATGCCCATTCAGAGGACCAATTAAAACCCTGAGGCTGCAAGGGCTAAACAAGCCTCATTTGTCTAACATTAACTTTGACAAGCCCCTGGAGAACTGAAATTTATTAAGAAATACATAAAAAGGCAGTTTCTGTATGCAATTCAAAGAAGAAATTAACTGTTTCCAGCCAATCTTACTCCTGGATTTACCGTGAGGTGCTTGGAGGGCCCTGTTCTTTCATGATGGTAGGATCTCTGGATCTTTGCAGACTCTGGGCTACCAAAAAGCTACTTCTTATAGAGAAAAGCCCATCTAAACAGAAAGCAGGATGTCTTAATCCTCTCCAATTCTGTTTTTATTTTTTCCCTTAAGGATTTAGATACAGGGAATATTACTGTGGGAAAAGGCATGGGAATGAGCAAGAAGTTTGGAGTCAGGGGGACAAAGATTTGAAATCTACCCACTAATGATTATTAACTGAAACCTTAGACTATTTCCATAACATGCCGGTACTCACTTGTCCATTTTTAACATAGAGTCAATACTACTGCGAGAGGGTTCAGATAAGGACTAAAAAAAATTGCAAGCTATATAAAATGCTTAGCATACTTTTCAGGGGCTGCACACCAAGGATTTATTTCCTCACCACTTAGTGGGAGGGCGACAATTACCTCTAAGTGAGGGAACATGATGAAGGAGAGCTTCCCACAGCTCAGCTTCTAAAGGAAGATAGAAAAGCAAAGGCAAGGGGGAGGATGCAAAAATGACTAATAGAGGAAGAGGTCACAGTTGAACTACCAAGTAAGCTAAAATTACCTTGGTTCATAATCAGTGAGAGGAGGCCCCAGTACAGCTTAGTGAGGCTGCTTGGGTTTTATATGCAGAAAACCAGACTTCCTCTCCCAGCTCTGCTGCTTGCTGGGGAGCTGGGGCAAGTCATTTCCCTTCTCAGTTCTTATAGGGTAAATGTAGTTAATAATACCTGCCTTTTAGGTTTATTGTGAGAATGTACTGAGATGCAAGAGTCCCAGTAAGACTCTTAAACATAGTAGCTCTTCTCAACCAGCTGAGAGCAGCTGAGTCAGCAACTGATGAGCAGGACTGATGAACAAGAACTTCAGTTACTTAGCATTTCAGTCAGTACAGGTTACATTAGGCTGTGTTACAAGTAGCTCTGTATTTTCAGTGACTTAAATTTTAAGATTTATTTCTTCATTCATCCTGCTCTTTATCATAGCCAGAAGCTCTATCCCACACTACTGCATCTTCACTCCAGGTCCTAGGCTAACAGAGCAGCCACCAGCAGGAATATGCTGGCTGTCGTGACAGGAAAAAAGATAAAATGGCAAAGCATCATCACTTTTAAAGCTTCCGTTCAACGTCATCAGTCAAAGCAAGTCACATCGTAGTATCTTCAAGTGGGCGGGAAAGTACAACCCACCATATGTCAGGAAGGAAAGAGAAGAGGAATATTGGTGAACAGCCCTAATGACTATCATAGTTAGAGAGCAAAAACTTCAAAAAGATTTAATTATCTCTTTTCCCAAAGAAAGACTTGCCACAAATTAGCTTGTTGAGAATTGGCACGTTTCCAAAGGTATGTTTCTCTTTTCTTGATGAAAATAAATTATCAGCAAATAGTCTTGCTGAATTGTTGCACTTTTTACAAAATTTTCTGTTGCTATGCCTACCGCTGAATTTAACTGCCCTAAATTAATAGCTATAGTCCTTTTTTACTGTAGTGGAGAAGACTATCTTTTCTTCACCCATGCATCTCTCTTCTCTCCCATTAATAAAAGTATATCTACGTTACACTCTTCCTAATCATGTTTTGAAACCCCAGATTTCTGGTGGCACCAAAAACATAGAACACTCTATCAGAAACCATGAGTTTGAAACAGTCAATGTTTGTAGGTGCCTTTCCCACTATGAGTTTGTTCTGTTTTCTTGTGACTCAGAAGTGCAGGAAAATGTTGCTTCCTTTCCAATTTATAATATACAGGGTATGTATAAGATCTTTTTTCTGTAGGGAGCCTTCCTAAAATTTGGGAAGTGTATTCATTACTTACTGCTGCATAACAAATTACCCCAATACTTAGTGATGTCAGAGAACAATGACATCTATATTTTCACAGTCTCTATGAGTCTGAAATTTTGGAGCAACTTAGTTGGCAGTTTGGGCTCAAAGTCTTTCATGAGGCTGCAGTCATCTGAAGACTTCAGAGAGGTTAGCTGGTCTGCTTCCAAGACAGCACCAATGACTCACTTCCAAGTTACTTCCAAGACTCACTTATATGGCTAAAAAGTTGGTGCTGGCTGTTAATAGGAGGCCTTAATTCCTTCCTACATATGGCTTTTCTACATGACCCCCCCGAGCAAATGATCCAAGGGAGATGAAGACAGAGGTTACCATGTTTTTTATGACTGAAGATCAGAGTCACTCACTGCCACTTCTGCAGTATTCTATTGTGCATACAGGACAGCAGAGAGGGCATTATACACAGGAGTGAATACTGGGAGACAGGGGTCACTGGAGACTGACTTGGAGGCTGGCTACCACAGGAAGCAAGACAAGCATTCTCTCAATTTACTTGAAGTCCACCACAAATATAAAAACAAAATTACAGGATAAATGCTATGAAGATAAGGATTTTTTTCTACTTGTTGTGTTTACACTTTTGGATATTACCTAACACAAAATACTCTCAATAAATGTTTGTATAATGAATGCCTGTGTAAGAAGAAATATTGGGAAACTTTTTTATTTTAAAGTGTCTTGGTAAACATTACAAGCACTCTATTTTTCTAGTTTCAATTAAGGCAGACAAATGCCTTGCATACGTGATCTGTGGTGCCTTATCACAATGTCGATATGAAACATTGAAAGAAGAAAAAGTCTCATCAAGTCCAGTACAAGATGGCTCAAATGCATCAGCTTTTAGAAGCATGATTTCATCAGAGAAACAGTGTAGCCCAGTGAATAGACTCTGGGTTAAAAATCAGGAAAGCTCCGATGTTGTCTAGGTCCTGCCACTGTCTAGGTCCTGGTACTCTGGGCAAATCACTTCATGTCTCTGGGCCACAGTCTCCTTACTTAATAAGGGCAGAGGTCTGGACTAAATGATATCAAAGATACTTCTAGAATCAACATTCTGACACTGTTTGACCTCAACTTGAATTTCATCATACATTTAAAACCAGGCCTTTAAGAAATTATTTCTGATCAAATTTATTGATTAGATTGTTCTTCAGTATGCAGCAGGTTTATCTCCTGGAGGAGGGCATGGCAACCCACTCCAGTATTCTTGCCTGGAAAATGCCATGGACAGAGGAGCCTGGCATACAGTCCATAGGGTCGCACAGAGTCAAACACTACTGAAGCAACTTAGCATGCATACATGCATGAGGCCAAAATGTATACACAGGTCTGGTTTGGCTTAAGGTCTGTAGGATGAGTTAAGTTTATTTGTATAAAGATTCCAGAAGCCTCCTGGGAAAGAATTTACTCTAGTGGAAGTGAGAGTTTTGCTCAAAAACAATGTCTTAAGAATTGGAAAGAGAAGGCAACTTTAAAACAGCCCCATTTCTACCTATCAAATTATTTCCCAGTTCCTGTTTCCTGATGTCTGAGTACCCAAAAGATGGAGCTGGAAATAAAATGGATGCATTAAAGCCTGCAGTAGTTTGAACACAGAGAATTTTTTCATATGTCACCTAGAACTGAACACAGGACTCCAAGAGTGGTCTGACCACAAAGGAAGTGAATGTAAACTTTCCTTTATCTGGAGCACTATGAAGTTACAATTTTACCATGGAAGGGTACATCATGTCAACCCCTGATTCACAGTGAGTTGACAATAATCACAACTTCACATTGTGTTGTAGTAACCACATCTTCACTTGAACTTCCTATTAAACATGATCTTGCTAGAATCACTCCATTGTTCTTCCCAGCCCAGGTCCTGTTGGATCCTGCTTTATATTGCTTATACACTGGTGGTATTTCAGTTAGCATCCAAAACCTCCTCACTCTTCCCTCTCCTTGGTCTCCTGCTACAGCTCCCCACGGCCAGACCCAAACATAAGTCATAGGAGTCCATTGGAGAGTCCACACAAATCAGCCTCTACTGCGAGTGGAGGGTGGAGAGTGGATCTGGAGAAGCAAGGGCAAGATATCTAGCACAAGTGGTCTTTTACTGGGTAACCCAAGAAACGTAGACCATCCAAGGACCATGAATTTCCATTTTGTACAGTCACTGGAAAACTTTCACTTAATGTGAATCAATTAGTCTGGCGGCTCACGCAATAAAGAATCTGCCTGCAATGCAGGAGACCCAGGTTTGATCCCTGAGTTGGGAAGATCCCCTGGAGAAGGGAATGGCTATCCACTATGGTATTCTTGCCTGGAGATATATTCTTGCCATGGACAGAGGAATCTAGCAGGCTATAGTCCATGGGGTCACAAAGAGTCAGACACAACTGACTAACTAACACATTAGTCTGAAACATGCCATCCAAGTGATATATCTTAACCAGGAAAATGCTTGGTGGTGGTGGTTTAGTCCCTAAGTCATGTCCAACTCTTGAGACCCTGTGGACTGTAGCCTGCCAGGCTCCTCTGTCCATGGGATTCTCCAGGCAATAATACTGGAACAGATTGCCATTTCCTTCTCCAGGGGATCTTCCTGACCCAGGGATCAAACCCAGGTCTCCTGCACTGCAGGCAGATTTTTTACTGACTGAGCTACCAGGGAAGCCCAGGAAAATGCTCAATATACTGTTTTCTGTGTGTGCTTTATTGAGATACAATTCATATATCATACAATTCTCCCATTTACAGTGTATAAAATAAACATATTTTGGTATATTCACAGAATTATACAGCCATCACAATAATTGATTTTAGAACATTTCTACCACCCCAAAGGATCTCCATTTTCAGTATCCTTCACACTTCATACCTCCTCAAACATCTCCAGCCCCTGGAAATCACTAATTTACTTTCTGTCTCTATGGATTTGCCTATTCTGGATATTTCATATAAGTAGAATTATACACAATTTTTTAAATGTTTTGCTTCTTTCACCAAGTAGAATATTTTCAAGGCTCATCCATGTTGAGCATAGATCAGTGCTTCATCTTTTTTTTTATTGCCAAATGATATTTCACTGTAGAGATGGACCATATTCTCTTTATCCATTAATTATTTGATGGATATTTGGGATGTTTGGGACTTTTTGACTCTTTTATATAATGCAGCTATGAATATTCATGTTTGGGTTTTTGTGTGGGCATAAATTTTCATTTCTCTTGCATGTATAATAGAAATATATTTGCTGGGTCATATGGTAACTCTATGTTTGAGCTTCTCAGGAACTTCCAGACCATTTTCCAAAGTGACTACACCATTTTATATTCCTATAAGGCTATGGTTTTTCCAGTGGTCATGTATGGATGTGAGAGTTGGACTATAAAGAAAGCTGAGTGCCAAAGAATTGATGCTTTTGAACTGTGGTGTTGGAGAAGACTCTTGAGAGTCCCTTGGACTGCAAGGAGATCCAACCAGTCCATCCTAAAGGAGATCAGTCCTGGGTGTTCACTGGAAGCACTGATGCTGAAGCTGAAACTTCAGGACTTTGGCCACTTGATGTGAAGAGCTGACTCATTTGAAAAGACCCTGATTCTGGGAAAGATTGAGGGCAGGAGGAGAAGGGGATGACAGAGGATGAGATGGTTGGATGGCATCACCGACTCAATGGACATGGGTTTGGGTGCACTCCGGGAGTTGGTGATGGACCGGGAGGCCTGGTGTGCTGTGGTTCATGGGGTCACAAAGAGTCGGACTCGACTGAGCGACTGAACTGAACTGAAGCAGTGTTTGTTTCAATTTCTCCACGTCCTCACCAACACTTGCTGTTTATCATTTTCACTATAGTTTTCCTAGTGTGTGTGAAGTAGCATTTCATTGTAGTTTTGGTTTGCAAGTTTGCTAAAGATGTTTAGTATATTTTCACATGTTTGTTAGTCATTGGAGTATCCTTTGCCCATTAAAAGAATTCAGTTATATGTCATTTTATTATTGAGTTATTAATGTTCTTTATAATTTTTTAGATGTATGCTTCTTACTGGATATACATGGTTTGCAAAATTTTTCTCCCATTCTGTGAGATGTCTTTTCACTTTCTGGATGCTATCCTTTGAAGCACAAGTTTTAAATTTTGATGCTTTCCAATTTATCTATTTTCTTCTTTTGTTGCTTTTGCTCTGGAGTTACATTCTATTGCCATTTTGAAAGCTATTTTTTCCTAGCTTCCTGTTCATGTTTAGAAAAAAATACTTCTGACTTTCCTTTCCTGCCCTGAATTACTTAGAAGAGTAGAAGCTAATGTTCGCTAAGCACTTGCTATGTGCCAGACTTTTGCTAAGCGTTCAGACACCCTGGGTAAAGAGCCCAGAGCCTCCTCAGCCCAGTCTGTCTGACTGAGGAGCCCATACTCTCAGCCACTTCACTGTCCTCCTGAATGTATCTTCCTCATTTTGGTGGTGGTTTCATTCTTCCAGGGGGAAGGTGGTGGATCTGCTGTTGGTGTTGGACAGGTTTACTCTGCCCGTGTTCTTTGTTCCCATCCCTTCTCAGAGGTTAGTCCCCTGCCCCACCCCTTTAGGACTGCCAGAATCGGCAAACTCTCCAACACATACACACACTCATCCAGAAAGGCCAAACAACCTTTCATGACACAGAATACTTAATGTCTCGATGCCACAACTGCAGTGACTCCCTGACCCTTGCCCCACCCTAACTATGCAGAGTCTTCCCTTTGGTTGTGGTGGTCTAAGGTTTGACACCCCCCTTTCCTACTGTCTCCAATTTGTCTATCAAATCTACTTGAAACAACTTCAGAGACATCTCTCAGACTCAGCCTCCCTTTCCTATTTCATCCTTCTTGCCACTGCATCTGTTCAGATCCTTGTCATTTCTTAGGTGAACTAATTGGACTCTCTTTGCAGTGTTTTCTTCAACCTAATTGAATTGAAATGAATAATCTCTTCATGGTTGACATCCCCAGTAGATTATGAGATCACTAAGGTCAGAGACCAAAGAGAATTGATTAGCTCAGAACACAGATTAAAGTCTGCCATCTAAAGGGATTAAATTAGCATTTGTGAAGGAATATTCAGGGTCATACTATGCCCAGCATCTACAAATCCTTTAGAGGGGAGAAAACCTTTGTAATAATAACAATTAAATGTTATGTGACCCAGATATCCCATGAACCCTTTCTGTCCAGCTATGTATCTGAACTGCTAGCACTTGTGGGGGGATCAAGACAAAGTAGGCATGTTGTCTTCCATTTTAGGGAGTCACCTGCTGGCCTGTAATTTTCTCTTTATTTTAATCATGAAAGAGAGTCTGACCCATGTCCCTCTTAGACCCGTCTCCATCAGGACACACCAAGTGATCAGGGAGTTTGCTGTCTTTCTCAGACCCACCCACACCTGTTTCCCTGAGTCCCCAAACACTGATGGATGAACTGAGACAGGGTGGAAACTGAGACCCTTTATTGCAAAATGCAAAGGAACTATTATTGTTGCTGTTCAGTCGTTTCTGATTCTGTGACCCCATGGACTGCAGCACTCCAGGATTCCCTGTCCTACACTGTCTCCTGGAGTTTGCTCAGACTCATGTCCATTGAGTCAGTGATGCCATCCAACCATCTCATCCCCTGTTGTCCCCTTCTCCTCTTGCCCTCAATCTTTCCCCACATTAGGGTCATTTGCAATGAGTCAGCTCTTCGCATCAGGTGGCCAAAGTGTCAGAGCTTCACCTTTAGCATCAGTCCTTCCAAGAATATTCAGGATTGATATCCTTTGGGATTTACTGGTTTGATCTCCTTGCTGTCCAAGGGACTTGTAAGAGTCTTCTCCAACACCACAATTCAAAGGCAGCAATTCTTCAGCTCTCACATCCATACATGATAATTGGAAAAACCACAGCTTTGACTATATGGACCTTTGTTGGCAAAGTGATATCTCTGCTTTTTAATATGCTGTCTAGGTATACAGCACCAAAACTAACCACAAGCATGTGCAGTTGGGACAAATTATGAAAAATAAGATACAAAAAGACCAAAAACTGCGACTTCTGAGGAACTGGGTGCAAAAACAGGGTATCCAGAGCAAAATCAGGGTGCTGCACATAAACACAACACCACCAAAGGGGTAGGCAAACCACCTCAGCCACCACGCCATCCTGAGCCCTGGACTTTCCCCTACCCTCACCCCATATAAGGATCCAGCTTACCCTACCTGGGGAGTGATTAAGGGAAGCTGACTTGTTTTCACTCCCTCCTGCTGCAGCAGGAGCTCTAATAAATCCTTGCCTGAATTTCTTGTCTGGCCTCTTTTCAATTTCTATTGATTAAGGAGGCCAAGAACCCAGGTCCATAACATAACCAAAAAAGGGTAAGTTAGGTAAGTATCACGGGCTTCCCTGGTAGCTCCGTTGGTAAAGAATCCACCTGCAATGCAGGAGACCTCGGTCCAATTGCTGGGTTGGGAAGATTCCCCTAGAGGAGGGATAGGCTACCCACTCCAGTTTTCTTGGGCTTCCCTGGTGGCTCAGAGAGCAAAGAATCCACCTGCAGTGTGGGAGACCAGGTTCAGCTCCTGGGTTGGGAAGACCCCCTGGAGGAGGGCATGGTAACCCACTCCAGTATTCTCGCCTGGAGAATCCCCATGGACAAAGGTGCCTGGTGGGTCCACTGGGTCACAAAGAGTTGGACACGACTGAGTGATTAAGCACAGCACAGGTAAGTACTGCAAAATCATTCCTAGTAGGAAGACTAGTAGTTATAATCCTATCTTAGTAACCTGCTCCCTACAGCATCTGGGAAAAGGTAGAGATGAGCAGATGGGACAAGGACTCACAGTTGAGGTCTTCGGGAACTATCCCAAATGTCACTCTCTCGTTCTCTCTCCTCAGACCTCTGCAGTCCTCCTCTTATGTGCTCCCCTCAAGTTTCCCAGATAACATCTCCATCCTTCTGCCACAGAAAATGTCCCATTCTACCCTATTCTCCACTAGAGGAAGTGGCCCCACGTCGCCGCGGTCCCTTCTTTTTAAGGGAAAAAATTAATGCCGTGGGCTTCAGCTGGATGTTGATGGAAGTTTGCTCTGCCCAGCCTGCAGCTCTGTCTGAAGCGGGAGGAACCTGGGCTGGTTTTGTAGCGGAGCACAGGTGTACCTTCCCTCTCAGGCAGTGGAGGCTGCTGGTGCGGGGCAAGTTTCTTCATGAATTACCTACCTAAGGACAAATATCTCCGCATGGTCAGAATTACTTTTCTTCCAAAGACAATGCAGGTCAGGAACAGAGGAACAAAGTATTTTTCAGTGTATTAACGTGTTTTGGGCCTGACCCTTTTTTTAAAATTTTGGCATTGTTGTGATAAAGTAGTTTTTGTTTCCTTCCTAAATCTATTTCATTAGAAAGGTCCTTCATTAGTGGAGCATGTTTACTTCCTAGGATAGAATTTTTTGATCCCCAAGCTCTCCCCAGATGGAGTGGGAGGTGGGAAGGATCTCTGCTTACCCTGCCCCAGCAGTAAATAGAAACTTTAAAGTTCATGTGTACAATTGGCAAGATCACTGCAAATGGAATGTTTATGGATTCTGGGCCTTGATCTATAAAGTGTCCTTAAGAAACTGAAGGTTTCGATTTCAAAGGAAACAGTGACGTTCCTAACCAACATGTGTCTTTTTGCCTAGGAGCTACTCTCCCTTCCTCCCCCTCCACTTCCAGCTCCCTATCTGCAAGATGAAAGGGACCAATCTAAGATTTCTAGAAGATTCTTGGAACCCAGATGTAATTAAATTAACATCTTCTGAATGTCTGCATCTGCTATGTGCAGTACGGTATGGTAAAAATGCAATTTTGTATTATCCAGGGAGGCATTCCCATGGTTTCTACAATCTCCCTTTGAGAAATCAAGCTAGAACAAAGGCTGACACAAAGAGTATTATTTCTTTTGCTGTGTCTACCTAACGGCAAAGGAAGAAAACATTTGTCCAAAATGATTTAGCCTAAAAACCCTGAGCCCTACCGGGAATTCTTGTGGACTAGGTCACTGAGGTTCAGAGTTTATGGAAAGGCATTCTTTCTGTCCTTTTCTTCAGTACTGACTTCACTTGAACTTTCCAGTGACAAAGAAACTAATTAAAGGAAAAACAACTTTAAAATAAAAAAAGGACTTGAACAATAATATTGAATTATTACTGAACCATCCTTTCTATTGGAAATATAATCATATTAGTGGTACCAGAAAAATGTGTTAGAGGCTCAACTGGAGAAAAAAATTTAACTTTTTCTTAAACTCTTTCAAATGACAGAAATCACTTGTAGAAATCCAAAAGGAAGCAATCTTGAGACACTACTGCTTTTACTAGTGGATCTTTAGAAATACCCTAACTTTCCATCCATCCCTGTTCTAAGAAATCATCTCCTTTCCATGGAAATTCCAGGCTTAGGCAAAAGAGCCTATTAAACTTGCATCATAATGAAAAATATTGTTTGCCAGAGAACTTCCACCATTTATAACACTTATCAGGATAGCTTCTTTTTTTAAATGATAATTACCAACTTATTCTATCCCTTCTACTTTTATTCTAATGTCAGCTTCTGAATGAAATTGCATCAGTACACATACACTTTAGAAGGAAGAGTCATTCTTAATAATTTTTTTTCCCACTTATCAAAAATACAAGTTTGGGTTTTTGTTGTTGTTTTTAGTTTCGTATCTTAGGAAATGGTGTTATCTGCTACTTATTGATCAAAACATAAATCTAGTTGACATCCTTGATATGTCTTTCCCACCTCCGCTATATCCAATCCATCCATTTGTTCTGTTGGCTCTGCCATTAAATCATAACCAAAATCTTCTTCTCTTATCTCTATTGGTCCAAGCCACTGGCATCTTACACAAGGAGTACTACTCTGGTCTCCTAAAACTTCTTCTCCTTCCACTCTTGTTCCTCTAACATTCATTCTTCTCAGTTGTCAGTTTGATCTTCAAGATCTTAAATTTGATCTTGTTACTTCTTGTCCCAGGAAGCCCCATAGGTATTTGATAGATGAATGAATATTAAAATACATACTTCATCTTAGTGATCAATGAGATGGTGGAATAGAACAAGGTTTTGATTTCTGTTTATTTGGATTTGCTGACCTAACTGCCAGCCAGAAAAACTAGTCAAATCAGTTATTTCAGCATAAATCGCTTGCCATACCCTAACTGAAGGAAGGCAGGAAAGAGAGAGGGCTGGCCTTGAAAGATGACATGGTAATGAATGAAATGGCACTGGGCAGGAACGCCCAGGACAGGCTTGCACAGATAAGGGAAAGAAGACCCCATTTGGCTCCCTACATGGTGTAGGTCAGTTGGTAAAGAAACTGCCTGCAATGCAGGAGACCTGGGTTCAATTTCTGGGTCGGGAAGGTCCCCTGGAGAAGGGAATGGCAACCCACTCCTGCATTCTTGCCTGGAGAATCCCATGGACAGAGGAGTCTGGCAGGCTACTGTCCATGGGGTCACAAGAGTCAGATGTAGCTTAGCAACTAAACCATCACCGTGGTGTAAAGTATGCTAGCTTCTCACTTTCTATAGCTTGTAAAAGACTGAGGCTTGAAGTTCTGTATTCCTTTCTCTTTTTTTGTTTGTTTATAATTATTTATTTATTTGGCTGTGCTGGGTCTTCATTACTGTACGGGCTTTTCTCTAGGTGCGGTGGGCAGGGACTACTCTCTAGTTGTGGTGTGCAGGCTTCTCATTGCCGTGTCTTCTCTTATAGCGGAGCACAGGCTCTAGGCTCACAGGCTCCAGTAGTTGTGGCACATGGGCTCAGTAGTTGTGACTCCAGGGCTCTAGAGCACAGACTCAATAATTGTGGTGCGTGGGCTTTGTTGCTCTGCAGCATGTGGAATCTTCCTGGACCAGGAATCGAACCCATGTCTCCTGCATTGGCAGGCAGACTCTTTACCACTGAGCCACCAGGGAAGTCCCTGAATTCTTTTTTTAAATATTTTATTTTATATTGGAGGATAGTTGATTTACAATGTATTAGTCTCATGAGTACAGCAAAGCAATTCAGTTATACATACACAAGTGTCAATTCTTTTTCCATTTAGGTTATTACAGAATATTATGGAGCTCAGTATTTCTTATCATTCTGCCTAGAATACATTACCAATTAGTGGCCATTAAGAAGGGAAAGGCATTTTAACAATATCTGTGGAGTGACAAGCCTCAATTCTGGTTTCCTCTTTACTCCAAACTACTGCCATGCTCACAACATCTCTGATACCAGATGTGTGAGGTTTGTCTGGTGGCTTTTCTCATCCCATGAATTCTATGACATCAGCTGGGTATCCTGCAGTTTTATCCATTTCTGAGAGTATCACCTGGAGATAGTATCAGAGTCCACAGGTTAAGGGCTCAGTCCCATGAGACCCCCGGAGAAGGCAACGGCAACCCACTCCAGTACTCTTGCCTGGAAAATCCCATGGACAGAGGAGCCTGGTGGGCTGCAGCCCATGGGGTCGCTAGGAGTCGGACACAACTGAGCGACTTCACTTTCACTTTTCACTTTCATGCATTGGAGAAGGAAATGGCAACCCACTCCAGTGTTCTTGCCTGGAGAATCTCAGGGACAGGGTAGTCTGGTGGGCTGCCATCTATGGGGTTGCACAGAGTTGGACACGACTGAAGCGACTTAGCAGCAGCAGCAGCCCATAAGACCCTACTTCAAATACCAATTGAAAGTTCTAGGTTGCCAGGTAACACAACTTCTGTTCGACTTAGCTACAAATTGGAGGTTCTCATGATCTCTGCCCCCTTGGATTCAATTATTTGCTGGAATAGCTCATAGACTTCAGGGAACTACTTAGTACGTTTACCAGTTTATGAAAAGATATGATAAAGAATACAGATCAACAGCCAGATGAAGAGATACACAGGGCAAGTTCTGGGAGGGTCCTGAGCATAGGGAGCTCCTGTCCCCATGGAGTTGGTGTGCATTATCTTCCCTGTAGGTGGATGTGCTGATCAACCTGGAAGCTCCCCAAACCCGATGCTACTGGGATTTTATGGAGACTTTCTCAAGTGCATGTGCATGCTCAGAAGCTCAGTTGTGTCCAGCTCTTTTTGGTCCCATGGACTGTAGCCTGCCAGGCTCCTCTGCCCATGGAATTTTCCAGGCAAGAATACTGGAGTGGGTTGCCATTCCCTTCTCTAGGGGATCTTTCCGAACCAGGGGCTGAGCGTAGGTCTCCAGCATCACAGGCAGATTCTTTACTGTCTGAGCCACCATGGATTAACTCCATTTCCAGCCTTTCTCTCTCCTCTGGAGAATGGAGGGTGGGGCTGAAAATTCCAAACTTCTTACCATTGCTTGGTCTTTCTGGTGATTGGTCCCCATCCAGAAGCCTACCCAGAGCCCACCCAGAGTCATAAGATTAAAAGATGCTCCTATTGGTCTTATCACTTAAGAGCTGATAAGGGATTTAGGAGACCTGTGTCAGGGACCAGAGGCAGAGACCAACATCTTTTCTATTATCACATAATATCCCGTGAAGAAAAATAATCACATGACAACTTAATGCAATGCATGACACTTGATTAGATCCTGAGTCAAAATAAAGAACATTTTGGGGACATTTGGGGAAATTTTGAGTACAAATTATGTATTAATTATTGCTGTGTAACCAGTCATTTCAAAACGTGGTGGCTTAAAAGCCCAATAATCATTTAATTTCTCACAATTTCTTAGGCATTTGAGAGTGGCTTGGTTAGACAGATCTGGCTCAGGCTCTATTTTGAGGTTGTATTAAGAGGTTTAACTTGGGTTGCAGGATCTACTTCCAAGGTGATTCACTCAAACGGTATAAGTTAGTGCTGCCAAATTGGCTCCTCTTCATGTGGCTGCTTGGGTATCCTCATTACATGGCAACTGGCTTCCCCCAGAATGGGCAAGCCAAGAGACCAAGGTGGAAATTGTAATGCCCCTAGATTTAGAAATCACAAACCATCACCTCCATCCTGTTGTATTATATTTGTTATAAGAACCAGCCCTGATTCAAAGTAGGAGAGAACTGCATAAAGATGTGAATATAGAGAGATGAAGATTGGGTGCCATCTTGGAGGCTGGCTGGTACAGATTTTATATTAGATGAAATAGTATATTAATTTAAATTTCCTGAATATTATCACTATAATGTCCTTGTTCTTAAGAGAAATGTGCTAAGGTATTTAAGCTGAAATATCAAAATATGAGCAATTCACTCTCAAATGGTTGAGCAAAATTAATCATAAATAAAAACTACTTAAAACACCCTATTGGGGCTTCCTTGGTGGCTCAGTGGTAAGCAATTTGCCAGAAAACGCAGGAGGCACAGGTTTGATCTCTGACCTGGGAAGATCCCACATTTATTTACGCACCACGGAAGACCAACAAACTCTACAACTAGGACTCCTCCTCCCGACCTTGCCCGAGAGCCAGTTGTTAAACTTTTATCAGCGCACACACACACACACACATATTTGCACACATATAGATAGAAAGAGAGACAAAGAGAGAAAGAGAGGGAAGAAACAAATGAGGCAAATGACAAAAACTGGGCAACCTAGGTGAAGAATACATGGGTGGATTATTACACTATTACAATATTCTTGCAACTTTTCTATAGATTTACATTTTTTTCAGATGAAAATCTGGGGAAAAATTAAAAATATAATCAGGGAAAATACATAGAAATATATCATAGATGAAAAAATATTGGTCATTAGTTGATTTAGTTAAGTTGGATGAAGTGTTTTTATGATTTATTATAATATGCTTCCTACTTTGGTATATTCTTAAAATTTTTCATAATAAAAAATTAACAAAGTGTATACAAAACAAATTAATATACAATGGCAGTTAACCAGCAAGAAACATTGCCTATACATGACAAATGTTAAGGGCAAAAATGTTCATTGAAATCTGCTAATTAGGCTTAGGTGAAGCACTACCAAGAGACAGTACATATTTAAAGGACAAGTGATTGCAAGAAAATCTGAATGTTTAATAACCATACTAGGGATAGGTTGCCTCTACTTTTATAAGACCTGAACCTTAATCCCTCATTCTACTTGACTTCTATTGAGAGTCAAATTGAACAACCGAACATCAGGAATTTGTGTTTTATACACAGTAGGCAATCAATATCTATGCAGTGAATGAATTATGAGGAGGATGGGTCCCTGTCCTGCTCTCTTTCTACATAGGGAACTCCATAAACAAGCACCAACACTCTCCTGGTCTAAGACAGAGAGAGACCAGGTAAAGAGAACTGTTGCTCAGTAGCCCAGTCAAGTCCAACTCTTTTCGACCTGAGGGGCTGCAGCACACCAGGCTTCCCTGTCCTTCACCATCTCTTAGAGTTTGCTCAAACTCATATCCTTTGAGTCGGTGATACCATCCAACCATCTCATCCTCTGTCATCCCTTCTTCTTCTGCCTTCAATCTTTCCCTGCATGAGAGCCCTTTCTAATAAGTCAGCTCTACACAGCAGGTGGCCAAAGTATTGGAGCTTCAGCTTCAGCATCAGTCCTTCCAATGAATATTCAGGATTGATTTCTTTTAGGATTGACAGGTTTGATCTCCTTGCAGTTCAAGGGACTCTCAAGAGTCTTCTCCAACACCACAGTTTGAAAGTATCAATTCTTTGGTGCTTAACTCTTTTTAATGGTTCAGCTCTCACATTCGTACATGAGTACTGGGAAAACCATAGCTTTGACTATATGGACCTTTGTCAGCAAAGTCTCTGCTTTTTAATATTCTGTCTAGGTTTGTCATAACTTTTCTGCCAAGGGGTGTCTTTTAATTTCATTGCTGCAGTCACTGTCTGCAGTGATTTTGGAGCCCAAGAAAATAAAGAGAAAATAATGAGAACCATGGAGAACTCAATTGGAAGGATGGGTATTACAGCTCCTGAAGAAACTCCCCTTTCCCCCAGAGATGGAGCAAGGAGCAAGTCCTGCTTTAAAGTCATGAGACCTGTATGGTCACACCACACTTAATTTAATGCTTTGTTGTTGCTGCTCTGAAATTTTTAAATTTTGAAACTGCTATTTTTTATTATTCTTTCTTTTTGCCTGAGCTGTGCAGCATGTGGGATTTTCTTTCCCTGATCAGGGATCTAACTCATGTCCTCTGCATTGGAAATGGAATCTTAACAGCTCCCACTAGACTGCCAGGTAAGTCCCCATTCTGAAATTTTAAATCACTTTATCGTTGGACTTGGATTTTGCAAGTCACACTGATGGGACAAGGGAACTTGTATGAGCAGAGGAGAGAGGTATAGTATGAGTTTCTGCTCTCTCTTGCTGTTCTGTTTGCATGTAATATTCTGGATGTCCTGTGAGCACAGAGCTCCCACAGATTCTGTGATGCCTGGGAGCCCAGCAAGACTCAAGGCAAGAACAATAAGTGAGTTCCACCTACTGGAGGGGGAAAGAGAGGCAGGGCACTCACAGTCTTGAGAGGCCCTGCTGTGTGAAGCAGAACTTGATTTGAATGCAGAAAGAAATGGTGCTCTAGATATCTAGATATAGAGCAATGGTGCTTATTATCTATATCTATATCTGCATATAGATATCTGTGGAGATAAATGCTTGCTTGGTGATGGCTGGCTCAATCAATGGATGGACAGTTGGACATCCATATTGCAAAGGGAAAGAACAGTCTGTGAATATATATATATATATACACACACACATATGTATATATATATATTTATACATATGTTGTTGTTGTTCAGTCATTCAGTCATGTCCAACTATTTGCTGCCCCATGGACTGCAGCACACCAGGCTTTCCTGTCCTTCATCATCTCCTGGAGCTTGCTCAAACTCATGTCCATTAATCAGTGATGCCATCCAACCATCTCGTCCTCTGTTGTTCCCTTCTCCCCCTGCCTTCAATCTTTCCCATCATCAGGGTGTTTTCTAATGAGTTGACTCTTCACATCAGGTGACCAAAGTATTGGAGCTTCAGCTTTAGCATCAGTCCTTCCAATGAAAATTCAGAGTTGATTTCCTTTGGGATTGACTGGTTTGATCTCCTTGCACTCCAAGGGATTCTCAAGAGTCTTCTCCAATACCACAATTCCAAATCATCAGTTCTTCAGTACTCAGCCTTTTTTTATGGTGCTCCAGATGTAAATGTAATTTAAACATTGAGTAAAGAACCCTATGGATCCTTTCTTATTCATGTTACTTCCCTGAATTAGCTAACCACTAACATGGAAAGCTATGACATAGAAGGAAGGGGCAAAATGGTGACCCACAGTTTCTTTTCAAGCCTTTGCTTATTCACCAGTAAACTAAAGGTGAAGGTTTGGGAGAATGTGTGTGTATCAACACATGAAATAAAAGCAGTTGATTCAGTTTTATCCAGTGTTTCTACTGTTTTATTTAGTAAGCACAAAATCTGCATGTATTTTTGAGCTACAAAATACAAATTGTGTAATTTCATTGTTCTCCGTACACATTTAATGCTTTCAAATTTGTATTTAAAATGGATACTGCACAATAAAAAGATGAATGGTAAAATTTATGATAATAATCTAAAACTTTTTTCTTTACTTAGAATGATATTAAATAGCAAATTAAAAATATCATTAAGTTGAAAGAATGAGGCAGAAAGCATAAAACTTCCTATTTTAAAAATGACCTCTTTCACCCCTAACTTGCTTCTAGCCCCAGTCAGCAAGAGATCTCTCAAGGGACTTTTCTGCAAGGGGACAAGCCTTTCAACACATTTTTAACATAGAGTTGTAGCCTTGCTCCATCTGGTATCATTTCCCTGTGATATTAAGATTTGCTTATTAATCAAACCTCTCAGTGGAACAGGCACTCAGTGCTTGAGAGGAGATTGTTTTCTGCTCCCTACAGGCTCAGGCCAAGGCTTATCCAGACCAGAACAGCCTGGCAACCATGGGTTGGACACGTGGCTTTAAAGTTTAACTTTACACAAACAGTGCACGCAGCCCAGGGCAAGGTCCATAAAGATAGGTCCTGACCGCCTTTCCTTTAGTGCCTTAATGGCTCTGGGTCATCAAGACCTTTAAGTTTTGGTTTCTACAGGAGAGATTTCAGAGAGATAGTGCTGCTTCTCTTGGCCCTGTGGCTTGTAGCCAGTTGGGTAACCGAAATTATTTACTCTTCATGCTCTCCAAGCATGAAGCCCTGAGGAGGGAAATATAAGAGGCAGAAAGTACCTTTCACCTGAAAGTTTGCATGACAGCTGGTGGAAAGCCTGGGACATGATGTCAGAAGCCCTGTTCTTTTCAGCTGTGTGACTTTGGGCAAGGTTCTCTTTCTGTCTATGCCGCAGATTCCTCATTTTCAAAGTGGGAGCAATGATACTGATCCTGCCTGTTTCTTGAAGTTGTTGTGAAAAGTAAAATGGGATAATTTTATCGGAAAGTTCTTTTTAACAGCAAAAGCACAATCAAAGTTATAAAAGCATTAAGGATGAAGGGTTCCAGAAAACAGCTTCAAATTAATGTCTTCAATGAGCTCAACCAATGTTTATTAGTTCCCACCATGCTAGGTTCCATTGTAGGTGATGGAGATACATCAGTGAAGAAAGACTTTTTGTGGAGAATTTGTAGTTTGTTATCCAACGATAGTAACTGTGCAAAAGAGGAAGAGTGGAATTTCAATTTTAAATCGGATCATGTGGCAGTTTGCGATAATTATGACCACTGACAAATCAGGCCATCGTGGATCCACATCCCCTTGCAATGGACTCTGCTGTTCCTGACTTGCTCATCAGGAGCCTGCGCCCTAAGGAGCCTGGAAGCTTCCACTCTTGCCTTTTTGAAACCTTCCTGCTGTTGTGTGAGGAAGCCTGGACTAGACCAGAAAAGAATACGATACTCCATGAAGAGCGAAACCCTGCCTTCAGCAGCACTGAGGCCCAGCTGCGCAGATGAGGCAATTTATATGTTCTGGTCCCAGTTGAGCTGCCAGATGACTGCACCTCAGGATTATCCTGATGAACCCAGCTGATCTACAGAATTGAGAGAAATAATAAATCAGTGTTTTTACGAGGCCAGAGAAAGGAGACGCTTCTCAGAGAAAGCATCTCTGAGAAGGTGAAATGTAAATAAGAAGAGAAGAAGGAAGAAGCTGTTATGGCCTGAATGTATGTGTCCTCCCCAAATCCCTATGTTGAGGCCCTAACCCTTGTGTGACTGTACTCAAAGATGGGACCTTTCAGGATGTATTTGAGGTTAAACCAGGTCATGAGGTTGCATGGAGGAAAGGCCATGCGTGGACATAGCAAGAAGATGGTTGTCTGCATACCAGGCAGAGAGTTCTCACCAGAAATCAAATTGGCTCAAACCTTGATATGTGCTTCTGTCTTCCAGGCCTGTGAGAAAATAAACGTCTGTTGTTTAAACTGTCCTGTCTGGGGTATTCTGTCACGGTAACCCGAGCAGACTAAGACAGGAGCCAGGCAGGTAGCTGGGGGAGAGCAGGGCCCCAGAAGGAACAGCTGGTGCAAAGGCCCTGATGTGACGGCCTGCTCAAGTGTTGATGCTGAGCACAGGAAACAGGGGCAGAACCAGAGGACACGAGATCAGAGAGCAAGGCGTGCAAATCAGCAGACCATTGCAAAGCGTGGCCTTTTACCCTCGGTTAAAAGGAAAGTCTGTGCAGTTTTTTTTTGGGGGGGTGTGATATGTTTTCAAAGGACACGCATTTCTGAAATATTTGACTTTTATGTAATGATGAACACGTGCTACTTTTGTAATCAGGAAAAAAAAAAGACATTAGAACACTTAGAAGGCTACATAAGAATAAACAAACAAGTACAAGCTGTGTGCTTTAATGCCAACTTATGGGTACAGAGGAAAAAGGGGAGGGAGAAAGAGGAAGAAAATGGTAGGAGGCAGAGATCGCAGCTGATTAAAATGCTTGTCTTGCTGAGCACTGCCCTTGGATTCTCTGAGGACCTGTGTGTTCTCCGTCCGCCCACTGGTAATTGCACGCCTGTGCAATCGGTGCCTGGCAAGAGATGGGGCAGACGATGGGGCAAGAGGAGAAAACAAAGCCTGGGTTGAATTTTTCTTGAGAGGAATCAAGTACATCTGATCATCCCAGCATTGAGCATATTACCCAGCCTGTGCGGTAGGACCTAGGTTATTTCTTGAAGAAATGAATGAACAGACCTGAGAAGACTCCCTAAATTATTCTGCACCTTGCTTTCTCCATTCTCCCCTCTTCTTTGTTGGTAAAACTGAATCCTAAAAGGGATCTTTAAAACAAAGAATGGATGTAATGGAGGGTTGATCTTTAACATAATAAAACAGTATTTAAGTCCTGTATACCTCATGACTGTTTCTAGTATAAAAAAATGTAATAAATTGGGCTGAACTTTCAGGATCTCAGAGGTTCTCAGATAACTCTTTACATTAAATCATTTATTTCTAAGTGTGGATTGAGACTGGTAGTGTTAAAACTGCAGTCATCAAATATTAAAAATAAGACACACACATACATTTATTGAAATGAATTCTTTAAAGGAAGCAATGACCAGCTATTTGTGATCACAGAGATGATTTTTTCACCCTCTTGAATAAATGAGAAAAAGTTGAATAGTTTCAGCCCCAGTGACCAGTCTTAGGTACAAGTTTTAAGTTAATGAAATACAAAATACTGGTCAGCTTAGCAAAGGGTGACAGAATATGCCATCCCCAAATATGCTATTTTGGCCTGAGGATTATTTTGAGCTAAAGGAAACTGAGAAGAAGCAAATACAAGAAAAGCTCTCTGTGCATCTCTATTTGCCTAAAACTGAGACTACATTTGCAAAGGTTTCCTGTCCCTCCTCTTTACTAAGGACAGAAGTTAATCCCTGGGGACAACTCTAGACCTCTACCAGCTCAGAGATGGCACCAGATGATCTATACAAGTCTGACCTAAACTAGCCCTTATTTCATGGGCTTCCCAGGTGGTTCAGTGGTAAAGAATCCACCTGCCAATGCAGGAGATACAGGTTTGATCCCTGGGTGGGGAAGATCCCCTGGAGGAGGAAATGGCAACCCACTCCAGTATTCTTGCTGGGATAATCCCATGGACAGAGGAGCCTGGCGGGCTAGAGTCCATGGGGTTCCAAAGAGCTGGACATGACTAAGCATGCACACAGTAGCATGCTAGCCCTTATTTACCATTAGGTTCCCCATATATTTTCCTTCCCACAATTTGCCACCTTAGGAGCTCAAAGTCTATTTTCATTGTCTTGTCACCTCTCTAAAACTTTATTGTTCTTTTGTTACAATGCTATATAAGCCCAAGCTCTAACCACTCCTTTGAATTACTCATCTTTAGGTGTATCCATGATGCACGTATTAATAAACTTGTTTGATTTTCTCTTATTGGTATCTTTTCTGTCTGATTTACAGGGTCCTGCCAACAAATCTAAGATAAGTAGAGGGAAAATACATTTTTTCCTCCCTTATACCAGCAACCAATTCCACATCCCCTGTACAACTAAAATAGTCAACATGCCTTACAAGGACCCAATAAATTAACCCAAGACCGAGTTCCTTGCAGCTGTTCTTTGGAAATCAGTCTTCAGGCCTTTGGCCAGATGGGTCATTGGGTCTGACCCAAGTTTAGAGAACTACTTAGAAACATTCATAACCAACTGAAGAGGGTTCTTATTAATACAAAGTCTGGTTCCTCTGACTTGCTAAGTAAAATAAACAGATTAATAAATGTATGAAAAGCTTCTTGTGAGACATAAAGTCCCCAGTGACTTGTCTTTGCTGGCTTTTGAAAGGAGAGAAAGGCATGATTAGTTTCTACTTGGGAAGTGTCCACTTCCTGAGTTCTAGTATAATTTAAATAGCTTTATTTTCCAGATTTATTTTTTCCTTATGGACAGATCCTCCAAGTATTTTAGAAACATTAATTAATAAAAACCACTAAAATATACTAAGCATTCAACATGCTAGACGTCATCCTAAGTGCTTCATGTGTGTTAACTCACTGATTCCACACAACTATGCTAGGAGATAAATATATCATTAACCCCATTTCACAGATGAGGAAGCAAAGCACACCCCTGTCAAGTAACTTGCCTGTGAGACAGTTCCAGTTGCTTGAACCCTGGCCACTAGGCTGCAGTTTTTCCATTTCAGTGACAAAGAGCAGATCACTGAACTGTTGGCATGAGGCTCTGTCTGAGGCCAAGAAAATTAAATTCACACAATGAGATTTTAGCAACTAAGAAGTTAGTATCAGTAGGGTTAACTCACTCTGTAAGCTTCCCCAAGCATCTGCAACAGGTCTGATTCACTGCAATTGAGCACACATATTATTTACTATGTCTTCAGCTCTGGCTGGTGGAAGAACTGAGGCCATACTTAGAATGTGTCATTGGGCTAATTTTATTCTGTAAATAATAGAATAACTGTTTACAATACTTAAAAACATCTCCACCTTTTCCCAGGCCCACAGACTTAATGCTCCAGACACAGAGTTTCTTGGTCGTTACAGACTTGATATTTAGTCCTAGCGAATGACAAGATTCTTCTGTTTGTATTGGTTGTCTGTGAGTTATGTTAGCTTGTAAAAGCTCTACTCACTTTTTACAAGGGGTCCAAGTTATAAAACATACATTAGTGTTTCTCAAATGGCAGTTCATGTTTTGGTGAAAATTTGTTCCACCAAACTGAGCTGACTTTAGGTAAGATATTAGAACAAATTTAAATTGATAAGGAAGGAAGGCAAAAAAAAAAATCAAAATACAAATCTGGAGGTGGTGGTTGTAGATACAGAGATACCAGCAGTGAAGCCGGGGCGGGGGGTGGGGTGGGGGTGGGCAGTACCTGATTTCTTCTCCTTAGATACTTCTATGTGAAACTGGGTTCTTTCTATACATGGACCACAGATATCACATTTCTCTTCCAGCCCAGATAGTGGAGTATAGTGACTAACAGAAGAGATCCAGTAAAAATAAATGTCAGGATGATGCAGGCACTGGGTGCCTCCTGGGTTAGTAACAGCTTGAGAATCTGTGTCTGAAATGCCAGGCTGGACAGGAAAGTCACATCTGCCCAGAAGGCCTGGCACACATTACTGTGTTTTTGTGCACTCACCTTCCTGGACCTGTTGAATGTCACTCTCTACCACGTTTACTCTGCATCACATAGCCCAGACAGAGCTTTCTCATTTCAGAGTAAATGACCATGAGTAAAGACAGTCATGCCTTGAACATTTAGTGAAGGTAACTAATTCCATTACCTTGGGTGGAGTGCCCTTTCACAACTGTCAGGCAGCCTAATAGAGGAAACAAGTCACAACGCTAAGGGCAGATGCTGAGACACATCAAAAACTTTGTCTAGTACTAAAGAATGAAGGAAAATCCTAGCCTGGGGCAGATTTATGTAACCGGATGTCAACACATTTCAAAACCTCTTTTGGAATTGCTGACAAAGCCCCAGACATCCGCCGTGTAGTTGGGTGGAAGAGCCGAGCTCTGGTTTGTGCCCAGTATCTGCTACTTATGAGGTGGGACCAGAGACAAATCGGCCTGATAGTTTCTTCATCTCCTAACTGGGGATAATGCCTTTGTTGTGGTGGTCTTGTGAGGATTAAATGAAATCAGACAAGTCATTGTCTGACTTAGTATTCTTGTCGCCTGCTGGCTAGGTGACCTTGGGCAGATTGCCTGTCTTCACAGTTTCTTCATCTCCTGTCATTCTTCAGTCCTTGTCATGACTCTTTGCGCCCCATGGACTGCAGCATGCCAGGCTTCCCTGACCTTCACTACCTCTTGGATTTGCTCGAACTCATGTCCATTGAGTCAGTGATGCCATCCAACCATCTTATCCTCTGTCGCCTCCTTCTCCTCCTGCTCTCAATCTTTTCCCAGCACCAGGGTCTTCTTCATCTCTATCATAGGGATAATCCACACCTCCCAGGTCTGTGTGACAAGTAGTCAATAAATCAGAGTGAGTTGTGTTCATCTAGCATAGAATCCGAGCTATGATTATTCCTACTTATATTGTCCAATCTACTTCCTTTTTCCACTTTCAGAAATGGAAACTTGAAACACATAATCTCCCAAATAATCTCCTAAAATAACAGAAGTTACTTAGAATTGAAAAGTGGAAGGTAGAAGCCTGATTATGCATCAGCTACTTGTTAGGCAGAGATGAAAGCACTGTCTTCAAATGAATTTCCTGCCGACCGTGATGATAAATTAATAGCGAACTATTTAGGCACCGTTTATCTCTAGGGAGCTCTAGTCATTGTGCTGACACAATCTTCACAACATCCTGGGGAAGAGAGGATGAGTGATTTAATCACCGTCTTCAAGAAGATGGAGGGTTATCATCTGGCTGGTGACCAGCTGTTTTCACCACAACCAAAGCCAGATAAAGAGCCAGCAGTCCTAAGTTGCTGTAAAGATCTGAGTTAAACCCTTCAAGATACGTCTTAAAGAGAGTTCCACTCAGGCAGTACTTCATTTCAAAGTACTGAATCATGTGGCTTCTATTTACAGTTTTCCAGTGGCAAAGTGAAAAATGTATTTCTTTACAGTATCTACACAGTTTGGCTTAACACCTGGGTGATTCCTTTGGGCAGGTCTACCCTTGAAACGACTCCAGCCAATTTTCATGACAGGCTACTTGGCAGTTTTCCAGGGACATTCAGAAAAGGCTCTGAGCAGGTCATCCCACGGCTGGGTGAGCTTCAAGCAGCTAACCCAGACCCAGTCTGCAGGTTAAACAATGAAATGGGTTTAGCTACCTGAGCCTGTGAAGGGTGTCCATGTGTTGCACACGAGCGTGTATGTCATTAGAGCAGTTGTAGGACCTTCAAAACCTCAGGTTCTTGGGAGAATGATATATAATTAATTATAATTATAAGCAGTCAACTATCACCCTTCCTTTCTCTGGTTGCCATGGTGAATGAAAGGTAAGGTTGCCTTTCTCCTTAAGGGCCTGATTCAGAAATTGCATGTTCCACGTTGATTCCCACCTTCTGGGCTAGAATTAACCCATTTGGCCACATGTAGTCTCAAGTAAGGTTGGGAAATTATTTTACACATATGTTTCCAGGTTTTCACTGAAAATCCCATGACTAAGGAAGTTGAGAATATATATTAAGGAAGGCTAATTGTCTCTGTCACAGTTGGGGATAAAAATAATGCTAGCTGAATGTTATTGAGTACTTACTCTCTGCCAGGCAGTGTCCCTTAAATCATTCAGTCTTCACAAAAAAATGCCATTGGAAGGCATTATTTCCAGGCTTCCCAGGTGGCGACAGAACCCCCCTGTCAATGCAGGAGATGCAAGATACTCAGTTTCCAACCCTGGGTCGAGAAGATCCCCTGGAGGAGGACCTGGTAACTCACTCCAGTATTCTTGCCTGGAGAATCCCATGGACAGAGAAGCCTGGCAGGCTACAATCCAAGGGGTCGCAATACCTGACTTTGAGTCACGACTGAAGCGACTGAGCACACATGGACACACATCATTATTCCTATTTACAGATAAAGCAACTGAGGCTTAGAGAGGTTAAGTTACTTGCTATGGTCATACAGCTGAGGCCGAGGCAGGATTCAATCCAGACCCTCTCACTCCAGAGCTTGATATCTTGGGAGTAAAGAAAGAACTAATGATAGAGATGGCAAGCAGGACGGGGGCAGTTTTTATCAGAGAGGTCCTGCACTGTGGGAGGGTGGCAAGTCATGAATCAGAGATGAAGCCCTGCAGGACTGACCAAGCAAAACAGCTTGCTCAGTTCCACCAGCAAGTTGTGGCTTACGTGGGGCAATTTTCTACTGTATTTCCGGAAGTAGTAAGGATGAAGATTGGACCACTATTCCTCTTTGGAGTTTTAAGAATGGAGAGTTAAGGGGCTTTTCCCCAATGTTGGTGGTATGACCACCTCCCCAGCCTAGGCCAGACTTGAGGGGCGAGGGCTCTGGCCTTCTGCCTCCTCCCCACCAGCAGGCACTGCTCTAAATATCTAACGTGCTGTCCCAGAAGGGCCACAGCTGGCTGGGCCAGATGGGGCCACTTCTTTGTGTCACAGTCACAAGTTAGAGGACATTTGAAAACTGTTTTCCAGGGTTTTTTTTTCCTTCTTCTTTTCATGAAAGGGGCTTTTTGTTAGTGCAGTCTTTGTTTAAGGATGATAAAGGGACCATTTTATTGGAATGAATTACTGACGCAAGTGCTGCCAGAGGTCTGAGGGAGAGGACAGCCCTCTGGCTTCACTTCAGCAGGTGAAGGGAAACAACCAGTGGTCGCTGGTCTCAAGGGTACTTGGGAACTTGCTCCATCAGCAGTTTTGAGTTTAGCTGCTGGCTGAAGCTGAGTCCAGGAGAGGCAGTCAGAGAAAGTACTAGCAATAATACTAATAAAACATAAAACCTTTTCCTTTGCACATGAAAAATGTCAAACGATCAGGAATGTTGTCCAGGGCTTACAGAGAATGAACTCTTTCTACCTATTATCAAATTGCTAAGAATCACCTGCAGTGCAGGAAACACAGAAAATGTGGGTTCAATCCCTGGGTTGGGAAGATCCCTTGGAGGAGGAAATGGCAACCTACTCCAGTATCTTCCCTGGAGAATCCCATGGACAAAGGAGCCTGGTGGGCTACAGTCCATGGGGTTGCAAGGAGTCAGACGTGACTTACAGACTAAACAACAAATCACTACTACAAATGGGGCCCCAGTAACAATCTCAGCTCATCTTTCTGAACCCCTGTAAAAGCCAATCCTCTCTGCTAAGCCAAAACTGAATGTTGATGGGGAAAAAGTCAAACATTTGAAAATAAGCCAGGTTCTCAGGGATTCGTGTATACATGGAACATTTAAAGATACTTCAAAATAATTTTCCTCAAGTGGTGCTCAAGGAACTTTAGAAGATACGAAAATGCTAGTAAGCCAAACTTGTACATTTTAACTTGTGCTTTACCCGTGTCTAGAGCATGCAGTGCCAACATAAATTTGTGAAGACATATGGGTTGATAGTATATTTGGGCCCATAATCTCATCTGCTGTTTTACTGAGACTCCAAGACCCAGTGCATTTAAAATCTGTTGGATGAATCAGCATTTCTTAGGAAGCCTCTTTTAAAATACGGCTATTTGCAAACAGTGGCAAGGAATGCGACATTTAAATCAATTGACCGTGAACTCTTCAGAGTTCAAGAAAATCATTAAGGGCTGATAAAGTCAATAGAAGTTTGGGTAAGAGTAAAAATACCCCTTGATATTGTTTGAAGGCATGTAATACCAATCAGTTCTAAGTGACTGACCCCCAAATATTGATAAAGAAACAGGTGCCTAAGGGCAGCTGCCAGTGGTCAAGCTGTGGGAGGGCCAGACTCTGGGTTCCTCCAGGCCTCTCCTCTGACAAGCAAGGTGAGCTGCGGGAAGGCTGTCACCTGTGCCTACAAGAACAACATGCACTTTTTAGAGAGGAAGACAAGCTTCCTAGTCCATAAAGCAAGGATCCTAAGATCTGGCCTGTTTATCTCACAAGTGAGGCATCCTTCTAAAGATGTTGTACCAATTTTGGGTGGTGGCCTTACTCTTTAGGGAGAACAGCGCCCTGCAGGGCTGGTGGGGAGGGAATGTCCACAAGTGTTGACAGGCAGAGTTTCTAAATGCAAACTTCCCTGAACCTCCACTTGAACCAAATGTGCCCCCTCCCAGCTGTTATTCATGCACAGATTCTGTACACCTTCTACATGACAACTGTAACCAATTATTTGTATTTGTTGCCTAATTGATATGATCTCGCACAGTCTGTTATAAACCCAAGGCTGTGACATATTCCAACAGCGAATCCTCAGTTCCTTGAATTTCCAAGGCACAAAGTAGGTACATGATCAATACCAGTGAATATATCAATGAATGCTGAGAGAAATGGAAGATGCCTGCACCAGAGAGAACTTGCTTACACCAAAACTCAGTCACGATCCTCTGATTTTCTAAACCTGGCCTTTTATGTTACTCTTCTACCTGAAGTCTTCTAGGAAGAGAGGGAGTGGCCAGGATGCTGATGCTGGGGTCAGTTGCTCATTCAGCCACAGTGGCCGCAGATTCTCCCATCAGTGATAACACCTCTGAAGGTAAATATTCAGAAGCTATATAGTAGGCAAAGACCACCACCACTTGCAACAGGCCAGCAGCCCCAGAGATCAATTTGGGGGAGGAAAAGCATGCACGTGAGTCCATCTTTTCACATTCTCTGCAAAATCTTTCAAGCCATGCTAAGGTGTGATGAGAGACTATCCGAGTGTAGAAAAGCCTGTGAAATACCTGCCAACCCATACACAGACAGGTGGCAGTTAAGTTTTTTGATTTTCTGAGGTCGATTTAGCTACTTTCTAAGTAGATAAAAAAGGAAAAATCATCACCCAAAAAGTACATTCTGCTAGCATTTCCCCGAACATGACCCTTCCTAGCTGCAGACAAACACAGGAAGTACAGCCTGTCACTAAAATGAATAGAAACAGTTTCCAACTTAGTGAACTACAAATCCTACTTTTTTCCCCACAACGGTGGAAAGGGTAAGTAATTTAATGATATTTGCTTTGAATTTGTGTTATTTTCCAAATGGTGATAAACTGGAAGGATGTTAGTCATTAAACATTAAAATTTTATTTTGGTTGTAATTAAATTTATTTTAAACTAACATTTTCTATTTATTGGAAGCTCTATAGTAGTGATAGAAAAGCATATCATATAATCAGAACTCCAGACTATGGAAAACAACTATTAGTAAGGAAAGAGTTCTTTTATTTTTTCTTTGATACTTATTCTTAAAAAAGAAACAAACAAAACTCCCTCAATGATCTACGCTCTTTTGCTGCAATTCAGGCCTTCAAGAGTGTAAAATCTATAAAATGGGGTTCTCAGAAGCAGTAGCACCAGTTAAATATTATAAGAAGTGCTTATTTTAGGTGCTTGAAATTAAAACAAAAATCAGTATTTCAGCAAATCTAAATTTACCTGATGTGCCTTCAGTGGTCTGAATTAAAGCATTATTATACCAATTATGCAAAGTAAATCAAGACACCTCAAAAAAAGGTGGCATAGTTAAGAAAATGTCAATTTAATCATTTACTTTAGCAGGCAAGCAATTTGTAAACATTCAGTAGCGGCAGCATCCAAGTTACAAACAATTTAAAAAGAAACCAAGATTAGTGATTATAATTTTTCCTTCCCTTTCCCCAGAAAAAAGAAAAAGAGAGAAAAGATTTGGAAGTAAATGACTTAAAACACTACAAACGCTGAACATTCAGTTATGTCTTCTATCAGCCTTCTATGCGTCCTCTCCCTGTGTTGTATTTTTAAAGGTGTATCTACTCCTAAAATGCATCATCTTGCAATAACTGGTACGTGAACATCTGCAATCTAGGAAGTGGTTCCTGCACATGTATGTGCAGGCAGGATCTCAGTTTAAATCCCATTTGCAAAGGGAATATTTATATCTTGATTCAACGCTTCTTTGACTTCGAGGGGCAGGGTGTCAAAAAGGTGATCTTCCACCACAAGCCCACTCTTCTTGAGCAGGCGACACTGGCCCAGCTGGGCTGGCAGGCGGTCCAAGCAATTCCCCTTTAGCTCCAGCTGGGTGAGCTGTGACAGCTGACCGATTTTCTCTGGGAGGGATGTGATGCAGTTTTGCCCCAGATTCAAAGTCCTCAACTTAACACATTTAAACAGCTGTTTCGGCAGAACGTCCACTTTGTTCCCCGTGATATGCAAATGCTGCAGGTTCTGAAGCAATCCTATTTCTATTGGGATCATGGAAATGTTGTTGTAACTCACATCTAAGCATCTGAGTTTCTGTAAACTAAACACTGCCACTGGTAGGGATTCCAGCTTGTTGTTAGAGAAATAAAGTGACTCCAAGTTTTTGACGTGGGTGATGGAGGGTGGAATGGTGACAATTTTATTATGCCATAATTTTAAACAAGTCAGTCGTTTTAAATGCTGGAAACTGATGATTTCTTCAATTGTGCGGATGTTATTTGACTTTAAATCCAGTTCCTGTAAGTTAGAGAGGCTGAAAATAGCATGTGGAATTCTCTCTAGCTCACAGTTCTGGAGTTCAAGCTCGGCAACATTCATCATTTTCTTAAGGCTGTTCAGTACCAGGAGTTTAGTGCCGTCATTATGAATGACTAACTTGGTGAGATGTGGGGCCACATCAGTAATGTTGGAGGGGACTTTGGTCAAATTGCTCTTCACGTGGAGGATCTTAAGGTGCCGCAACTCTCGGAGAGATTCGAGGCCTATCATCTTATTGTTTTCAGAGTTCAAATTGCCTATCAAGTACAGTTCGCGAAGGTTTTTGAGCAGATACACCCAGGCAGGAATTTCCGCCACATCAGTGAACTTCACGTGAAGGCATCTCAAGTGATCGCGGAGAAAGCTGAAAGCAGTCTGCTCCACTTTTGCAGGGCAGTGGCACAGGTGAAGCTCTTGGAGATTAGTCATCTGAGAAATCTTAGCAGGAAGTTTAGCTTCTGGAATCAGCTCGAGTTTTAGCACATCCAGGTCTGTGAGGTCAAAGACAGCATCAGGCACGCCTGACAGCATAAACAAATGCAGCTCCTGCTTGTCCTGGGCGTTGCGTGACACGTGCTGCCTCAGTTTTTCAAATGTCCACTCGTGGTTCAAACTAATTTCCCGAAGTTTATTTTCACTGACTTCTGACAAGAACACCCCAAAACGCTTGGAATAGAGCTGGTCATACTGGTCTACCATGTGGAGAAGGAACGCAAAATCATTTTTGACATCTGGAATGTCACTGAAACTGCTCTCTTCTCTGACTTTTTCAAAAGAATATTCCTTCAAAGGAATCCTGAATAACCAGAAGAGAGTGTAGAGGCAGATAAAACCATACACACAAATGATGGATATGTAACTGATGAGCAGCTTTTTCAGCATGTACGCCATGTTGTGGGTGCACTCGAACACCTCGTAACCGGTCAGGTGCTCCACTTTGGGCTTGCAGACGTGTTCAAAGCTGATTGCGTTGACAAAATTTGCTGTGTAGCAGAGAATAAAAATGAATTTGGCCGTTTTGATAACTGTTTGGACCACATAGAGTTTATAGATCAGGTCACTGTCTTCCACGTGAGCACGGAACTTCCGCACTTTCTCGAACAGGGCTTTGGCCTGTTCCCCATCCTTTTTATCCAGGATGGTCATGCTGGGGACTTCGATCACGGGCTTCTCGGCTGAAAATTTGAACCCAGTCTTGTTGATCATCGGGGTGCTGGCGCTGGGGCTCCCTTCATCACTGCTGGTAGACACATGCTTTGGTAGAGTCTGGGCACCTGTTATTCTCTGCTTGTTTTCCTCCGAGTCTTCACACGCTGTCTCAGACAACGCTTTAGTAGTCCAAGGAGATTCAAAGCACTTTCCTAAGATCGAAACGAAATGCTCTACTTTTGAGCACGTTTTGGGATATTTGAACCAAAAGTTGCTACTGACCATGAGAATAATAGTATGTATAAGAGCAAGATATGGAAAGTACTTGGAATACCACGGAAGGGCCAGATGGTAACACATCTGATTAATAAATACATATTGCTGAAAATCCAAGTTTGTTTTTCGGCCTGTTGGGTCTCTCTTCTCTTTCTTGGCCTCCTGATTTGGAACCGTGGAATCTGCATGAGGATATGTGGCTCTGAGAGGTATGTCAGGTGTCACAGCAGATGCGCCAAAGGAAATCTCATTTGCCATCCGCCCGTCTCGGTCTTGGTCTGTGGCTGATTCCATCCTGGGGATGTTGGTGGCAGCGTCGGCATGTCCTGGCGCAGCGTGCGCCTTGGAACCCACAGGCGCTGGCAGCACCGGCAAGCAGACCACCTGATCTTTGGTAAGTTGCATGGTTCCTGCAAAGATGGCTACCATCAGCATGACGACAGCCAGGTAATCCATAAACACGTCCCACCATGGTTTCAGGATTCGGTAAGTTGGCTGAATGTCATTAAGTGAAGCAACTTCCGCAAGGGTAAACATTCCTAGAAAACAGGCAAACAAAAGATGTTATGACACAGATGCAAAAGAAACATTAAGTGGCAAAATGCTTTCTATTTCTAGCCTCTTCTTCCAGCCTCTCCAGTCAGCCAACCTCCCTTGCACTCTACTCCTCCTACGCACTGTTTCCTCTGCCTGGAATACTTCCTCCCCGCCTCCCTTCACGAGGCTATCAGGTTTATGGTGCCTTTCCCAGGACGCCCTCCCTGATTCCTAGTCTGGGTGAGGTGCTTCTTTGATGTGCTCTCACAGAACTACATACCTCTATCCATCACAGCCCTTATTACACTAGTAGAACCAACTGTTGACTTGTCTGATCCTCCCTAAGATTCTCAGTTCCACGCGCAGAGGGATCATGTCCATCTTCCTTACTGTTATACAGCCAATGCTTGACACACAGTTGATGCTCAATCAATAAGACATTGTTTTAGTTCTTGATCATCACCTTTATCACCATCATCATAATCACCAAAATTCCTCAAGAACATTTATCCATGGTCTACATACGGCACTGGGAAGAAGAGCATTTTATTAAACTTAATTGCCACCACGAGCAACCTGGACCCACACGAGAATAAAAATTATTAGCCAGTCCTCAATATAAACATAGTTAAAGGAACACACGGCAAAGAAGCTGTGGGATCCTTGTAACCACTGACATTTTGCAGCTATCAAAGCTTCAGTGGTGGTTTTCAAGCACCTTACACTCGGGACAGGTTTTGATCCCGAGAGAGAGAAGAGAAGGCTGATTGTTTTCCTAGAGGAGGTAGAAAATAAAAGATGGAGGGTGGAGAACACAGCAGCAGGGTACTGTAAGGTCACACTGACCCCGAATGGTCACCAGCTCTGCCCCATGCATCCTAGCAAGGGTGATAACACCCGAAAAACCAACACCAGCACGCAATGATTCCAGCCTCAGATGGCTCTTTTCTAGCATGCTGCCCACAGCAGCCACTCCCCACCAAGGGTTTTGTGCCCCTGCCATTTCCTCCAGCCCATTTCCTTTTTTTTTCTGTTGAACTCTGACTTATTCTTCAAGTTCCAGCTCAAGCACTACCTCTTTCTCAAGTTCCTATTGTACCCTCTAAAAATAATCTATTTCCAGTGTTGGCCTCTTCAACTAGCTCTTGAGCTCCTACTGGGTAGAGACTATGTCTTATTCACCCTTGGATCTACCATGTCCTACTCTCTCCCCTTAAGAGCAGAGAAGGCAGTGAGTAGTGATGATGATGAGGAGGAGGAGGGTGATAATGATAGCAGCTATCATTTGTCATCTTCCTTCCGTATACCAAGTACCATACCAGGAGCTCTGTATCTTCATAATCCCCTGCTTCTGTACACAGCACATTCCTGAAATGAACGTATTAAATTTGAAGCTTTGGGGGCTGAGGGAATGATTCCACTTCCAAAATGCTACACAGTCTTATAAAATCCACCAGAACTCCTAAAATTAAAAATACAGATAATACTGAAGATGTGAGGATGTGGAGCAATTAGAACTCAAACACTTCTGGTGGGAGTATGAATTTATACAAATATGCTGGGAAATTTTTTTTAATATCTACCCAAACTGAATATATGCATACTCTATGGCCTAGCACTCCCACTGCTAAGTATACACCCGTGAGAAATACATATACCCATCAAAAGACATGAATAAGCAATCACAGCAGCACTCTGCAACACCCCTAAACTGGATTATCCAAACGTCCATCAGCACTGGAAAAGAAAAATCAGATGTGGTGCATTTACAAAGTGGAACATCACGCAGTAACGAGAATGAATGATCTGGTTATGTGGGTGTGTTCAGTTTATAAAATGTGATCTATACACTTGGGCTATGTACCTTTTTTGGTATGCATGCTTTAATAAGGAGCTTCAAAAAGAAATGGTAAAAGAAGCTACAGCAGAAACAGCTGCCCTAGGAATGTGCTGGGACACCACACTGAGGCTTTGCCTCACCCCTGTCCCAAGGCACACCCAGGCCAGCTGGGGTCACAGGCCGGGAGAGTCAGGAACTTCCTCCAGCAGTCTGCCCTTACTGTCCTCTCCCTGGCCTGAGAGGAAGGGCCTGCTCTCCCTGGGGTAAAATCTCCCACAGAAAAGAGGGTGCAGAGGTAAGAATATACAATATGCAAAAGCTCTAGTTGCTAACAGTTGAACATACACAGATGGAACATTGCCTGGATTCCATCTAACCTTCACAACATTACTCTAAGCTGCCTAAGTGTTATTGCTTTCCTTTGACAAGCAAAGACATAGGCTCTCAGGAGTTAAGTTGTGCAAGTCAAATAATTAGTGGTGGAGCCTGGGCTTAAAATCTGATTTAAGGCCAAACCACCTGTTCTTTCTACTAGATTCTAAGGTCTCTTCCTTAGATGTTTGCAGTGCTTTACAGTTTGCAAGCTACTTTTCCATAAAATGTCTCAACTGATTCTCACAATAACTATTTTTTGCCCATTACTATTGCCCAAGGATATGAAGAAACCTGAGGCACAAAAATCTTAAGTGACCTTCCTGAGCCAATTAAGTGACAGAGCTAACAGAATCTTTCATCTTCAAATCTCTTTCTCTATCACAGTGACTGTGCTCTTGGTTAAGGCTTGGCTGTTGAAGGAAGGACCTTCTCACTGTTGTCCTTGGCTTTGAGGAGACAGAGGAATGAAATTATGTAATCAACACCTTCCCTAGAACAACCATTCATGACATTCACTCAGAATTCAAAAAAACATGCGTCAGGCACCATGGAGGAGAAGATAGAAATGGTCCCTCAAGGAGCTCCTGCTCAAATGGTAAATGACAAGCAATAAGTGTATTATTATGACATGGTAAGAAAATTGCTCTTACCTGGTTAATACAAAGTATAGGGGAGGCACAGAACAGCACAAACTTAGAGCCACACTGGGTAAATGGGAGGACTGCAGAGATCTGGTTTTTCAGATGAGACTAGAAGGATGAGAACTTCCATGGAGTTGTGGGGAGTAGAGGAATATAATTTTGGCAGAACAAATAGCAAGTCAATGGCACAGACACATGGGAGAAATTATATTACAGAAATTATAAGGAATTCTTGTTGTTCAGTTGCTAAGTCGTGTCCGACTCTTTGTGACCCTATGAACAGCAGCACGCCAGGCTTCTCTGTCCTTCACCATCTCCCTGAGTTTGCTCAAACTCATGTCCACTGAGTCAGTGATGCCATCTAACCATCTCATTCTCTGTTGCCCTCTTCTCTTGCCCTCAGTCTTTCCCAGCATCAGGGTCTTTCCCAGAGTCAGCTCTTCTCATCAGGTGGCCAAATAATTGGAGCTTCAGCATCCGTCCTTCCAAGGAATATTCAGGGTTGATTTCCTTTAGGATTGACTGGTTTGATCTCCTTGCTGTCCAAGAGGCTCTCAAGCATCTTCTCTACCACCACAGTTCAAAAGCATCAATTCTTCGGTGCTAAGCCTTCTTTAAGGTCTAGTTCTCACATCTGTACATCCTAATGTTATTCTATTATTAGTCTAGTATGTCTCTGTATAGATACCACATTTAACGGGTAAGTCAAGAGATGGAAACCAAGGATGGTTTCAATGAAGTTATAAGGAAGTGCCTGGGCCATAGGCAGGAAACCAGTAGTTTTTTGCAATGTCAACCATTGACTAGGTCTTATCTTGAATACAGGACTTCAATTAACGTGTCCGTTCTCCAATTTCACCTATCAAAAACGGGGTGGGAAACTGGAAGTGTTTCAACCACTACCTGAATTAAAGATGCAGCGGCACTTTGAAAATAAAAATTGCTCTTCATATATAGTATACATGTGTGTGTACAAAGTACATTAACTACATGTTCATATAACATAGTTTATTAAGTCTCTTATGATACTCAAGTGACTTTTTTCTAATCTAAAAGTCAAGTTAATGAGGGAGGAGACTGTATTTAGATATCTTGAAGCTTGATCTCCTTAGCCATTAGTCAGAAATGGCTATCAATGGTTATTAGGGGATTTTTTTTTTTTAACCTGAAGAAGTCACATTAATAAATACTAATTGCATACATGCTTTGAGTTCCCCTTTATATATCTTCAAGAATTACATTATAAGTAAGTAGATTTCACATTCTAAGACTTCTCTATGGCACATACGAAAATCAGCTTAATATCCCATAAGCAAATATTTCTCATGGATGGTGAGGAAGCTTTTTGTACTAAAGTTGAAAGGGGGAAGTTACTAGACTTTGGTTGGACAAAGATGAATCAGAAAATTATAGAGAATGGGTCTATATTATTTTATGATATAGGATTCTATTTCTTATCTTATGGCCAATGATAGTGGAATAAACCAACAACTAACAGTCAGATTCAGAAATTAGAAATTATGATGGTTTGACAACCCTGTGACTATACTAAATTAAGCACTGAACTGTATACCTTAAAGGGCTTCCCTGTTGCCTCAGACAGTAAATAATTTGCCTCCAATGTAAGAGACCTGGGTTCAAGCCTTGGGTTGGGAAGATCCCCTGGAGAAAGAAATGGCAACCCACTCCAGTATTCTTGCCTGGGAAATTCCACGGACTGAGGAGCCTGGTGGGCTACAGTCCCTGGGGTCACAAAGAGTCAGACATGGCTGACTGACTATCACTGTATACCTTAAATGGGTAAAATTTATAGTATATGAACTGTATCCCAGTAAAACTATTAAAATTTAGAAGCTAGACCTCAATCTTTGTTATTTTATTGCCTAAACTAATTCTCAGCAGAAACAGGAAAGTGAAAGTAAATAGGAGTATAGCCTCATTGTTGGCTGGACTACATATATTCTAAGTGCAAATATGTTTCTAAATGACTGCTATGCTATTATGATTGAACAGAACTGGTTCTGGAGACAAATCTTTAGCATTTTATTCATCTTCTCTGAGCATCCATGCCTCACCTATAAAATCTTGCTATCAACATCTACCTCTAGAGGTCATGTGGGCCAGGTATTGGAAATGCCTAATTCAGGGTCTGACACAAAGTAAGACCCAAAGACGTCTGCTGAATCAGAATGCAGAGCAGAAATCGAGGCCATCTTAATCAGTCTTTAATGAAAATGATTAGGCCAAATTCTTGAATTTTGAACTTAGCATGTAGCACTATGTACACAGAATTCATTCTTAAAAAAAAAAAAGAAAGAAAATTTTGCATTCAATTTCACTTATTCATTCAAAAACATTTCAATTAAAATTATTTATATTAGGATGTGGCAAATTATCCTAGAAAGAACACAACTTTTATCCAAAGAGACCAGGATTCAAATCCTGCTCTTTTTTTCTGTTTATTAGCATGTAAATGTGGCAGTATTTGCTGGAAAACTTATATTAATGAGATTATTCTTAGTATAAAGAAAAAGTCTAGCATTAAAACAGAAAAAATATAATCATCTACCCCTATTAAAAAGGAAAAAATGGGAGAACAAGATGGCGGAGGAGTAGGTGGACGTGGAGTACATCTCTCTCCACGGATACATCAGGAATACACCTCAGACACAGAAGTGCATGCAGAACACCAGCTGGGAGCGGACAGGAGGACCTGACCAGTGGGAAAGAATATATAGAACCATGCAAAACTCAGTAGGAGGAAGGAACTAGGGGGAAAAACAGGAGTATTAATAGGACTGGACCTACCCTCGGCAGCTGGGGGAACTGAAGCAGGGGTCTGATTTCCACAGCAGAGCAATTGTCTGAGTCAGAAGAAAAACATTAAAGGCTGAGATTGAAACAGTTGATCTGTGGCAGCCTAAATGGAATGAGAATCAGACAGTACTTGCTGCAACCATACATACGCCAGGCAGAAACGCAGGTCTCCTGGAAGGGGCAGCGGCTGGGAGCTGGAGTTTAGGGATTGTGGAGCAATCCCAAGGTGAGGGCTGCTGTTGACTGCGGAAAGACCAAGGGAGGGGATGTGAGGGAGGAGATCGTGATGGGAAATGCCTGTGGAGGAAAGGCAGGCAGCCATGCAAGCAAGGCGATACTGCTTAGTCACATGTATGGGGTGGAACCATCACCATAGCCCCTCTCTCTCCACACGCCAGCATCAGCGGCTGAATAGAGGCTGACCATCAAACGCCTGACACTCTGAACTACAGAGTAGGACCCCACCCAGGGGGCTCCTTTAAGGGCCTGATGCGCTGATCTCCGGGGGGGCGGGGAATGGAGGGGGGTGCCCTCTATATGCCTGATGTACCGAGCAACACAGAAGGACCCCAGGCAAAGGATCCCTCTAAGTGCCTGAACTGGCAAAGCTACGGAGAAAGACTGGCCAAAGAGGCCTTCTGATCGCCAGGTGTAAGAGGCTCGAAAAAAACTCTGTAGGGCCATAACTCCTGCCGCAGAGGCAGTTTGCGTCCCTGTAAGCCAAGGAGCTGCACCACCTTCACGCTCAACTCTCACTGGGGCAGAGCTGCCACAGGCAAAGAAAAAAGTCTCGTGTTTATGCCTGCAGGGTCACTTCAGTACTGTCCGACTCTACTATCCTGTAGACTGTGGCCTGCGAGGCTTCTCTGTTAGGGTGGGGGCTCTCCAGGTAAGAATGCTGGAGCGTATTGGCCAATACTGGTTGCCCTACCCTTCTAGAGCACTATATTTCCTGCTGCCCTAGCCACCAACCCCCGAGTACCTGGTGCTGCCAGAACCCCTGCGGCCCAAGCAGCTGCACCACCTCCACACCTGGCCCTCACAGGGGCAAACCCAAGTCCTCCAGGGCAGCCTCAGGAGCCCAGTGGACAACCGACATGCAAATAAAACCACAGTTGAAACCCAGGGGCAGTGTGGCTAAGGAAGAAGACCCAAAACCTTCCTATGAGCTGTACCAGCTGCAGATTAAATCCACATGATTGACTAAGCAGACTCTGTGTCTATGGAATATATAAAAGGCCACTGAGAGCTCCCACAAAAGAAAACGCACTAGCTCTGATAGCTGTGGACCCTGGAGGCAAGAACACACAGGAGCAGGACCAGATTAGAGTCTGAGCGGCCCCCACAGCAGGTCCAGAGACCAGCACCGTGTTGGAGGGCATCCTAGGGAGGGGAGGTGGACTATGACTCCCAGTGCAGCAAAGGACTCTGACAGCAGTGACTCAAGAAAAACATTTAGTATTCTTATTTTTTGACTTGTTCTGTAGATTCTTTTGGGTTTTTTTTTTTTCTTTTTCCCTCCTCTCTGTTGTAGTTGTTGATTTTACTGGCACTAAGAAATCCAATTAAACTTTTGAGCTTTTTTTTTTCTTTTTCCTTAGTCACATTTTTCATTGTTGTCATAAACCTCTACGTTGGGCTTTTGCAGTTCTGTGGAGTTTTCCTTTTTTTCCCCTTTTTTCTTTCTTCTTCCATTTTTTTTTTTTCTTTTCTCTTTTTTTAAAATTTTAATTTTTTTAAACATATTACATTTTTTCTACATTTATTCCTTCGTTTGCCTTTCCTACCGTTCTTTTCTCCTTGCAGTGAATCTTAAATGTATATAAATCTTCTTCATCTTCCTCTATTTAACTTTGCATATCTCCCCTTTCTTTCTTTCCTTTCCTCTCAATGTATTTGTTAGTTTTGTTTTCATTGATTTATTCCCCACTTGGCACCTTGCTTTAGTTTTGTTTTCCAGTTTGTGCTTAAGTTAGTTTTGTTCTTAACTGGTAAATATAATTTTTTACTTCTTTTGTTCCCTGGATCAATCTACTGTACTTTATTTATGTTGGACTGTTTTCACTTTGCTCATGGGTGTATATGTATATGTGTATATTCTATTATTTTAATTATTATTTGCCTGATTTTGTAACTGTCATTTGTCGGGGGTTCATCTTTGGTTTCTCATTTTTGGATATTTGTTTTACTTTCCCTTAATGCCAAAACAAACCACTTGTGGAATCTTCATTCCTGACCAGAGATCAAACCCTGAGCCTTTGGAGTGGGAACACTGACTCCAAGACTCTAGACTACCAGAGAACTAACTCTAGGGAGTATCAAATAGTGAGAACTCACACAAAGGAAACCACTTGAATACAAGACCCGGCATCACTCAACCACCAGTAGCACCCTGTGCAGGACGCCTCATCTAAAAAACAAACAAAACAAAAATGCAAACCCAATCATCAGCAGACAGAAGTACCACCTCACTTCAGCCTTGCCCATCAGAGGAAAAACAAACAAACAAACAAAAACTCAGCATAAATCTCACTCTATGAAGCTCACACAAACCACTGGACCAACCTTAGGAGGGCAGAAACCAAAAGGAAGAAAGAATTCAACCTTCTTCAAGGAAAGAATTCAACTTTCTGTGAAGACTGGGAAAAGACCTCAAACATAATAACTTAAAAAAAAAAAAGAAAAGGCAGAGAAACACTGCACAAATGAAGAAACAAACTAGAAACACAGAAGTCCAAATAAATGAAGAGGAAACAGGAAAATTACCTGAAAAAGAATTCAGAATAAAAACAGTAAAGATGATCAAAAACCTTGAAAACAAAATGGAGGAAGTGCAAGAACCAATTAATAACGACCTAAAAGAGAGAAAGAATAAGCATGCAGAGACAACACAATTACTGAAATTAAAAATACTCTAGAAGGAATCAATAGCAGAATATCTGAAGCAGAAGAATGAATCAGTGAGCAGGAAGATAAAACGGTGGAAATAACTTCTGAAGAGCAGAATAAAGTAAAAAGAATGAAGAGAGATGAGGACAGTCTCAGAGACTTCTGGGACCATATCAAATGCACCAATATTCAAATTATAGGGGTCCCAGAAGAAGAAGAGAGAAAGAAAGGGTATGAGAAAATTTTTGAAGAGATTATAGTTGAAAATTTCCCCAACATGGAAAAGGAAATAGCCAATCGAGTCCAAGAGGCACAAGGAGTCCCATACAGGATAAACCCAACGAGAAACACGCCAAGACACATACTAATCAAACTAACAAAGACTAAACACAAAGAAAGAATATTAAAAGCAGCAAGGGAGAAGCAACAAGTAACATACAAGGGAAACCCCATACAATTAACAGCTAATCTTTCAGCAGAAGCTCTGCAGGCCAGAAGGGAATGGCAGGATATATTTAAAGTACTGAAAGGGAAAACTCTACAACCAAGATTACTGTACCCAGCAAGGATCTCATTCAAAATTGATGGAGAAATAAAAAGCTTTTCAGACAAGCAAAAGTTAAGAGAATTCAGTACCACCAAACCAGCTTCACAACAAATGTTAAATGGACTTATATAGTCATTTAGGCTTATATATGGGCTGAATGGATACAAAAAACAAGACTCATATATATGCTGTCTACAAGAAACCCACTTCAGACCTCAAAACACATAAAGACTGAAAGTGAGAGGATGGAAAAATACATTCCTTGCAAATGAGAAGTGAAAAAAAACTGGAGTGGCAATCCTCATATCAGACAACATAGACCTTAAAATAAAGAAGATTATAAGAGGTAAGGAAAGACACTACATAATGATCAGGGGATCAATCCAAGAGGAAGACATAACAATTGTAAATATCTATGCACCCAACATAGGAGCACCTCAATACTAAGACAAAACTAACAGACATAAAAGGAGAAATTGACAGTAACACAATAATAGTAGGAGACTTTAACACCCCACTCACACCAATGGACAGATCATCAAAAGAGAAAATTAATAAGGAAACACAAGTCTAAATGACACATTAGATGAGATGGATCTCATTGATATCTTCAGGACCTTCCATCCAAATGTAGAATACACCTTCTCAAGTGCACAGGGAACATTCTCCAGGATAGACCACATGTTGGGTCACAAATCAAACCTCAGTAAATTTAAGAAAACTGAAATTGTATCAAGCATCTTCTCCGACCACAATGCTATGAGACTAGATATCAATTACAAGAAAAAAACTATAAGAAATATAAACACATAGAGATTAAACAACGCGGTTCTAAATAACCAACAGGTTACTGAAGAAATCAAAAGGGACATCAAAAATTTCTAGAAACAAATGACAACGAAAACACAACAACTCAAAACCTATGGGATGCAGCAAAAGCAGTTCTAAGAGGGAATTTTACAGCAATACAATCCTACCTCAAGAAACAAGAAAAACATCAAATAGACAACCTAACTTAACACCTAAAGCAACTGGGAAAAGAAGAAGAAAAAAACCCTGAAATTAGTAGGAGGAAAGAAATCATAAAGATCTGAGCAGAAATAAATGAAAAAGAAATGAAAGAAACAATGGTAAAGATCAATACAACTAAAAGCTGGTTCTTTGAGAAGATAAGCAAAATTGACAAACCCTTAGCCAGACTCATCAAGAAAAAAAGAGAGAAGAATCAAGTCAACAAAATTAGAAATGAAAAAGGAGAGGTTACAATACACAATGCAGGAATACAAAGGATTATAAGAGACTATTATGAACAACTATATGGCAATAAAATAGATAACCCAGAAGAAATGGACAGATTCTTAGAAAAGTTCAATCTTCTTCCAAGACTGAACCAGGAAGAAATAGAAATTATGAACAACCCAACTACAAGCATTGAAATTGAAGCTGTGATCAAAAATCTCCCCAAAAAACAAAAGCCCAGGACCAGATGGCTTCACAGGAGAATTCTATCAAACATTCAGAGAAGAGCTAATACCTATCCTTCTAAAACTCTTCAAAAAATTGCAGAGGAAGGAACACTTCCAAACTCATTCTACCAGGCCACCATCACCCTGATATCAAAACCAGACAAAGACAACACAAAAAAAGAAAACTACAGGCCAATATCACTGATGAACATAGATGCAAAAATCCTCAACAAAATTCTAGCAAACAGAATTCAGCAACACATCAAAAAGCGCATACACCATGATCAGGTTGGGTTTATTCCAGGGATGCAAGGATTCTTCAGTATGTGCAAATCAATCAATGTGATACACCATATTAACAAACTGAAAGATAAAAACCATATGATCATCTCAATAGATACAGAAAAAGCCTTTGACAGAATTCAGCACCCATTTGTGATTAAAACTATTCAAAAAATGGGCACAGAAGGAGCGTACCTCAATATAGTAAAAGCCATATATGATAAGCCTACAGCAAACATTATTCTCAATGGTGAAAAACTGAAAGCATTCCCCCTAAATCAGGAACAAGACAAGGGTGTCCCTTTTTGCCACTATTATTCAACATAGTTCTGGAAGTCCTAGCTATAGCAATCGGAGAAGAAAAAGAAATAAAGGAATCCAGATCAGAAAAGAAGAAGTAAAGTTCTCATTGTTTGCAGATGACATGATACTGTACATAGAAAACCCTAAAAATAGTATCAGAAAATTACTAGAGCTAATCAGTGAATTTAGCAAAGCTGCAGGATACAAAATCAATACACAGAAATCACTTGCATTTCTATATACTAACAATGAAAAATCAGAAAGAGAAAGGAAGGAATCAATTCCATTCACCATTGCAACAAAAAGAATTAAATATCTAGAAGTAAACTTACCTAAGGAGACAAAAGAACTGTACACAGAAAATTATAAGACAATAATGAAAGAAATCAAAGATGACATAAACAGATAGAGAGATATTCCATGTTCCTGGGTAGGAAGAATCAATACTGTGGAAATGACTATACTGTAGACCAAGTGCAGTCTACAGATTTAATGCAATCCCTTTCAAATTACCAATGGCATTTTTCACAGAACTAGAAGAAAAAAATTCACAATTCATATGGAAACACAAAAGACCCCAAATAGACAAAGCAGTCTTGAGAAAGAAGAATGGAGCTGGAGGAATCAACCTTCCTGACTTCAGATTGTACTACAAAGCTACAGTCATCAAGGCAGCATTGTACTTGCACAAAAACAGAAATATAGACCAATGGAACAAGATAGAAAGCCCAGAAATAAACCCATGCACCTATGGGTATCTTATTTTTGACAAAGGAGGCAAGAATATACAATGGGGCAAAGACAGCCTCTTCAATAAATGGTGCTGGGAAAACTGGACAGCTTCATGTAAAAGAATGAAATTAGAACTCTTCCTAACACCATACAAAAAGATAAACTCAAAATGGATTAAAGACCTAAATGTAAGACCAGAAACTATAAAACTCTTAGAGGAAAACAGGCAGAACACCCAATGACATAAACCAAAGCAAGATCCTCTATGACCCACCTCCTAGAGTAATGGAAATAAAAACAAAAGGCAACAAGTGGGACCTGATTAAACTTAAAAGATTTTGCTCAGCAAAGGAAACTATAAGCAAGGTGAAAAGACAAACCTCAGAATGGGAGAAAATAATAGCAAATGAAACAACTGACAGAGGATTCATTTCCAAAATATACAAGCAGCTCATACAACTCAATACCAGAAAAACAAACAACCCAATCAAAAAGTGGGAAAAAGACCTAAACAGACGTTTCTCCAAAGAAGACCTACAGAAAGGTAACAAACACAGGAAAAGATGCTCAACATCACTCATTATTAGAGAAATGCAAATCAAAACTACAATGAGATATCATCTCACACTGGTCAGAATGGCCCTCATCAAAAAGTCTACAAACAATAAACGTTGGAAAGGGTGTGGAATAAAGGGAACACTCTTGCACTGTTGGTGGGAATGTAAATTGACACAGACACTATGGAAGAAGGTATATAAAATATAATAAAGCCACCATATGACCCAGAAATCCCACTCCTAGGCATATACCCTGAGGAAACCAAAATTGAAAGAGACACAGGTATCCCATGTTCATTGCAGCACTATTTACAATAGCTAGAACCTGGAAGCGACCTAGATGGCCATCGACAGATGAATGGATATAGAAGTTGTGGTGTATATACACAGTGGAATGTTTCTCAGCCATAAAAAGGAACACATTTGAGTCAGTTCTAATGAGGTGGACGAACCTAGAACCTATTATACAGAGTGAAGTGAGTCAGAAAGAGAAAGATAAATACTGTATTCTAACACATATATACGGAATCTAGAAAACTGGTACTGAAGAATTTACTTACAGGGCAACAGTGGAGAAACAGACATAGGGAATAGACTTATGGACATGGGGAGAGGGGAGGAGAGGGTGAGATGTATGGAAAGAGTAACATGGAAACTTACATTACCATATGTAAAATAGATAGCCAATGGGAATTAGCTATATGACTCAAGAAGCTCAAACAGGGGCTCTGTATCAACCTAGAGGAGTGGGATGGGGAGGGAGATGGGAGGGAGTTTCAAAAGGGAGGGGATATATGTATACCTATGGCTGATTCATGTTGAGGTTTGACAGAAAACAGCAAAATTCTGCAAAGCATTTATCCTTCAATAAAAAATAAATTAAAAAAAAGAAAGATCTTATCAAAAAAAGAAAAAAGTCAAATAGCCTTAAACTGTCATTTAATGAAAGAGTTTAATGTATGAAGAAGCAAACAGCTTAATTACTCAACCTAATACATACACTTTTCACTCAGGCATGAGTGCACTACCCAATCAAATACCAACTTTCATTTTCTTTCTACAATGTTCTGTGAGGCTCCCCCTGTGGCTCAGCTGGGATTCATGTTGAGGTTTGACAGAGAACAACAAAATTCTGTAACTCAATTATCCTTCAATTAAAAAATAAATTAATTATAAAAAATGAAATTACAAAAACAAAGTGGGACATGAATAAAAAGAAAAACAATCAGCCTTCTTAGTCAAACTAGGAAAATGAGAAAATACCCAAGAGACTGTTGAGGATAAAATTCTCAAACCATTCACTGGAACAAGTCAAAGGAGAACAAATTAAAGTTCATAAGAGGTAATAAACTATAACTATCATTACTGATTACCCTTCTTCAACACCCAATATATACTTGTGCATGGACACACACACACCATACCCAATTCAGATCCCTAAAATTCATATGGTTAAAGAAAATAAATGCTTCAGATACAGAATGAGAAGGAATGATTCAGTTTTTTCCCAACAGAGCTCTGTATGACTGGTATGACATAAATGTTGCTTGAAATTTTATTTATTTTATTTTTTAATTGAAGGATAATTGCTTTACATAATTTCATTGTTTTCTTTACACAGAATTGTTTACAATTTTTTACAAAGAATTCTGTAAAGAGTTTTGTTGTTTTCTGTCAAACCATCCCCCGCCCCCCCCTCCGCCCATCCCACCCCTCTAGGTTGATACAGAGCCCCTGCTTGAGTTCCCTGAGACATACAGCAAATTCCCACTGGCTATGTATTTTACACATGGTAATGTAAGTTTCCATGTTACTATCTCCATACATCTCACCTTCTCCTCCCCTTTCCCCATGTCCGTAAGTCTGTTCTCTATGTCTGTTTCTCCATTTCTGCCCTGCAAATAAATTCTTCAGTACCACCTTTCAAGTTTACATAAGTTTAACAGATATAGATTACAATGATACAAGATACTCTATAGCTGATATAATTCTATATACAAATAAAACAAAACACCAGTGTTACTCCCTCAAAGATTATGAAAAGAAATTATGCTTTTAAGAATATTTTTCTTCTAATACTACCTTGGATTAGATGCCTGAAAAATAACTGAAAAGAGTATTCAAAAGAAAATAATTCCAGACTTTTTAGAAAACTTCTTATATAAACCCTATCAAAATCAGATTTCACACTGGGCAAAACCCATCCATTGAACACCTGAAAGAAGAGGACTAGAGAAAATTCAGAACTTGTGAACTATAAAAAAACTTTACACAAAGTATATTTTGGTATCTACTGGGGGTTTTTTCTCTAAAGTACTGCTATTCACAGAGAAAATTTACTTCAAAGCTCTTAAGCTGAGAAATATAACTCTAAATACATTTTAGCAGATCTACAGCAAAATTTTTTTTAAAAAGTGTTAATACACTGTTGTGAATTATTTTGCTTTCTCTTTTAGCTTTTAATTCTAAAAGTCAAGGCCCATGTTTGCGATCTTATTCATGGGACAATATAAAAAAAAAGCCTTTAAATCAATGGCTTTCACATTTTATTCCACACAGCATCAGAGTCTCTTCTACAAGTTATCACTAGTGTTCCCTCAACCAGGAACTCAGGCCAATAGAATTTCAGAAATGCTTCAGGACCTACAGGACTTCCTTAATGTACCTTCTACTAGAATCTTCATTTCATTCAACAAATATTTATGGAATACACTCTGCATGCTGGATACAAGTCCTAGAGATAAAAAGGGAAATAATAATAATAAAGCAGCTGTCCTGCCTGAGAAAGCAGCCTGGAGAAACACAAACAGAAAAAGAGATAATGGAAAAACAGTCTGATTAGCCCCTAAAAAAAGAGCCAGCAGGACATTAATAACTTATTGACCAGAGATACATTAATACATCTTGTTACCTGATCGCTATTGACCAGAGACATTTCAATATACACTCACATAACAAACTGCCTGCCACTGGCATCAGCTTGGGCAAAAACCTCCCAGATAATAATGTGCATAAGGGATCCACAGAAAGCTATCCCAAGCTCAGAATTAAGCATTTGGTCAAACCTTGATAATCATAACTCCCATCCAGTTTACTAGGCAGCCAGTGGGACTCCTAAAGGGAGCTTTATTTGCACTTCCACTGCTTCTTTCCATCTGTAAGATGGAAACTTAGACCCAAAACTATCTTTTTCCTTTTAAGGTCACTCAATTTAAATCTTGTTTCTCTAGAGTATGGCTGGCACATGCCTGAAACTGGGCTAAGTAAAGTGAACCAGGAGCTCCCTGAAGCCCTAGCAGCTTTCCAGGGTCCCGGGAAATCTGCCACATTCTCTTCTAGCTGTGCTTGAGACAGAAAGCCCTGCTGATGACAAACCATGGGTATCTGCTCTGGATGTGGACACCTAGGAGCCTAGCGGTTTTTAACTCCTGGTTTGGTAATAAGGACTGCTAGAAAGCATCTGAGTACCTCACTCTACTTACTGTCAAACACTTCTCAAAGTCAGGAAAATATACTCAGATGTTGATACAGTGTACCTTGGATAGGTAGCTTATTTAGTTGAAAAAGGCTACTCCGCAGTTTATCAGGCGATTTTAACCATCAGTACTAAAAACACACACAGAGTTAAGACAATGGTTGCTCATGGAGACATTTCAATATACACTCAAACCTTTTAAACTGTGAGCTCCATCTGTCTGTCCAGCTCCCTTTCTTCCTCCATCTGGGTTTGAATCCCTAACCTAAAGGGAGGAGAGTTTCTTTCATCTGCACGTCCCCAGGGGCATGGCACAGGACAGCCACCTGATAAAGGTCTATAACTGAATGAATCATACAGCCCGTAACAGCATTCTAAGAGAGGGCTCAGAAGGCCCTGAACCTGGGAGCCAATGCTGTCACTATTAATTACAGTGACATAAAGGTAAGGATGCCAAAGTCAAAGTGATCAGCTCTGACAGGCGGTCTTCAATGTCTAGATGGATGGCACGACACAATTCTTTGGAACAAGTTATTCTGAAGACCATCTGCAGGCAGTTTGGTTCATAATTAGACATTTTACAGGAAAACAAAAAGACAAAGGTAAGTCTGGGCACACCCTGATGGAGTGTGATAAGTCAGTGTGAACTCTGAGCAGAGGCAAAGGAGCACCAGCTAAACACTCAGCCAGGTGATGTAAAAGGTCAGGAAGGAAGAAGCACAAGACAGGCAGACTCCCTGAAATAATGAAGCTGCCAGAGCCTCAGGCCTTCCTTCTCCTTGTCCTTATGGGGGTTCGCTGTCCTTCCCCACAGGCAATGGACGCAGAAGTTCTGACACTGTGAGCACAGTTTACTAGGGTCAATAAACATTTAAATAAAAAAACTGTGTCAAAGCACTGAGCAAGCGCCCAGAACAGAGTAATAAGTGCTTAATAAAATTAGCCTTTGTTACTATTCACTGTGTTGAATAAGCTGCTTTATAGAAAGAACCCTATAAAAATACATCTTTGCTACTAGGTGCGAAAAGATTGTCTCTCATGATTACTGATTTAAAGAGCTATGGAGGGACTTCCATGATGATCCAGTGACTAAGACTTTGCATTCCCAATGCAGGGGCCCTGGATTCAATCCCTGATCAGGGAATTGGATTCCACATGCCACAGTGTACTGATTGAAGATCCCACATGCTGCAATTAAGACCCAGCCCAGCACCCCCCCAAAAAGAAAGAGAGCTGTGGAATCTATATTTCTCCACTTAGCTTTGGCTTCCAAGCAATTCGGCTAAATTTTATATATGCATTATACACACTAACTCTTAGCCTGAGCTTTCACTTAATTACTCATTTACTCATACCTCCACCCATTAAAAACATACTGTAAACTCAAGTGTTAACATGATGCACATTCCTAGAGAAACCTTAATGAGCAAATTCAGACCTACTTCCTTTGATAACATAATCTGTGTTATAGTGGAATTCATTATCAACACTAGAAACCATCTTAGAGTTGACTAAAAATTATCCCAAAGGGTTAGCCTTTTAGAGAAATGCAAACAAAGCCTTATTTTAGAATTAGTCATGATAAACTGATAAGTTTGGCAGAATACCACTTTTTTCTTCTTTCAAAGAAACGCTTTAGTCATCTTTAGTTTGCTGAATCTTGTTTCTAAGGACTTACCATCTATTTGTGCAGCTCTTGTGAAAATTATAAACAATATTTAGAAAAGCAGGTAGGATAGGACATTTAACTGGAAAGTCCTTTCACTAGCTAAAATGTACATGGAGTTCATGCTCCTCTCTTTTGCCCCCAGTTATACAAACTAGTGGAGCTTTAACAGAGAGCCACAGTCATGAGGTTATGAAAATTAAAGTGTTAGCTGCTCAGTCATGTCCAACTCTTTGTAACCCCATGGACTGTAGCCTGACAGTCTCCTATGTCCATGGAATTCTCCAGGCAGGAATACTGGAGTGGATTGCCATTCCCTTCTCCAGAGGACCTACCCGACCCAGGGACCGAACCTAGGTCTCCAATATTGCAAGCAGAATCTTTACAATCTGAGCCACTAGGAAAGCACTATAATGTTATAATATTTATTTCCCCCAGTCATAAAAAATTAGTGGAGCTATAAAATGAAATCACAATTGAGTAGCCCACCATTTGTAAAAATCCATAAATCTTTTGAATTGGGAAGGTACATAGTTACTTTACTTATACATAATCACTTTAATTATAAAAAAATAGTTTCTAAATCAGTATGCTGTAAATTACCTCAGATGAGATGCTTCTTTGACGATTACATGAAGATCTTTGACTTTGGAGATGTGGGGATATTTACTTTCTGCTAAACATGACATCTACTTAACTCTGAAAAAAGTGGCTCAAGGTAACATTTTTGAAAAACAGTGTTACATGCTTGAGTATCAACGTTAAGTATCTGCAATTCCATTGTAGAGATCACTAATGGAGTTTCCCAACCTAGTTAATGTCTTGGCCTAGTGGGCCAAGAGAAGAGGACGTTTTTACATGCCTTTGGGTAAACTAAAGAGGGTGAACACAATCAGGCCCAAGGCTTTGGCTCTGCCTGAATAAACTTACATTTAACCCATCTGGTACCCATTCCTGGAACACCCACTGGGAATTCCAGACTAAAGTATCAGATATTGGATGTAAGTGAAAGTGAAGTCGCTCAGTCGTGTCCCACTGTTTGCGACACCACAGACTATAGCCTACCAGGCTCCTTGGTCCATGGGATTTTCCAGGCAAGAATACTGGAATGGGTTGCCATTTCCTTCTCCAAGGGATCTTCCCAATCCAGGGATTGAACCCGGGTCTCCTGCATTGTAGGCAGACGCTTTACTCTCTGAGCTACCAGGAAAGCCTTTGGCTGCATAGAGTCTTAGTTGTGGCATGTGGGATCTAGTTCCCTGACCAGGGATGGAACCCAGCCCCCCTGTATCAGGAGCGCAGAGTCTTAGCCACTGGACCACCAGGGAATTCCCATTGGATGTAAACTAAGGTCTAAATCTTCTAATGATAGCATTTATCATTCTGAGGTATGGTCATTTCAGGAGTGATTAAGTATCATTTTCCCTTTCTTTCTCATGAGAGGCCAGAACAGTAAAAACAAATCATTATAACCGAGAAACAATTGGATCATTTGTGTAATTTACATGCAACACATTAGAACGATAATCACAATGCCTTCTGTCTTGATGGGCCAATATCATAAGGGAGAGTGTGCCAATGCTAAGACTGAGAGTAACTGTCAATCACTTAGCGATTCATTCTCAAACAGCAGAGATTGTGTTAGGTAATAGGCATTTGTAGTTGAGGATAACTTATCTTACTCATCAGAGACCTTAGGAAACCTCTGTTGTCATGAAGTCATTAGGCCTGTACCATTTATATTTTCAATAAATATTTGGCTTAGGTGATGTGACAGTTGCTGAGAATATATACATAATGAAATAAGATAGATACAGTCCTGTGTTCCTAGAGCTTAAAGATCTGTCCATGCCTACCTTAAGTATTCTGCAAAAGATGAACCATGAACCACTACACCATTCTGTCCACAATTATGTAGGGTAAACAGTCCTAAAAATGACATCAAAGTTAAGTACATGACCATCAAGGAAACTGCCAATAACTCAGACCAACTATAGGCAACAAAAGTAAACATATAATACACTCTCTGAACTGGAAAACTCTTGATAGTGACAAATGCTAAACAAGGTTTGATGCCAGGATAAGGTATAACTGGGATTTTTCCAGGAAAACCAGAAGTTGTTGTCACCCTAAGTATGGGCCACATGGCTAGAAATATATGATGCCACAATGTAAGGCTGATATATAAACAAGTCTAGATCTTTTAGACAAATAATCTGTAGACACATTCTATCTTAGGCATTTCACACTACAGCCAATTCAAAGTAGTTGATGTCTCACAGTAGTCTTTACTACTTTATGAATGGAGACACCTTTTATCACGGTAGCATGTTATATATTACAAATACTGAGTTGGCCAAAAAGTTCATTTGAATTTTTCTAAAGACCCAGATGAATTTTATGGCCAATGCAATATTTTCTAGTAAGAAATCTAGAAACAACAAAAAAAAATTTTTAAGAGAAGAAATAGTCTGAAACCATCTAAACAGCATTTCTTACACTTTGCCCCAACAGGATATACATAGAAAATGATAATATTTGTACTGTACAAAGTGGAAAGGTGCTGAAGTTGCTCCTCACTGGAGTGCCCCGAACTGTGGGCTAAGAGGATTTGTATTTTGACAAACAGGTACTTAGGCTGTTACCTGTGTGCTATATCACACCAGCTGAGAAACTGATCCAATGTTGCAACACACTGATAGGGGATGTTTATCGACAGATCTGAGAGTGAAGAATACAAGATGGCAGGACAAACAATAACTCCACTGAGAAAGAGAACTTGTCAACATTACCTTTCAGAAAATGTCTTGAAGATAATGATAAAATGCTACCAAAAGCTGTACTGAATGCAGAGATATAAATGGCGAGTGTGGGAAAAAATTCCAAGCCATGAACATTACTTTGTATGTATGCTCATGTTATCAAGTGCCACAAATTTTTACCACAAATGCATTAGTTGAAGAATTAGTTGAAGATATGAGCAGCTGACACCTGCTCTTTTTGTTCATATATTCTTAACCTTGAGTAATATACTTTTTTTGGAAGGGGAAGGAAAAAAAAGGTAAAAAGTGTTGAGTGAATCCTGTAACTTGCATACTGCAGCTGCTGAAACCTTCCAGAGTAGATCCAGCTGAGCTTTTCAAAAAACCACGCATTTTCTGCCCGTTTGACTTTTTAATCAACATAGGTTTTTTTGTTCCTGTGATAGAGGCAACTAAGTATCTTCCAGAAAAACCATTTTCCCTTTCCACTTTTTGGCAGTAGACAGGCAGCTTAGATGGGTGCACGGCTGCCCAACTAGAACATTTCCTAACCTCATCTGCAACCACTGATGGCCATGTCACTAAGCTGGGCAAACAGGCTTTGAGAAGTGACTGTGCACTTCCTGGTCACCTCCACAAAGACAAGGCTACTGGACTTGGCCTTCCTTTTCCCCATTCCTGCAGGCTAGGAAACAGAAAACTGGGCACAGTCTTAGAACCCACATATTTCATAGCAGAGCTGTCCTGCCAGCCTTTGGCAGTTGGCACCTGGGCTGTTACATATAACAGAAGGAAATATGTTATCTTATTTAAGCCATTCTATCTGCGGCCTCTGTTACAGCATTTTAGCAGGTAACACAATTAATAAATTTCAAATTATTAAAAAATACCTCAAATAAAAGCATCTAGAAAGATTTGGATAGACTCACTTGTGAGCACTCCCCTTTGCTATTGCCAGGATCACAAAAGTGTGGGGGAGTCTGCAGGACAAGGGATCAGGGAAAATGTCATCAGATCCAAATTAGAAAGGGACCATAAGGAACCCCTGAAGGGTTTGAACAGGCGAGCAATGAGATCAGCACTCAAGTTTAGAAAGAATTCTATCCAGAGTTAGGAAGGGGGACCAGAGGGAGGAAAGACTCAGGAAGGAAATGTATTAGAAAGTTTACTAGTCAAGATGATTTCCAGATAAATTTAATTTTCCAGCTTGAAGAGTTTGTCATTGTTCAGTTGCTCAGTCATGTCTGATTCTTTGTTACCCCATGGACTACAGCTCACCAGGCTTCCCTGTCCTTCACTGTCTCCCAGAGTTCACTCAAACTCATGTCCACTGAGTCAATGATGCCATCCAACCATCTCATCCTCTGTTGTCCCCTTGTCCTGCCCTCAATCTTTCCCAGCATCAGGGTCTTTTCCAATGAATGAGCACCTCACATAAGGTGGCCAAAGTATTGGAGCTTCAGCTTCAGCATCAGTCTTTCCAATGAATATTCAGGGTTGATTTCCTTTAGGAATGACTGGTTTGATCTCCGTGCTGTCCAAGGGACACTCAAGAGTCTTCTCCATCACCACAGTTCAAAAGCATCAATTCTTCGGTGCTCAGCCTTATTTATGGTCTAACTCTCACATCTATACATGACTGCTGGAAAAACCACAGCTTTGACTATATAGACCTTTGTCAGCAAAGTGATGTCTCAGCTTTTTAATAAGTTTTCTAGGTTTGTCATAGCTTTTCTTCCAAGGAGCAAGCATCTTTTAATTTCATGAAGAATTTCATTGAAGACTTAGAATTGGTATAATATATTTAAGTAGAGATGACTAGTAGTCAGTAGACCTGCATCTCAAGAGAAGGACCTGGGATGAAAATTATATTTTATGATTAATCAGTATATGGTAAATGAGACTACCTTAGCAGAGTCCATTTAGAGCAAAAGGTCAAAGAACATTGGAGATGAATAATATTTAGACAACAGGTAGAAGAAAAGAATTTAGCAAAGGAGAGTGAGAAGAAAGGCTCAGAGAAGAAGAGAACTCTGTCCTGGAAGCTGAAAGAGGCAAACACTCAGAGAATGGGAAGCAGTATCACTTATCACAAGCTAGTCAAGGAAGTTCAGGAATAGACTACTGGATCTGGCAGCTCAGAGTCCCCTGAGACCTCGGCCCAAGCGCCCTCCATGAAGAAGTCTGGCCCACCGCAGTCAAGCAGTAAGTGGGAAAGGAACATTCACTTCTCACAAGTTGGGGAGAAAAACAACAGGCTGGGAAAACAGCAAGAAGGGGAGGCTGGCCTGATGTAAGCATGTATTTTTTAGAATGAAGAGGAACAGGGAGATAGAAGTTAAAAATAACAGAGCAAGAAAGTACAGAGACGTTTTCACATGTCTGTTTCTTATTTCAAGCATAAAGTTAAATCATATACAGTAAACACATTTCCACTTGGAAGCTCTCATCCAAGTAGGCAGCATGCTGTTATGACTACATAAGGGTGTCAAGATAAAAGAATTCATAATTCTATGGGCATTCCTAAACAGAGTTTGGATATATATTGTTTGCTTTTCTTTTCCCTTCAGCGAGCTGGTAAACATTAACCTTGCTAACCACCATATTATTTATCCGGTTGTAAAACTTTAAAAGGTCCTTTTTGGGGAAAGTCTAAAGGAAAAAAAAAGGTGTCTCACAAAAATAATTCCACAACTCATATAACTCTGAAAAGAAAACACAGCCTGTGGACATAGGACTGAGTAGCTCTGTATATGTTCAAGGAAGCCAAACAGTGTCAAGCCTTCTCACCCACTGAAACTCTCTTTGAAGGTCAAGCATTGAAAGAACCCAAGTCAGATTACACTGAAAGGAAGAAGGTGGGAAAACAAATATTTATTATTCCTAAGGAGAGTGTCAGTGACCTAGAGTGGCTTCATTTTCTTCTCCTTTTCCTGGCTGCAGTGTGGAGGGGAAAATATGAGGTGAGGGGGCCGTTTGGAGGTGGGACCTTTAGGCCACATCTCAACATGCAACACTGAGACTTGTGCAAACGTCTGAGAGGAGATGAGAACACCATCCTGACTGAACGACCAAGCACTCACACACCAGACCTCACGAAACTGTCACGTCCTTTCTGAGCAGTAGCATTACTGTTCTAGTTTTATTGAGAGAAAACTGAGGTTTAGAAAAGCCGAGCTTGACCAAGAACGTGCAGTTAAAATGTTGTCAGTCAGGATTCAAACCTGGACCTGACTGACTCTACCAAGCCCACACCTGCCCACTTCAGCATGTTTTAAATTCAAGATTGTTGTTGTTTACAGTTACTAAGTTGTGTCTGACTCTTTTGACCCCATGAACTATAGCCCATCAGGCTCCTATGTCCATGGAATTTCCCAGGCAAGCACACTGGAGTGGGTTGCCATTTCCTCCTCCAGGAAATCTTCCCAACCCAGGGAATGAACTCAAGTCCTGCATTGCAGGTGGACTCTACTACTGAGCCACGAGGGAAGAAATTCAATATTAGCTCAAATTAACTCCCTTCCCCCATTCACAAGTTATTAGAAGGAACTCTTAAGTGAAAGAGACAAAACCCTGGTGTTCAGAGGCTGCCTCAGGACACAAGGAGCAAAGTCTGAAATGTGAAATTACAATTTACAACCCAAGTGACATTTATTAAGAGTATTACCTGTCCTTATCATCAACTCAGTTTTTAAAAGCATTTGCATGGATTCTAACTAATCTGATATTTACAAACTACTAAGAGATGAAGAAATACTGTCAATTTCATTTTTTGGGCCAAGAAACCGTTGCAACAAGGAAACATAGCTGAGATTAGAACTGGAGGGTTCCATAGAATCAAGTGTACTCGAATGGGCCCCTAGCAAGTGTTACAGGCTTCCCTGATGGCTCAGATGGTAAAGAGTCTGCCTGCAATGCAGGAGACCCAGGTTCAATCCCTGAGTTGGGAAGATCCCCAAGGAGAAGAGAATGGCAACCCACTCCAGTATTCTTGTCTGGAGAATTTCATGGACAGAGGAGCTTGGAGGGCTTCAGTCCATGAGGTCACAAAGAATCAGATATGACTGAGCAACTAACAGCTTAACAGTTTTTTATCACAATTTATCTTCAGAAGGAGATGTTAACAAAGTCAGACCAAATTTCCTATATAAACTTATCTTTAAATTTAACTCATGAAGATTTTTTTATTCTAAGTTCATTTAATATAAACTGTGACTCTAAAGGTATAAAGAAGTGACTTGGCCAGCCAGTTCCTAAATGCAATATGTAGTCATTACCCATCATGAACAGAGTACAGCCATAGCTATGATTTTAGGACTATTAATGGAGGGGGCTAAGGGTTTAAATAAGTGGTAATAACCTTACTCATAAGGGGACTGGTTATATTTATTTATTCTTATAATTCTACTTTGCCAAATAAATTTCCCTCTCAAAAGATGCACCAATGTTGCTCCTATACACATTCTCTTTCTCTTAAATTAAAAAAAAGAGACATTAGAGAAAATATTTCTACCTATTATTTTTAGTTATGGAGTCACTAGTTACACAATCAAATCCACCAAGTTGCAGCCTGATAATCTATACCAATCTAATGTCAGCTTTCCATAAACTATGGCATATGAAGAGGCAGTGTATTTCTTAAATGACTCGAGCCTTCATTCTCTAATAATACAACCACAAGCAGAAGAAAAACAAGACCTAAATTGCACAAGCATGACTGAGAGATAGTAATACCACTGATACAAATTACAGGCCTCCTCTAAATCAGACTTGTCATCATTCTCACATTGAACTTCCTGCCCAGCAAAATCTGCCTTAATTGGTTTTCTTTCTGTTGTTGTTGTTGAGAAACGGAGTGAGCCAGCTCAGGCAGCATCATGGGAATTTCAGACACACACACACAAGCATACCCTTTAAAGCCCAACTGAGTACATCTAGTTTTTAAGGAAATACTAACAAGGAACAGGTTGAGGGTATTTTCCACTGGTTTAAAAATAAAGCATTCTACCCGTAAATAAATAAATAATAAACAAATCTCAGAATTATAGAAACAGGAAGCGGCAGCTGGATTTATCGTCCTTCATTTCCTGAGAGTGGTAGTAAGGAACTCCCCCTGGAGACCAAAGCGATGGCGGGGTTGAGCCTCCTCCTGCCCAACTCACATGCCTGTGGCGCTGGCCCCAGTGCTGGCTGATCATTTAGAATCACCCTGCTCACTGCATCTCATGAAGCTTTCTCTGCCCCAGCCCTGCCTTTTGAGAAGACAAGAAATCTGACGGGAATTTAAGCACACGTAGATAACGGTACTAATCCTAGAAGAGTCTGGCTCTCACCTCTCTTGGGCTCACTCACGGAGGCTTTTGGGGGGCCGGGGGGGACACCACCCTCTGAGGGACTCCGAGCCTTCTGCAGGTGGCTGTGTTGGAAAGAGTAAGAGGGTTGGGTTCAGGCATCCTCCAGCCACCTGTGATTGTAGCCCAAGCACTTCACCTTCCTCAGCTTTATTCTCTCACATGTGAAACAGCAAGGAGACACCCCCTGCAGTAGTTCGCAGGGGTGTGGTGAACAATAAAGGAGACTGTGCGTGTGAAGGTACTTTGTAAATTACACATGCATAATAATAGAGTCCTCGCTCCTCTAAGTCCTTGTAGGAGCGGTTGTAGGAGGGGTTTTATGGGTTCCAAAGCTTTCACAGACATTATCATTTTGTTTCATCCTCAAAATGATACACGAAGAGACAGCAGCAGTGGAGGCATCCTCACTGACACTACCACTATTGTTTTATACATGAGCTAGTCCAGAGAAGCACAATGGGAAAACTGTCCTCCCTCACTCTGTGAGGGAGCATGAGCATCATTGGAAAACATTTCTGGCAGCACGTGAGTGGTAAGTCCTAGATGAGGAGTCACGAAAGTCCTTCACATTTCACGTCCACTGGGCAAGTCCCTTAGCCTCTCCAGGCAGCGTGATTCATCCGTTTGTCACCAGGCTGATGGGAGACGAAAATTAATTAGACCTGGTTCCAGCACTTGAAGCACTCACTTGGATACAAGGGTGGGGGGTGGAAAGAAGTGACATATAAACAGATTAATTACAAAATAGGATTTACTTAAAATATAGAGCATGAACAAAGTGCCTCAGGATCACAAAGCAGGAAATGACTAACTTTGTCTGGAGGGCTCATGGAAGAATTCCTCTCATTTATAAACTGGGAAAAGAAGGAAATCAGATGACATATTTATCAACGTCCCTTTTGTGGCTGAAATTCTGAAAAAACTAGGCCTAGAGAGATTGTCAGTAAAATTAACACACAGCACAACTCCTGTTCGGTTTTGTATTGGAATAAAACTGCTTTACAAAGTTGCATTAGCTTCTGCTGTACAGCAAAGTGGACACAGTGAGGAAGGGGAGGGTAGGCCAAATTGGGAGACTGCCATATACACACAGCACGACTCCTCTTACACGTCCACTCAGCCAACACATCAGTGAAAATAAGTTGGACAGCTTAAGCGCTAGATAACTGTGTTCTAGAAAATGAGGGAAAAAAAGATTTTTCAGAATATTACTTAAACACAAATCACATTTGTAAGTCTGTGGACACTTGTGAAAACTGGGTCCATAGTAGGCCCTACATGTAGACTAGATCCTAGAGTCAGACTATCTGGGTTACGCTCTTGACTTTATTAGGTACTAGCTGTGCTACATGGGGTCGCAAAGAGTCAGACATGACTGAGCGACTGAACTGATACTCATAGCTGTGCTCCTAGGCAAGTTACCGGATTTCTCTGAGCTTCAGTTTTCTCAGTTAAGAAATGGTAGTGCTGGTGGAAATAGTGTGCTGAGAGGAGGAGAAGGGAGAGTAATAATAATGATGATGACAGTGATGATGGGGATGATGCCACTGCCTTCCTCATTGTGAGGATTAAATGAGCTAATACACATAAGTACTCAGAACAGTTCTTGGCACAAAATAAGGGCTACTTGAGTTAGCCGCTATTGTGATTTGCAAAAGCATAATAGCCAGCATTTTTGAACCGCTTCTCTAAAAACATTCTCTTAAGCCCGAAAATTTCCAATTTGATCTCAATCCACAATTTTCACTTTTTAGAACTGTATGGAAGATTCAATGACTCAATGATGAAATGTAGGCTATCTGCTTCAGAAACAGACTTAAGCAGAATTTGGGGGGATGTACACAAAGTATGATTTTGAATGATATTTTGGAAAGTACAGAAAAGCAGAAGTAAAGAAGGAGGAAAGCCCACATTTTCACAAAAATTTTCCTATTGTTTTTAGATTTATATTTAAAATATAATTTATAGTACTTTAAAATTATCAGCAATTGAAGTAATATTAAAGATGCAAACTTAGTCACCCACTGAAAATCATAAGCATTTAAACAACAAAATTATTTTTACTTATCTCATTGAATTCCCATAGAATTTTAGGAAATGATTTGGTTTGTTAACAGTATTTTAGAATCATCCTATAGTAACTGTCAAGTGAAATGGATTGTATCCAGATAAAATTAAACTTCTGTAAATCAAACATACACAGTAAATTGTATGTTTTAATTGGTGGCATTAGCAACACTCACCAAACACAAAGATTCTGCCTTTAATATTTAATATATTAAACATCATTCGTCCATTGGCTCTCAACCAACATCAATACTTACGGACTCCTGTGACCTATGGTTTTTATCTCAGTCATTAATGCTTAGGGGTTCAGGTCTTAAAATTAATCATTAAAATCTGCTGCTGCAAAAAAATGTTCCCCAGAAACCCAAAAGAATAGAGAGAGGCAGGACATTTATCATATTCTTATTAATGTTCTGAAAAGAGTAGGATAATTTTTCTTAATACAAAACAAGTTTGCTCTATTATAGTCATAGGAAATGAAGCAAAATAATTGAAGCCATAGTTTATCAAGATTCAAGTATGTGCCAGGCACAGTGGGGGACGGGTTTTACAAAGACCATTTAATTTCATTAATACAACTCCTTGAGACAAATTATTTCCCTAATTTTACAGGTTAAAAAAAAAAAGTTTAGAAATGTTAGTTAACATTCCCTCATAAAGTTCAAGAAGTCACAGATTTAAAAACCAGGAGGCAAAACTAAACACATACACACTCTTATGCAGATTGTCTAGGTAATAATTTTAGAGAAATACAAGGAAGGAAAGTGTTCAAATGATTCTTGATGAGGGTATTATACTAGTCTATTTAATTCTACTAGTCAGGAATTGCAAATGACATGAAAAATAAACTTATAAGTGCTTTGTGGATATATAGTCAAAAATTTAGAAATCAACTTTACAGGAACAGAAATTTTAGGCAGCCCTGAAGGTCAAAAAGCCACTCTAACTCTCATCTAATCAATCCTTATAATCAGAATCAATTAAAAACAAAAAGAAAAATAGTGATATTTTAATAATTTTATAGAAATGGTTTATTTAAGATAGGATTCAACAGCCAAATAACTTGTGAATTTATTAAGTTTCTAGTATATTTGGTGCAATGATTTATAGCTCCTAGATTACCTGGGGGCCACAGATTATTCCTATTAGGAAGTTTCCAGACTTCCTTGCTTTTTACTGTTTTTGTAATAAAATATTAAAATAATGCACCTAGTCCATGTACAAGGAAAACTGTTATTTTAGATTCATACAAACAGTTACTTAATCAATCCTTCTAAGACAGCTTTATGATAAATGTGACTTTAAAAAAAAATAGGTTGTTCCAGGAGAAACTATACTCAAAATCAATCCCATTTTCCCAAAACAATTATTTCCTTGGATACCTTGAGTTCTATTTCTAGAAAAAATAGTAAAGTTCTAATGAAACTCTAGTTTGACACTGACTGGCTATTGTACCATAGCCGTGGCAATTAAAATCTCTAGGTCTCAAAAAAAAAAAAAAATCTCTAGGTCTCCAGTTCCTTATCTGTAAAATGAGAAGACGGTATTAGACTCTCTTCCAGCCTGATGTAAAATTCTAAGATTCAGTTCACACTTAAAATCCAAGCTCCATTACATCCTTCAGTGAAAGCCATTTGTCTCCCATCCGTACTTCAAGGCTGAGTAAGCTACTCAGAGTAGCTGAGTCCCCATGCAACTTTATTCACAGTTGTTACAGTAATCATTAGGATATAATTATTTGTCTACCTAATAGACTACTGTTCATACTGTTCATGGGGTTCTCAAGGCAAGAATACTGAAGTGGTTTGCCATTCCCTTCTCCAGTGGACCACATTTTGTCAGAACTCTCCACCATGACCCATCTGTCCTGGGTGGCCCCACAAGACATGGCTCATAGTTTCATCGAGTGGGTCCATGTGATCAGTTTGATTAGTTTTCTGTGATTGTGGTTTTCATTCTGTCGCCCTCTGACAGATAAGGATAAGAGGCTTATGGAAGCTTCCTGATGGGAGAGACTGACTGGGGTGGGGTGGGGGGAGGGAGGGGGGTGGGAACTGGGTCTTGTTCTGATGGGCACGGCCACACTCAGCAAACATTTAATCCAATTTTCTGTTGATGGCCAGGGCTGTGTTCCCTCCCTGTTGTTTCACCTGAGACCAAACTATGGTGGAGGTAATGAAGATAATGGTGACCTCTTTGAAAAGGTCCCATGCACGCACTGCTGCACTCACTACCCCTGACCATGAAGTAGGCCACTGCCGACTCACGCCTCCGCTGGAGACTCCTGGACACTCACAGGCAAGTCTAGGTCAGTCTCTTGTGGGGTCACTACTCCTTTCTCCTGGGTCTTGGTGCATATAAGGTTTCTTTTGTGCCCTCCAAGAATTTGTTTCCTCAGTCCTGTGTAAGTTCTGTAAGCAAATCCTGAATAGGTCAAGGCTGTATATTGTCACCCTGCTTATTTAACTTATATGTAGAGTACATCATGTGAAATGCCAGGCTGGATGAAGCACAAGCTGGAATCAAGATTGCCAGGAGAAATATCAATAACCTCAGATATGCAGATGACAGAAAGTGAAGAGGAACTAAAGAGATTCTTGATGAAAGTGAAAGTGAAAGAGGAGAGTGAAAAAGCTGGCTTAAAATTCAACATTCAAAATACTAAGATCATGGCATCTGGTCCCATCACTCCATGGCAAATAGATGGAGAAACAATGGAAACAGTGACAGACTTTATTTTTTTAGGCTCCAAAACCACTGCAGATGGTGACTGCAGCCATGAAATTAAAAGAAGCTTGCTCCTTGCAAGGAAAGTTATGACCAACCTATACAGCATATTAAAAAGCAGAGACAAAGGTCTTTACCAACAAAGGTCCATCTAGTCAAAGCTATGGTTTTTCCAGTAGTCATGTATGGATGTGACAGCTGGACTATAAAGACAGCTGAGCACTGAGGAATTGATGCTTTTGAACTGTGGTGTTGGAGAAGACTCTTGAGAGTCCCTTGGATAGCAATGAGATTAAACCAGTCATCCTAAAGGAAATCAGTCCTGAATATTCATTGGAAGGACTGATGCTGAAGCTGAAACTCCAATACTTTGGCCAGCTGATGTGAAAAACTGACTAACTTATTGGAAAAGACCCTGATGCTGGGAAAGATTGAAGGCAGGAGAAGAAGGGGACGACAGAGGATGAGATGGTTGGATGGCATCACTCACTCGATGGACATGAGTTTGAGCAAGCTCTGGGAGTTGGTGATGGAGACGGAAGCCTGACATGCTGCAGTCCATGGGGTCACAAAGAGTTGGAGATGACTGAGCGACTGAACTGAACTGATCTGAATAGACTGTAAGTTATTTCAGAGGAGAGACTGTCTTAATGATCTTCCTATATTTGTCATTTAACAGATAGATCCTAATTGCCTGCTATACAAAAGAAATGCAATAAATGTTTTTAGAATAAGTTTTTCAAATTAGCCTATCAAACAGTCATTGGGTACTTTGCTTGTGCCTAAAGCACATCCTGCAGATATACCAAAGTTCCCTCCCTTCTAAAGTATTTGCAATTTAGAAACATGTCAGTCACATGTGATGATGAATAATAATACAAATTCTGTGCATTTTAATTCATTTTTGAGCTCTACAGGAAAAAACATTCTTGTGGCATTTAAGATCTCTAAGATCTTTGAGGCTTTACCATTTTGTGACCGGCTTGCAGGGCTTTACAATTTTTCCTCCCCCATGTTAGCAGCATGAATCTGTTCCATGCTTATTTTTAATGACTCAGTTTATGGAGAAGAAAGTGATCTTAAAAGGAGAAAGGCTGATTCAGAAGTAGAAAAGGCTAAAACACTTAAAGATCAGCAAGAGGAAAAACAGGTTAACAAAAATTTTTCATGGGGTGGTGCAAGTTAAGAGTGAGGTTACATCAGGCCAGGGCAAAGGGAAAAAAAAAAGAAGCCAGGCATATATTTTTTGGCCTGAAAGTATTTAGCTTTCAAGTTCCAAGAGAAAATTTCATGCAGTACTTGTCTGTTCTTTGGTATTTATTTTTCCTGTTCATGCACATCCCTGGCGATTAGTAACAAAGGGAGTGAAGGCTGCTGGCACCTGTGCATAAAGGCTCAGTGGAAGACAGGAAGTCCAACACATGAATGGTGGCCAAGAAGCCCTTGGGGACCCTTTGTGTTCTGAATGACCAATCATAGTAGCCTATCTGCATGAGCAAATGCTGACAGGTTTGTATGGAGAAACTGGAGTTACCCACTCCTTTGTGCTTCTTCTAAAGTAACACCTGAATCAAGATGAGCTGTTATAAATTTAGATTCCTTACGCTCCACCTGGGGCTTCCCTGGTGGCCTCCTAATGTGGGAGACACAGTTTCAATGCCTGGATTGAGAAGATCCCCTGGAGAAGGAAATGGCAGCCCACTCCAGTATTCCTGCCTGGGAAAAACTCTCAGACAGAAGGAGCCTGGCGGGCTACAATCCACGGGGTCACAAGAGTCAGACATGACCTAGCAACTAAACAACAACAACAAAGATCCACCTGGACCTAATCTTTCTATAGGAGCCCCCACTGATCTGCAAAAGAATTCTTGGCAGGTTGGAATGCAGTGAGCAGTAAAGCAGACCAATGCAGCTGGGGAGCCCTTGCCAGCCAGGCTGAGCCAAGATGACTCAGCAGGCTAGAGCCATGACCCTTGTCTTCTGGAGTCATTATTCTGGTTCTTATTCAGTGGTTACTACAAATGCACACGCATGGATTGGTCTTACTCCAGAGTCCATCTGAGGACATCACGGAGTGACTACCTAGCTGGGCACAATCCACAGGCAGGTTTCTTCACAGAAAGGCAGTCCCAGGTCCTGGTTGACAACCAGGTTTGGCTAACACCAACAAAAAATATCCTGGTCTACCTTAAATTCTGTAAAAATTCTGTTCTTTAGAAAGGGCACCGAAGTTGGGGAAAGGAGAAAAGAAAAGCTGGGTGTGACTGTGGGATTCTGTTCAGTTCAGTACTACCAATTCAATTCCCAAGCTAGGAAAAGAATCATGGCGATAATAATGATGATGATGAATTCCCTTCAGCAATAATAGTGACTTCTTTTTTCTGTTCTTCAGCAGATTTAACACACTTGCTTCTGTTTGAGCCCAGTGTCATCAGGCAAAGACTCTCTATCCTGCTTACATTTAGGGTAAAATTCACCTTTGGGCCAAGTTATATACATGACCAGATGTTTGAAAGGCAGTACCTTATAAAGAGGATCTGTTCCTCTCATCATTTTTTAGTCAAGTAATGATTAGTTTTTTTAAATCCTCAAGTGGTGATTGAAAGAAGCCTCAGATGTCAAAACGGGGCCGGTTAACATGCCAGGGAGAAAGGCGGCAGCCACATAAAACGTGCCCTTACTCCACATATAAAACTTCAGCCAGAGCTGTGCAGAATGGCAAAGAGCCATCTCGGGTTCCATCACAGCTGAACAGATGCCCTGTCTCCCCTATCTCCTTTCCTTACTGAACGTCCCTGGAGAGAAAGACCAGGACCAATCCACCTTTGAAGACCTCACTGCCGGTATTACGAGAAGACTTTTTATTCTCTTTCTTCCAACCATCCCCTGGCGAGAATCCCCTACAATAACAGACCTGGCCTCTCTCTCCACCTCCTCCTCCCTCCCTCTGCCTGCCTGCAGAAATGGTGCATTCTAGACTTTTCTCCTGCTGGGTGGTAGGAGGTTTTTGTTGCTGGTTGCCAACTTCCGTTGTTCTGAAGTGCCAGGGAAAGAGTGGGTAATCTATCTAATTCGAGGATGAAATTTCAGAAGGCTCACTTGGCTGCAGATCCAAAGTCACATTCTCCAAAAAGCATTTTCAGTAATAAAGATGGCATTTTGCTGTCCATTTGCCTGGCTCCTTTAGCTCCTTCAAATGCTTTTTAGTTCAGGAATGGAGGAGGGCTTATTTATGGGCCTCGTCATCTCAAGACAGGGTGGGTCTCCTTGCCTTGGATGTCTGGCAGTTTTTAATAACTATTTACTGAATGCAAAAATGTGGTGAGAAAGAAACTAAATAATCTGATTAATCTTAGTTGTTCTTGGGTGGGTATGGGACTATACCCCAAACCACCAAAAGCTGGGCAAGATAGTCTAAACATGGTAGCCAATTTCTGTGTGAATTCTGAGAGGGAAATAATTCATCTAAAATATACTCAAAAGAGAAACAATCCTATCCAAAATATTGCAGGCAAACTCTTTACCATCTGAGCCACCAGGGAAGCTTATTGATGGCTTAGCACATGGAAATATTTTACTGACCTATGAGAAGTGTTAACCATCTGGGAAGTTTCTTTCAAATGTTTTGTAAGCCAAATGACATAGGTGAACACTTAACCCTTAGGATGATTTCTTTGAGTGTGCTGAAATAAATCTGAAGAGCACCATGAAATGTCTTCACAAATTCTTCCTCATTTTGTCCAGCCAGGTATTTTACACTATCCATCCTTTATAAAAGTGTTATTTAAAACCTTCAAAATAAATGTTTCCATGTAAAAATTCATGTAGTGAGCCTGCCTGCAACTAGAAAAGCCAGCTATGGGTAGGAAACATAACAGTAAGGATCAACAGTTCAGTCACTCAGTCGTGCCCGACTCTTTGTGACCCCATGGACCGCAGCACGCCAGGCCTCCCTGTCCATCACCAGCTCCCAGAGTTTACTCAAATTCATGTCCATTGAGTCGGTGATGCCATCCAACCACCTCATCCTCTGTCGTCGCCTTCTCCTCCTGCCTTCAATCTTTCCCAGCGTCAGGGTCTTTTCCAAAGAGTTGGCTCTTCACATCAGGTGGCCACAGTATTTGAGTTTCAGCTTCACCATCAGTCCTTGCAATGAATATTCAGGACTAATTTCCTTTAGGATGGACTGTTTGGATCTGCTTGCTGTCCAAGGGACTCTCAAGAGTCTTTTCCAACACCACAGTTCAAAAGCATCAATTCTTCAGTGGTCAGCTTTCTTTATGGTCCAACTCCATATGTGACTACTGGAAAAGCCATAGGTTTGACTAGACAGACCTTCGTTGGCAAAGTCTCTGCTTTTTAACATGCTGTCTAGGTTGGTCATAACTTTTCTTCTAAAGAGCAAGCGTCTTTAAATTTCATGGCTGCAGTCACCATCTACAGTGATTTTGGAGACCCAAAAAATAAAGTCTGTCACTGTTTCCATTGTTTCCCCATCTATTTGCCATGAAGTGATGGGACCAGATGGCAGGATCTTAAGTTTTCTGAATACTGAGTTTTAAGCCAACTTTTTTACTCTCCTCTTTCACTTGCATCAAGAGGCTCTTTAGTTCTTCTTTGCTTTCTGCCATAAGGGTGGCATCATCTGCACATCTGAGGTTATTGATATTTCTCCCAGCAATCCTGATTTCAGCTTGTGCTTCATCCAGTTCAGCGTTTCTCATGATGTACTCTGCAGATAAGTTAAATAACCAGGGTAAGAATATATAGCCTTGACGTGCTCCTTTCCTGATTTGGAACCAGTCTATTGTTCCATGTGCAGTTCTAACTGTTGCTTCTTGACCTGCATACAGATTTCTCAGGACACAGGTCAGGTGGTCTGGTATTCCCATCTCTTGAAGAATTTTCCACAGTTTGTGGTGATCCACACAGTCAAAGGCTTTGGCATAGTCAATAAAGCAGAAGTAGATGTTTTTTTGGATCTCTCTTGCTTTTCCGATGATCCAACAGATGTTGGCAATTTGATCTCTGGTTCCTCCACGTTTTCTAAAACCAGCTTGAACATCTGGAAGTTCACGATTCACGAACTGCTGAAGCCTGGCTTGGAGAATTTTGAGCATTACTTTGCTAGCGTGTGAAATGAGTGCAATTGTGCGGTAGTTTGAGCATTCTTTGGCATTGTCTTTCTTTGGGATTGGAATGAAAACTGACCATTTCCACTCCTGTGGCCACTGCTGCATTTTCCAAATTTTCTGGCGTATTGAATGCAGCACTTTCACAGCATCTTCTTTTAGGATTTGAAATAGCTCAACTGGAATTCCATCACCTCCACTAGCTTTGTTCGTAGTGATGCTTCCTAAGGCCCACTTGACTTTGAATTCCAGGATGTCTGGCTCTACATGAGTGATCACACCATAGGTGCCCAATATGCTACTGCAGATCAGTGGAGAAATAACTCCAGAAAGAATGAAGAGATGGTGCCAAAGCAAAAACAACACCCAGTTGTGGATGTGACTGGTGATGGAAGTAAAGTCCGATGCTATAAAGAGCAATACTGCATAGGAACCTGGAATGTTAGGTCCATGAATCAAGGCAAATTCGAAGTGGTCAAGCAGGATATGGCAAGAGTGAACACTGACATTTTGGGAATAAGCGAACTAAAATGGACTGGAATGGGTGAATTTAACAGCAAGGATACCAGGCAGCTAACAAAGTGACTTTAATATGTTTCATCATTTAATTTATCCTTAAATAAGGATAAGTTATCCTTAAATAACTTATCCTGAAATAAGTGCTATTATCAACCTCAATAGGGGAGAAAACTGTGTTCAAGAGGTTCAACTCCTTGCCCAAGTTTACTCGGCCACTTAACAATGGTAGCACGGGATTCAAACACAGGTCTTGTGATAAAAGAATATAAGTGCCTTCCATGCCATCTTGATTAGAACTGGGATGGGCACTGCAGGATGGTAAACAAAGCTCTGGTAGAGCATGCCAGCAAAAACAAACTAGAGAGAAGGACAAGCTAGCTCACTGAGTTCAGATTCCCCTTTTGCATCCCTGCAGAATCCTTTTAAGGAAGAAAAGGGAGTGAACTTGTTCCATTTTATTTCCTTCCTTCCTTCCTTCCTTCCCCGGGGCCTGACCCACAGATACAGCCTCGGAACCAGCCCAGTGGCAGCTGGCATCTCTAAAAACAGTTTCACATCTGTTAAATATAGATGCTCCATTAATTCCAAAGAGAACCTGAAGATCCAACTTCCCTGAATCCCCAGTGGTCAGATGGTCATTTACAGCTTCAATGCACAGCTGAGGCTGAGGACTCCTAATGGAGGCCCACCTAAGGGTCAAAGGTCTTTGGTGGAGATCTTGCCAGAGTGCTCAGAATGATCTTTATTGTTAAGTTTTCATCCCACCTCCTCATTTTAATTCTTTAGACTCTACTTTCTCTGGTTTGTCCTTAGAGTACAGCAACAGTCTTGAGGTCTGAGTAGGGGGAATCTGGGTAGTCTCAGAATAAACTGGGAATTCCATAATGATTATTACTCTTTGGGGTGAAAACAATAAATAACTGGACTCCCTCAAGCCACTAGAACCATTTAAAAAAGTGTCAAGTGGGCAGTAGATATCAGAATTATGAGAAGAATCTTAAAAGTGTACTTATGCTTTGGAAGAAATCAATTCAAAGCTAAATATAAGGTTTCTGGGCTCAACTCAAGGCATCAAATTAGTCTTAAGAACTCTATTCAAGGGAAGTAGCTGACTGAAATGTTCATAAAATGAGAGACACAGCTTTTTATGAACCATGGTTGTCACCGCATTTAGGAACATCATTAAACACTCCCCAAAATCAATGTGGTAAAGAAGCAGAGGCATTATTCTACAATTAGCCAAACACAGAAAGAGAAACACAGGGTATCACAATATGTGGGATCTAAATAAAAGTTGAACTCATAGAAAAACGGTTACCAGGGTCTGAGGGATGGAAGAAATAGGGAGATATTGGTAAAAAGGTACAAAAGATGAATATGTTCTGAGTCTCTATTGTATAACATGGTGAGGATGGTCATAACACTGTATAGTATAATTGAAATTCGCTAAGAAAGTAGAAGTTAAATATTCTCACTAAAAAGAAAAAGTAAATATATGAGGTAATGGATGTGTTCATTAATTTGATGGGAAGAACCCTTCACAATATAACATATATCAAGTCATCACATTGTACACTTTAAATATCTTACAATGTTGCCAATTATATGTTAGGAAATAAATAAATCAAAATGTATTATGAAAATACAGGAGCAGAGGAAATAATATTTAACTTTCTGAAGGACCCCTCCTTAAAACAAACCAATCAATATCACCAGGATCCTGAAAAGACACATCTCCATGTACGAAACTGTGCTTGCTTGTTCAGAGAGAGATAAGACACCTAATACCACTCTTTCTGGCTAAAGATGCTGTTTCTCTCAGTGGTGAGAAAAGTGTCACCTGAATGGAAATTACGCTTGGCAATGTGATCCTGCGGACCTCACTGAAAAGGCATCCATATCAGATAACTTTTATTTTGATCAAATACTAGTATTAAAAAAAAAAGATGAGGAGAATCAAAAAGATGGCATTACAGATACTAAAGATATCTAACATATTTAGAGGAGGTACCTTCTGGAATTTCCTCTTTTTGAACAATTCAAACGACTTTCACCTTGATGGAAAGAAGCTCAGAATGCGTTTTTCCTCCTTCATCCACACATTGCCCAGCCAGCCCACTCTACCGCCCAGTTCCTTGTCCCCTGAACACGTAGTACAATGTAATGGTTGAGAACAGGGGCTCAGAATCAGTGTTAGAATAAGAATCCTAGCTCTGCCATCAGTCATATGACCTTCAGGTGTATCAACAGCATCGCTTCCTTTCCAAATCAGTAAGACAGAAAAAGCAGCACTCATTTAAGAGGCTGTGGTGAAGATTTAATGAATCCACACGTGGACTGCCTTGAGCATTGGGTGCCTGGTACACAATCCCACAAAACATTGAACTTAATAATGACAATGACGTGACATGGGCTTAACCAGACTGTGGTAAAAAAATAAGGGACTGGGGACCGCTTAGTAAAGTCAAAGTCTTTCAGTCGTGTCTGACTCTTTGCAACCCCATGGACTATACAGTCCATGGAGTTCTCTAGGCCAGAATACTGGAGTGGGTAGCCTTTTTCCTTCTCCAGGGGATCTTCCCAACCCAGCGATCGAACCCAGGTCTCATGCATTGCAGGCAGATTCTTTACCAGCTGAGCCACAAGGGAAGCCCGGGGATCACTTAGGGTCTATGAAAAAGCCAAATGTTCTCCTAAGCAATGACACAGAGTCTACTAGAAAAAAGCTCTCTCTCACCCCGTGGGCCCAAGGGACTCAGCTTGGCTATTCTTCTCAGTGGCTATAGCAGCTTATCTGAAGGGACAGGCTCAAAGGACCAAAGACAGGCCAGGAGAGATATGATGAAGGGACAGACAGTCCGAGTCTGAGAGAAACCAGTTTGGAGCAGTTCTGAGAATGGGTAGCAGCCAACAGTCCACAATCACGGGATTCAGAATTTAGAAATAAAGTAACAGGCCATTCAGATATGCACATGTTGGTATTATGGTAAAACTCTCCATTACTTTTCCTTCAAGATCCCTCCAGCAGGGAACACCTTTCAAAAACAGCTCTGCCTTTGAATTCCTGTAGCACTCCTTCAAATATTGACAAGCACGTGCAGCATTTAATTGTTGCAGAGAATAACTTATGTTTCAATTTGATGGAAAATTTTGGAGGGCATGTCTTACTGTCAGATGTCTCTTCCTGGCCCCTCTCTGTCCCAGAGCTGAACTCCCCCCATGGAAAGGTTCAACCAGAAAGTACACAGTAAAAAGGAAAGCTCTGAGTAAGCCAGGGCTACAGAATATTAACACACGCCACTGTGCTAAAATAAGCACACCTGGCTTGTACAGAGAAGAGGGCGCAAAGCAAAGCAATGTGCTTGGCCCTGTCTCTATGAGGCTGTAATGAAAGGGCACAGTCCAAGAAGTTTACAGGTAGAAGATGAAGCCATGGGTACCCCAAGTACTGAATAGTTGATACCATTCCTCTGAACAGAACAGAAATTAAATTAACAAACCACAAAATAATAAGGAAGTCCAGTAAAAGTCTGCAATTTTTTCCCCCCATGATGATTGCTTGGATATTTTCTAAAGCAGTGAAGAATGAATTCTCCTGAAACCACTTTCTTGGGGTGCCTTTGCTTTGCAGGTGCCCTAAGCACACATTTGGTCTGTCTATCTGGTAATCTAGCCCTACTTGGGCACCAAAGGATTCCCTCTAGGTAGAAACAGGCAAGCATGAAAGAACGGAGTCAGGAGGGGGCAGCAGGTGGAGAGGGAAGAGTGAAGGAGGTGGTGGGAACCAAGGGCAGGGGCCAAGATGAGGAGAGATGGAGGCCAGGCAGTGACGCAGTTGGAGTAAGGTTAGTGCCTTTGATTCCTGCCAGCTTAAGTCCAGAGGGAACTTCAGAGATGATCTAAACCCAATCTCCTGCTTTCACAGGGGAGAAATTATAACTCACGGATGATGACTCACTCAAGGCCAAAACTGCTGCTCTGAGGCCAGAACTGAAATCTGGGTCTCGTGACTGCACGCTCAGAGCTCTTTCTAGTCAGCACATCCCTGCTTTACACTCCCAGGGCCTGGGGAGACCAGGGTTCAGGCAGATAGCTCAGAATTCAAGTAGCCATGAAAAAACCCTTGCAGCCTCCCCAACCTCAACACCACACGCTGGCAGAGTCAACAGAAGAGATGGGAGAGATTAGGCCCCTCGTCACCACACTGCTTTTGATGAAGCCATTTGGCCTTCTCGGAGGAGTCACTGGACTAGAAATGCATGGGGACAGTCTGTTTCCAGGCAGGAGGAAGTCTGGCTGAATCAGGCTTGACGGTTTGTGGCATGAAAGCGCACAAAAATTACCTCCTTCTTACCTTCCCTGCCCCCCACCTCCCCCACTGACGGCTGCAGGGGAAAAGAAATCACCCCCGGGTGGCTGACTTTCTTGCTTTCTGTGATTTCTTGATTCTGAAGAGAGCACAACTGTGGAGAACACAAAGGCTGGGGATAAGACACGTAACTAACCGAGGCGGCTACTTTAAGAGCACTCTTGAGGGGATGACACCGAGATTTTGCTGGCTGTAAAATCAGGGCAGACATGATATTACTCAACAGAAGCCCCGGCTCAGTGCTCTGCATGGTTTGGGGACCATCTCTGGGTTTAATTACAATTAAGATCTCCTGAGCTATAAAGGCTTCCTTTATAAAAGAAAGTCTTCTAGTCCACCGAGCTTCAGTGCTTACCTCGAGTGGTCAACATATACTACGCCTGACCTGAGCGAAGTGTTCTTTTTAATCATGGGATTTTGGCGATGTATATAAATCACTCAGCCTCCTTCCTGTTCCATATCCCTAATGCCTACACAAAATCAGGCAGATGAAGAGGAAAACAGATGACTGTTTTAACCTACAACCCTTGCCTTTCCTTCTCTGAATACTTGCCAATGCACCCTACTGAATGACAAGTCATTTCTCTCAAGGGAAAGCAAGCGAGCATTGAATAAAACACCTCTTAGCACGAGCATCACAATATCCCTCTTCGGTGTTCTTACCCACAAGCCTGTGCCCACTGTGTTCCCTCGTTCTCCAATTCGCCCTGTTAACCTCCACTTTGTCCTCCACTAGCATCCGTGGGAAGCCCTTCCTGCAATCCCCATCTCAATAACCCAGTCCCTCTAGTCCTTCCTTAATGCCCCCGGAGTATCCTGAGCATTTCTGCCCCTCCACACTCTTTAAACAGTCACCTGGTTTTGAGCCTATTCTCTCACTAAGCTGTAAAGTTCTCCAGAGCAGGAATCAAAACTTATTCACGTCAAGTTTCCCCAGGGTCAGTACAACACTTGGCACACAGCAGGAGTGCAACAAATACAAGTTGTAAGGCATAATCACACACGTTTCTCAAGTGGCTTCTTAAAGGGACACTTAGGCAGGAACTATCAGTCTCATTTTACAGTGAGGTTCAGAGGGGTGTTAAGGCTCTCCAAGGCCACCAATTTCCACACCGTCTGGCTCCGATTAGATTTTCAGTGGACCACACTATAATCAGTTAACTATACAAGCTCCATATAGATAAAACAGAACGCACTGATGTTCTGATAGAGGCATATATGTAGTGACCCACATATATGGGGTCACAAACAACTGAAGAAAAGAGACAGAAAAACTTTCAAATATAGGTAAAAACCACTGTTCTGAAAGCAGGGCCCCTGATCAGGTTTGGGGATGCAGCTGATACTCATTCTTTTCTCAAGGACCTTTCCATCCTAAAGCTCTGCAGAAATGTCTGTGGACATGACTTTATTTATTTTTTTTTCTTTTTTTTATTAGTTGGAGGCTAATTACTTCACAACATTTCAGTGGGTTTTGTCATACATTGATATGAATCAGCCATAGATTTACACGTATTCCCCATCCCGATCCCCCCTCCCACCTCCCTCTGGACATGACTTTAGATACAAACAAAGGTTTTGCTCGGCTGGTGACAGGTCATGAAACACTGTCTCCGGTTAAACTGCCAACACTGTCTTGGATGTCTTGAAAAAGCTGGACATGGGACAGCAGCAGCTGTTGCCCAACAAGAAGTGACTCGGATGTGGCTGATTCACCATCAGGGCGCAGAGAAGGAACAACATGCAGAAACCGGGGGCAGCTGGCAGGACGGGGTTGGTTTGGGTCTTTGACTCTTCATGACCCTCTGGGAGCGCTTGAGCCTCTCGCTGAGGAAAGCAGCTTTCAGCACAGCTGCCCCTAGCAGGTATCCGACGCCGGGCCACACCCTGGAGGTGCTCACTTAGCTGGCCCTGGGGTGTGGCCCTCCAATCTGCACCTGGAGTGTTCAAAACCTCCCTATAATTCTAGGATGCAGCCAAAGTTACAGTGACAGGTGCAACTGGAGCATCTTCTGGGCCCTTTCACTGACATGTGTTCATCAAAGTTTAAAACACCTAAGTGAACAGCTGATCAGGACTCTGGGGGTAGTGGCACCACTTTTAAGTTATTTAAAACCAACTTTTCTAGAGATGAAAGCAGGACGTTCCTCTTACTATATCCTTGACTAAGAGATTTCCCAGTCTCTTCTACTCACGCAGTTCCAACAGGAAACTGGCAACCTTAAAAGGCACTATGGAATTGTATACTTAGAATATGTGAATGTTATAGTTCATAAATTATATCTCAGTAAAGTTCTTTGTGTGTGTGTTTAAGGCACTTTGTTTTATTTTGGGAAGGAACAGTGCTTGTTATGACAAAGTGTTTTGGATTAACCTGTGAAATTAACCTCATCCGTGCGTGCCAAGTCGCTTCAGTTGTGTCTGACTCTTTGTGACCCCATAGACTGTAGCCCTCCAAGCCCCTCTGTCCATGGGATTCTCCAGGCAAGAATACTGGAGTGGGTTGCCATGCCCTTCTCCAGGGGATTTTCCCAACTCATGAATCAAACCCACATCTCTTGCATCTCCTGCATGGGCAAGTGGGTTCTGTGCCATTAGCACCACCTGGGAAGCCCAAAAATTGACCACATTATGGTATATACCTACTAGTTCTAGTTTTGTTACTGAGGCCACTCAGGTTTAGTCTAACTCCTCTTTCATTTGGAGGAGGAAATGGCAACCCGCTCCAGTATTCTTGCCTGGAGACTCCCATGGACAGAGGAATCTGGAGGACTATGGTCCATAGGTCGCAAAGAGCTGGACACGACTGAAGTGACTTAGCACGTACACACACCTCTTCCGCTTGACTTTGGATTCAAGGATAACAGGGTTTGAATTCATTACTAGCTGAGTGGGGCTTCCTAGGTGGCTCAGTGGTAAAGAACTGCCTGCAATGCAGGAGATGCAGGTTCGATCCCTGGGTCGGGAAGATCTCCTGGAGAAAGAAATGGCAACCCACTCCAGTATTCCCACCTGGGAAATTTCATGGACAGAGGAGCCTGGTGGGCTACAGTCCTAGCATCATAAAAGAGTCAGATATGACTTAGCGACTAAACAACAATAGCAACTAGCTAGGTGACCTACAGCAAATGATCTCCCTCTAAGCTTCAATTTCCTTATTTACAGGAAATGGGAGTGTTACCTTTGTGGGACTGGTGAGGATCAGAAAGCACCTAATATCTGGATCACTGTAAGATGCTCAGCGAATTCCTTCCTTCCCTTCCCCATAAAAGGAGACTACAGGTCTTCCCCCCAAATTCTCCTTTTTCAGGCTAAACATCCATGAGATTTAGTAACCCACAAATATTTAGTGAGTCCTCATCAGGGTATGGTTTTTCCATTCTTCACCATCTCAGCTCTCCTCCTCTGAACAATTTAAAATTTGGCAATGTTTGTGGTCACCTCACTCCCATAGCACCAGCGGATTCTGGTACAGTGAATGTGGTATACCATCAACTGCTTACTAGCTCATGTGAAATGTTTTACGAGTTTCAGGAGCCCAGGATTTTCCCTCCCAATGAACAGTTGCCTATGGGCACTAAACCATATACAGAGGTTCAGTCCCATTTCAGAGGCAATGAGTCATTTTTATTTAGCTCCTCAGGGGTAAGTGTGAGAACTAGGTAGGAATTCCTTCTGTTAGCCACCGTGCAAGCAGAGGTGACCTTCATTTATTACGTCCACCCCAGAAACGCTTTTCCTTTGCTGTAAGCCTTTAGGCCTGGGCACACACCACACTGTACTGACCCCATGTCTAACCTGTCACATTTGCCAAGCCCCTTTTAAGAAAATCATTTAGTTATTTATTTTTGGCTGTGCTGGGTCTTCATTGCTGCCACGTTTTTCTCTAGTTGTGGCGAGTGGTGGCTACTCTTTTTAGTTTTGGTGTGTAGGCTTCTCATTGCAGTGGCTTCTCTTGTTGCAGAGCACTGGCTCTGGGGCATATGGGCTTCAGTAGCAACACATGGGCTCAGCAGTTGCGGCTCCCAGCTCTGGAGCACAGGCTCAATAGCTGTGAGATACAGGGGCTCAGCTGCTCTGCCACATGTGGGATCCTCCCAGATCAGGGATCAAACCTGTGTCTCCTGCATAGGCAGGAGGATTCTTTACCACTGAGCCACCAGGGAAGCCCCATCCAGCCCTTTTTTATTTGTGATTCTGGCTTAGCAGAATTAAACTGCAGAAATCCAAGTGTTCTGGCTAAGGTAGACAGGTTCAAATCATGGCATTCTCTCTCAGACGAGCTATGTGACCTTGCGCATGTCATTTAACTCTGAGTATCAGCACCCTCCTCTGTGAAAACGGGAACATAGTGCCTTTCTACACAAGCTACTATGAAAATTAAATAATATGTTACAATAAAACGCACAGCCCAACAGTGCATAAGAGATATCCAAAGAGTAAAAGAATAATTATTATCATCACTACCATGGTATGGCATTTTCCATTCTTAGACTGGACTCAGTCCTATATGCTAATCTATTAATACCCCATGAGGGTCCTGACCACTCTGCTTAGTGCCTGCCATCTCTGGCCTCCTGGAGAGGTAAAGCCTGATCCTCATACAGGAGCTTCCCCCACCCCGAGTCCTTCTTCATAGCTCTCTCTCTCCAAGCCCCAGGGTGTGACTTTCCTATCAGCCTGCATGAAGCAAGAGGGGAATTAGGAGACCTGGACTTTAGGTCCTGCTCAGCCACTAGCCATGTGACTCAGGCTAGTCACACAGATCTTTTGGATCTCTGCTTTCCCATATAATGATGGCATTAGACAACCTGATCTAAGACTATGCAGTTCAAACCTGTTCACATCAAAGTAAAATAAAAGATAGAAACTAAAGATAAGTCAAAGAAACAATGAAGAGATACAGCTTTATATAAAAATTTCAAGTCAGCATATATGCTTCTTAGAAGATACATGTACTACATAAAAAAACTTTCTATAAAATACATGTATTTATATATAGTCTTCTGAGCTTGCTCATGGCTAACCTAAGCTGCCTTCGAAATTTAAAAGGTATCTGGGATACAACCATGTGGCCATGAATTTTTTCTAAGCTGTCTGCCTGTAATAATCGCTTGAAGAAAATATACCAAGTCTGTCAAGCGGGTAAACAGAGATTTAAAACTCTTGTCAATATATGCAATAATTTGGTCCCTTAAACATTTTCACTATACACCTGGAGCTATTAAGTATGCAGCATGCCTATCTGTCCTCAGACAAAGCAGGTGCAGGAGTCAGCTGACACTCTTCACCGAAATGCCCACCGATGCACTCACCGAGGACGGGTGGGCAGCGAGGAGGACATATTCGGGTCCTGGGGCTCACAGAGAAAGAACGTGAGCTTGTAGCAGGGAGTAGGGCTGCTGTTTCTGCCAACTGCAGGGTTCTTTTTTTTTTGGTTGTGCTACGCAGCATATGGGATCTTAGTTCACGGATCAGGGATCAAACCCATGTTCCCTGCATTGGAAGCATGCTGTCTTAAACCACTGGACCGCCAGGGAAGTCCTTGCAGGGTTCTTTCTGAGCTCAACAGAACCTTCCCTGACATGTAACCGAAGAGCTTCCTCAGCTATAATATAATACACAGAACACCTTGTATCCTGGAGGAAGGTAAGAGACAACTATTTAAGCAGTGACTTGTGACTGCCTTTGTGAAAATACACTTAAGTCACTTGCATCCAAATAATGATTAAGTGTAAACGATGCTTCCTCATTTAGCTTACTTACTACTGTACCGATGATGTAGATGAACTTTTCTGACTTGGTTGACCTTGTTTTCAATTCACTTTCAGCCCATCTATGCTATGTGCTTAGTTGCTCAGTAGTGTCCTACTCTGTGTGACCCCCATGGACTATAGCCCACCAGGCTCCTCTGTCCTGGGGATTCTCCAGGCAAGAACACTGGAGTGGATTGCCATTTTCTTCTACAGTGGATCTTCCCAAACCAGGGATCGAACCCGGGTCTCCCACACTGCAGGTGGATTCTTTACTGCCTGAGCCACTAGGGAAGCATCATTAATTATACTAACTACCTCTGAACCCCAAAGAATCTGACTCTGTCCAATTGACTAAAAGATTTCACTTACATCTCTTTAAATTTCTATCTAAAAGAATGTTCAAGATAAGGGACCATCTGAATTTCCTATGTTCTGAAAGTTAACACTCAGAGATAAACAAGACCCAGACATTTTGGACCTCACACTCCATTCATAGTCTCAGTGCTTCCTCTCATACTCTTGTGCCGTCAGTGCTGAGAATGCTATATAGTTGGTTTACTCTGGGACAGAGAGCAGATAAGTGGTGAGATGACACGGAGATACGGAACCCTCTGCTCCCCGCATATACTGCTCTGCTGAGAGTTATGAAGGAACATTAAGCACATATTAATCTGAAGTTCATTTGGAAAGAATTTATCAAAAACTCAAAAAACCGATTATTTGCAAATATCAAAACACAACAATCCAAACCAAGAAATTATTCCAGATATATATCCAATAAAATTTTTTTTTCCATTATGTTCTGCTGAAAAGACTAAGAAAACAACTTACATTGCCTGATTTATATCAAGTCTGCAATCATCAAAACATCCACAGTCTAAAAGCCAAGTGCATATTTCTAGGCAGTATTTTACAACAGATATTAATACATCTAAAACAACCCATTATAGTCCAGTGGGTTTTCTATTTAGGAAATGTCATTGTATCTACCCTAGGGAGAAATGTACACTTAGAGAGATAGGCATGTTCTTCCCAACTCTCAAACATCTATAATTTTCAACATTTTGTTGTGTTTTTATTTTCAGATGATACTCTGTTCCTGGGGAAAGGCACTAATTCTCTTCTTGCAATTCTGTTCGAACTTTTTTCCAGTCTAGCTGAGCAAACAAGATCAAATTTTAAGCATAAAATTAGACAATTTCTAGGGGGGGAAAAGGATTCAAGTACCTGGAAGTTATAACATTGTTCTAGCTTACTGACTGACCTTCTGTTCTTTGAGTACGACAAAATCACACATGCCTCAGGATTTCTGCACTTGCTCTTCCATCTACAAAACTATTTTCCCCCCAGATCTTCTCGTAGCTCCTTTCTTACCATTTAGATCCTGGTTCAACTATCAGCTCTTCACTGAGGCCTTTCCTGACTAGGTCCCAATTTACTTTATCACCTTTATAGCTTTGATAACGGTTTGAAATGTGTTCTTGCTTACATTTTTGTTGGCTTTTTATCCACAAACCAGGAACTCATATATTTTGTTCACATCAAAGGCTTATAAGTTAGAGCAGTGTCTGTCCTATAGTAGATATTCAGTAAGTATCTGTTTCATTAATGAATGAATGAAATAAAAAATTAAATAGACATCATGGAAAGATCATAAAAGACATGTACTTAAAATCAACTTTGTTTCATCAAATTTTACCTTTCTGTAGTAAGGAACACCAGAGACAGTCTACTTTATTTTCAGAGAAGTCTTCCAGTGTACCTGAAGAGCGCTATGTCAATGTCTCTGTACACTTGGTCCTATCTCATCTCACACTGCTACCAATCATTCAGAAGGAGAAAAACGCTTAGATTGCACAAAGCTGAAAAGATAGCGAATGGGCTAGAGAACAGTATCAGGTATTAGAAAGATCTCCAGTGGTGAAAAGACAGGCTAAACAAACAAGATGGTATTTATAGGGGTCAGCCCAAAGCCTTGAACTTAATTCAAAAATTCAAGAGTAGAGCGATGGAGTTCGGTATACCTGGCTTAACAGCAGCAGTGCCTGTAAAACAAAGGTCCAATTTTTAATCGATTGTGAACTTTATGTGGCTTAGGTACTAAACAAGTCACTACAAGGATGTGAAACAGAACAATGTAACATGTCAGGGAGGATGAACCAGAGTTATAAAGGCTCTAAAACCATATTATTTCATTCAAGCTTCTGAGTGCTTACAATGTGACTGGTAGTACACACATTACACAACTGGGAATGCAGGGATAAGAGACCAAAGGTCTAGTGCAGGAGAGAGAAAGCCCAGAATTAGCAGAGAGGGTGGGGAAGGATGGGGGCAGATGGGCAAACTGTTAGGTTATAGGAAAAAGAGAGTTATTCAGTCTACACAGAGAGGCTGGATAAGATTCTGCAGAAAAAGACAACACTTAGGGACAAACTATCTAATTCAGAGGGTATTGTGAAAAGGTGAACTCAAGAGCGAAGCACAGCACCAGGCATATAGCAGTTCATAACAAGAAGGCTGGGCACTGTGACTAACCCCACCTAATTAACAGCTGCAGGCAAGGATCATGGACTGGATGGCAAATATGCAAAAGTATGATGAGGAACAGAATATCTGCATGGTGTCAAAGTATCTATAAGATGCTTATTACAAACAGAAAAGTAGTAATTTTATAGTGGAGAGTCCTGGTAGACACCACTCTGACCAAGAGATCCAAGTTAACATTTGCAATGATGAGATGTGTCAACCTCACGTAGCCCCTGGGTATGATGGGCTGAGAAGAACACACTCCTGTGATTTTCTGGCCAACAATGCATAACTTCAATCCAATCATAAGAGCTGAAAACCCAACTGAAGGATGACATACAAAATAACATAGCCAATATGCTTCAAAAGTGTCAAGGTCATGAAAGACAAAGGAAAACTGAGAAGCTATCACAGAAGGAGGGTGAGGAGTGCCATGTGGGATACAGGGTTAGATCCTGAAATAGAGAAAAACATCAACAGAAAAACTGGCAACATTCAAATAAGGTCTATAGATTAATCGTATTGCATGAGTGCTAATTTCCTGGCTTCTTCAATTGTTCTGCATTCCATAAGACTGACATTAGGGGAAGTTGGGTGCAGGGTGTTTGGGAAATTTCTGTATTATTTTTGTGACCTTTTCTTTTTAATTTCTTGGCCGTACCGTGCGGCATGTGGGATCCTAGTTCCCTAATCAGGGATGGAGCCCACGCCCCCTGCAATGGAAGCTCAGAGTCCTAACCATTGGACCGCCAGGGAAGTCCCTGTGAGTTTCTTAACTCTAAAAATACTTCACAATAAAAGGTTAAGAAAAAGTGGATAAGCCAGAGATTCTGCCAGGAGGTAAAAGGAGTGAGGAAAGGCTCCCAAAGACCTGAATTTTGACTTTGGGACTACTAGGCCAAACTACATCACAGGAAGATTGAATGGATGACAGACTGAATACAGAGCCCAGGGCTAGAAATATCAAAGCGTTGGCTCTGACCAAGAAAATGTAGTGAGAACCACTCTGAGTTACAGTGGTGTGTGGAGAACATTTGAACCCTCTGCTTGGTGACTCAGCTCTAACCTAAAGAACATCAATCAACACAGGGATTTTGTAACAGGAAGGCCCCAAGGCTCATGGGGTGTGGCGTGCAAGAACTCTTGCAATGCTTCTGCAGTCCTGCCACCTTTTTCTTTCTTTAAATAAACCCTTTATTTTAAAATAGTTTCAGATTTACAGAAATGTTGTGAGGCTACTACCAAGAGTGAGAATATAACTCACACTTAGTTTCCTCTATTATTAATATCTTACATTAGTATTATATTTGTCACAACTAATGAACCAACATTAATAGATTATGCTTTTTGCAGATTTCCTGTTTTTTACATCATGTTCTTTCCCTGATCCCGGATAGTAGCATTGTCTCCTTAGGCTCCTCTTGGTGGTAACTGTTGCTCAGACTCCTCTGGTTTTTGATGACCTAGATAGTTTTGAGGAGTGCTGGTCACAGATTTGTAGAACATCCCTCAGTTGGGATTTGTCTCATTTTTCTCAGGATTCTGGGATTACACTGGAATTGTGGGTTTGGGGGAGGAACACCCCAGAGGTAAAGTGCCATTTTCGTCATGCAGTATCCAGTAGAAGTACTACAGTGACTTGTCACTGTGTCGTTATCAAGTGTGCCCAGCTGGCTCAGATGGTGTTGGTCAGTTCTTTCCCTCTTTCCCACACTGTACTCTTTGGTGGAAGTTACCCTGCAAATCCCACACTGGGGGAGTGCAAAGGATGACCCACCTCCTTGAGGGTGGAGAACATCTACCCACTCCAGCATTCTTGCTTGGAAAAATCTCACAGACAGAGGAGTCTGGTGGGCTACAGTCCATGGGGTCACAAAGCATTGGACATGATTGAGTGCCTAACACATCCCTCTGCATATACATATGTATATATAATATATATATGGTGGTTTCAGATTCATTAACCTATACCCTCACCCTCATGGGAAATGTTCTTCAAGTTGAGTTGATGAAGTGCTTTCGTGCATTTCCTTTGCCTTTAGTCTTGCAGTCTCCACTCAGATCCAAATCGGTGTAGATCAGTCCCCTTATCATCTACTCCCTTCAGTGACTTTACTGTGTAATGTGTAACACAGTTGGATCCTTCTGCTATAGTTTAAATTCCACCCTGAGATCCTCCAACCCCCTAAATGTCATGTATCCCTCTGGCCTCATCTTTCTGTCTCCTCTGGAGGCATCAGACCATTATTTCAGGCTATGGTCAGCCCACTCATCTCTAAGAACTCTCTCTCCCTCTTCAACTTGTGGCTCCTTATCTGTCATTAGCCAAAAAACCAAATAGATGAATTCTGTTAGCATTAAAAACAATACAAGAAGAAGACAGCAGAGAATGAGAGGCTTAGATGTCCATCTATGCCAACCTATACTTTTTCTACAGGGAAGTCTTGAATGCCAGTGCCCAGGGCTCTATATCCTGTTTCTGTCCTGTCCCACATTTTAAATCAATAAAATAGTTGCAGACAAAGTTTTGATTGCACAAAGCTAAAGAGGACAGAGAACGAAACAGAAAAAGAATTAGCAACAAAAACATATCAACAGTCTGAACCTTGGGTCAAAACAAAATAGGCTAGATTTAGCAGGGATCAAGTTAAATATTTAATTCAAATAATTGAAGAGCATAGATTAAGGTTAGAGAACTGGCTTAACAGCTACTGCATCCATAAGAAACACTGCGATGTTTTCATAAATGGGCTCAAAATGAGCAAAGATGAGACATGGCCCAAACAAACATTACCAGAAGGACAATGATCAGGACAGAGGAGGAGATGGTCCCTCTAATCTTTGCACTTGTCAGATCACATCTCCCATGCCGTGTTCTGCCAAATTGGCAAAACTATTAGATGAACCAGGGTTGTGAAAGGTCTTGGAAAATTAACCCAACGATCATTTAGTGAGTACTGGTGGCTCAGACGGTAAAGAATCCACCTGCAATGCAGGAGACCTGGGTTCGACCCCTGGGTCAGGAAGATTCCCTACAGAAGGCAATGGCACCCCACTCCAGTACTCTTTTGCCTGGAAAATCCCACGGACGGAGGAGTCTGGTAGGCTTTAGTCCATGGGGTCGCTAAGAGTCGGACACAACTGAGACTTTACTTTCACTTTTCACTTTCGTGCATTGGAGAAGGAAATGACAACCCACTCCAATGTTCTTGCCTGGAGAATCCCAGGGACGGGGGAGCCTGGTGGGCTGCCATCTATGGGGTCGCACAGAGTCAGACACAACTGAAGTGACTTAGCAGCAGCAGCAGCTAGTATTCTTGCCTGGAGAATCCTATGGACAGAGTAGCCTGGCAGGCTACAGTCCTTGGGGTTGCAAAGAGTCAGACATGACTGAGCAACTAAGCACGGGAACAGTGACTTATTCAAGGGCTTCCCTGGTAGCTCAGTGGTAAAAATTCCACCTGCAATGCAGAAGATGCGGGTTTGATCCCTGGGTCGGGAAGATCTCCTGGAGAAGGAAATGGCAACCCATACCAATATTCTTGCTTGGGAAATCCCATGGACAGAGGAGCCTGGTAGCCTACAGTCCATAGAGTCACAAAAGAGTCAGATACGACTTAGTGACTAAACAACGATGACAACAACCTATTCGAGTTGTTATAAGATGTGCTAATGTTCAGGGGTGATCATGATGAAAATAACAACAGTGAAATAACCATATTCCAGGAATTGCTCTAAGCACTTTTTATATATTAATTAATTTACCCAGATGACTGACTTTGCTTCTTGGTAACTTGTCCAGGTAACTGAGGCTTCTAAATCCGACCCCGTGAACAATCACTATATCCAACAGGTTGTATTTAATCCCTTATTCTCCCACATTTTATGCCACATGTTTCCCTTCATTTTTCTTCTTTTAAAAAAAATTTAATTAAACACCAAATTGGTACATAGCTGTCATTACTTGGCATAATCTTTAAAAAGTGACTTTATAAAGTTAATAACACTCACCAAAGAGAAGCTAGACAATATAGACACAGAAAAAGAAGTAAAAGAAATCAGATAATTTTCTAATCACTATATACATCTGTGGTGTTCCCCTCTGCTTTTTACTATACATACATGTATGGTTTTCATTTTACACTGAAGCTATACTGTATATGCATATTTGTATTTGACCTGGTTAACCTGATAAGCATTTTCCTTTTACTAAATGAGCTGTGTTACTGTGAATTTATGGGCTGTGAATATACCATATGTTCTGAGATAAAAACTAGAGAAAATGTTTCCTCCTACGCCCCATTTTAAATCACTTATTACCAAGTGATGACTTTATGGTTTCTAAAGAGATGTCCTTAGAAATGAAGGCAGTCTCTTAATTGTTACTATGACTTAAGGGCACTTATCTAACTAGACAAGAGGCAATTTTACTGAGTGGGCTACACTACAAGAGCTACCAGATCCTACCCCCATTTCATATACCTTTAAGAAGAAATCTGGACCAAAAAAAAGAAAATTCTAACTGTGACTGCTATCTCTTAGGCAGCTACAAATTATTACTTGGCCTGTGCCTCTTAAGAACAGTGTTTTCCATCTTAAGGTGTCTCTTCCACTCTTAACAGATGAAATGAATTGGCAAAAGGAAAAAAATCTTGGGATATTTAAGGTCCTATCACCGCCATGGATGAGGCAACTAGACTCTAGAAGATGGGACAGAGAATTTCAAAGATTAATGGAATTCATCATGGATGAGGTGTGACATGAGAGAGAGACTGTCCCATTAATGCCCCTCTCAGCTTCTCCTTATAAAGTGAGGTAAAGTGTCTCAACAAACCAGAATAATTTCAATTATAAATACCAAGCAAAATAGCACTTGTCTATATGTCCAAGAAATACCTGTTTATACCTAAAGAAAAACGAGGGGAAGCAACCTGGGGAGTGAACTTAAATGCCTCTTTACCTATTTCGCCACCAGAGGTTGTGGTCAGAAGCTATGGTTTGAGTGGCTGAGGGTCCTGGCAGAGACAAGACGAGGACCTGCACTGGGCTCCACAAACAGTCTTCACTGATGTCTGAGAAAGATGTGCTTATACCATCTAAGAAAAGGGTTAAAGGTCTTCCCAGGTGGCTCAGTGATAAAGAATCTGCCTGCAATGCAGGAGATGTGAGTTCGATCCCTGGGTAGGGAAGGTTCCCTGGAGAGGCAATGGCAACCTACTCCAGTATTCTTGCCTGGAAAATCGCATGGACAGAGGATCCTGGTGGGCTACCGTCCACGGGGTCGCAAAAGAGTTGGACACAACTTAGGGACTAAACAAAAACAACAAAAAAAGGGAGACAGTAAATACCAACAACAGCAAAATAAGGATTCTCTGAGGAGTTAAGAAAAAATGTTTTTTAGTGCACATAACCCAGAAACTTACTGTCTTTTTGCTCTTTCCAATGCCCTAACTCAAAGACATCTTCCTCTGCAGTTCAATACTTTCGTACTATCCTTACAAGGATGTAGTGATACCATTATGAAGCTAATGTATCCCAATGCTGTCAGAAAATTATCAAGGCCAAGGAAAGCTGAGGGATGTGTGTCAAGATATGAAGTTCCTCATGAGGTTTTAGATGAAAGATGAGTTTCTAAGCCCTCATGTTTCTATCATGACTAATGATACATGCATACATACACATGTGTTTTAAAATGCAGACAATGCTGTATGCAGCTTTTCAGGCAGGAGAAATGGCCTGAGCAAAGGCACAATGGTAGGTCTGAGTTCATCGAACGTCTAAGCTTAGGCTGCCTGATGTGACTGTAGCAAAAAGTTCGTACTCAACAGTCACGCAAAATAAAGTCAAAGGTTATGGTTGAGCTAGATTTCCAAGGACGCTGAATTCCAAAGGGAATTTGGTTTTACTTAGCAGGCAATGGAGAGAGAACACAAATTCACAGTAACATGAAACAGAGCTTTAGAAAGCAGTCACACCATGGGACATGAGATACGTGGTGAGCACATCGTGGTGGGCGGGGAGGGGGAGAACGAGAGGCTGGGAGGTTCCTGCCATCACTCAGCTGGAGACGAGGTCAAAGATAGTACCAAGGGGACCCAGGCAGAAAGAGCACATAAGTGAGAGAGACAAGGGACGTAGGTGGGAACTGTGACCGTCTGAATAGAGAGGACAAAGGTGAGGGATGTTCAGTGACTTCCAGCTCTAACAGTATACAATCTAAGTAAGGGGTTCTTGGTATTTATTATCAGTCTCTGCACCTCTCTGGTTCAGGTTGTGTTTGCAAGCTTTATAAACCCAATTCCTCTCCACTGTGATACCAACTCTGAAAGGAATTCTCATTCTAGTTTACCAAGAGGAAGTTGGGATTTAGAGACACTCAGTAGCTTGGGAAGTGAACCCTTGTTTGTCTAATTCCATGATTCTTATCCACACTACTGCTTCCCCTGTCAAGGCTTGAAAGAAGACAGAAGCAGCCTGCCCTCCACCAAAATTCTTACCTCAATTAACATAGTCCCCTATATATCCAGTTCCTCTCTTTTCTTTCTTCAGTTTACAGTAGAACATCACGTATATGATTTCTGATATTTGGATGTGAATATACACAGCATCAGGGAGCTCTCAAGTGCTGAACAGATGTTAGGTATTTTTATTATTATGTGGGTGTTTTCCTTCAGTGACTAATGGCAGGAAATAGAAAAGGTTCCATTACATAGTCTACCTCGTCTACAGCCCACCCTGAAGACTAACTTATTAAGGCTGACTGTGAGATCATTTTCCTTTATAGCAAGATATATAGAACACACAAGAATATGCATTCACGGGTTTGGGAGTCTTACAGAAAAGTCCACCTGCAAAATTAGGTACAGGCTGCAGCACGCCCAGCTGCTGTTCAGACTGTGTGCCCTACTTTCTTCAGCACTGACAGGGGGGAAAGGGTTAGCATGAAACACGCTCTACACTAGCCGACGTGCTTCCCTATAAACTTTACCTGCGAAGTATTAGTAACAATGAGTAAGTAAGCAACAGATCAAAGTAGCCACACTCTGCCAGGCCCAGATGTCCTCTCTGAGCCGGATGCTGGCGGAGGGTGGCTGGCCCGGCTTTCAGAAAGCACCCAGGTCTTCCAGAGTCCCTGATGTCTCCAATGATGGATTCACAGACTGCTAGTGCTGACCAGGATCTGACGGGCTAATGTGACAAAGGAACTAATTAAAGCCCTAAGAGATGAATGCTCAGTGTCCCACATTTTCTTCCCAGTTGTCAGTATTCCAGTTACACTACTGGAGCAACAAGTTAAGACACTGAAACATACAAGGGCGGAGGGTGGTGGGGACGGAGGTTAAGGTAGAACGAGCTCTTCCGGTTTTCCTCTCTTGTCCCCCTGCCCAGCTGAAACCCCAAGGTGAACCATTCTAACAGTGGCCCTGAAGGCCCAGAATCTGCAGCCTTGGCCAGTTCCTCCAGGAGCACGTCTCTCCAGCAGGGGCTTTGCTGCGGGTGCCCCACCCCTGCACGGACCATGTTTCCGAAAGGCAGGCTACTCATCTCACCATCTCAGAGTGACCGTGTGCCTCAGAAAGCCTCCCCCTTCTCCTACTGGTCCCTGTTCCCTAACCTCCAGTCATGTTTGGGTCTCTCTGTTATTTAAAAAAAAAAAAAAAAACAACCAACAAAAAACTCGTATCTCAGTTACGCTTGGGAAAAAAAAATCCCTATCTTGATCCTGTGAAAGTGAAGTCGCTTAGTCGTGTCCGACTCTTTGCAATCCCACAGACTGTAGCCCACCAGCCTCCTCCGTCCATGGGATTTTCTAAGCAAGAATACTGGAGTGGGTTGCCATTTGCTTCTCCAGGAGATCTTCCTGACCCAGGGATTGAACCCGGGTCTCCCACATTGTAGGCAGACACTTTACCAATCTGAGCCACCAGGGAAGTCCACCCATCCCACTGCCATCAAAGGTAATTTGTGAAAGTACCCACTGGAACATCTTAAAGAGAGTTCTCTTTAAGAACTCTGTTGATTACTAACTGAAGTCTAAATTCAGCTGACACAGCCCCTCCACCTTTTCTCACAACCACACATTTCCCCACAAGCCTGGTGCTCATCACCAAACAGAATTCCCTGTGGTTTCCCGGGTTTAGTGAGGGCTCGGGCCATTTCTGGTGCTTGGAATGCCTTTGCCCATCTCCTTTCTTCTCCTGTGGAACTGCCACCTACTGTCCCAGGTCTGGGTCAAATGAATTTGCTCTCTGCTAAAGTGACATTAATTTCTGTCTTGCAACACACTTCATTGTTAATTCAACCAACATTTATTTAGCACCTGAGCCCCAGGGACTCTGCTGGGAATACAAAGATACCTGGAGTCTGAGATACAAATGATCAAATACTGAAAAACTTAAATAGCGGTATATGTGCTTTTGGAAGTACAACACAGTGGCTTCTCTTCTCCTGAGTTGATTGTATACCGCTTGAGGGCAGGGGATGTGCCCTTCTCTTCAGCACCTTCCTCATCACTGAACACCATGTGTGGATGCACAGAACTCTCAAGCCATCTCAAGCACAGAGTAAATGTAAATGTACTGTCATCTGTCTGCTTACCCTCGAGCAGACTGACAATAATATTTTTACATTCCCAATAGCCAACTCAGGGCCTGGCATGCAGCAGTCACTCAGTAATTCTGAGGGTGAATGAATGAAGGGAAAGAAAGAAGCAAGAGACAAATCACCATGACAGCAGGGATGTCTGCCCTGTTCACCTTTGTGTCCCTGGGGCTCAGGCCCGAGCTTGGCGCATCATGGGAATATCACACACACTGAGCCAATGACCACAGCCACTATCCTCGAGGAACCTGTCTCTCAACCAACTGTTGGGTTTCTATTCTCTCCCACTGCACCATCAGAAGAAACACTAAGGACAGGCTTAGGACAAGAAACCAAAGTCCTGGTCCCAACTCCCAATGGGAGTGAGACCTTGGCCTCGCTCTGCCCTCCCTGGCAGCTGCTCTGCTGGGCAGAACTTAGCAGCCAACCCTCCCACGACATCACTCTACCACCTAAGCAGGGCATGGCCTAAGACTTGAGAACAGCTCGTAGAGAGGCTTGAAGTGACCAGAGCCAGTTCACAGCCGGGGCTACCCCTGCGTGGCCTTGCCTCTCTTGGCTAAGGCTCATTAGGGCCAATGACCACTTTGCTCAGTTATCAGTCTGGAAATGAAAAGCAGAAGCTAAATATAATGTTTAGAGGAACTGTTCAAGGTTAATGGGATGGAAACCACAAAGAATTCATGCCTGAGGGCAAGGCCTGTGGCCTGGGGTGATAGCACACAATCAGCAAGAGGCTGGTCAGCCCCCTGCAGCCTCTCCAGGCCCCGTCTCAGAACTGCACTAGCGGCCGGGGCCTGCAGGGCACAACTCAGTACTTCATTTGCCTCCACCCACTGTGGCTTCAAATTCTTCCTTGAATAAGGTGATGCACAGATGCAATTCCATGTGTAAAAACTTTATTTCCCTGACAAGAATATCCTCAAGAGAAAAAGTGGTGGTCTGGAGGTCTAAATATAATTTGCCACTGGTGTTTAGTTAACAACAACAACAAAAAGTAGTCAGCATTTATAAATTGGGAAATGGCAGAGCAAAATCCTGACTCTACCTTTTCAAAACTGAAAGGTCTAGTAGTCTGGGATCCACACACCCAGGGTAATAATAACTACAGCTGAGTTGCCCCCCTTCAGAAGGACCACGTGCCTGCCGGGTGCCCACAGTCTCCATCCACTCCTTATTTTTTGATATTCTTACCTGCCTGGCCTTGTGAACACCTGAGCTTGGAAACCACATTTATCAAGTCAACCCAAGCTAAGCCCTGAGCATCATCTCTGACTTCACTCTTTCCCTCACTCCCCACATTGTATCAATCACAAAGTTCTACTCAGCTTTTTAGACACTTCTGAAACTGAATTTTCCAAAGCATTCCCTTTGATTTCACTCTAATAATCTGTTAATCCCACTGGGACTAAATTCCATGGATCCTACACTTTCTGTCACTCAGCCGCTCATATCCTCTCTTTCCACACACCTGCTATTTATAAACACTGCCTTCCTTCCTCATTTCCACTGCTGCTCCCCTCACTCCTCTTTCTTCATCCTGCCCATCTGAAAAACCACAGCTCTCGTGACAAATCTTAATCTCTGCTCATTCTGCACCTGTACCCAGGCTGCTAAATGTGGCTGGAGAAAAAGATACTCACGGAGACCAACACAATCTGTTTTATACTCATGACCACTTATCTCAGGTGGATCCTTGGGTCAGCCTCGGCAATCTGACTAGATGTATCAGTCCATCCCACTTCCCCACCCTAGGTGACTACTCCATACATATGCTGCCCTCTCTTTAGTAGTCTCCTGCCCACCCGCAGCTGAAAACCCATGCACTTTGTGTTTCACCGAGAAACAGAAGTGACAGGAGAATTTCCACACACTTCCACTTTCCCCAACCTCCCTGCACTGATGCCCCAACTCTCAGTCCTTCTGTTTCTGGGGAGGAACTATCTGCCCCTATTTACAGCAACTCCTACATCTGTCTCCTAGACCCCACTTTGTCTAACTTCTGCACCATCCCCACAGCAGCTGTCTTTTCCTCTCCTTCATCACCCAGCTTCCCCTCGACACTGGGTACTACCTGTCAGCAAACGGCACACTAGAGTTTGCTCACATTAAAAAAAAAAAAAAAAAAAAAAAACCTTCCATCACCCCACATCTTCCTCTGGGTTCTATTTTACTCCTCTGATCCCCTTTGCAGGAAAACTCCCAAAAGAGATGCCTGCACTCATTCCTTTGTTGTTGTTCAGTTGCTTAGTCGTGTCTGACTCTTTGAGACCCCATGAACTGCAGCACGCCAGGCTTCCCTGTCCTCTATCTCCTGGAATTCGCTCAAACTCATATTCACTGAGTCCATGATGCCATCCAACCATCTTATCCTCTGTCTCCCCTTTCTCTGTCCCCTCCTGCCCTTAATCTTTCCCAGCATCAGGTTTTTTTCCAATGAGTTGGCTCTTTGCATTAGGTAGCCAAAGTATTGGAGCTTCAGCTTCAGCATCAGTCCTTCCAATGAATATTCAGGGCTGATTTCCTTTAGGATTGACTGGCTTAATCTTTCAATCCAAGTTACTCTCAGAGTCTTCTCCAGCACCACAGTTTGAAGGCATCAGTTCTTCAGTGCTCAGCCTTCTTTACAGTCCAACTCTCATATCTGTGCATGACTACTGGAAAAACCATAGCTTTGACTATATGGACCTTTGTCGCCAAAGTAGTATCTCTGCTTTTTAATACGGTGTCTAGGTTTGTCCACTCATTCCTGCTCTCTGTAAAAGCCATCTCATCAGGCTTTCATCTCTTCCACTTCACCAGAAACATCAGGCCAGCTCCCCAGCCCCCAAACATTCTTCTGCGCTAGAGGCTCGGCCCAGGTTGGCCTTCTGCTTGGCTCACTCCTGCTCCAGATGTAGCCACAGGGCTCCTGAGTTCACTTCCTCCAGGCTTTCTTGACTGCGGCCCTCTCACACATACATCTTGACACTGTTTAGCCACCCACCCCCCTTCCTGGGTTTTGTTTTTCTCCATAGCCCTTACTGCTACATGACATATCCTAAATTTGTTCAGCTGTTACCCATCTCACTCCCCTCTCATTGGCTTTCTTGCTATTAAGTTTTCAATATGACAACGTGTGCAAGCTTTTATTCTATAAGACCTGTGGATATTCTGAGGTCACAGAATACTCCTTGGGTTATCTGGAGTCTGATAATTCAAAGTCCATAAGGTACCCTCTTTAGCAGTGTCCCTTCCTCAGGGAAACATGTCTGCACCTCTCGGATGGGTGCCTGGGAAGACTGCTAGGAAACAAGGTGCGTCATCCAACGGTAAACAGCTATAACTCACTGTGAGTCTTTAGACATCCTGATGGGATGGGTTACGCATAACTTGCCACTTACTAAATCACATACAAGTATGTACTGAGCGTAAAACTCTATTCAATCATATGCTTGTCAACAGTGTTTTCAAGATTATTGCATAATCCTTCAGAGGCTAAAGTCACTCAGCATAAAATTTTTATAGGTATAAAATTTCTTTTGTCCAAATCACTCAAAGCTGGGGTCAGTGTAATATGTTCAAACTGATGCTTGGTTAAAAAGATGCCATGATTTCTTCATGTCCAGGGAGAGGGCAAGTAAAACAAATACACACTGTACTTTGAAAAACTATTCCATCAAATGGTTCTGGTTACTTTTAATATTAGAAAGACAAGAAGAGCCATTTTGGAAATCTCAACTAAGGAACTATGCCAAAATCTAGGAAATACTACAGGCACACAATAATCAGCAATACAGATTATACAGCACTTGGCATTACTGTAAAACACTGCCAACAACCTGATTTTGAACCATAGTGACATACCGTCATAGAATAGCAATGACTCTATATTAATATGAAAAAAGGTATCTCAAATGCTCTGTATATCACAACTTAATGTTTTTAGAAACACTAAAAGGAAAGACAGGGAGATATTAAGAGTGATTGTGTGAAGGTTACTTTTTCTTTTCTCTATTTCCCCAAATCTATCATAGTACTGTTTTAATTTAAAAGTGTAACTAAATTTTAAAATTAAGAAAATATAGGCACTTTTGACACACGTGTAATAACCCGAAAAAGCTTAAGTGCACATGTTATTTTCTGACTACTGGGTCTTGAGACTTGAGTTCACATCCTGTTTCAAGTCCCCACTCATTCCTAACTTCCTCGTTAATAGTTTCAGACAATCTTCTCTACTTGATAGTGCTGTTTTAATTTCTAAGTAGTTTAGACTTCTATAAAAGTTACAACTTAAAAAATATAGAACAGAAAAATGTATACAGAAAGTAACAGATACCTTAAAATGTTATCTCTTTTAACAGATGGAGTTATATAATATACATCAATATCACTTTTTTTGAAATAACTATTTCCTTTATTACCCATATTTTTAATTATGAAGGGATGATATACTCATTTTATAAATGCTAAGACGAAGAAACAAAGCAAGCAGCTATTGTCCCATTAAAAATTCCACAGTGCCTCAAGAATTTTATACAAGAAGTTGGAATAATTTTGTCAAACTAATATTTAATAATTTATGCAACCAATATTTAGATGTCTCTAATGTTAGGTGCCTTAGAGAAGGCAGTGGCAACCCACTCCAGTACTCTTGCCTGGAAAATCCCATGGGCAGAGGAGCCTGGTGGGCTGCAGTCCATGGGGTCTTGAAGAGTCTGATACGACTGAGCGACTTCACTTTCACTTTTCACTTTCATGCACTGGAGAAGGAAATGGTAGCCCACTCCAGGGTTCTTGCCTGGAGAATCCCAGGGCCGGCGGAGCCTGGTGGGCTGCTGTCTATGGGGTCGCACAGAACCGGACACAACTGAAGCGACTTAGCAGCAGCTAATGTTAGGTGCCTAGTGCTATATAGAAATGTAAAAACATGTAGTTCAAGTTCTCAGGGTGCTTGTGGTCTGGAAAGAGTGACATGCACACCTGGTAACATCACTAGGTGATTAAATTGGGATGTAACTCCACCTTATTTATCCCCCAGGTGATGAAAACGCCGAGTGTGTCACCATGATCAGGTGCTCAATAAATGCTGGCTGAATTGACGATTGAAGGAAAAATGTCACAAGAAATTATAAAGAGCAATAAAGGAAGAAGAAATCCACTGAACCAACAGAACTAGGGATACAGTTGGAGGCAGAAATGAGAAGAGGCCTAAGACAGGCAGGTGAGAAGGTGAGAATAATGTTGGAACAGTTGGAGCCAGTAGGTAAGAACCTGCTTTTCATTCTACGGGATGTGGAGTGTGATTGAGGGCCTTTAAACAGGAAAGTAACATGATATATATTATACTTGAAAACATGAATCTGACCTTCTACATTAAGGATAGCAAGTGTGGAACTTGGTTCAGAGGCTATTGCTGGCTACTTCAACAGTCCATGCAAGAAAAAATAAGGTGCTAAACTCAGGAGGTTGAGGAGGATAGAAAGGAAATAGATGCAGGGTATGTGGCTAACTGGGCAAGAGCGGCTGCTTTAAATACCATTTTATATTTAGATTCAACTAACACTAAGTTCCTCCTGTACACAAATGACAGGCTTCCCAGGTGGCCCTAGTGGTGAAGAACCCGCCTGCCAATGCAGCAAACATAAGACACATAGGTTTGATCCTGGGTCAGGAAGATCCCCTAGAGAAGGGAATGGCAAAACCCACTCCATTGGTATTCTTGCCTGGAGAATCCCATGGACAGAGGAGCCTGGCAGGCTACAGTCCGTGGGGTCACACAGAGTCGGACATGACTGAAGTGACTTAGCATGCACACACACACATATGACACCCAGGCCAGAACCGTCATATACTCAAGGAACAGTACTTCTGCCCTCCATATTATGGATGAAGAGACTAAGTCTTCACAAGATACTCAGCAAATAAGTAGTGGGAGAAAAAAAAAAAAAGCAAACCCAGCTCTCTTAACTACAGTGTTCTTGGTTTACGATGAATGCTCAACCTAATGAGATTTCTGTGCATTATGCAATCTAGAACTGGAATCGAATGCTCTTCACTCCAAAGTCAATACGTCAGCCTGGAACACTTTGCCTCTTAAGGTCCTAGACATGACTCTGGAGAGTCAGTCAGCTTTTCATTAGGACTAGTTACTTTGACCCAATATACCTTTCCCCTCGCTTATCTGGGCTTCCCTGACAGCTCAGTTGGTAAAGAATCTGCCTGCATGCAGAGGTCCCGGTTTGATTCCTGGGTCAGGAAGAGCCACAGGGGAAGGGATAGGCTACCCACTCCAGTATTCTTGGGCTCAGCTGGTAAAGAATCCACCTGTAATGCAGGAGACCTGGGTTCAATCCCCAGGCTGAGAAGATCCCCTGGAGAAGGGAAAGCCTACCCACTCCAGTATTCTGGCCTGGAGAATTCCATGGACTGTATATTCCATGAGGTCACAAAGAGTTGAACACGACTGAGTGACATTCACTTTCACTTTCTCTCTTACCCAGTTCTCTGTCCCCACACACCCTACATTCAGCTACTCAATACCTCCTCCTTCATAGACCCTAAATAACTCTCTCCTTGCCCATAAGCAATTTCTCCATCTGTAGAACAAGGGTTAATAGCACAAAGCAATATAGAGACAAGCAAAGCACATAGAATAATGTCTCATAGACAGCAGATACCAAATAAATGTTAATTAATTGTACCCACCCCCTCCAACCTTATTTGTCTTTTAAAGTTCAGTCCACCTCAACTCCCTGGATTACTCCAGAAGAGTTAATGGCTTTCTCTTCAACTTTGGTGATTTAAATAGTCTTCACAGTCTCAGTTTTGAAATTTATGTCTTGACTCAAGTACACAAGCCTATTTCTCCAATTAGAATGCAAAGGCAGTGTCTCATTTATATTTTTATCCTCAATGAGGCTAGCAGAGTGTGATGGGTAGAGTCGGTCCCAAATAAGTAACTGTTGAATTTATTCATGTATACTCTCATTAGTGGATGGCTAATTAATTTTAAAATAAATCCGCACAGAAGACGGTTATACAACACACATAATTAAAACAAATATATCTATTAGTGCCACATTCAGTAAGCTAGTCTCATTCACCTACAACTTTGGAAAAAAGAAATAATTCTTTGAACACAACATTATAAAAAAAGTATTAATAACATCAAGGGTTTAACCCAATTTGTTTTTGTTAAACTATCTTTGAAATACATGACATCACAGCACACAACACCATCTCATCCAGCGTCTCATCCGTGTGCACGTCCTAACAGAATCCTAGCCGACTGCTGGTCAGCTCTAGTGCTTAACAAATGTTCCCTTACACCGAGCTTAAGTCAGTCTTCTCATAACTTCTACTCATTAATTCTAGCTCTGCAATTTATATTAATAAGGTTTCTACCCCAAGGAAATCTATAATTGGAACCACAGCCTTGTAAATTGCAAGCTGTACCCTTTCTCTACAGTTCAAACAAAAGGAGAAGAAAAACTATCAAACTTAGGACAGCAGAAGAAAAATTGTCATTGCTTACTGGACAACCTAACCCATTATGGGCCACATCCCACCAGACTTCAATGCTTCCAATCCTCCCATCCTACACTGACCACAGTTTGAGGCTGTACAAGCTAGAGGATATTAAGAGATAAGCATTTTCTCATTCTTTCTGCTCTGTCCAGTGAGCCCAGGAAAACTCTCAGCAGGTTCAATGCATCTCAGACACATCCAAACACAACCTAGAATTTGAAAATAGGAAACAAGCAGAATACTATGGGCTAACACTCTGTGCATAATGAAATAGCCCCTGCTGTCTGGATCTAGCTTTCTTCTCATATTATTTGCTTATCGAGGGGTGTTGCAACATGATCTGACAGATCAAAAAGGCAGCCTTGGGGAGCAACTGCTGAGCACATAAAATCCACTGAACACTCTGTTGTTCCATCCTTGGAGAATGGATCTAAGGACTGTTGCATCATTCCCGTCTCAGAACACCTAAAACTTGATTTTCAAGAGGCCACATTCATTGGTCTCTGAGAAGTTTTACAAAGTGATATTGTTTAGTCATAGCAAGTACATAGCGCTGGATTATCAGTAGATGACAATGGAGATGAGAAAGTTAACAAATGAACACGCAAAACCTACAGCACTATCATTCTAAATACTTTCTTCACTTTTGGATTCCTGCTACTGTTGTCATTTACACACAAGCAACTCCCAGCTCCCCATGTGTTCCTGCCAGCCCTGCTCACACTTCTATAAAAGGGATGATGTCAAGCTTACTCATGTGAGGAGACTCCCACATGTCTTAAGATAAAATGGAAACATATTTCCTTTCAAATATTACTAGGATTTCTTCAGCCTAGGAACAAGCACCAACACTATGAAACGTCCTGCTTCTAATTAAATATTCCTCATTTACTTGTGAAAAGTTTCTACAAAATAATGTGGCCATCTTTCAACGTTTGCAGTGACCATCAGTAAAACTCTGGCAATACCACGTCACATATGCTGCATGCTGGGCCCCATCAGGGTAACTGTGGTGAAACTACTGGTACATGGAAGGATGTGCAGCAGAGCTGGTCTCCCCAGGTTAGGAACAGACTATCCTAGCCAGGTTAGTGTCATGTTATCCTGGAATTCAAAATCTACTTTCCTTAAACAAACAAAAAAAAAAAGGCGGTGAGTGGGGGGGGCGGGGAGATAAAAAAAATTACTTTCCTAGACTAAGCTGTAAAAATGTATGAAATACTGGTAAAAGCAGAAAGCATTTACAATGTTTTTACTATATACAAGGCACTGTTAAAGCCTTTAAACTGCACAACAATCTTGCAAGGTAGGTACTGTCACTCTCCCTTTACAAATGCAGAAACTGAGACAGAGAGAAGCTAAGAAACTTGACCAAGGTTTGACCAAGGTCAAAAAACTGATAAGCAGCAAAGGGGAATCCTCACACAGCTAACACTGAAAACTCACAATGGAAAAAAAATGAAAAGTTCTAAAACGCACTCTTTTGGCATGTTCCTTTCTCCAGACTCCCTCTTCCCAGGGGCTTGAAGTAAACAGTACCTAAGACACCTCACAGTCAACTCCAGTTTGAAATTTTCACACTCATTCTGCAAAACCTGTTACAGTAGCTATTAGCTAAATTAAAACTAAATAAAATGAAAATCTTCATTACTTGATCACATGAGCTACTCTTCAAGTTCTAGTGGCAATCCTACTGGAGAGCAGATAAAATGCTTTTATCTTTTCAGGAAGTTCTATTGGGTATTCACTTGCCTGACAAACTTTTTCCATAAAGGGCCAAATAGTAAATATTTTAGGCTTTGCAGGCTGTATAGTCTTTGTAGCAATTACTCAAGTTCACCAATATAGTGCAGTCGTAGACAAAACATAAACAAATAAATGTGGCTATGTTTTCCAAATAGACAGCTGCCCTGTGGGTCACAATTTACCAACCCTTCTTGTGGAAGGGTTCATGTATATTTCCTCTTAGTTTTTTTTTTTAATTGGAGTATAATTGTATTACAATGCTTTGTTGGTTTCTGCTGAACAATGAACTGAATAAGCTATACATACACATATACACCCTCCCTCTTGGATCTCTCTCCCACCCCACCCTCCTTTTTGATCTGCAACTTCTCTTCCCCAACCAAGTGAAAAAAGAATGGTAGTAGGATTATAGATTCTCCTTCTCTCTCTGTGGAGAAAAGCATGCATCACACTGTCTCTTTGTCATCTCATCTCTTTCCCCTCACAAGGTACAACTGCATGTTCTCCAGCCCAATAGTTCTTAAGAAGCTGTAAATCAGATTTGGGGGCCCTATCTGTGAAGGTTGATTTAGCAGATTTAAGGTGAAAATGGCTGTCTGAGGAGGTCTTACAAACAGCTGTGCAAAGAAGAGAAGCGAAAAGCAAAGGAGAAAAGGAAAGATATGCCCATTTGAATGCAGAGTTCCAAAGACTATCAAGGAGAGATAAGAAAGACTTCCACAGCGATCAGTGCAAAGAAATAGAGGAAAATAATAGAATAGGAAAGACTAGAGATCTCCTCAAGAAAATTAGAGATAGCAAGGGAATATTTCATGCAAAGATGGGCTCAATAAAGGACAGAAATGGGATGGACCTAACAGAAGCAGAAGATATTAAGAAGAGATGGCAAGAATACACAAGAACTATACAAAAAAGATCTTCACGACCCAGATAATCACGATGGTGTGATCAACTCACCTAGAGCCAGACATCCTGGAATGTGAAGTCAGGTGGGCCTTAGGAAGCATCACTACGAACAAAGCTAGTGGAGGTGATGGAATTCCAGTTGAGCGATTTCAAATCCTAAATGAGGATGCTGTGAAAAGTGCTGCACTCAGTATACCAGCAAATCTGGAAAACTCAGCAGTGGCCACAGACTGGAAAAGGTCAGTTTTCATTCCAATCCCAAAGAAAGGCAATGCCAAAGAATGCTCAAACTACCGCACAATTGCACTCATCTCACACACTAGCAAAGTAATGCTCAAAATTCTCCAAGCCAGGCTTCAGCAATACATGAACAGTGAACTTCCAGATGTTCAAGCTGGTTTTAGAAAAGGCAGAGGAACCAGAGATCAAATTGCCAACATCCGCTGGATCATCAAAAAAGCAAAAGAGTTCCAGAAAAACATCTATTTCTGCTTTATTGACTATGCTAAAGCCTTTGACTGTGTGGATCACAATAAACTGTGGAAAATTCGGAAAGAGATGGCAATATCAGACCACCTGACCTGTATCTTGAGAAATCTGTATGCAGGTCAGGAAGCAAAAGAACTGGACATGGAACAACAGACTGGTTCCAAATAGGAAAAGCAGTATGTCAAGGTCATATATTGTCACCATGCTTATTTAACTTACATGCAGAGGACATCATGAGAAACATTGGGCTGGAGGAAGCACAAGCTAGAATCAAGACTGCTGGGAGAAATATCAATAACCTCAGATATGTAGATGACACCACCCTTATGGCAGAAAGTGAAGAAGAACTAAAGAGCCTCTTGATGAAAGAGGAGAGTGAAAAGTTGGCTTAAAGCTCAACATTCAGAAAACTAAGATCATGGCATCTGGTCCCAACACTTCATGGCAAATAGATGGGGAAACAGTGGAAACAGTGACTGACTTTACTTTTTTGGACTCCAAAATCACTGCAGATGGTGACTGAACCATGAAATTAAAAGATGCTTACTTCTTGGAAGGAAAGTTATGACCAACCTAGCCAGCATATTAAAAACCAGAGACATTACTTTGCCAACAAAGGTCTGTCTAGTCAAGGCTATGGTTTTTCCAGAAGTCATGTATGGATGTGAGAGTTGGACTCTAAAGAAAGCTGAGTGCCGAAGAATTGATGCTTTTGAACTGTGGTGTTGGAGAAGACTCTTGAGAGTCCCTTGGACTGCAAGGAGATCCAACCAGTCCATCCTAAAGGAAACCAGTCCTGAATATTCATTGGAAGGACTGATGTTGAAGCTGAAACTCCATTACTTTGGCCACCTGATGCAAAGAACTGACTCATTTGAAAAGACCCTGATGCTGGGAAGATTGAGGGCAGGCAGAGAAGGGGACAACAGAGGATGAGATGGTTGGATTGCATCACCGACTCAAGGTACATGAGTTTGGGTAGATTCCAGGAGTTGGTGATGGACAGGGAGGCCTGGAGTGCTGCAGTCCATGGGGTCGCAAAGAGTCGGACATGACTGAGCCACTAAACTGAACTGAACTGAAGGTAGAGTCCAGAGAGTGGCATGTTAAATGAGACCCCGCGGTGGTTTTAATCTTGGTGGTCTATGGGCCACAATATGAAAAACCCTGCTGGTTTTTCAAACACTAGGTGGGAGAAGGGATGCGGAGTTAGCTGCTAAATTCCCCTCCAGGAGGTGTAACCTGCAACCACAGAAAGAAATCTATGACTCAACCCCAGCAGTTCCAGGAGTGTCCAAGAGTCACTTGAGCAGAGTAGAGGGCAAAGGAGGCCTCAAGTATCTCTGGCAGGAAAGAGCTCGGGGTAGGAGGAGGCCTGGGGAAGACAGGTGTCTGCCGGGCATGGAAGGCAGGGGACAAAGAAGCTTTTCAAGAGGACCTCAGGCACCGACACGCTCCATGCCACCATGCTCCCAGCCGCTGGGGACCCACCCTGTCTGGTGTTCCTGGAGCGCTGAGGGAGCACAAGTAATCTTCAAGAACCTATCTTTATTTTTTCTTCCTTTATAAATGGATTCATTCACTATTAGCTGCAACCATGTGCAAGTTTCTCAGCATCTTGGTGCCTCTGTTTTCTCATAAAAGGAAACAAAGCGTACAAAGGGTTCTTGTGCAAATCAAACGAACCAACACTTGCAAAGCACTCGGGACACGGCTTGGCACAGAGTTAAGTGGCTTTATAAGTGCTCATTAAAGAAATACAAATGCCATTTAACATTTAATTATCACCTCCTGTGTGTCAGGTATAGGGTTAGATGTAAAGATACACAAATAAAGAGCACCTCAGAGGAGGTGGAAGTGGAAACAGTGTCGGACACCGTGTTTATAAAGCACACAGTGCTGTGAGGACGGAAAAGATGCAGTTCTGGAGCCTGGCTACACTACTGCACGGAGGTCGGGGCTTCCCCGGGGGTGCAGCGCTAAAGCATCTGCTTGCCGACGCAGGCCCTGCAGAAGACGTGGCTTTGATCCCTGGGTCAGAAAGATCCCCTGGAGGAGGAGATGGCAACCCACTCCAATATTCTTGCCTGGAAAATCACATGAACAGAAGAGCCTGGCAGGCTCCAGTCCATGGTGTCGCAAAGAATTGGGACACAGGACTGAGCACTCATGCGCTACACTGTACACTGGATTAAACTGGCAAATTCACATCATGTGTTTTTTCACCACAGTAGTAGAAACATCACAGATGAAAATTAAGGAGAGAATGTGAGGAGACAGGGGAAAGGAAGTCGACTGGAATAGTTTAGGGCTGCACAGAAGCAGAAGGATGCACTGGGGGTGGAAGAGAAGACCCAGTTTCTAAGCGGAAGACTGAATTTCATGCACTGAGGATGGAGCCCAGAGATGTGCCTAGGAGTCAGGCTAGTGATCTGAGATAGTGTGTGTGTGTGTGTGTGTGTGTGTGTGTGTGTGTGTGTGTGTGTGTGTGTGTGTGTGTGTGTGTGTGTGTGTGTGTGTGTGTGTGTGTGTGTGTGTATGTAAAAAACTACTTGCTTTTGTTTAGTCATTAAGTTGTGTCTGACTCTTTGCAATCCCAAGGATTGCAGCAAGTCAGGCTTCCCTGTCCTGCACTATCTCCTGGAGTTTGTTTAAATTTATGTCCATTGGGTCGGTGATGCTATCTAATCATCTCATCCTCTTCTGCCCCCTTCGCCTCTTGCCTTCAAACTTTCCCAGGATCAGGGTCTTTTCCAATGGGTGGCCAAAGTATTAGAACTTCAGCATCAGTCCTTCCAAAGAATATTGAGGGTTGACTTCCTTTAGGATTGACTGGTTTGATCTCCTTGTAGTCCAAGGGAGTCTCAAGAGTCTTCTCCAGCACGATTTGAAAGCATCAATTCTTTGACACTTAGCCTTCCTTATATATAGTTAATAACACACTACTGTATATTTGAAACTTGTTAAGAGATCTTAAAAGTTTTCATCACAAGGAAAACAAATGTAACTGTGTGTGGTGAGGAATGTTAACTAAACTTATTGAGGTGACAAGTTTGAATATACACAAATAGCGAATCATAATGTCTTACACGTGAAACTAATATAATATCGTATGTCAATTATATCTCAATATAAAAATACTATCAATCAGAAAATTGATGCCTTTTTTTTCTTAAAAGGAACTTGAGTGTTTGGCCTTCCCATTTTGTTTCCAGGATAAAACGGTTTCAGAAACACTCTTTAGTAATGACTTCCACTGTAGATTTATGTGACTGGTATATTTTGTGATAATGTGGTATCTTCCTGGAAATGAGAATTTGTCATCTTATGGAAAAATAAAATCTCATCACTATTCTAACAAACAAACCACCACCACCTAAATGTCAAGAGTGTAGTCAGTGGCCCAGAAGGCCTCAGACCACATGCACACCGGCCTGCACCCTCCTCCGAACTGCATCCTCTCTCTGCCCCATAGTGGACTCGGCTCCACCAGGGTGCCCTTCTCCAACTACACAGCTGCTGCACGGCTTCTACACCTGGGCTTCCTCTAACCAGAATGTTCCCGATATCCCACCTGGCTTGTACCTTCACTTCCTCCAGGTGTCTGCTCAAGTGTCATCTAAACAGAAGGGCCCTCCGTGACCACCAGCACCCACTTCTCCCCCTTTTCTATCTCCTTATCACGCCTAATTTTTCTTGTTGGCACTTACTAGAGGAGATGTAACAGGTTTCCATACTCTACGGTCTCTGGAAGGATCAGAACTTTGTTATACTCACTACATTTCTTCAGCTCCCCAAAAGAGTGTGTGGTGTTCAGCAGATGATCAAAAACTATTTATGACATGAAATAATAAGAATATGAGAAACACTTAACGGACTCTTACATTATGGTATTTTTTGTAAAAGCCAGGTACTCAAATGTCTTGGAGTCTCACTTTTAATCACTAGCATATTTTAAAAATTATAATCTAGCAAACCCCTCTCATATTAAAGAAATCAAATAGCAATATCTAACACTCAAATGGAGAACGAAATGGCAACCTACTTCAGTATTATTGCCTGGAGAATCCCATGAACAGAGGAGCCTGGCAGTCCATGGTGTCGCAAGAGTCGGAGACGACTTAGAGACTAAACCACCACCACCACCACCAACACTCAAAAGGATTTCGAATCAAGTCCAAAAGATTCTATCTGGTTACTTAACACACAAACGAACATTGGTTTATAGCTTTATTTAGGTATTTTGTTTATCTTTATAACGTTCTGAAGGAATAAAGATGGGATAGATATTTCCACCACTTAATAATGGGAAAATAGCCAAGAGAAGTTGCCTTGTCACACATACCCAGATCAGCAACAGAGCTGGAAACAAAGATAACTTTTCCTCCTCACAGACTCTGCTGAGTCATTAGGAGCAAATGATTCAAATTCCACTTATGAGATAACCCAGTGGTTTCACGGAAACTACTGAAATGACAGTCATGGCAGAGTCTTAGTAGAACCAGGAATTAAATGGATATGTGAATAAACACTCTCATTAACTAATTCAGCCAGCCTCCTCTACAACCAACTTCTTAATATCTTCAGCCTATTTCTTAAGGCATTATCCTTATGTTTATCTGTGGACCTCATAGACACTCTTTAAATGCCACCTTTTGGCTGTAAGACAAATTAAACTTCCACATTCAGATTCCACAAAATTCCACAAATTAAACTTCCACAAGTTAAACTTGCACACTTCATCACTACTAGACAATACTGACATCCCACGTCAGTACATATGGAATGGAGAAAGAGGCAGGATCCATAAACGAATGGTAACATGTAGACATGTGGCCCCAATGCTGACTGAACAAAGTGTTTTTCAGGTAATAAAGTCTCTGCTGTAGAACAACAATCCTCAGTACTCTTGATATAGTGAGGCATATCCAAGCAGAACACCTCTTCTCAATAAAAAAAAAAAAGTTTTGTACATCTAGAGGAACAACAAGAGAAAACAGATTTATCACTGAGGGGCATATAGCCCAGTTTCATCTTGTTGTAGATAAGAAAGCAGAGATCCAAATAAGTTAAAAGAGTTGTCTAAACCCACACAGCTACTTTCTGAAAGAGCCATAGCTAAAACCCTAGCGTCCTAACTCCCAATCCAGAGTTTTCCATCTACAATAATCCATACATACTCGACTTTTCCCCCTCATTTCCCCCTTGAATGATCTTTTAGGTTTTCTGCAGAGGAAAATTAGTCACGAAACAAAGTCCCCCAGACTTTCTGATCATTAAATGCCTTATAAATATTTTAGTGAACTGAACCCAATCTGGATATGACTTATCCTCATAAGATGCAGAATGTTTGTGATTTTAAGACTATACCCATTTGTGATTTTTGGTTTCCACAGTGATAAGTAACATTTACTGCTCCATGTGGTCTGGCTTGCATCTATGAACAAGCATTTCCTGATGAATGGCAACTCCCACGTGATATAGTTTCCCAAATATTTTAGACAGCTGATGAAGGAAAAACGTTCCCCATAGAAAAGATTAATAACTGATTAGGTCATCTGACATTGAAAGGTATTCTAAGTCTGCTATGATACAGCTGATATGCTGCCCTCATATATTAGTTTTAAGAATGTAAGGGTAAACATTTGGTCTTTATTAGCAAACTTAACAGACAGGATTATAAAATTTAGGACTGTAAGAATCACACCATAAATTCATAAATTTTTAATCCTACACAATGACAAAGATGTATTTCATATTTTAGTGGTTCAACCATCAGTTTCAGCTTTATAGAGGGTTCTATTTTACATAATGGTGACATCCTTCTTCCGCTATATCTGGCATATTTGGTACATAACAATGCAGTCAGTCCATTCTGGATGTAAACACGGGGTGATGTTCAAAGGAGAAGCCATGGAAAGGAACCGTAAGCTTCAATTTAATCCTTCACTGCCTTCAGCTGCCTATTACGAGGGGTAGTTATGCAAGAACTAAACTTATCAAAAATGTTCCAGATATTAGATCATTAAAAATACAAGAGGAACCTAAAAAGGGTATATGTGTAATTATACTTTTTTTCCCCCAACATCATCTTCCAAAAGGCTGTAATACACAAACTGATTCTATTTCCTTATTTGGCAACTTTGTATTGACAGCTTTCAGGGGTGCTGAGTTAGAGGGAAGGGGTCAAACATTCCCCAAAGAGGACAGGTTGAATCAGTATCTTGATGTTCCCTGCATCTCTATGATGCATTTACAGAAGCCTGTACACACTGTTTCTAAGAACATTTCAACAAAATTGCCTTTGGTGAGAACAAGACAACTGTTCACAGTCTGGAAAGAATAAGCCAATCTTCGGCACTAGGAGCCTCGTTTTAATATGGCTTAAAAACACCTTTATTCATCTAAGGCCACATACTATTTCCACCTAGAATTTCCAAAATTTGACCCCAAATTCAACTCTACACTAATCCTCTCCCAACCTGTGGAAATTAACAAGCAAAATGTTGTTACTTAAGAGTTAAGCCACTTGAAGTGTTCATTCATGCAAGCTTTGAGTAGGCATCATAAGCACTTATTATATATCCGGCATAGTGCAGAAGGTAGCGTGATGGGGGCCTTTCGTTATTTACGTTCACCTGGGAGGGGAGGCACACAGTTGGGGAAGATGATGAAACATACCAGTATTCACTTCAGGGAAACCCAGTTGTATTAAACAAGTAGAGAGAACCCAGAGAAAACTTAAACCGTTAAATACAGACACTGTCCAGTTTCTGCAAAGGCGAGCAGAGAGGTCTTTGAACATCAATTTCTAACAATATGGCCACCCTTACAGAAATTATCTTGAAAATGTGGAATGAAGAAATTAAAGCTGGGGAAAGGAAAACAGACTGTGAATGTGTTTGGTACAGAATATGTTTGGGTTGACTCATGTCTTGCCTCTTCTATAACAAACAACTGAACAAAGTTCTGATCACTATTGTAGAAGGACCCCCACAAAGAATAGAGAAAGGAGACTGACTGCCTCTGGGCAGTTTCAGACCTCCTGTCTTAGTGATGAGTCATTTGGCCTGGTAAGGATATGCAACATCTCTGAAAGCAGCTAACAGAATACTCTATGTTCTGCTTCCAGGTAATAAGCCATCCATCGTGCACCCAGGGCAACTCCATTCAACCAGATATTACCAGGAAAGTACCACACAGTTAGCAACATACTGGTTGCTGTCAGTGGTAATCTATATTTCAATTAGAGTCCTTGTCACTAAACAGCTATCATTTAAACTAGAGACAATATACTCCTCGAAAAATTATTGTGTATACCTTATGTTTATGATTACCAAAGCCACCTTCTAATTTATAAAATATAAATTTGAAACTCTGCAAGAGATTGTCACGTACTGAGGAAGAGATCATTCAAGGAACTGAGCTATACTAGATAAACAGAGGTAGAACAGTCCCAAAGCCAAGTGAATGTAAAAGCTATAGATGCCCAAGAGCAAAGCTGGAGAAATATGAAGTAGCATCCAAACAAATAAGCAAAGGTAAATAAATAAATGAAACTATTAAAAAAAAAACTCATAATAGTTTTCAATGGATTTTTACTACAGAAAAGAGCCACTGAGGGTACTGAAATAAATCTGCCCACCAACTGTACCAAGCCACAGGTAACCAGATATTATGAATCACTGACATGTTCCAACCGCAAGTCACCAGAAAACTTTAAAGTGAAGCCAACTGACATAAACCATTAGTTCTCAAGATGATAGTTAAGGTATCTTATTAGTATTCCTGTAAGTAGCAGAAAGAAGCAAGAGTGTTAATGAAAACTAGAATTCCAGTGCTATCAGAAACTTAAATTACTAAAGGTAATTATGCCCTATATAATTAATACAAATAGCCTAACTCTATAAGTTTTAAATTCTGTTCAAATATATTTTAAGTCTAAAAGTCAGTATATTTTTTAGGAGTGGTAAGAGGATCTCTTCTGAACATCTTAGCCCCTAATTCCGGGAGTTGGTGATAGACAGGGAGGCCTGGCATGCTGCGATTCATGGGGTCACAAAGAGTTGGACACGACTGAGCGACTGAACTGAACTGAAAGACCATTATGTATAGGCACTCAGAAAAAAAGTGTGCTTCTGCGTATTTTTAGGGCTTCCCTGATGGCTCAGACGGTAAGGAATCTGGCTGGAATGCAGGAGACCTGGGTTTGATTCCTGGGTCGAGAAGATCCCCTGGAGAAGGAAATGGCAACCCACTCCAATATTCTTACCTGGAGAATCCCATGAACAGAGAAGCCTGGTGGGCTATACAGTCCATGGGGTCACAAGAGTCAGACACAAATGAGTGACTAACACTTTCTGCGTATTTTTAATTAATCATTAAGGAGGCTCTAAATACCAACTCAACCTCAGGTAATCATCTACTCACTTTCTTAAACAAAATACAAAATAGAAACTTCATTTTATTGTATAACCCATGAAACTGACACTTAAGCCTAGACACATAAGATAATTTAACTCTGTAAACACAGGACAGCTGCAAGAGAAGATCAGACATTTACCATACTAAATGCTTGGGGTCTGTACTTCTGGCAGGAGCAAATGAACTTTTCTTTACTAGCATTTTATCTATAAACAACTTACATAACTTTGCAACTCTGAGGCACTAAACACCAGAAGCAACTTCATCATCTATCACTACGATGCAATATTACCAAGTATCTCATCTCAGAAACAGATTTTGAAGCAAACTATTAAGGTTCAATTCTTTGCTTTAACTGAAGGCACAAGTCTGAATTTAATTGTACGAAGAATAAAAGGTTGCAGCTACTACTGGTTCACTTAAAAATGATCAAATATTCATCAGGCTGATTTGGAAAGGGTACCTAGTTCCACCTTGTCCCTGCTCCATACAGGGTCTATTTTCCTTAAACTCAAGATTTATCTGAGGGATCTTGTAGCTAAGGATGGGATGGATGTGGGACATATAACTGGGAAAACACCTTCATTATCAGATGGAATTCCTTTGGGGTGGAGCAGAGTTTAAAATGCCTTTCACCAGCTTAGTAACAAAAAGTTGTTTCTTGAGTTTCCTTCTAAATACTTCCACTTAAAAGAAAATTTTGCAAAAAACTAGGAAAATCTTTAGTAGGAGCACTAACAGCTTAACTAAGTGCTTTTCTTGCCTTAAAGAACTATTTGATATCCGGAGAAATGTTAATGTTCATCAATTTTCTGGATAAACTAAAAGGCAAACAAACACAATTGAACTTCTATCTTCTAATTCAGTTGACTAAAGTACCCAAGATCAAGAGAACCACAAAGGTTCTCAGACCATCAAGAGTAGAGCCTTGAACTTAAGTCTACCACTGGCTTTGATATTCCTGACCTCATCGATCACCCAGTCCTACAACTCTGCATCTATATGGCACCTTGCCCAGGTTTCCTAAGCTAGAATTCTTGAAGCATCTTCAAGTCCTCTATCTCTCAACTCTCACATCCACAAGGTTACCAGGTACTAATGGTTTCACCTTAGAAGACTTTCACATTGGTCCTCTCTTCCTCACGGCCTACACGTAAGCTTTAACCCAAAGTCCCCGCCACTCATCTCTACCTTCTTCACCCTACCCTCCACAATGCCACCAGTTATATTTCTTTAGAAAAGAGAAACCTAATCATTACTCTCCCAGGTTAAAAATCCCCTGCTGGCTCAAGAATCAAATCCAAACTTCTTAAGTGTGCACGAAGCTGCAATATCTGCTTCAGGTGTGGCCATGGCCGCACACTCTGCAAGGTTCCTGACACACTCAACTGCACCTGCAGTGAGCAGGCCAGGGAAGTGATGACAAATCTCCTTCCAAATAACATGGCGTAGGTATGCACGTAAAATTCTCATTCTACATCTTCCCAATTCCTGCTGCAAAGACTCAGTAAGGAAGACTTTTGTATGGAGTCCAACATACTGTGACTTGTGAACATACCAGACTTGCCCGTGAGGGTCCAGGAGTCTCCAGCAGAGGCGTGGGCTGGTGGTGGCCTGCTGCAGGGCTGGGGGCACTGAGTGTAGCAGTGCATGCGTGGGATCTTTTGAAAGAGGCTGCCATTATCTTCATTATCTCCACCACACTTTGACCCCAGGTAAATAGCAGGGAGGGGTCACAGCTCCACCCATCAACAGAAAACTGGATTAAAGATTTACTGAGTCTGGCCCCGCCCATCAGAACAAGATCCAGTTTCCCCTTCAGTCAGTCTCTCCCAACAGGAAGCTTCCATGAGCCTCTGATCCTTCTCCATCAGAGGGCAACAGAATGAAAAACACAATCACAGAAAACTAACAAATCTAATCATATGGACCACAGACTTGTCTAAGTCAATGAAACCGAGCCATGTCGTGTAGGGTCACCCAAGACGAATGGGTCATGGTGGAGACAAAATGTGGTCCACTGGAGAAGGGAATGGCAAACCACTTCAGTATTCTTGCCTTGAGAACCTCATGAATGGTATGAAAAGGCAAAAAGATAGGACACTGAAAGATGAACGCCCCAGGTCGGTAGTGCCCAACATGCTACTGGATATCAGTGGAGAAATAACTCCAGAAAGAATGAACAGACGGAGCCAAAGCAAAAACAACACCCAGTTGTGGACATGATTGGTGATGGAAGCAAGGTCCAATGCTGTAAAGAGAAATATTGCATAGGAACCTGGAATGTTAGGTCCATTGGAAGTGGTCAAACAGAAGATGGCAAGAGTGAACGTCAACATTTTAGGAATCAGTGAACGAAAATGGACTGGAATGGGTGAATTTAACTCAGATGACCATTATATCTACTATTGTGGGCAAGAATCCCTTAGAAGAAATGGCGTAGGCATCATAGTCAACAAGAGAGTCTGAAATGAAGTTCTTGGATGCAATCTCAAAAACAACAGAATGATCTCTATTTGTTTCCAAGGTAAACCATTCATGTCACGGTAATCCAAATCTATGCCCCGACCAGTAACGCTGAAGAAGCTGAAGCTGAATGGTTCTAGAAGACCTACAAGACCTTCTAGAACTAACACCCAAAAAAGATGTCCTTTTCATTATAGGGAACTGGAATGCAAAAGTAGGAAGTCAAGAAACACCTAGAGTAACAGGCAAATTTGGCGTTGAAGTACAGAATGAAGCAGGGCAAAGGCTAATATTTTGCCAAGAGGACGCACTGGTCATAGCAAACACCCTCTTCCAACAACACAAGAGAGGACTCTACACATGGACATCACCAGATGGTCAACACTGAAATCGACTGATTATATTCTTCTCAGCCAAAGGTGGAAAAGCTCTAGACAGTCAGCAAAAACAAGACTGGGAGCTGACTATGGCTCAGATCACAAACTCCTTATTGCCAAATTCAGTCTTAAATTGAAGAAAGTAGGGAAAACCATTGGACCATTCAGGTATGACCTAAATCAAATCCCTTATGATTATACAGTGGAAGTGACGAATAAATTTAAGGGACTAGATCTGATAGACTGAGTGCCTGGTGAACTATGGATGGAGGTTCATGACGTTGTACAGGAGACAGGGATCAAGACCATCCCCAAGAAAAAGAAATGCAAAAAGGCAAAATGGTTGTCTGAGGAGGCCTTACAAATAGCTGTGAAAAGAAGAGAAGTGAAAAGCAAAGGAGAAAAGGAAAGATATGCCCATTCGAATGCAGAGTTCCAAAGAATAGCAAGGAGAGAAAAGAAAGCCTTCCACAGTGATCAATGCAAAGAAATAGAGGAAAATAATAGAATGGGAAAGACTAGAGATCTCCTCAAGAAAATTAGAGATAGCAAGGGAACATTTCATGCAAAGATGGGCTCAATAAAGGACAGAAATGGGATGGACCTAACAGAAGCAGAAGATATTAAGAAGAGGTGGCAAGAATACACAGAAGAATTGTACAAAAAAGATCTTCATGACCCAGATAATCACAATGGTGTGATCACTCACCTAGAGCCAGACATCCTGGAATGTGAAATCAAGTGGGGCTTAGAAAGCATCACTTCAAACAAAGCTAGTGGAGGTGATGGAATTCCAGTTGAGCGATTTCAAATCCTGAAAGATGATGCTGTGAAAGTGCTGCACTCAATATGCCAGCAAATTTGGAAAACTCAGCAGTGGCCACAGGACTGGAAAAGGTCCATTTTCATTCCAATCCCAAAGAAAGGCAATGCCAAAGAATGCTCAAACTACTGCACAATTGCACTCATCTCACACGCTAGTAAAGTAATGCTCAAAATTCTCCAAGCCAGGCTGCAACAATACATGAACCGTGAACTTCCAGATGTTCAAGCTGGTTTTAGAAAAGGCAGAGGAACCAGAGAGCAAATTGCCAACATCTGCTGGATCACTGAAAAAACAAGAGAGTTCCAGAAAAACATCTATTTCTACTTTATTGACTATGCTAAAGCCTTTGACTGTGTGGATCACAATAAACTGTGGAAAATTCTTAAAGAGATGAGAATACCAGACCATTTGACCTGCCTCTTGAGAAACCTGTATGCAGGTCAGGAAGCAACAGTTAGAACTGGACATGGAAGAACAGACTGGTTACAAATAGGTAAAGGAGTACGTCAAGGTCGTATATTGTCACCATGTTTATTTAACTTATCTGCAGAGTACATCATGAGAAATGCTGGGCTGGATGAAGCACAAGCTGGAATCAAGATTTCTGGGAGAAATATCAATAATCTCAGATATGCAGATGACACCACCCTTATGGCAGAAAGTGAAGAAGAACTAAAGAGCTTCTTGATGAAACTGAAAGAGGAGAGTGAAAAAGTAGGGTTAAAGCTCAACATTCAGAAAACTAAGATCATGGCATCCGGTCCCATCACTTCATGGCAAATAGATGGGGAAACACTGGCAGACTTTATTTTTTGGACTCCAAAATCACTGCAGATGGTGACTGGCAGCCATGAAATTAAAAGACGCTTACTCCTTGGAAGAAAAGTTATGACCAACCTAGACAGCATACTAAAAAGCAGAGACATTACTTTGCCAACAAAGGTCCATCTAGTCAAGGCTATGGTATTCCTAGTAGTCATGTATGGATGTGAGAGTTGGACTATAAAGAAAGCTGAGTGCTAAAAAACTGATGCTTTTGAACTGTGGTGTTGGAGAAGACTCTTGAGAGTCCCTTGGACTGCAAGGAGATCCAACCAGTCAATCCTAAAGGAGATCAGTCCTGGGTATTCACTGGAAGAACTGATGAAGGTGAAACTCCAATACTTTGGCCACCTGATGCAAAGAACTGACTCATTTGAAAAGACCCTGATGCTGGGAAAGATTGAACGTGGGAGGAGACGGGGACGGCAGAGGATGAGGTTGTTAGATGGCATCACCAACTCAATGGACATGAGTTTAAGTAAATTCCGGAAGTTGGTGATGGACAGGAAGGCCTGCCATGCTGCAGTCTACTGGGTCACAAAGAGTCGGACACGACTGAGCGACTGAACTGACAACATACTGAGAGCACTGGCCGGAAGCCTACAATCCTCCTGGCCTGTCTCTTTAGGGCTGGTGTGATACTGATCAAATTACTTAATGATGCTGAGCCTAAATTTTTTTTTTTTTTTGTATAATATAGGAATAAAAGTAGGACAGACCTCACTCAAGTTCTGTGTCAATTAAATGGCACAAAGACTGTATGTGGTTTTAGCACAGTGCCTGGCATACCCTGAGATCACAGAATATGCCAGGCACCGTGGTTATTATTGGCACCGTGGGTGTTATTAGCTCTTTATTTCTGCAAGAATTGATCTGTCTTATGTGAGGGGGAAATAAAGTGAGACATAGAGACATACATAAATCTCACTGGTATCATGGACTCCATAAATACTTTCAAGTGTGTGTGGTAATAGTCATGGAAGATATTAGGCAGGTATTTTTGAAGGAATCTTCTGTGTAATCTGAGGAGACCTGGTAGAATTTACTCTATGGTTACTTCAAGTCACAACCCCACATTACACAGTATAAAACTTCCATTTCTCATATTTTATAATTCTAAACTCTTGGTCTGCCTGCTATACTTAAGGATAAACCTTCTCCAATGCCAAGAATAAATATTTTGTACCAAACACCAAACAAGATACTAGCGAATATAAAGATGACTTCTGTATGTTCCCACAATTTGAAGGCCATTCTTTGGCTCAGTTGTGTTGGTAACTTAGGACCTTGAAAGGGACTCTCCCAAACGTGGGCCCATTTTACAACTTCTCCTTCCTTTGCCTGTTATGGACAAGGATTCCACATGGAGGTCCCTGACAATGTGACGGTTCAACTGCTCCTACTTAAGTTCTGAATAGTCAGTCCTTAACACGAAGGGCAGTTATTTTCTCTCAATCTTCCAATCCCCAAAGGTGTACTTGCTTCTTAAATTGTAACCCCAGGAATAGAGGAAAACTTTAAGAAAAAAATGTTTTAACTAAATTTTTTAAACCTAACATGAAAAGATGTTCTACACCATTAATCATAGGAGAAATACAAATAAAGATCACAATAGGATACTATTTCACACCTACCAAGATGGTTATAATCAAAACACAGAAAATAACAAGTGTTGGCCAGAATGTGGAGGGCTTGAATCTTCATATGTTGCGTGTATGAATGATATCTCAATAATGCTATTTAAATTATATATGCAAGAAAGTTACTTCTAGGTCCTTAGGCTAAAGCCATAATGTAATAAAGTGCCTTCAACTTTGGGGTCTGTATCAGCAAGATCTGCATCAATTTTTCCTTTTCACATTAAGAATCTGATATACTTGAAATCCTCATTGCCTTCCCTACTTGCCCTGCTATGTTCTTCTATGCTCTCTCCTCAACATGTGCTCCGTGCTTCTGAGTGATAGGCCTGCAGAGTTACCTAGGGAACCACAAAGAGCCAGAGAGAGACTCCAACAGAGAGCCTCTGAGGCCTTAGAGAAACCAGAAAATAAGGCTTCTCCATCCTTCATCAAGAAGGGGCTTTGTTAAGATGCAGGGTCAGGCTAACAGGCTAAAGAGAGGTAGAGAACCAAGGGAATGACCCCCATGAACCAGAACATTTTCATAAACACAGTGATCTGGCTATGGTTTGTACATGGTCTGCTGCAAATGCTCTCAGCAAATATCCTCAGTTGGGGGTCTCAGGATCTCTAGAGACACACAGATACACTCAAGAATCTGTGACTTCTCCAAAATAATCTTTCAGTTCTGTATTTTCATCCGAGTGTTCATCTGAAAGAAAGTGATATAAATCCAGACCAGATCATTTTCACCAGCCCTTCACCAACACAGTGCCCAGGTGAACATTTATGATTACATTGGTACTGAGTGATCTGCATCACAAACACAGTGTGCAGGCAGGCACACACATGACAGTGACAAAGGTCAATTTTAAGACATTTATTGATCACTAAGACTTTGACTGCATGACACCAGAATGACAGGCACTGAGGTTCTGTGCTATATTCACTGCTACAGCCGAACAAGGGCAGGACAGAGGCAAACTGGATACGTAATCAATGGGGTCACACCAAATGAAGGTCAAATGACACTAAGGCATTCATAACAATATCTTCATAATGGCATGAAGGTATTGTAGAACAAAGGTTTTGTTTTGGTGGTTCAAAAATTTACAAAGAGAAAGCAATAATAAGAAAAGGAATTATTAGGTTCCAGTTGTTTTCAAAACAGTGTAAATGAGTCATTTCCACTATCTATTGACTTCCTTCAACAGTCTGACACTTGGCTGTATGCTGAAACTGTAAAAATCTGTAACAACTAAATTTCACAAACATTGTGCTCCTTTTCCTGACTCTAGTAATCATTGAACTGGATGTATGTTTGATGTCAACTTCAGTACCTCTGGAATACTAGTCTTATCTTTGAATGTACAAGACACTAAGTATACTAGCAAAGAAATCGGAAATCATTAAAATCATTAAAACTGTCATTCAAGGACTGCTCACTGACACAGCTGCAGTCTGATGGGCCTGAGATAGCAAGCAAGGCCTTCAAGTCCATGTGATTTTGACTAATATATTTATTGCCAACAGGTATTTTCTGAATTATTATTATCAAAATCAAAAGGCAGTTATGCATTAAGTATTTATTAGGACCCAAGGCAACAACTTTATATTATTTAAAATAAATAAACATAAGTGATTAAGACTCAGCAAAAAAGCATTCACTAATTTAAATTTTAATTGTTGAATAGTTTTTGCATTTATTGGTGATTTTTTAAAATGTTTTAATAGCTGTATAAAAACTATAAGCATAAAGAGTATATATTTTATTTCATGTTTATATATAGTTAGTACAATTAAGCAAAGCTAATTTAAGTCAACAAAAGGGGATGGCTGAAATGCATGTGTGGCTGGCAAACACTAATATGGGGTTGATTTGAACATATTCATTCATTCAAAAAACATTCAAGATCCTACTGTGGGCCTGGTAATTACGATACAGTGTAGAACAAGACAGACACATCTATGGCTTCCTGGGGCTTAGAATTTATTTTAAAAGGCATGCAAACGTAACAAGTGAAATGCCAAAGAGATAGGAAGTATTACAGAAAAAAATGGCAAGGGGACTTTATTTAGTTTATGGGGTGAAGAGGACTCCCTGAGAGGAAATTACATTTAAGCTAAGAAAAAAAGAAGAAATAGGAGCTAGTAGTAGCTGAGACAGTAAAGAATCTGCCTGCAATACAGGAGACCCAGGTTCAATCCCAGGGTTGGGAACTCCCTGGAAAAGGGGATGGCAACCCACTCCAGTATTCTTGTCTGGAGAATCCTATGGACAGAGGAAGCTGGTGGGCTACAGTCCATGGGGTCACAAAGAGTCAGACACTAATGAGTGACTAACACAACTTCAGAGAAAAGTGAAGCAACAGAGGGGGAGAGCATCAGACACACCCTGCAGACTTATCAGGAAAGTAGAGAAGATTAGAGGAACAGAAAGAAGTCCTGCAAGGCTGTAAGTGGAGTGTGAGTCTGCTGAATGTCGGTGGGGCTGGGGGGCTGGCCCTGGTGGGGGTAGGGTAAGAGCTGCTGATTCTAGATAGAGGCAGGGACTTCCTCTTGCAAGGTCCTGAAGACTTCTTAAAGGGTCTGCCTTTTAACTCCTCAGGGAGGACTTCTGAGGGTGATGAGAAATCACTGGAGGGTTTTACACAGGTCACGTCACACACGTTGAGTTTTATTTCGTAAAAACCCCTCAGACTTCACGTGTACAGAGCACTGGAGGTCAAGAAAGGACGGCTAGAGGCAGCTTCAGCAGGCCGGGCAAGACAGGAAGGTGGCCACCTGGGAATCCTGACTAGAGCAGCATATTAGAGAATTTTAAGACATTGGATAAAAGTTAGGAACTTAAGTTTAAGACAGAATTGAGACAGCTTGACAACTCATTGCAGGTGGGAGTTAAATGAGAAGGATATATTGGGTTGATCAAAAAGTTCATTCTGGTTTTTCAGTAAGCTGTTACAGAAAAACCTGAATGAACTTTTTGGCCAACCCAATATTATGGAAAATGGCCAAGTGGTAACTGGTGGATGGTGTCTTTCACCAGATGGAGGAAGAATCGCAAATCCTTGTAAGTTGAGGACCACCTGCATTCAAAGGCTGCTTTGTACAAGTTGTTGGAAAAAAATACTTCTGTTTTTCTTGCAATTTCATACCTCTGCATCCATTATGAATATCTTCAAAAAATACTACTGACTTGCATAATCACTCACACCCAGAGGCGGCAATATCCAAAACAAGCCTGTGTTCTTTTGGGAAAGTCTTGGTTCAAAGACAAAATCTGAGAACAGACAAATCTTTTGATCCTTACCATTGACACGGTGCTTCAATGCAAACCCGAACTACTTAAGACCTTCCTTTGATGGGACAAAGAGCAACAGCTCAACATAGGCACTTAGGTTTAAGAGGCTCCCACTCTCCACTTCATGCCTGAGAAACAGGGATTTAAATATCAAAAGAACTGGGAATTCAAGTTCAAGTGACCACTGCACCTGGCAGAATTTAACCCAGCATTAAACCACTCTATGCAAATTCACAATTTGCTAAGGACAAACAACTCTGGGAAAAGTTTTCCCATGTCCCACTCCCTCATGAACATTTTTAATATTTCAAAAATGCTTAGAATCTAGAACAAAGCAATTTAAAACTCTCAAAGGGTCAGAGCAACTAGAATTAGCTGAAGAATGCATTATACATGAAAGACACCAAGGCTCTATAAACAGGGCATCTTCTTCACACCAAAGCACAAGAAAACAAAGGAAAAACTAAACTAACACAGACCACAGAAAATATCACATGAAAGGAAATTCACATCTGGCCTAGCCTACAAAAGAAGAAATTCAAATAAACAGGCTTGGTTTCTGTGGGCTCCCTGAAAGCAAGGAGCAGAGAGAGGAGAATCATTTTAGTCTTGAAGGTGAGATTTTCAAGGATTTCTAGGATTATTAAGGAGGCAAAGAGACGCAGAGCATCCCCTGCCTCCGTCTCCACACGCCTCAGTCCATTATCTGTTCACCGCGATGCACGATCTACATTCTGTGTCTGCCTCCAGTTCTTTCTCCAGGGGCCAAAGATGGGAAGACTATTGACATGGATGATCATTTATTTCATCAACACTTGTATCACACTTATTATGTGTCAGGTACTATTCTAAATGCCTCACAAATAAGAACCTACTTAATCGTTAACTACTGCACAAGTTAGACACCCTGAGTTTTTTTGCTTTACACACAGAGAACTGAGGCATGGAAATGTCAGCTATAAAATTTGCTCAAGGCCAAACAGCACTAGTAAGTGATACAGCTGAGATCTGAATCCACTTTTAATCATCTGAGCTACAAAAAGCTATAAAGATTATTGTAATTTTCTTCCTTATTTCTTATATTTTCACATATTCCCTGCAATGAGGATTTACTACTTTTATACTGAGAAACTAAAATGTCATTTTTACTTTGAAGTATCAAACCAAAAAAATAAATAAAAACAAGGCTTTGAATATCTCATACATGAAATCATACCTCATCTATCAGAAGCCAAGAGGTTAGGTCAGATGATCCTCTTTGGATCATCTGCCACAATTCTATGCCCTGTTTTCCATTACACAGGCAGGAAGGGCAGCAGAAAATGTAGACAAGGCAGCGATTATGAACACATGGACTAGAAAACTGATCTGAAACCTAGTTCCAGTTTGCAAACTATAGAATCTGGAATAAATGCTTAAGCCCTGTAAACTTCAGTTTTCTGATCTGATAACTGAGTATAGATAACTATACCTGTCTGCCAGAGTTACTTCATGTAAACTACTTAAAAATATAAATGTGCCTGGCATGGAGTACGAGATCAAAAAATTGTCAAACACAGGAAAACTAAGCTGTCCAGATATTTGCCTATGTAGATTATTCCTGGGTCAGAGCAATCAAGTAAACCAAATAAAGTGAAAGTCGCTCAGTTGTGTCTGACTCTTTGCAACACCATGGACTATACAGTCCATGGAATTCTCTAGGTCAGAATACTGGAGTGGGTAGCCTTTCCCTTCTCCAGGGCATCTTCCCAACCCAGGGATTGAACCAGGGTCTCCTGTATTGCAGGTGGATTCTTTACCAGCTGAGCTACCAGGGAATCCCCAAATAAATCAAAGACTTCACAAAATCATCAAACATGAACAAAAGAAAGAATCTGAGCAAGAACATGGGAAGTTTTTTATCATCTCATTACTTAGCAACCAGGGCTAACAGAGTAAAGACCATCTTTGAGCCACAGAGATACTACTCCTAGATCCAGAGGCCAGAGTTATGATACTGCAGGGGAATGTAAGAAAATAACTACAGTGATAGGGGCCACGTCTTCCAGTATGCCTTTGTTTAATACGAAGAGTTATATTTCAAGGAACAGGTTATTTCATGTCTCTGATTCTCCATTTCATTATTTATAAGAGAAAATCATTGAACTGAGTGTCCACAAAGTTGCTTTCCAGCCCTGGTAACCTGTATTTTTTTTAAGGGTATAGCCACATCTCTTTTAGTCAAGATGTACTAAAGAGTTTCCACCACATTTCTAAGGGCTATCACTCTGTCAAGCAAGTGGTCTTCAAATAGCACGTAATAAATAAAATTTTTATGTTGCCCCTTTACTACCCACAGCAATTCCCTAAGGTTATGTTAAACGTTCCTGTTAAAAAGAACGCTTCTGGCTCTGTGGTCCTGATATTCTTCTCTCTAAAACATAATACTCACAATTAGGAGCACAACCCCCAAAAGAGACTTAAATAGAGGAAAAATTAAATGCTGCCAGCACATTTTTACTTTCATAACACTTTGTATAAAAAAATTTTTCTCTGTCCATATCCAACTCCATTCAGTGCTTTCATGGCCATCAACTGTGAAGCTGCAAGTGCCACAGTAAAAGCTAACGCGGCAATGTGTCTTGGCTTTATTGAGATCTTCAGTGCCGTCCCTCATGCCAAATCTAAAGGACACAGGATCACCAGTTGTTCACCGAGCTGCCTAGGAATCAGACATTGATGGTAAAGTTGCCGAAGGAGCTCAGGGCATCCCTGGCCCGTGGGCAGGCCCGAGGACGCAGGTAGACAACTGGAGAGAAAACAGAGACTGCAAAAGAATGAATGTGTGGGCGGAAAAAGAACAGGAAAGGGGCAGAGAGTGAAAAGCTACAGAATCAGAAGGAATAACTACACCAAGTGCTTTACACTCATTAGGTTCACATGAGCCTCACATCATTTTGTTCTCATTTTAAGGGCAAACTGAGGCTTAGAGAAAGTAATCTAGATGACTTTCCTAGAATTGCACAGCTAGTACACAGCAGAGCTGGTACCTGAACGAAGTTCTCCCAGCACAAAGCTTATGACTGAAGATGCACTTTGTGACCTCGGAGGACATCTCTGACCTCCCTCCTCCCATGGGAGGTTTCAGGTCTCTCTACACCCTCGGCCAAGGATGGACAGCTTCTACAAGGCGCCCTCAGGGCTGGGCCCTCAATAGTGCCAGGCAGTTGAGTCTGGCTCTGCATGGCTTTAAAGGAGATCTGTCCTTTATATTAAGCTGAAATCTGTCTCCCACCAATTTCCATCTGTCTTTTTCCCAGGAGATGATCATATCTGCAACAAACATGAGGCTTCCTGTCAAAGCCCCCATCCATAACTAAACAGAGGGAGGGAAAATGTTAGAAAACTTTCAAGGAAAATCTCAAAAATATATATAATTTTTTTCTAAAAACAGCATTTCATGGTACCTAGATAGCATATTAAAAAGCAGAGATATCACTTTGCCAACAAAGGTCCGTCTAGTCAAGGCTATGGTTTTTCCAGTGGTCATGTATGGATGCGAGAGTTGGACTATAAAGAAAACTGAGTGCCGAAGAATTGATGCTTTTGAACTGTGGTGTCGGAGAAGACTCTTGAGAGTCCCTTGGACTGCAAGGAGATCCAACCAGTTCATCTAAAGGAGATCAGTCCTGGGTGTTCACTGGAAGGACTGATACTGAAGCTGAAACTCCAATACTTTGGCCACCTCATGAGAAGAGTTGACTCATTGGAAAAGACCCTGATGCTGGGAGGAATTGGGGGCAGGAGGAGAAGGGGACGACATCAGATGAGATGGCTGGATGGCATCACCAACCCGATGGACAAGAGTTTGGGTAAACTCCGGGAGTTGGTAATGGACAGGGAGGCCTGGCGTGCTGCGATTCATGGGGTCGCAAAGAGTTGGACACGACTGAGCAACTGAACTGAACTAAACTGAACTGAACTAAACAAGCTCTGGGATTAGCAAACTTACTACAGAGAAGTAAACTTACGGACAGTTAAAGGTGGGCTTATCTTTGGTTAGTTATCTTCACGTTCACAGAGGAAGGTGTAAATTTATTTCTGTTAAGAAAGAAATCAGTTGCCTTAGGTTTTAGCATAATATTTAGCTTAAAATATGATGAATTTAAAAGAGATCAGAGTACAGTGGTGTTTATTTCTTCCAGAAAAACTGAAAATGTACATTCCCTTAATTTTGTAATGGTTCAGATAAATCTACTTACTCCTTAAGTTGGAGATTTATAAGCTCTCTTTCCCAGCACTGATGAAAGCTTACTTAGGAATGAACAGCTCATCTACCGTGTGACCTTCAACTTCAACTTGCTGCTTGGTTTTTAGGTTCCATCCGGAAAGTGAGAATACTACTTGGTAAATTGTATTTTAAGACTGTTGTAAAAATGCTGCTTTGTTACTGCGTCCTAAAGTGTAAGAATTAATTATCTAGAATTAAACACTAAAAAAGGCAGGGAACTTCATTTTAGCATATATGTAAAATATTTTCATATATTTTATTCATTATATGTATTTATAAAATGTGTATCAATCTGGCAATTATATAAGGATTATTTTAATGCTCAGTATTTTTGCAGGTTACAGCCACAGTCATTTTTGCAATTTTTACATTTTCACTTTGCTGTTTACAACCACCCCCTGAAAGCACAAAATGGGAGTCAGTCTCTTCGTCAATGCACTGCTCTAGTCTCTAGATCCCATGCTGGGCATCTCTGGCAGGGCTGATCACAACCTCATACTTCTTTCAAAGAGCAAATAATTTAGGAATCATATAGAGGAATCATCATAAAGTAAAAGGATGAAAAGGTACCTCAAAATTAGTGCCTCTTGACTTTTTCCTAAGAGTAGTTATTAAAGCATTACGGTTTACATTTATAAAAGCTAAGACGACCTATTTATACTATCAGTTCTTCTGGGGTAAAAGCTCAGGATTGCAGATAATCCTCTTTCCTTGTATTTAAATAATGAGCGGATTATTTCTTTTCTCCATTCACAGTTCTTACCCCCAAACCATTTCTCACTTAAGTAATTTTCACAGCTGTACCAGAGGAACAAAAAGGCAGAGAGACTGTTACAACGTAGACTTTGACAAATTAAAACCAGAGTGAAGGGACCAGCAGCAGCAGGTCAAAGGCACCAAGCCAGCACAGGTAATGCTTAGATAAATGAGCTAACGTAGTAGCAAGCCCTGGATTTGTCACTGTTGTTCCTCCACTAATATTTCCATGTATCAAGTCTTTCATTCAGAAATGAATTTTAAAAAGAGGCAAATTACTTCTCTACTCCACACATCTATTAGTCTGCTAATATACTTTATACTGCAAACATAAAAACTCAGTAACTTTTCCAACTAATCTTAGTAAGCACCCCAGAAACTTGACTTCTGACTTCTCTACTTCCCATAAAATATCTAACATGAGAATATTACAAAGAAAGTTTGCTAAATTTTACTCATAATTCCTCAAATAGCAATATTTAATCTTTACATTTCCTTTAAAATGTGTATATATTTTAACAGTTGCAATAATAAATGTACTGTGAATGAATTCTTTTACACTTATTTCATAATGTTTCTAATTTTCTCTATATATCTAAATGGATAATTCTATTAGCTTTAAACAAAATACAACTGCTACTTCATTTCTAACCTTAAATAAAATTTCCTGACTCTAGTAATAAAATACATAAAAATGGAGAATTACACTTTTTTTGGAAAAAGAGAAAAAAAAGTGTTTGTTTTTTTAGGCCCTTCTCTTTCAGAAGACATGAAAAGCTTCACTTGTCTTTTGCTTACTTGAATGCAGCAGTTAAGTAGCAAAAGATAACAGTCTCAATTACACAGACTAACAAACTGCAGTATTTACAAAATTTATGACTTTCTTGAAAACACCCGGCAGGTAACTTGGTACTAAAAATCATTAAAAAAAAAAAAAAAAAAAATCTACATTTCATGTGTTTGCACTGAGCCATGCAACCTTAATTGGGTTTGGTTCACAGGCACAGGTAAATTCAGAGAACATAATTAACATTTTTAAAACAGTAATGATAATTTTCTCTAAAACTTCACAGGGGGGACTGAGACCCCCAAATCCAGACAGAACAACAGCCTCACATTAGTTACACTATCTTCACCTATTACCACAGATACCAGAACCAAAGAACTATTTTACAAGTTTTACATGGAAAGCTATACTTTAAACTAGTTTTTGAGTGCTCTTACTCTCCTCATTATTTTTTGAAAGACAGTTAAGAGGCATAAAGATATTCCAAGTAGAAGAAAACCTAATTATGTAGAAATAGAGGTTTTTGGTTCACTGTGTATTAAATGGAAACCTGTCTTACGTCACACCACAGGGGGGAACTGATGCTTAGGCATTTGGAGGCTTCGATCTCACTGTATAGGCACAGAAGGTACAGACCACGAATTGACGACCTTCCCAGGGCAAGGTCTTTCCCATTTCCTACCCAAGGAGTGCTGGTGGAGTGGGACAGAATGCTTGCCTCAAGTCAGAAGCAGAGAAAGGACTTAAATTTCAGAACCATGGGAGATTTTTCAGCTTGTTTTCCTGTGATTTGCCTTTTCCTTTTCTTCAAAATGAAAACAGCCCTGTTGTTTCTGATTATAACAATACCTACTTGTTACTTAAAAGAAAATCAGATAATACATAAAACTATAAAAAAGAAAGAAGAAAATCATCTATAATCCTACTTCTCAGAGATTGTTGTTGTCGTTTAGTCGCTAAGTCGTGTCTGACTGTTTGCTACCCCGTGGACTGTAACCCACCAGGCTCCTCTGTCCACGGGATTTCCCAGGCAAGAATACTGGAGTGGGTAGCCATTTCCTCCTCTGGGGGAATCTTCCAACCCAGGGATCAAACCTGTGTCTCCTGCAGGTGGATTTTTTTCAATCACTGAACCACAGGGGGAAGCCTACCACTCAGAGATAACTACTCTTAATGTCTGGGTATAGATGTTTCCAAATTGTTTCCTATCTATACACACAAAAATGGGGGTTTTGTTATTGTTGCTATTGTGGTTTTTTTGTTGTTGTTGTTGTTTTTTAAGAAAGTGAGATCAATTGTAAGCTCCAGGGTCAGGACTAAAAAAATTTTGTAAAGGAAATATATGCTTAAAGAAGAGATAAAACACAACTATATAAAATGTTTACTTAAAACCACAGAAGGCAAAAGAAGGGTAAAAAAACAAAGAACAAATACAATGAACAGAAAACAGCCGGACATTAGTAGCAGATTCCTTCTTCAGACATTATTCCAACTTTATCAATAATCACATGAATCATCTAAACATACCAACTAAAAGACAGATTGTCAGAGATTTTAAAAAAGACCCCATATTTGTTATCTATAAGAGATCCACTATAAATGTAAAGACTTAGGTTAAAAATAAACAGAAAGAAACTGAGATCATGGGCTGTCTACTACTTTGAGATTTACCTTTTTATCTTTTTTTTTTTTTTGGAGTATAGTTGACTTACAATGCTGTGTTAGTTTCAAGTGTACAACACAGTGAATCAGTTACACAAATACATATGTCCACTCTATTAGGTGATTTTCTCATATAGGCTACAGAGTACTGAGTAGATTTCTACTTTTTCTTGAAAGACAAAAAAAAAAAACTAGTCTATTAAGAAATTCTATAAAGTTCTCAGTGTAAACATAATTTCTCCAATATATATAAAAACTGTTCAATATTTCAAAATGTTGACCTATTTTATACCATTTGAGAAATATAAAATTCTTTCAGCTCAGAAATGAATGGTAGATGAATACTTAACACAAATATTTCTCCCTAATCTTGCTTATAGCTCAGAAAGAAAAATCTGGCAACATAACATAACTAATTTCCTCTCTTTATAACATGCTCCCACTCCATGTTTCTGGAAGTAGACAAATACTAATAAATGTCCCTATTCCTGCCTGAGAATTCAGATTACTAGCAGCTTCCTTCTTCAGTGTAGTTCCATGTTCAACATGAGCTGCTAAACTTTTCTTACTAGCAAAGCTACAAAATAATTCACTGACCGAGCAAGTTTTAAGTTCAAGTTTAGATGCTATATGGATATATAGAAACTCAGTTGGTTGGTGTCTATTCTAAGTTTAATGCTGAAGGATACTTTCTACTGTTGCAGGTCTAACACGCCCATACTGACCACATACATCTTGGAAATAGACTCTCCGAGACATATTAGATAGTCACTTTAGATTACCACAACTTTGTGTATGCCAAAGGTATATTCCTAAATGGTACATACTCATCTTGGTTCCTTGTGTTTCAACAAAAAGTATTAGACTTGATTTTCTGAGGTTAGAAAAAATGACTGAAAATTTCCCATTGTATGATGATGCTGGAATCTCTGATTACTACTCTGAGTTCACAGTCAGGCTACTTAGTTTATTTTGAGAGAGCAAATCCTTCCTGCTGTTTCTCAGGAAATGGAAGAACACATTTATAGACTATGTTTTAACTTTATGTTTCAATGGTTTTAGTTTTTTAACTATGTCTCACTTTGAAGAATATTTAATTATGTGGAGATATTAACACTTTCAAAAAGAAGCTAAAGCAGGGTGGGGGGAGGGTGGGCGGTAGAGAGAAGAGTATTTTCAGAAACTTAAGCTAACAGTGACTTTTCAAAAAATGTCTCACACAAGCTGTTACACCCTGTTTCTTCCTGTGAAGAATTTTCCAAGCATTAAGTTGTGCAATAGCTTAACGAAGAAAAGAGGAAATGCTCAAGTTTCTCTCAAATATGTAATAGCATAGAGAAATTAGAGGCTTAATTTTACAGTGCCCTATCACCTGCTTAGGCTTGTGAAAGCACTACAATAATCTCGGAGTCACTCAACTCATCTGGACTCACCTTTTCATGCTAGCCACACACTCCTGGGCTTTTGGAGACCATCACTGCTCTTAATAGGGGGCAGAAACAGTTAATGGTTTTGAAGAATAAATCTTTCAGGGGATGAACACAGCTAACTGAGAAGAATGATGAAATGCTTCCAATTGTTTCTGACTTCTCTACGGGCAAAGACAAGCAAGGTATAGTGAAGGAGATGGAAAGGAGACAGGCTGTATAAGCGAAGATGCTACAAATAATGCTCAACCTTCAGAAACAGCTGAATTCTCCCCTACGTAGAACATTTTCAAGTAAGAAGGAGAAACAAATGCAGTGAAAATAAAATGCAATCATACAGGGAAAGAAACAACACAGACGAATGCAAAGACTAGGACCACCCTTATGAGATGACCTGTCAAGTTTCAGGGAGCTGTGGCCCACAGCACACCCACCTTCCTGTCCAGCCTTGCCCAACTCCCCCAGGCTCGGATCCCCGCTTCCTGACTTGCTACCTCTCTCCCATCGTCAAGTGCAGCCCAGAGGCAGAGGCCTGGGCCCGATCACCTGGCAGCCGCCCTGGTCTCCTGCTGTCAGTACTACAAAGGCACTGGCATTAGAGCCGTTATCAGAAGGACTCATCAATGATAACTCCTCTGATTGTGTCCAATGATGTACAAGTCTCACAGAAGTTCTGAGAGTTACAAGAGACTTGGGGGACCTGAAGAGTAACTTCCTCCAGTGAAAGATGAGGAAACTGAGGCTCAGAGGGATGAGTGGACTTCCCTAAGCCCATCCTCTGTTAATGGAAGAACTTAAGACTAAAACACAAGTTCCCTAAACTCAATTTTTGTTCCCTCTCTTATTTTTCCTTCCCCCTACAACATCCTTAAGCTTCCTTAAATCACCACCTAAACTTAACATTTCAGGCAAGGCCTGTGTGTTTTATTTGTGAAGGTCATTCATAGTATTCATTTTAGGGTATCAACCAGAAAAGAAAAAAGAAAACAAAACTCACTACCAGCATTTAATCCCCACTAACAAAATCCCAACAGGGCCCTCAGTGATACAGGACTATTATCATACTTGTCCTCAATCAATGAGCTCCTTTTTCCAAGTTAACTGTTACTAACTTTCAACTGTCTTCTCAAAGCCTCCTCACTCAGCAGATTGCATATGCTCCTACCTCTCTGCGAAAACCTAAGCCATCAGGAAGGAACCTTCTCAACTTCCTCCCTGCCTCCACGTGCCCACTCATCCATAGTGGCACGTATCTTTCCCACCTCCTCTCCTGTCTCCAAGGTATGAAGGTCCCTATTCCCTCCTGAGACAAGCTTGCACTCCTGACCCTGGGCCACCCTATCTTTTCTGGAACTTTACTCCATTCTACCTCAGTCACTTCTCCACTCTTCTCAACAAAAATACAAGCTCTAGCTACCACGCCACACAAAAAATATTCCTCATGGACAAATGTGTACACACAGACACACATGCACACATACACACACGCACTCCACGCAGTGCCCCCACTTCTCAACTCCTACTCTTTCTTCATCCATGACAACCTAGATTTAGACTTTAGAACCTCTACCTATGAAATACCTGATCGCCAAACCCAATCTCCCATTTTCAATCTTTACCTGACCTTCCTGTGGCCTTGGTCACACCTGACAGTTTTCCCTATTTAATACCTGGGCGATTTGGCAAGCTGCTCACCCTAGCTTTCAGGATAATTTATCTGTAAAGGATAATAACAATAATCATTTCAGGGGGTACTATAAGGATTCTCTGACACAATATATGGAAACAACACCAAAAAACCCTGGTGCTTAGTATTACTATCTTTTGTATTTGTGGATTTTCCTGGTCCTTTTTCTCTCTCCCCTTCTTTCGTCTGTTCAGTCTTTGGTCCTTGCATGGGGATCTCAACTGTACGCATGGCTAGAACCATCAGTTCCAGTCACTCCCCAATACACATCTCCGGCCCTGACTTCTCTCCAGGGGTCTAGGCTTCTCAAGATCAGCTGAATGCCCCAGAGACACCCCAACTTTACTTCAAACTGAGCTCACTATTCTCTCTCCAAACTTGCTTCCTTTCTGTTTTCCATCCTGATGAATGACACCTTGAGCCAGTGAATTTTCCCAACCAGAAACACTGAGTTATTTTCTTCTTCTTTCCTCTTACTCTTCTCCCATTTTTCACCAACTTGGCAACCAATTCTTTCTCCTAAATGATTCTCAAATCCATTCTCTTCTTTCCTTTCCCACCATCATCACCTTATGAGTTCTGGTCCTCATTATTTCTACCTGGACTATTTCAACAGCCATGGGACTTCTCTCTGCTTTCTTTTCACACACCTTAGGACACTGATTTCAGCATTTACTTCACTTTTGATGATTCCACAATGCTAGTATGTATGATCCTAGACAGGGCTGGGCCAAGAATCTGAACCAAGATGCACTGTCTGCTCTCCTCCCCTCTGCACCGTGACCTCTCTATTTCAGTCCCGCACACTGGGTGATCCTCACAAACTGAGCTCCTCTGGGTTCGGAACTTGGGCTTTCTTCTGGTTTTTTTCCCCTCCTGTTGAGCCTGGCAAACAATCCTGTCCCTCCAATATTTAGCACCAAAATCACCTCCTACATGACTTCTTTCCTCCCAAACAAGAAAGAACAAAAAAAAAAGAGAGAGAGAAAGAACAAACTACTCCCTCCTTGGTTCCCCACTCTCCATGATTATTTATCACAATGGACTGTTGTAAAGTGTTTCATATTCTAAGTTCTGATTAATGATTTGTGTATCTTTCTGAGGTCAGGCACTGTGTCACACTCACATTGTAACCTATCTGCAGAGCAGAATAGAGACACAGAGAACAGACTTGTGGACACGGAGGGAAAGGAGAGGGTGGGACGAACTGACAGAGTGACATATATACACTGTGTACCCTGACGTGCGGACACCACCATGTGCGAAAAGGGTAGCTAGTGAGGAGCTAACGCAGAGTGCAAGGGGCTCAGCTCAGCCGTGATGACCTAGAGGGTGGGGTGGGGTGGGGTGGAGAAGGAGTCTCAAGGGGGAGAGGATGTGTATTCTTCTGGCTGATTCACACTGCGGTCCAGCAGAACCCAACACAACACTGAAAAGCAATCATGCTCCAATTAAAACATTGAAAAGTCTTTTAAAAAAAGATTTTAGTACGATGACTGGTATACAGAAGAAAGGAGGAAAAGAGGTAAAGGAACGAAGATGTAATAGTTTGGAGCTCAGCAAATGTCTGTTAAACAAATGAAGCAGCGCGGCTGTCAACTATATCAGATAATTGAATAGACAGGAGGCTAGGAAGACAGGTGGGTCTGACGGCTGGTGAGGTAGGTGAGCACAGAGGAGCCTTAATGAGAAACGGAAAAGGTCCACTTGGATGAAGGCCTCTCCTGAGGATGTAAGGTCAGGTCAGTGGCTGGGGCTGTTATCACCAAATTAAGGTGAATAGAGCCTGCTTAAAGCATAATAGGAGAACAAGCCCAACAATCCAAGGACACTGATCTTATAAGCAGCTTTTGGACTCTAGAACACTCTACATTATCATTTTATCAGACTTTGTGCAAGCCTAGTACATGTCAGTTGTTAGACTGTATCTCTCTCCTATATACATAAAGCACCTTAAGAACAGCAGACCAAAGAAAAATAAAATACACCTATCACCCATTCGTGGACCAGAGGGCCTAGATGAACCATGTCATATACCATCTATTTTGAGACCCCAGTTTTCCCCTTACAATAATTTCCAACTTATTTATAATAAGCCGTGGTATGCACAACACAGTTTCATCCCATGTATACTAAGCAAAAAGTACACTGTACTCTTCAAAGGCATGTAAATGCCCGCTTATCAAACAAAGCAACTTAGCATTTGGTGTGACATATACAGGATACTGGAGGAGGAATGAAACCCCATGAACTGGGAACAGAGTGAAGCAAAGTAAACTTGGAGAAAACCTGAGCTGCAACTGGCAGTGTCTTCCCCATAATAAAGGAACATCTATAATTAATGGGCTTTCAAGAGTGTTCAGCCATGTATTATGGCATCACACCTCATAAAACATTCATTCAAAAGCCATATCGGGAATGCACATCCCAGCTCTATGAGCATGTGCAGAGCACTGAAGAAGAAAGAGGGGACTTGGAAGTGAGATACCCACTGCCTACACAGATGCCCCAGCATGAAAGGGAGCCATGAGTGCTAAACAACAATAATAATAAAACTGAAAAGAAACTGGAATGTTGGGAACGTTAGAATTAAATTAAATCGTTACTAAATAACGTTCCCAAAAGAGTAAACATATTTCTAGAAAATATGTTTGTAGATGTAAAGGGTTACAGGGAAATTGTTAGTCGCTCAGTCCTGCACCAAGTCTTTGCAACCACATGGTCTGTGGCCCACCAGGCTCCTCTGTCCATGGGATTCTCCAGGCAAGAATACTGGAGTGGGAAGCCATGCCCTTCTCCAGGGGATCCTTCTGATCCAGGGATCAAACCCAGGTCTCCTGCACCACAGGCAGATTCTTTACCGTCTGAGCCACCGGGTAATACACATGCAAATACAGACAAGAAAGATACCTAAAATAATCTCAACTACTTTTGAACTTTTAAAGTTATATCAATTACACTAATAAGATAAAGTCATAAATGTACATATAACAAGATAAGGCATATTTCAAAGTGCTAGTAATTTAAAAATCAATGACCTAGGAACACACAAATAAGCCACCTGAATAAGATAGCAATCTCAGAAAGTTATTGGTATAAATACCAATGTTCATGCTAGAGGTGGCACCAAAAATGTGGAGAAAGAGTGGATTATTTGGTAAGTAGCGGTGAGGAAACTGGCTAGCCCACAATATGAACATTTTTTAAAAAATGAATTTATACCTCATATCTTAAGCTCCAAATCATTTAAAAACCCAAGAGTAAACCTATAAAGCTAAAAAAGTGAAGCGATACCATGTGAGCCCAGAATACGAAGGGTTTCTTAAATGACTCAAAATGTATAATCACAATTAATAATAAAAATTTTGAGTTCAACTACATTATAATTAAAGATTCTGTAGCCGATGTTAATGAAGGGCACCACAGACAAAGTTATCAGACAAGTGACTTACTGGAAGAAAAGTATTCACAATACCCACAGCTAACAAGGGATTCATTTCTAGAATCTACAAGGAACTCCAAAAGAATTCTTTCAAGGAACTTCTTACAAGAAAAGGGCAAGAGACCCAATTCACAGAAAAGGGAAATTAAATTAAGTAAATGAACAGACATTCAACCTCACTTATAATCAAAACAAGGCAGAAATGAACCATGAGCCACAATGAACAGCTAATGGATAGCAAATTCAGGAAATTAATTAATAAAAAAAAAGGAATCACATGTAGTACCAGCGGAGATATAAAACTGACAATACTCTGTGCAGTTCGTTGTAAAATTAGTACATTTATGTCCTAATACTCCTTGGGGACAATACTGCCTCAAGAAACAGTCACCAATCGATTCAATGTACTTATGTACCTTGGGGGGAAAATAGCACATACATACTGCAAGGAAGCCAAAAACACTTATAAAAATGTTGACCCTTTCATGTCCCTATTTCTACAGTCTGAATATGTGGTAGGATTTTAATGGAACCTTTGCTAAAAAGGTCAGTCAGTTCAGTCGCTCAGTTGTGTCCAACTCTTTGAGACCCCATGGACTGCAGCACACCAGGCCTCCCTGTCCATCACCAACTCCCGGAGTCCACCCAAACCCATGCCCCTCAAGTCGGTGATGCCATCCAACCATCTCATCCTCTGTTGTCCCCTTCTCCTCCTAGCTCAATCTTTCCCATTATCAGAGGCTTTTCAAATGAATCAGTTCTTCACATCAGGTGGCCAAAGTATTGGAGTTTCAGCTTCAACATCAGTCCCTCCAATAAACACTCAGGACTGACTTCCTTTAGGATGGACTGACTGGATCTCCTTGCAGTCCAAGTGACTCTCAAGAGTCTTCTCCAACACCATAGTTCAAAAGCATCAATTCTTCAGCGCTCAGCTTTCTTTACAGCTAAAAAGGTAGGTAAGACTAAATATAATGTTCTCATTTCTCTTCACAGATGAGGTTAAGGACAGAGAAAGAAGCGGATCCAATGACTCAGATGTTTTAGCGTGTGTATGTGTATGTGTGTGACTTGCTCAGTCATGTCCAACTCTGTGACCCCATGGACAAACCTGGATCCAAGGCCAGGCCTAAGCTTGTCCATGAGACCTGGGTAAGTTACAGTCTCCACTTGCCTCAGTTTCTTTACATATAGAACATCAGTAATACCCACCCTGCACCACACTAGGATGATTAGAGATAATTCATGTAAAACATTCAATAAATAGAAAGTGACTTTTTTAAACCAGAAACAAGTACATCATGCACTAACCCTAATAGATTGTGGTTCCTGCCTAATCCATCTTAGAACACCAAAACGTCAGCAACAGGCATGGAAACCAGAGAGACAGATTCAATATGAACTTAGATGTCAGTTTTTCCCACTACAGAACAGGGTAAATGATCTCTCTTCTTCCATATACTTACTGAAAACTGTAAAGGTTAAGGTTAGGAAGTCTCTTTTAGCTTCTGGGAAATGAATATAAGGCTGCTTCTGGTGGCAGTTATGACAGTGGTGACCCTAGGACTGGTGTCAGAGTCCTGACTCCACAAACACAAGGACGTCCACTCCAGGATTCCTGCCTGGAGCATCCCATGGACAAAGGAGCCTGGCAGGCTACAGTCCATGGAGTTGCACAGAGTCAGACAAGACTGAAGCAACTTAGCATGCACGCACATGTCAGACGATGGTGGGAGAACGCTTAGAGGAACTCTAGCTGTCCATGACTGAGTAACTGCAGACCCTCAAAGTTGACCATGAAAACAATTAACCTGGAAACGAGATCAGATCGCAAGTCAGGATTTTACACATCAGCTACTGAACGTTCAACAGAGAGGAAAAATTCTACTCGGGAATCTTTATAACCTGATGGCTAACATGCTGCATACGTCACCATTTTGGCATTTTCAGCCTGGACTAGTTGTTTCACTGTGGTCCTCAGTTCCCAACCTATAGACTCTAGGATTCTGGCAGAGGTCTATATACTGAACCCTGTCTCACTCATACATGGACTACTATTTTATAAATATGGAATATGCTGTGGTCATTCTTTATAATACATATCCAGTTAAGTAATACTAAATAGTAACTTTGTCACTAAATATTAGCAATCATCAGAAATGAGAAGAAAACTCTAAAGAAGCAAAAATCTTTGAAATCTTTTACTATTAAATAAAAGTGTCCCAATTTTTATAACGGTTGAGAACCACTGCTTTAAAGTTCACGATTTCTAACTGAAGACAGTTTGTATTTATAATAGACATGAAGGATAAAGAGAGAGGGTTTCAAAAAACTGAAAATCCTAATGTACATTTATCTCCATTCCCAGTCCTCTCCTGACCATAAACTTTCCCTTGGCATTTAACATCAAAGGTAGTTACCCTTTCATTCTTAGTTCACAAGCCATTACAACCGTTCAAAGACAGAAATGGCAATGCATTGTGTATTAAGAAAATATACATGTAGCATTCCATTCCTCCTTTAAAACAGAAAAGATCATTCAGTTTATTTCTTCTCCCCACTTTTCCACCTTCTCTTCCTTCTCCTGATGCTCTGACACAATTCTATAAAGATACTCAAAATGTTCAAGAAAAAAAAAAATTTTTATCCAGCATTTCCCAATGAAAATGTACTCCAAATTTTAATTTATATTCTTCTCAGCGTAACATAAAAATCCTAGCTAAAGACAGCCTCAACATTAAACACTGCAAAAATAAGAAAAATAAACATTTCTGTCTAGGGAGTATTACAAAAATATTTAATACATAAAGTGTATATGGATTTGGCCATGTCTTTCTATAATATAAGCTTTTCAGTAACTTATCCTGAACTGGGATAGGGAGGTTGGGGGGGCTATGTGAGGTGGTCATATAGTATATAGGGTAATGGGGTGTGGAGAGAGTCATATACATCGTTTATTAATTTATCATTTCTTTTCTGGGATATAAACTGTGTCCTAAGGGTAAACCAGAAGTTTTTTTTATTCTAAGAAGTTAAAATATGCTAATCTGACCTTTCAAAAATACTGTTCGCTAGGACCGGACAAGGTATCTGTAAATTAAAACATGCCATTAGAATTTTGGCAGCAGAAAACAAGTCACAATGATGCAAACACAGCTAAATCTAGTCACTAACACAGAGGAAGTGTAAATTTAAAAGATGGAAAAAAACAAAACAATAAAACCCCTTAAACTCTGGGTAGAGAGGAATGGGAAAAGACCTACAGATTTAGGTAAAGTTAATCTCAAGTCAGTGTTTATCAGCTCTCCTTTAGAAAGGTGAAAGGTCATCTGAATCATCCCTGCCATCTCTGCCTTAGGCAGCAACTTTCCAGATTTCAAGGGAGCCAAGCATTATAAATTGTTAAGACCCCTGTTCAAGTCCCAGCATGTCCATTTACTTCTATGACCACTGACAAGTCACATTTTATCAGCCTCAGTTTCTTCTCTCCATCAAATGGAAAAAATGAATCCTGTTTCAGACTGTCAAAAGAAAAAAATACATTATAAATAAGATAGAGAAAATGCTCTCTGTAAACAGAAAATAGGGGGCTTCCCTGGTGACTCAGTGGTAAAGACTCCACCTGCCAATGCAAGAGACCTAGGTTTGATTCCTGGGTCAGGAAGATCCTCTGGAGGAGGAAATGGTAACCCACTCCAGTATTCTTGCCTGGGAAATCCCATGGACAGAGGAACCTGGCGGGCTACAGTTCATAGCGTCACAAGAATTGGACACGACTTATTGACTAAACAACAAGCAGAAAATGAGGATCTAAAGGTCACGCATTATTATTCCTGGGTTATTATTTAGCTATTATTAAATTCCTCTAGAGTGGGAATAAACCCTGTTCCTAAGTAGGGGATAAGTTTGAGAGGTCACAAAGGCTGTTCTATTTTACCTGAAACAGAATGACAGATGCTGAGCAAAGTCCTCAAGTAAATTAATGAACCACAGGGCCAAGAGTATACCTGGGTATAAAAAATAGAGGCAAATGGTTGAACAGGTCTTTCCTTTCAAGAGTCTCTCTTAATGACTTGTTTTCACTTTTAATCTCATGATGCATTTGGCAAGAAGAGGCACAAACACAGACATATGAAAATCAAATTTAAGAAGTCCACATCTATCTAGAAAAAGAGAAAATTAATTGCTCAGTGCTCATAGTGTATCTTGGTTACTTAATGCTAACACAGTTATACCAATTACTGATAGTATCACAATGCTCAAAGCAGCTGCATTTTAAGAGATTAAAGTTCTGAAGGATTATTGGAATAATGGGATCTTATAATTCAAATTACCTCCATGCTGCTAAAAAGAAAAAGAAAGGGGAAGGGAGGGGAAAGTACAAATTTAACAGGCTGAGAAACTACCAAAGATTTTCCTTTCGAAGCAACATCAGTTATGTAGTAAATATATTTTACTATAAAAAATTCAGCATGGGGGGGGGTACGATGAACATAGAACACCATGAATTTAGGCTCCGCTTCCCAAGGAAGCACAAGTGCCCAATATGATGAAGGCGCTAAGTGTACACAGTATTGCGATTGTGCATTTTCCCTCCCTATTACAAAAAGAGACCCCTCTTTGCGGAATCTCCTTTTTCTCCCTCCAGTCATTTGTTTGGATCCCTTCTTCCAAAAGAAACTGAAAGACGATGTCACTGGCTTAACATCATTCAAACATTTAATTTGAGGCTACAATCTTCCTACCAAACTGACTCTCCTCAACCATCACACCTCCCCTGGTGTCCCTCTGCAAGGCTGGAATTCAACCAGACAGATAAATAAAAGCAGGAAAACAACGCTGGGCTTTCACTGGTTTTGGGGGGGTGGGAGTGTCCATCTGATTTAGTCCCTAGAGAGAGAGGAGCTGCCAGAGAAATGAAGAAGCAGAAAGTCTGCGCATAAAACCAACCTCTGCTCCAGCATTTTGTTCTTCACCTCTGCACTTCTGAGACGGAGCAAGACAAGCATGTGAATTGTAATCTACCTAATGAATTTGAGAAAACTCATTCTGTTTTACTCTGATGAAAAATGGCACTTAATGAATAAAGATGTCAGGCTCCTACCTTTAAAAGTACTTCTGTCTCAGTAAGGGAGCCTGGCTAAGAAACCACGACTGGAGTTAACAAACCAGACACCAGACTAAACATCTCACAACTAGCTGCCCCTCATTCCTGGTCGCTACCTTTCCGGTGTGTGTGTGTGCATCACCAGTTCCCTTAGGTCCTGACAGTCTGGCTCTCCCAGAACGGAAAGCAAAGAGCCTGGACTCCTCTGTTACACCGGCTGAAGAAGTGGGATTTCTGAGTCTGGACACCAAGACTCTTGCTTCCCTTTCCACTTTACACATCACCCTCAACTCATCCTCTCTGTCCCCTAGGTTCCCACCCCACCCACTTACAACACTGTTAATAACACCCTAGCCAGCCATTTCTGTAGATAACCCCCGGCCCAGGGAACAAAGTGAAGAACAAAGAGCCGCTGCTTCAGGCGGCAGGAGGAAGACAGGCGAAGGTGGAGAGGGCAGCTGAGGACTCAGGAAGCCTCCCTGGCACAGTCAGTCCTGCCTGGAAAGCTCCCGCCTAGAGTGAGTGGGTGAGGAAGCAGGGCAGGTCCCCGGGCGCCGTGTGCTGCCGCGCGCGTTTGCGCCCGAGTCCATTGCACCCCGCCGGCAGCACATCCACAGAGTTTAGAGACCCTCCGAGAAAGCAAGCAGCCAGGGGCGCACAAGGTAGAAAATGCACGCGAGCGAGGCTGCAGCGCGGAGCTGCAGATCGGCTGAGTGACAGCCCAGCGCCCAGCCCGCGGGCTCACGACCCGGCCTCGCACCTGGACCAGGCGGCCACCCTGCACCCTCAGGGCGCTCTCCTCTCCGGGGACTGGCTGCTGGCGGGCTCCGCGAGCTGGGACCGGCGCGATGCGGCGGGGGCTTCACTCTTCCATCCTGGGACCCGGCAGCACGTTACCGACGGCCGTGCACTTCCTGTCTGAAACACACAGGGGAGAGAAAGAACTAGAGAGATCCGAGCGCCAGCCGAGCGGAGGCAAGGAGGGAGGGAGGCAGGCCGGCGGGGAGGGCGGCCGAGGGGGCTGCGGGTTGCATAACCGCCGCCGCCCGCCTTGCACGGTCGGCGGCCCCCAGCACTCTCCTCGGCGGGAGACCCGCCACCCCGGCGGCCCGCGAGGTGGCCGCCCCGCGGCCCGGCCTCCCCCTGCCGGCCGCCTGGCCCGCGGCGCGCTGGCAGCCCTTCCGTTTCCAGCCCCCGCCTGGGTTCCCCTCCCCGCGCTACCTAAGTCAACTCCACGCTGTCCGCCTGCCCGCCTAGGGGTTCCTCCTTTCCTCTCCTCTCCTCCCCGCCCCCGGGGGGGTGGAAATCTGACGAGGGGACGATATAAAGACTAGACAATCCTTACCAGGGAAGAGGAAGCTGGATTTACGCACAATTTTAAAGTTTAAGAGCCACATCCCCGTATATCCATTCCAGCTCAGCAGCCTAAAGAGCTTCAGGATGGGAAAAGACTTGTCTTGCGCCTGGCTGACTCAAACTGCCAGAAACTGGCAGACACGAACTGCCAGAAAAAGAAGAAAAAAAGTATTCTGGGTTCCTAGGCTCCCTCTCTACTGAGACCCTTAGCTGCACAGTGCCCTAATATTTATATATACCAATTCCACATGAAAGATCATCATATCGTGAAGAATGCATATAGTGCATTCCTCCAAAAAAACAAGTATTTCTCTGGGCGTACAAATCACTCAACAGTTCCCAAATTCTGGGTTTATGTCCATTTTGTCACCGTGCGACGTAGGTGAACCTCTGGGTCCTGCTAACAAATGGTTTAAAAATCTGCCATAAGCAGACTGTACCAGCTCTAGGAGTGTTCAGTGCCCAGTTTCTGGGCTTGCAAGTGAGAACAATTTCATCCCTACCGTGCGTGCCCTTGCCCAAGAATCTATCAGGTTGCCAGGCACTTAAAGCACTGTCTCTGATCAACAGTTTCTTTTATCATCAAAGTGATGGCTTAAATAAAAGTTATTCCTGCTTCAAAACTCAACATGAAGAATAGTATATAATGAATGATTATTCTACATGAAAATTTCAATTTTGACTGAAGTAGAAACTGATGGACATTAAGCTCCTGCTCAGTGTTAGCATCTCATTTTAAACTCCCTTAAATCTTAATATTTCCCAATAGGTCTGCAAAAGTCCTATTCTCACATTCCCAATTGAGGAAACTGGGTCAGAAAAGTTAAGTATCTATCCCGATGTCTTAGCTAAAAAGTAAAGTGGAGAAGTCTTTTCTAAGTATAAAGTCTGCACCACTTCCTCTACACTCTAATTCTCAAAACAATCATGAATTCTCAGGGAAAAATCAAGCCCAGTGACTACCCATGATCCATCCCTTTGTCTCCCAATGAGCCTACAATTCCATACTATCACTCCATCACACTAGCTGGGCTCCTTACCCACCTGAATTATATGTACCTTGAGACTCAAGCAGAGGACACCGTGCTCTTTACCATTATCTGCCACTGGCTCTGTCAGCCTTTTCAGAGTCACTCCGTGGCAAAAGTTCAGAAGGTTATGGGACAGCCACTTATATGCCAAGGTACAAAGTCTGTTCAGTTCAGAACCTAATCTGCTGACGAATATTTGTTCCCTGAATTCTTTTACTCTAACTGGGCTCTTTTAAGAAGAAGGCAAACAAACACACACACAAACAAAAACCACACCCACACAAAATGAATGAAACACGCATGGACTCCACTCTTGATGAAATCTGAAATTCTCTCACTTTTCATTTCCTTCTGTTTTAGCACTTAGTTCGCACTCACCTGTCAATAGCATGCTCCTATTAGCCTCTTGACAAGCCAAGAAAGAGTATGTATTGAAAGGAGATTAAGAATCATGGCAACGAGGGGGAGAGTGAGGGAGAATGTGAGTGCTCGTGTCTTGTCCCCCGTGAACCGTGTCTCACTTGCCCTTCCCTGCCACCTTACTCAGCAGCACAGGCTCTGGGAACTCTAGAGCAGCTAAGTCAAGGGCAAGGGCAGTTCAGGTGTGCCAGTCGGGGCTGAGCAGAAGCAAATGCATTCCCATCCTTCAGGTCCGCACAGTGGCATGAGGGCTTATTACTAAAAAACCTCCTGTGGGCGCTTAGCATCCTTCTAGGGTCCCGCTCTGCCTCTGATGCTGTCATTTTCCTTCTCGAAGTCCCCTGTTTATCCTGGACCTGTCCACTTTCCATTTCTTTTCACAAACTTAATGCTTCGTCCCAAAGCCCTGCCATTTCTTTCCCATAAACTATCTGCTGGGAGGGAAGGGGGACAGAGAGCAGTTAACTCGAAATTTCTCTCAATTCTCTCATTTAGAAAAAAAATGATAATTACCATGTTTTGGATACAATTCTATTTTGAAATACTTTTTGGTATCCCTGCCTTCATTGCTGTTACTTATTAATCCAAGAGCCTTGAAGGAAAAACCTCTAAAGAAAAATTAAATTCTTGAGACAAAGCAAAGGAAACATGTTTAAGTTAAGCTGGATGGATCCCAACGTTCATAGTCTGGATAATGCAAGACTCCTAAGATTGCATCTGTTCCTGACATATATGTATCCTAACCATCACAAGGCCTAAGCATCATATCACACATTCCCATGGCTCAGCTATTCTCCTGCCCCTTCTGTATTTCATGGAAATTGTTTCTTGCTTTCCACTGTTAAGTAGGAAAAAAAATATTAAAATGACAACCTCATAAAAAGAGGGAAACTACTCCTACTCCTGGGTAGGCACAAATGACACCACAAAAAATAAAACTGATTCTGGAAGAATACTGGAGGTTAATTTTTCAAGTCTCCACTCCCTAAGTACCACAATCCATGGACGAATACAGCAAGGGTGTGAAAGCCATTTTTGAAGCTCCAAATTAAGTGACAAGAGACCGCTTTCCTCAGGACTAATGGGTGTGGAGGAGGAGATGATAAACTCATATCCAAAAATGATGTTCCTTATCTTTCTTCATCTTCAAAGAGAAAGTCCTTACTTTGACGATTAAAAATGTCTGCCATGCAATTTCTCTGTGTGAGGATCCCTGGCCATTATTACAGGATTTTCTGCAAACAAAAAAAGAAACGTGACAAGCCATCTGGTTACCTAAGAGATTGCCTCTCCGCACCAGTAGCCTTCACAGTGGCATCCCTGTCTGTGTCTCCACCTCCAGGGTAGCACATGAACAGGCTCTTCTGGGAAGGAGTTCTCTGGCACTCACACTCACTTCCCGGCCTCTGCAAGACCAGGACCATGGTTTTCAAGAAAGATGTCTTCAGAGCCAACTGGCTGGCTTGATTGGCATTTACCCACAGAGGGTTATTAGCCATTTTCAAGGAGCCAGAGTACCATTTCCCGTGGCAAAAATGTAGCAAAGGGATGGATGCAAATCACATTAAAAAAAAAAAAAAAAGTCTGCCTGCAAGATGGTTTAGGCTCCCTTTTGGACACAGAGTTCCCTGGTTTTAAGAAAGCTAAGCAAAGCATTACTTAGAACGCCTGCAGCCTGACTTGGGAGACCCAGCTGCAAGTCAGTAGCACAGGCCAGGATGGCTCCAGGCCTGAGCTGGTAAGTGTACTTCAACACACACACACGTTTGGAGCAGAATTAGTACTATTTACATAGGACCCACAGGTGCACTGCCTCACTGAATTCTCAGAACTGCCTTTGCAAGGAGGACTCATTACCACTGTGTTATAAGCAGCAGAGCTCATAGGTGTTAAGTCATTTTCTCGAAGTAGCAGATAATGGGGCAAAAATTCACCCTGGGTCTGTTCTTCCTCTCGAGAAGACATGAGTAGGTGCATTTTGGCTGTGGATTTATTATTCTGTGCTACACATCCTTTCCTCAGAAGACTCTCACTTTTAAAACACAACGTGGAATGTTCTCTCTCAACTACATCCTGTGACTTCATCCCCTTGCCAAGTTTTTTGAAAGTGTAAACTATAACTGTGTTCTGCAATGGGCAACTGATTTTTAGCAATATGTCAATATAAATTAGGTTGAATCTGATCTTAGGTTGCAGCTGACAAGTGTTTAATAAAAAAACATCCACTGGTCAGTCAAATTGTAATGGACAAAATCTTCATACATTTTTTCCAACTTAGAATGCAAATATATATGTAAAATGGGTCACAATGACTGATGTACTGTGATTTAGTGAGTATAAATATGAAAGATTAGCAAGGAACCATGAAGGCTAAGCTAGATGCAAATACTTGTACGTAAGTTAAAGTAGTCAAACTGCTCCTGGCACAGACTGTGACCATGAACAGCCTTGAGTTATTTACTGACTGTTGATCATGATGAGTATTGTGTAGACTAAACAGTGTCCTGTAAGACATTTTTCTTTGGAAGGCATGTTTTGTCTATTCATCTTTTGGAGTGGGTATTTCTGCCTCCTTATTAAAAAAATATTTAAAAAATTCTCTTTGGGCATCCTTTAAAAATAATATATTAAAGAATCCAACAACTTAAAATAATTTCTTAAGAGGTCAAATGAATATAGTACTTATCACTAAGACAACAACGTTCTTAAAAGGACTTTAAAAATACCTAAATATCTGCACAATTACACATTGGGAAGTAGCACTAGGTGAGTTGATAGGGAAGTCACACACATCACTGTCTACTGATTTATCAATTCTCAACTATCTGTTAAAATGGAGCCTTACAAGGTGGCAAAGTTGGACAGTTTCATCTTCATTTCCCTTCCTTTGCCTGTAGTGGCGTGACTAAGGCCAGGAAAGAGAAACAAAGTGCCTGGAAAGTCCAGAAACGTTATTATAAACTTTTGAAAGATTATTCATCAAGTTTCAAACTAAACCTAGCTAAACAAATTCTGACCACTTTACATGTACTGACTCAATTATTTCTGATAACACCACTTTGAGGCAAGAACTGCCATTACCTCCATATTACAAACCAGGAAACAGACACAGAGCTATTAAATAATTTGCCTAAAGTAATATCACCTAGCAAATACCAGACCATGGGCAGCCTAGCCAGCCAGAGAATCTACCTTTAACCAAGACATTTTACTACCAAGGAGACACAGCTGGCTTGGACTTGCCTTCTCCAGCATTAAAGTTCATGGGGAATACTCCCATGATAAGGCAGAAGGAGAGAAGTGAAAGGCTCAGAGGTTTCCTTTTCTGCAGCAAGAATGTAACCACTGGTTATACAGGGTCAGGGATATAGCACCTGCTACATGTTGCTGAATAAATGAATCCTGGAAAGAAAGAAAAGATATTTGCAGAACAGTAAAGTTGGGAAGAAGGGCTGCTTCCTTACCTTGACCAGAATCCTGGATTTTAAGGCTCCGGGATTGCCTGCCTCCAGCACAACTGAATGAGCAAGGGGAGGGAATGCCGTGTGCTCCCCCTGGTTTGATCTTGATGAAGCATTTGATACAGTGTCCCATACAATCAGGATCCCAAATCAACTGAAACTTAAGTGGCTACAAGATCCACACAGGAGTTAAGCAGGCTGGCAAGAAAAACACCCTATACATCTACCAGTGTGATGAAGAAAAGAACCACAAAGAACAATATTCAATTTGTATTCAAAAGTAACTTAAGAATTGTTCACACTATTATAATCAAATTTGCACATACCATTAATTTGGGAGCTGTGAAAAGGGCAAATGAGGGCAAACCAACTGACTCAGTTAAATTAACAGAGGGGTGAAGAAAAACAAGAAGTTTGGTTTTATTTTTGTGCTCCCTTTAATTTTCAGGGAGGGGCTGAGAGTGCCCATTGGGTAGTAACCGCCTCTAGAGCTGAAATGCCAAGACTGAACTAAGTAAAGTAAGTATTGGATATGTTTAAGATTTTAGGACCTTCCATCTGAACTTCAAAAAGCATGATCCTATTATTGCACGGACCATCAGTAAAGTTCCATGGGAAATGATATTCCTTTCAACAAGAAGACTTTGTTAGCAAAACTCAAAGAAATGAAGGGGCTCAGAGGCTGAATTCAGAGGTCAGATGAAAAAGTCAGTAGTGTATGTATAATCTGGCCCTGCTACAAATATGCCGCTCCGGCAGAAGGTCATGAGAATGGTTTGCAAACACACGGCAGGATAAAGAACAGCAGAGAAGGAAGAGGGAAGAGAGCAAAAAACTTGGACTAACATTATTTTTTTAAGCATAAATTATCATTTCTAATTTTTTTCAATGTTGAGACATTGCTTTTCCCTTGGTAGAACTGTCTGCCTTCCCGGTAGATTTAGAACTCAAGAAACGGAAGTAGGAGAGGTCCAAGACATTTAGGGGGAAAAAAAAAGGCCCAATTCATGCTAGGTCCCAGGAAATGCACAAGTGAGCATCATTTCATTCAACTCCTGAGAGAGTGAAGAACTGAACTATTAGCTCTGTAGAAACCATGCCCCACACAGTGGACGCCACAGCTCATGAGAGACTGTCAATGAAGGGACAGTCACCAAGGAAATGCTGCATGATCCACTTCCTTCAAAATTAAAAAAAGGGGTGGGGTGGGATGGGGTAGGGGACTTAACACAAAGGCATAAAGATTAAAGCCATAGTGCATTCTCGATATGGGTGGGAAATTTATGTGAAAATGATGATAGTCTGAGATTATTTAATGTATATACAGAATAACAAGCAAATGATGAAACCTAAATAGATCTTCCCCAAGGTTTGATTGCTGGCCCCCTCCTAAGGTTTAAAAATCAGATTGATGACGTATGATGATATGATGACAAACTCCCAATTGGCCTCTGAATAGCTAAAGGTTAGAGGTCCCTTATCTGACTGCACTCAGAATCACCTGCAGGCTTTTAAATACTATGTCTAGGGCAGGGGGGATTGCCAGTAGCATGTGGTGTTCCCATTATCTGTACATTTAAGAAACTCGCAGGCGACCCTATGTTGCAGTCTGGTTGGGGAACTTTTGCTGCAGACATTCTACTCCCTTCTAGACTCTGCCACTAGAACCAGTCATGACAGAGACTAGAATAAATGATTTCCTTTCTCAAGAACCTTTAATGGAATAACCTTCAAAGGCAACGGAATGAAGTCCAAATTCCTTAGCAGGACACTCGAGGCTCTCTGTGATGTGTCCCAAACTACTTCTCTGCCCTCCTTGGCTCCCCCATCCCTCACTCTGTCACTGCACCATTCCCCAAACACATCACACAACACGCTTCTTTTATGTCTTTGGCACTGACTGCCCCAACGTTCCCTCAGCTCACCCACCCTTTCCCCACCAGTCAGCATCTTTCTCATCGTTCAAGTCCGGGCTGCTCAAGTTATTTTTCTCTGTGAAAACTTTTCTGATCTTTCCAGCTAAAATCAGTCTCCCGCTCCTCTGAGCAAATGTCCAAAAAATGAGCTCATGCAGAAATGACAGCATATACTGCGTGCTCATTGAATGACACTGAACTGCTGTGGACCGGTCTCCCCCACTTCTCATACCATGGATGAGAGTCAGACAGGTTCAAAGTGTCCTTTCTCAGTTACTCACAAGCACTGTAACCCTCGGGAGGTTATTTAAACACTGTGAGCCTCACTCTTATGATCTTTGAAATGGGACCCACAAAGAAGGAGCCCTACCTTTATGACTGATTTGAGCGTAAAACAGAAAATGTGTTCAGCCCAATGCAGACCACATATAATGTACCAAGATGATAGCTGTCAGTGTTCTCTATCAACTTTTGTTTCCCTCCCTACGAGAATACATCTCAGACACATCACAGAAGTAAGAGCTCCAAAACCATGCGCTCCCACCCAAAAATAAATAAATAAAAAGCATTGGCTTTCAAAGTGATAAACAGTGATTTCTTAAAATTTCTTAAAGCCCTTTCTCCTTGCCCAATTTTGTTCTGTTATGAAGGGCATTTCATAATATTTCTATTGAGAAGTCATCTCTTAATCCCCTTTCTTTCCTTTTCAAAAATCAATGTACAAAATTCTAACGAACAAGCCCTGTCTGTCCCTCCTACTCCGGCTTGGCTTTCTGCTTTGAACTACAGTAACTGCCTGCAGCCACAGTGTCGCTGCCCAGAGAAATGCCTGCTTCACCCTCACAACAAACAACACTTTGTAGGCAAACTGGAGGCGAGCCCAAAGTAGGAGGGGGGAAAACCAAGGAAAAGGAGTTTGGGCCAGAAACTGAGTCGACACCCACATCATCGTCATTCTGTAACACAGGTAAGGAGGGAACGGGAAAGGAGAGAAGCTCAGATCAACGCCAACCTTCCCAATAACTCCCAGGCATCCAGCTCATCACCACCCACCCATGAGAGAGACTCCGAGACTTCCAAAGAACACACTGGTTCCCAAATGCCCAACACACATGGCCACTGTTGTCAGTAAAATATCATCACATGTAGTATGCAGCTTATCCCACACAATCAATCCTGTTGCTGTTATCAACCTCTCCACCAATTACAGGGGATGAAACCCAAGTCTCGAGAAGTCCAAAGTCAGTACAGAAGAGTGACAGGACCAATACTCAAGTCCTCTAAGCTCCAAAGGCTTGTCCCTTCCCACTGTCCTTTATGAAGTGTGAAAAACAATTTTTAAAACATTCTCAGAAGCTCACCAAATCCCTAAGCTGTAAAGGTAAGGTAGTTTCTGTCCTCTTAAAAACAATTCTGGTGCAGAGTGAGGACTGTCACAGCAAGGAGGCCCCACCTACAGCCCTTAGAGGGATCAATCCGGTGTCTCAGGACACTGCTCTAGGAAGACCATTTAGTTTCTGTGCCGAGATGGAAAATGTCTCCTGACGATGCTATTTGCTCATTTGGTTTGGGGATGAAGTGTTAGGGAAGGAGTATAATTTTTTTCTCCTTTTTTTTTTTTTTAAATCAAACCCTGATCTTGATAAAGGTGAAGTGAGGGGGAAAGCAAAAGAAGATTCCAAGGTCTATTTGTGATCCTTGAGGAGAGAAGAGTACTGGGGTGGGTAGCCTTTCCCTTCTCCAGGGGATCTTCCCAACTCAGGGATTGAACCCATGTCTCCAAATTGCAGGAGGATTCTTTACCATCTGAGCCACCAGGGAAGCCCAAGAATACTGGAGTGGGTAGCCTATCCCTTCTCCAGCAGATCTTCCCGACCCAGGGATCGAACCGGGGTCTCCTGAATTGCAGGCAGATTCTTTACCAGCTGAGCTACCAGGGAAGCCCATGAGAAGAATACAAGAGGCTGATATGCAGTCCTCAGACCATGAATGCCTGCGTTCCAATCACAGCTCTGCCACCTCCAGCTCTGAGGTCTTGAGTCCCTTGGCTGCTCCCAGAGATGGGGAAGCGCAGCCAGATGGGGAACTGGGCCTTGCCGTCCTCTGCTACAAAATGGGCTGTTGTGAGCAGTACGTGAGCTAAAAACACATAAAGTGCTCCAACAGTGCCAGGCACGTGTAAGTACAAAGCAAGTGCTTCCTATTATTATTCCCAGAACAGATTAGTCTCCATGATTGTATTCTTTTTTTTAAGTGTGTTTTAGAAGGTTAAAGAAGATTTCTTAGATAAGTTGTTAATCCATAATGTCCCCAAACAGCACAAAGATTTATTCACAAGTTTCACTTCCTGACAGGATCCTCCAGGATTTCCATCTGTGGACTAGAGTCCCTGGAAGAACAAACAGTGGAATGTGAAGAATTTTCCTTCTTCTCAGCAACAGTGCAAGTAAATCTGCACCCATTTCTCAATACTACAAACAGGCTTCCAGACTGAGAAAAAAAACAAGAAACTTATAGCATTAAGCTAACTAATGCAGGGGAAAATTTTTAAATTCACCTTATATCTGAAAGCAACTGAAGAGTTAAAAATTTAAAGTTATACCGGTTGAGAAAGACATGGTACAGATCATGTTAGGATGACAATCCTAAGGACTGGGATAAAACCTGATGAATCAAAAGATATCTTCCCCATAAAATGTTGGAATTCCAGAACAATGGGCTATCCCTGGGATCATTAAGAGAAAAAATGGTTTTTAAAAATCCCCTCTCAGGCTAAAAGTCTAGACTCAGCTGACACAGAGCTCTGCTAAAAAATCACCTCTCTTCTCTTTCAGAGACGGCGTAGTACAACAGGTTAAACAGTGAAAGGATTTTTCCCCAAAAGAGCAGATAAAACTAAAGACAGCAGCACTAGAAGGAAGGGTCACAACACTGGGCTGGGGTGGTGTCCTAACCAGGGGCACCTGGCGAGGAAGAGAGGCTAAAACTCAGCCCGCACTGGCCTTCAAGCAGCGTGCCTGGTGGAGCAGACGTGGCCCCCACTGCCACTAACCTCACACGGAAGGGTCGCGGGGGCAGCGTCGAGCGGTGCCAAGCAGTCCAACGCCCCAGAGCAATGCAAGCTGGTGTCCAGAGCCACCGGGAGCTGGAGGCCATCGTGCATGCCCCCTCGATACAATGCTGTGCTCTGGAAGGGCGGGGAGGAGTCTTGGTTTGTACAACGAAACATTTTCAGCTTTCCTGGTTTACTTTATGATGCCAGCTGCTCTGCCACCCTCCCTTTGCTCACTCTATATTATCCTTTCTCTTACACTCCAGTTCTCCTTCCACAGAAGCCACACGTTGACGAGCATACTAGGGATGGCAAGACAATAGCCCTCCGCCCACCCACAGAGGTTCTGCACTACCTCTAAATGTGCATCAGATCACAATTTTCCCTTCTCAGTAAGGACTCCTTTTTTTGGTTTCTCTCCTATTACCCCCCTAATCAGTTCTAAGATATAAAGAAATCTTCCTCTTCGCTTCCGGGATAGATGATCTTTCTTTACCTCCAGCGGCTCGTACCCTGTGTTGTATATTTCTGGGCCCACTTGCCTCCCACAGCCGTATCTTCTACCTGCTTCGCTCCCATATTCCACGTATTTCTCCCTCAATCATTACTCCTAGGAAGGAAAACCCTGTCAAATACATCTACTCTGGATATAATAAATCAGATTTAAAGAGCAGAAATTATTACATTGACAAGTATGGGGATTTTGGTTTGCTTTGTTGTTTTCTGTGTGTATGTAGGGGGGGCAGGGGGGTTACACAAAACAATGACATCACGTTTTCATTTGTTTCAATGTTCTAAAAGTCTATTATGCTTTTTGTTGAATGCTCTGCTTCCATTTACCTGGCCACTAAAGAGCTATCTATCTCTAAGGCCTAAGATCACAGGCTCTATCCAACCCACAAAGCTATTTTATTTGGTCTGCAGGAAGTTCTTTTTCAAATGTTGAGCTTAGCCAATCTCTCAAAATCAGGAGATTTTTAAGTAATCCAGATTTCTGGCTTACAGTGAAGATCTGTCGAGACTGGCCCACATTCCCATATGGCAACAGTTGGCTGCTGAGCAGACTGGCTGAGCAGGACCCCCTTGACAGGACCTGCATTTTCTGGTTCAGTCCAGGCCTGCCCCCCACTCCCCCACCCCAATCAGTCACCCTGAGGTGAGTACCAGGTGCCGTAAGCCACCTCACGTGAGGCCCACTTCAGGCAGTGTTTGGTATATGCCTGAGACCATGGCTAATATCCAGCTCCAACTCTCTCTCTGGTTAGTGCAGAACTTACAGGGGTAATCAGAAAGTTTCTCCTTGGTACAGAATTTTCCAGGTACAATTCACAAGGAAAAGAACTTACAACTAAGTAAAAAGGAAAATGTCCCATAGTAAAGAAATATTTGTAAAGCACTAAGTTAAAAAGAAAGACTGTATGTGTGGTGTGTGCATGTAGGAAGAGGATTCACTGGGTAAGCTGTGTAACACTGCAGACCATTTTACAATTTGTAATTTATTATTGGCTAAATATTAATATGAAAAATAAAACCGTTAAAGTAGAAACTCAGAGTGAATTCACTCCACTGAAATGACTATACTTGAACATAAAAAAATCTATAAATGAAACAGACTATATATCACATAAATATATGGATATTTATTGATTCATTATTAACTCAGAGGATATGGGTATGATTGTCTTTAATTGCATATACTTGTGATAGCATTTATTCAGCAAACATTTGCATAAAACACCTTCCAAACAGTAGCTACGTCCTTTTATGTTTATGCACAGTAGTGTTGTAGAGTCAGATCTAATTAGGAGGAGGGCACTTACTTAGTGTGTGCTACTACAAGTGGCATTCTATTACCAGTATTGATGATAAAAGAGAACAGGGCTAGAGAAAGCACCAAAACAAGTGATTTTAAATTACTCTCTCAATTCCAGGATCAACTTGCATTCAAGCCATTTTACCGACAGGCTGGTATTTCTAAAACACTGCGCTGATGAGAGCTCTGGCCTGCAGAGCAGGGGGCCCCCAGCTCCCCTCTTCTCAGCTGTGAGCCCATTCTTCAGATATGGTCCGTAAACAAGGAGCAGGAACCAGACGAGCTGTGAGGTCTCTTTACGACTCAAAATCAGATTCACTTTTTAAACAGAAACATTAATAGTATTATAAAATGAAGAAAAACAAACCTAAGAGAAATGAGAGGAATGCCGTACATAAGAGAATGAGCTTTGAAATAAAGACTAGTTTCAAATTCCACTTCCACCACTTCCTTGTGATTTTTTTTTTTTTTTTTGGAAGATCACATAACCTCTCAGGCCTCAGTTATGTTATCTCTAAAGTGGAAATAAGTCCATCTTCCACTCAGGACTGTTTTGCAGATCAAATGAGAATATATGTAAATTCCAGGGCACGGGTTTGGAATTATCAGTAAATGCCTAATAAATGATGGTTGTTATTACCTATAAGTATTCCATAAACTGTCCAATTACTTCTTGACCTAAGTTTAAAAAACTAGTTACAGATGATAATAAACTGATCTTAAAAGCTTATGAAGTAGGGTATCATTGCAAGAATCATGGGGGTCATTTTCGAAAGAATTTGAATATTCAAACATTTCTTAGAACTGGATTGGGAACAACCTTTAAAGAGAATGTGACTGATGGTGTTTCACGCCCAATGTGAAGGGCATGAATCTGTCTGGTCTCCGTTGAGCGAGCTCGGCAGAGGCAGCTTCCTGGAGGCTGACACCCTTGACGGAAGGGCCGTCTTACACTTCCTCCTCCTGCCTGCTCTGTAGACTTCACTGCAGTCTTGGTGATCTGTTGATGGTGAGATTTAGCAATGAGATTTATGGGTTGCTGTGGAAGTGAAGTCTTCTCTGGCAAAGTTCCTAACTAATACCAGCAAGCAGAGAAGGAAAGTAAAAAAAGCTTTTTAAGAAAAGAAGTGTTTACGATAGAATTGAACATCAATATGTGTGCTCTTTTCCCAACAGCAGGTGTCAAGAAGAGGAAACGGACATCTCAAACATCTCAGGAAGGCAGTAATTCCCAGACTTTTGATATCACAGACTAGTAAAATTTCAAAAGAAGACTGTCATAAAATTGCCAGATTTTAGAAGAAATCATACCAAAGACAAACCATCACCAGTCTTTCATAACCTATCAAAGTAAGCAAGATATCCCAACCAAGATTTTTTTAAAATCCTTTCAATTGAATAAACTTAGCACTAAAATTAAAACTGAAAAGCCTGCTGCATTCTCTTTATTCTTTTCCACAGGCTGGTGTAACTGTCACTATGCATTCACAATGGACCACAGGATGGTCCCCTCACGCCATCCAGTCCAGGAAGCAGCATCTCATGGAGCATCAAGGGCCACACAGTGGACCATCTGCTGTCTTGGTCATCATCTTCCAAGGACACAAATGTATCCTTAAAGCTCCTTGTTTATCTTAACTACCAAGTGTGAGTTGTCAGCCACTAATGTTTCAAAACTTCTCTAAGGTGTCAATACCCACCCTTTCTGTACAACTATGCAAGACGGTGGCTCTCAGTCTTGACTACACACCAGAATCACTTTGGAGTGATTTGGAGTATGTCATTGGTGTAGTATCACACTTAGCAGATTTCACATATCTTCAACGAGAAGACATTAAGAAATTACCATTCGTAGATGTCTTTTGAAGCAGATAGGACAGAAATCCTAGGTAACTTAATGCCAGGTTATCCAAACGAAACTTCACTCCCAGAGACTCTGACCCAAAAGATGCAGGGAAAGGTCTGGGCTCATGTAACTTTAAAACATTTCCCAGACTGATTCTGATGCCAGCCAGGGCTAAGCAAAACTATTTACATTATTTCCTGAATTTATGTTTTATAAGGCTTTAAGGAATGCACCTCTTCATGTACTCCTTCAGGTGTCAAATATCAACGCAGGGCCTGCTGTGGCAGGGGGGCGTTGGGGGGGGCACCAGGAAATCAGTGGCATAGAAGACAGATACATCTCTGCCTTCGCCACACTGACAGGGCACGGGAACAGGCAGACAAGGAAGCTGGCGGCTGAAATAGTACGTGGGAATAGGGGGAACAATCCAAGTTTCCTCTGTCCCTATCCTAGTGGTTTCATGGGCATCAGAATCATCTCCTCCTGGCTGTCTTCTTTCCAGATACTAGAAACTCTTATTTTTATCAGAAAAACAGATGGGCAAGGCTCTGTCCTCATGGAGCTTACATTCTGGCAGGACTGTCTACCCTCTCTAGGTACATTACATTGGTCATTGCAGCTCTGGTGTCTCACCTAAAGTCAGGTGCCCATGCTTTGAACAAAGCACAGTAGAAACTCAATTATGACTATGTTTTCTGTTTTGTGGCCAAAATCTTTCTGATGAAGCTTAGCACTTCCTGTCCTTTTTAATCTGCAACAAGTTGGGAAAACACTGTAAAAATATTTTTGAAGCCCTTTCCTGGATTTTCCCACCAAAAACCATCTTATGACAACTCTGTAATTCCCCCCTTAATACCTGACCTCATATTTGCCCACAAAGAAACACACCTGCAAATCTTCTGATGACTAACATATCCTGGTGCAGTTTCCCTGGAATAAATCCCCGTTGGTTAGCTATTTCATAATTCAGAAGAGTGCACTATCATCTGTAAACCTAGAAATTCCACTGTGTATTCCTTCTTTTTGAACAATTATGTAAATAAGTCCTAAGGGACCCTAGTGTTTACTCACCTTCAAGCAGAGTAATCTTCATCTTTAGCCTGTATCTGTGGTCTTTCATGCAGGTAGATTCTAATGCCTGCTCTATGACTATGTGTGTAAGCTGCCACTAACCACATCACCTCCCTAGGCCTCAATTTCCTCTTCTACCAAATACAAGCACTGATCATTCCCATCTATTAAAAATTCTCTGCTTCTACTCAAAACTGATACACTGCACACTTAATTCCAAGGTGACTTCAACTCTGATACAGACTTTGAAAGTGTAAAAGGACAATTTCTAAGGATTTTCAAATATGTCCCCATGCACGAAATCTCTTAAATTCACAAAACACCAGTTCTTACAGGAATATTTTCATCTCCAGAGAATACAGACAGGTTTCCCATGTTGGCCACGCACTGAAGTGAGAGCAAGCAGACTGTACCATCCGGACAGGCAACACACCTGCAGTGGACTGGGCACAATGGACATTCCTAACAAAGGAGGTTACACGTGTTGGCTACGAGATCTGCAATTTTGTTCTAGCACTCTCAACACTACTGGATGGTGACCACCTGAACCAAGTAATTTACTTAAATCTAGTGTGCTGGACAGATCTAGAACATTTGGATAACCTGGCATTAAGTTACCAAGGATTTCTGTCCTATCCGCTTCAAAAGACATCCAAGGATGGTTGTTTCCTAATGTCTTCTCGTTGAAGATATGTGAAATCTGGTAAGTGTGACACCGCACCAATGACATACTAAAGCTCCGTTCTAGGAGGAAGGCCTGTCTCTAAGACCCCACCTCTCTCTCCTTCCCCAAAAGTAAATCTGTCACTAATTAAGTATTTCAGGCATTCTAGCAAAAAAAGAAGAAAGAAAAAACTTAGCTAGGGTGGGAACAGACCTCATACATGGTTTTTGCCAATACCAGTTATTCCCCTATTTACCTCTTCACAAATTTCAAAAGCAACTCTGATTTGGCAAGCTTCAGATTTGCACAGAACATTAGCAATTCTCTTCCAGATGTCTAAATAGAATTACAAAGACCCCAGAGGATGGAGTATGGTTTTCAGAAGCTTACAACAGACTCAAATAATATCAAAAGGGCACTTCAGGTGCAAACATTAGCAAGAACTGAACTCCCCGTAGCTTGGCCACAAACACAAATTTCTCAGATGCCCTAAGCTTGGGGTTCATCAACCCCTGGAATTCCCCTCCATCACCCAGAACTCCCAGCTTTCAAATAGGACAAGCAGCGCCAAACAAAAGTACTGGGTTTCATGAAGTATTAATATTAAGTGACTACAAAGCTTTTGGCAAAGTCATCCTCCACTCCTCTCTCATATGATTAGAAAGCAGAATTAAGATTTTAAAATCTCAAAAGACTGGAAGACTGGACCAAAATAAATAGGACAGTACTGAACAGGGACAAAAACAAAACAAAAAACACCCACTCAGCTTCTCTCTCTCTCTCTCACACACACACACACACGCACACTTGCACAATGAACACAGGATGCAACAGCTAATATGACAAATACCTGGGAGTTCTGACTGTCCAGACCCTAAACATGAGTCTGTGCTGGGCTGTTTTGTAAGCTTAAGCTGCAAAAAGTAGATAGATGTTTGTGCCTTGGTCTGAGGAAACAGCTGTCCTACTGTACTCTTTGTGGACCAGGTCAGGTCTCCATTAACATATTCAATTTCAGTCACCATAACTCTCCATAAAAGATGCTGACAAACTCAGGAGGCAGAAACCATGTCCCATGTAGAACTGTGAAAAGAATTAGGACTATTTTGCTTTGAGAAAATTTAATCGGCTGGAGTGGAAAGAAGGAAACATTATTCTGTCTTTGCGCCTTCACAGGACTATCTGAGGAGGTGGGTCATTCCAGAGGAATAGAATCAACAGAACAAAGTTTCAGGGAAGCAGTCATCAGCTAATGATCATACACACAGTCCAAAGGCATGATGGCATGTCTTTGTAAGTAGAGAGGTCCCTGTATCTGGGGGTGTTTAAACAGATGCTGCCTCACAAATATAAGAGTTTACTAAAGAAGTTAGACCAAGACTTCTCTAAAATATCCAGTCTAACTCTGAGACTTCCCCATCTGCCAGGATCTCTCAAAAATGCCTTTTTCTCTGATTAGAAGTTGCTCAGATCCTAATCCATTCAGGTCTGAGTGTAGCAGAAGTCCCCTCGATTGGCTTCCCAACTCACGGTTCTTCCTCACCTTTCAAAACCACCTCCTCCGAAGCCTGTTCTGAGATATAACTTCACTTCACAGTGGCTTCTACCTTCCCTATCAAGGCAGAGTTTCTCAACTTTGGCACTACTGACATTTTGGATGGGATCATTCTTTGTAGTGGGGAACATTCTGCACACTGCAGGATGTTTAGCAAGATTCAGGGTCTCTGATCACTAGGTGTCAGTAATGCTTGCCTCCTAGCTAGGACAAGCAAAAATACAACTGTGTCCGGATATCCCAAATGTCTGCTGGGAGGCAAAGTAACCCCCTGTCGAAAACCACGCTTCTTGAAGCAAATAATTAACACCACTGACTTGTGGTTCAAGTCTTCCACTAACTATATCCCCTCTACCTCCCTTCATCAGACATCTTCTCTGTTCCAGCCAGGCAAACCTATTTTTGACCCATGACACGCCTCAAAGCTTCCCCTAACACATGTGCCCTCCGTCTTCCACAAGACACAAACACTCCCAGCTGGCTCCAAACATCCTTTCCATCTCCGTATTCCTTGGCCTTCTAGACAAATGCAATCCCTTGCTTCTGGTGGTGGTCTCACATGGACCGTCTTACTTGCTTTCTATTAGTACAAGAATCCTCTCCTTGACTAAGGCACCCCAACACCCACTCAGGTTCTCTGCTTCCTGCTGGTACTCAATAAATATTGGCTGGACTTTTCAGAATGTCAATATCAGCTCCAATGATACATGAAAATACATGAAATCCCTTACCGACTGCCATTTCAAAAACATATGTGATCAGGAGCACACGGGTTTGACAAAACTTTCATGTTTTCACAGTTAGTACCAATTTAATACCTACAGTACTGAGACTGAATCAAGTCTGACTTCCAAAATACAGCTATCAAAATAATTTAACTATTGGGACATCAAAGACACAGCAAACTTTTTAAAAATCAAAAAAGTTCTGAACAATGTAAAAACTAGGGGGAGAAGGCCAAGTTTTGACCAAGTTTTTAAAATTCTATAAACCTTGGCTGAAAGAAAGGAATATGGCTCAATACTTTCACTGTTGCATCATACACCACTCCACAGGATCATTAAGAGAATGGGGGACTGGGTCATGTAAGGACAGCTTCCTCTCCAACTTTCTAATGTGTTAGGTTTTAATCAACAAAGTACACACTCAGACGCCCTCAATAAAAATGAGACAAATCTAAGATAAAATGTTCAGATATATAAATAAACCATGCCAATTCAAGATTTTGGATTGCTTTTTTTCCCAGCTCCATGATTACCTAATCATTTCATGGGCTGCTCCCTTACCAGCCGACAGAGACCAAATACTTTGTCGGCACCTTATTCTACCTGATGTGTATCTCCAGATCTTTCCTATCTTGTTCTTGTATTCTAACAGCGTTTTAGTCAGTGGGTGTAGAAGACAAAAAAGAGAGGATTCTCACCCTGCGCTAGCTGATGGGAGGTGTCTGGTCAGTATTAACGAGCTGTAAAAATAAATGCTGCCTGAAGACCCCATTTATTGGGTATGGTGCAGAGTTCTTCCCACAGGTCTGTACCATGAAGAGGCCCCAGAACCCAGGAGGGGAAGATCTGAATCACAGTCATTCTTGGCACTTGGAAGCGCCCTTTGGTTGTTTACGAGGTAAACAGCCCTCCCCAGAACTGCAGACGGGAATTCCCTGGCTGCCCAGACTCTTCCAACCTCCAGCACAGAACACATAATAGGTGCTCAATAAATGCAGCCTGACTAGAATTTTATTAGCAAAGCTGCTAAAGAAAGTTTCCAGAAGTCAGCTTTCTCTTTACTCCTGAATCTCTTTCAAAATATGTCCTCAAAGCTTTCTTTGCCCAACAAGAAATTTTTTTTTCTAAGTCAAGGAGAAGGAAAGGAGGAAATCTGCGAAACAGAAGGGATATATGAGTCCAAGGGGCTCAAGTTGGGCCGCATGGTCGGCTAGGGCTCCCCAGCACCTATTCATCCTCCTTCTGCTCAGCTCCTGAGCACTCCAACCTCTCACCTCTGCACTTCTTCTTTCCTGAAACCCCACCTCCCCACCTTCTGACACAGACACCCCAACTGCGTATCCAAGTGGGGCCGCACACCCCACCTCTCCAGCAGGGACCTACCTCTCCTCCCCTCGACCTGAGGCAGCTCTTCTTTACTGCAGCTGGCTTTTTAAGAAACTAAAAAAACTCATCCCTTTATCCGTGAGGGATACCCCCAAATAAAGGGGGGAGAGAAACAGGAAGGCCCCTAGGAACCCTCCAGGCAGCGGAGGTGTGATTCTCTGAGCAGCCACCCCCAATCCTCCTCCTTTCCAAGCCCCTGGAAGGGATTCGCGCAGAAGTCCGGCTCCCAAGTGCCCACGCTTCCAAACAAGCTAGAAGCGGATTATACCGGTACCCAACCCGGAGATGGCCCGCGGCGGGCTGGGTGCACCTGCGGGCCCCCGGCTCCCTCCCCCTCGCGCTGGGGGCGGGGCGCGCCCTCACTTCCCAGCCCAGCCCACCCCGCGCGGGAAGGAGGCGGGAGGGGAGGCGTTTCTGGAGAAGTTGAAGGGCTCACCTTCTGGGCAGCGGGCCAGCGAGGCCAGACACCAAACACCCACCTCCGGGAAGAATCAGCGGAGCCGTAACCGGGTCTCCCCGCCCTTCCGATGGGGCGGAGGGAGGCGAGAGAAGGGAGCGCGCGTGGCGGGGAGCCGGAGAGAGGCGGTCGCAGGCCGGCACGGTCCTCCCACGGGGCCCACTCCGCGGCTCCGGCGCTCGCCGCTCAGATTGCCGAAAGCGGAACGATCTTCGGGGACCGAGGCTAGCGCTCGGCCCGGCCCGCTGGCCGCCCGCGTCCCCCAGCCCGCGAGGTCCCAGCCACAGCCTCCGCTCGGGCCGCGGCGCCGCGGGGCAGGTCGCCGGCGCCGGGGTGGCGCGTGTCGGCTGCGGCGCGGCTCCACCGGCACAGTCCCCGGCCCCTGCCCGGGAGAGGCGCGCACCAACCTTGGGGGGCAGCCCGGGCAGCTTTGGCCGCCTAGCCCCGGCTTAGGCGGAGGCGGGAGGTGGCGGCATCACCTGCGGCGTGCGGCTACTGCTGCTCCCGGACGCGCCGGGGCGGCGGAGGCGCGCGGCGCCCTGCACCCTGCTCCCGCGGCCCCGCCCGCGGCTGCCACCTCGAAGCGCGGCGGAGGAGCCGGGGCACCACGGGCGGCGGCAGCGGCGGCGACGGGAGCAGCAGCACATGACTCTGTAACGGGGGGAATTAGACAAAGCGTAACATGGACTCCGGGCCCGTGCAGGCGCTGCAGCTTCGGGACCAACCGCAGCCGGCGAGCGCCGCCACTGGCTCTGCCGCAGCCAATGGGGGCGGGCCCGGGCCTCCATGTGATGGCGAGCTCTCTTCCCCCGCGGCTCTCCGGTGCCGGGGGTCGGGGCGCTTCCGCCGCCGGGCTGGCTGACCGGAGGGAGGGGTGGCGAGTTCGGTGGCCCGGGGTCGGGCACTGGCGGCGGGAGGCGGCGGCGCCGCGCGCAGGTGCACCCGGCGGGGTGGGGGCGGCCGCCGGAGCCCGCCGTCCCCCCAGCTGCTCATCAGTGAAATGCCCACCTGGGCCGGGCACGATGCCCGCGCCCAATGTCGCCAGACGGGCGAGAGTCCATCTCAGGCACCTTCACCCTTCCTGGGGCTATCCTGTCAGCTGGACCTCTGATAGTAAGACGGGTGTGGGGCTGGGGTATGCCATGAAATGGTAGGGGGAAATTCGCCGAAAAGTCATTTCAGCGGCTTCCAACTGTCCTTACCTGGGATATAGGGCACACACAACTTTATCTTGGCGCGAATAGCTTCCCTGCCTAATTTGTTCTGTCTCTGCTATTGAAGATGCAAGAGAGAGTCACTTATTGTTTTTATCTGAGTCTGCTCTCCCCGACTCCCCTCACCCCATTCTTTTTTGCCAAAAATGTCACAGGAAAGTTTGTCCTCCACTAAATCGTGTTTCCCCAACCTGATAGTTTTCCCTCTTGTTTTTGTTGTAAGATCAAAGTATATTTGAAGTCTTTTTTCATGGGTGGGGAGAAGCAGGAGTCAAGAAATAACGTCACAAGGGATGTTTGGAGGTGTTGGTTTTTAACATGGCAGATGGTTCCAGCCCAGTGTTACAATATCTCCTTTTATCTGAATCTACCGATTTCCAAGAACATGAGTCTATGTGCTCAGTCGTGTTTGACTCTGTGCAACACACCGAACTGTAGCCCACCAGGCTCTGTCTATGGGCTTCTACAGGCAAGAATACTGGAGTGGATTGCCATTTCCTTCTCCAGGGGATCTTCCTGACCCAGGGATCACACCTGTGTCTCCCACATTGCAGGCAGATTCTTCACCGGCTGAGCCTCATGAAAAGTGGGAAATCTCATCTCTTCTACCAAGATATCTCCATGTCAGTGGATGTTCAATCAACATTTCCTAAGCATCTAAACGTTCTTCATAAGCATGCTGCAAGAATGTTACAGGTACTCAGGAAGGTGTGAGTTCAGATACAGTGAGAAAGTAGAGATTCGTTTTTAGGGTTTCAGGAAAGACTTCAGAGACAAGGGAGTAGAACTGACCCTCAGAGAGTGAGCACTTGTTCCCCTGACCCTGGAAGTAAAGAAGAGCAGCCCTAAGGCCGAGTATGAACAGAGCTCCAGCACACACTCAAGAGACAGTCCTAGACTACTTACAAGATGACACTAGATTTTGAGCCCTTCTCACCTCTTGCTCGCTCACTTCCCTTGTTCTGTCCTTTGTGCCAGCAGCCTCTCCTGTCCACACACCGAGCCAAGAAGGAGGTGTGTAGGCAGGAGCTGTGTGTCCCGTGATCTAATTACAGTACCAGATTCGCTGATCTGGGAGATTGGTGCTGTTTTAAAACTGTTAATGTCTAGTGGTGTGATATTTTGATGGAAAACACCTCACTACTATGATTAATTTGGAATGTTTTGCTGTTTGTAAAAACTCTGTTCCATGTTCTGATTTTCCCCTGAGTTTTAAAGTTTGATTTTAGACTTGAGAGAACTGATTTCAAGAATGGGATCAATTGAGAAAGGAAAAAAGTAGTACTCAAAAAACGAATGTAGAGAAACAGGCACATGTTCTCATAAATGTGAGTGTTAATTGGGTAAATCCATTTGGAGGACAATTTAGCAATTTTGGATGAAATTAATATGTGAGGGATTTTTTTGACCAGGCAGTTTCACCTCTAAGAATTTCTGCTTTGGCCATATGTATGCAAAAATCATGTACTGCAGAAGCATTTACAAGCATGTAGAAAGCTGTATGTATAGGTATATTTATTGCAGTATTGTTTATGACAGGAAACATAGAAGGGTGCGTAAGTTTAATAACAAAATCCCAGTAGGGGACTGGTTAAGCAATTTTAACCTGTTCTATAAAAATTAGAGACCTATTTGTACTAAAATGAAAGAATGTCCAAAATATATACATGAAAAAAGCAAGTGTCAGAACAATATGAATAGTATGATACCATTTATAAGCATATTTTGTCAAAAATGTACATGTTATTAAATGTATGCTTAGGGAAAATCTGGAAGCATATATAACAAGCAGTTAACAGTGGTTATCTCTGGATGTGAGATTATTAGGGTCGTTGCTTTCTGTTACAAGTTTGTGTATGCTTGAATTGTTTTTATGTTGAGTACCTATTACTCTGTTAATAAGAAAATAATTTTAAAAATTAAGATAAAATTGCTAAAAGCTGTACCAATGACAATAAGGATCACTCTGAGGATCTAGAAAGCAAAAAATGTCAGCTTCCCCTACTCCCCAAGAAAAACAAGTAGGAGGCAGCAAAGGATGCTAACTGACTTGACTTTGGATTGAAAATGAGGAAATATGATAGAAGAAGCATCTGAGGCTGCTCAAGGCCTGTCAACAGGGATCAAGTGGGAGAAATACAATAAAGCTTCAAGGAAGTTCTAGTCAACAGAGACTTAAGAACACTTACTGTCCTTTGTTGAGTTATGGTCACAAATTGGCGACTGTTTCAATACTTGTTAAATCCGAATCACACAAATCATGACTACAGCCAACACAGTGCTTGTGATGGGCCAGGCTCTGCTCTGAGTACTGTGCATATGTCCACTTTTAGTCCTTGCAGAAACCTTATGAGAGAAATACTATCCTCCTTTTTTTTTTTTTCCCCCTTTGGGAAGGGGGACTTCCCAGGTGGCATTAGTGGTAAAGAACCTGCCTGACAATGCAGGTAGACATAAGACATGTGGGTTCGATCCCTGGGTTGGGAAGATCCCCTGGAGGAGTGCATAGCAACCCACTTCAGTATTCTTGCCTGAAGAATCCCATGAACAGCCCATAGGGCCGCATAGAGTCCGACACAACTGAAGCGACTAAGCACGCATCCTCATTTTTTAGAGAGGCCTGGAGGAGTTTATAAGCAGTTCGAGATCACACAGCCTTCAAGTGGCCTTGCTAGATATTTAAGCCCAGTGGCCTGACTCTAGAGATACAAACACAATACTGAAGACCACATAAGATAAAGGTATTTATATGTGCGCCTTATTCTACCAAGTGATGTAATTCTAAGTTGATTTGAGTTTAGTAGTATTTGGAACGGAGAAGGCAATGGCACCCCACTCCAGTACTCTTGCCTGGAAAATTCCATGGATGGAGGAGCCTGGTAGGCTGCAGTCCACGGGGTCGAGAAGAGTCAGACATGACTGAGCGACTTCACTTTCACTTTTCGCTTTTATGCATTGGAGAAGGAAATGGCAACCCACTCCAGTGTTCTTGCCTGGAGAATCCCAGGGATGGGGTCGCACAGAGTCGGACACGACTGAAGTGACTTAGCAGTAGCAGCAGTATTCGGAATGCCTTAAGGCACTCAATAATACTGATTGAATGAGTGAATGAATAATTGAGTTTCCTACTAAAGAAGAATTAGAACTCCTTGGAGGAGTGATTTGCATTGTTTCCGTGTGTGTCACCTAGTAGAGTGCCCAACATGTGGTAAGCGATATGAATTTCAGTAATCTGTAAACATGTTTTTGAAACATTGTGCAGAAATCAACCTTTATAAATTGATCCCAAATACACCAGAGCAGCTTATGAATCATATCATGATGAATTCCTCATAGAGTGAAGAATAGCCCCGAAGGGATGGAGCTAAATCTGCTTGTACCTGTATAACCATACACAAATAAATGGGGAATATATTTGCTTGGAAAGTGGCAGTAATGCTGGAGAGCTACGGAATTTCAAGTTACGTGAGTCTCTCTCTCTCTCTTGCCTCTCTTAGTTTCTGAAGGAGATAACAACACCTATATCCAGATAGTGTGAGACCAAGGATTCATTCACATATGGAAAAGGCTTAGCCAAGTGCTTAGAACACAGGCATTGTTCAGCAGATGTTACCTACTATAAGTGTGTCCACACACTGTAAGTGTGATCAGATTTCTGAGTCTATGGTGATTTCTGTAAATACTAGTTTACATAACCTGTGATTACACACCTGGGAGCTCACATACATATAAGGCTTAGGAATTACATAGAGGACATTCCTGATGGTCCAGTGGTTAAGAATCTTCCTTGCATTGCAGGGGATTTGGGTTCCATCCCTGGTCAGATAACAAATCCCACATGCCTGGGAGCAACTAAGCCCACAGGGCCACGACTAGAAAGTCCATGCTCTGTAAGAAAAGATCCTGCATGATGCAATGTGCGGCATCTAAGACCTGAAGTAACCAAATAAATAACAATAAAGTGGGGGGGGGGAATAAGTAAAATTTTAAAAATACATAGTCTGTGCTCAACCTAAGCACATTAGAAGCAGTAGGCTTCTCATCTTTCTTCTCCTGTGCTACCTCCCTCTATCCTCTTCTATGTTTTACATGGGTTAAAACCATTTCACTTCTGGGATTATTTAAACTGTCAGCCTATTTGAAGGTAGGAGGCAAACTGTCTCCCTTCTTCACAGCTAAGGAAATAGAAATGCTGGAGACCAGACTAGAAACCAGCAGGTAAAGGGTGTAGAACAGTATAGAGAAAATGGAACCAGTTAGGGTGTGTGGGGTAACTCTCCATGGGTCCTGACGTAACACAAGGTCCAAAGGGGAAGGGGAATTGCCAGACTGCTATAGTTAGAAATAACATGGTGAAATTGAAACTAGAAAGACTAAGGGTATGTGTCTTAATCAACCACAATAAGAAGAAATAAATGGACCTCTGCCTTTTTAAATGCACTCATAGGCAGATTGAATCAGGATTGCCTGTCTGGTAAGCCAGTTTCTTAATTAGCAGCCTGGGACTGAGTGCTCCCTTCACTGGGGAAAAAAATTTTTTTAAATTATTTAATTAATTTATTTTACTTTACAACATTGTATTGGTTTTGCCATACATTGGCTTGAATCCACCGTGGGTGTACATGTGTTCCCCAACCTGAACCCCCCCTCCCACCTCCCTCCCCATCCCATCCCTCTCTGTTATCCCAGTGGAAAGAAACACCAAAATCAACCACTTGAGAATCTGTGCCCATATCCTCTGCCTTTCTGCCCACTACTCCTACAAATGAGTTTACACATGTTCTTTCAGAAAGCCAGTCCCTTCATTTTGCACTAGATCTCATTCAATCTCAAATGATAACAGTAGCAATTGACCCCTGTCTCCTATAGCATTGACTTTCTCTCGCTACTGAATGACTGCCATCACCATTTCTCCCATCATTAGGAATAAAATTTCTCTTGACCCTTTCCCCACTCCAATTCTTGTTTCTCCTTTGCATCTAAACATCTCAAAATAATTATTTATACTTATTATCTCTAATTCAATTCTTTCCATTTTCTCTTCAGCTCAATCTAATCAGGAGTTTACTCCCATTATTGCATCATTGAAATTGATTTTGCAAAGGACGCTGACAACTGTCATTTTGCTAAATACAGTGACCAATTCTTGGTCCGTAATTGACGTCTCAGCATCAGTGGACACCATCGACTACTCCGTCCTCTTTGGTTACCTGCCTCCTCCTTCCTCCCAGAACACTGCACTCCCTCCAAGGAGTTCGTCCAGTTTTAGAGCTTTGGATTCCCTCTCTATGCCAAGAACTTCACATCCAGCTTAGTTTTCTCTCCTTCACACCACATTGTGTTTCTGCTTACTTGACTTTCCCATTAGACCTCTAATAGCGCTTACATTTGAGTTCAGAACCAAACTCTGATTTCCCCCTAGAACCTGTGAAACCCACACAAATTTCCCACTCTGAGTAAATGGCAAGTCCGCCTTTCCACTTCCTTGGGCTAAAAGCCTCCAAGTCATCTTTGACTCATCTCTCACAAACAATATCAAAACTGTAGGAAGTCCTGTTGACTTTACCTTCTGAATACACAGCCTTCAATGCTGCACTTTGGTTTCCTCCACCATCATCTCTCTCCTGGCCTAACTCAAGAGCCACTTCACTAGTCTTAGTGCTTCCATTTCACTCTTCTGGCCCATCCCTCCCTTACAGGCTCTTCTCCAAGGCAACCAAAGTAATCCTTTTAACCTGTGAGTCTAGTCACCTCATTCCTCTGCCCAGGCCCTGTGATAGCTTTCCATTTTACTCACAGTAAAGCCGAAATCCTCACAGTGCTTTGCAAAGTTCTAACTTGATCTGCATCCCCTAAACACAACCACATCTAAAAATTAAAATTCCCTTCCTACTTCATTCCTCTTCCCTTGCTTTATTATGTTCCCCTGAGCACTTATCATGTATATATATTATATATACACTTATATATATATTTAATGTCTGTCTCTTCTAGACTATAAGCCCTTTTTATGGTCAACTTTATTTGCGAGTTTATTTTTAGTTGGCTATGCTCCATGGCATGTGGGATCTTAGTTCTTCCACCAGGGGTTAAACCTTTGCTCTTGCAATGAAAGCATGGAGTCCTAACCACTGAACCACCAGGGAATTTCCTAGAATATAAGCCCTTTAAAGACAGGAAATTTTATTTATCATGCTCACTGACGTATCCCAGATATTTAGAATAGTGTCTGACACATTGTAGGTAGTTTTAATAAATGAATGAATTTATTACAGAGTTTTAATCAATATAAGTATGGGAAAATTTTTCCTAGGAAGAGTCTTTTCATATCATGCTGTTCTCTACGTATTTGTTAATTTGTTAATATGAATGAAAGGCATTAGTATTCAGAGCCTCCAAATCCAAATCTTTTACTAAAACTGAACCTTGTAGTGTGTGTGGCAAAAGAAGAAACTTAGTAGAAAACATTACCTTTTTGTTAGTTCTCTAGCAAACAGGAAGAGGAAAACAAGCTGATCTGATTCAACAACAAAAAAAATTGCAAAATAATAATTCCAAAGTCCTAAATTATAGTCTTACTAAGGAAAATATTTAAGCGAAGTAACACAGTAGTGAAAAGAATGTTAGAGAAGATTAAACATTCACTTCCTCCTAACATATTACTTCAAATCTATCCTGTTCTGTAGGAGAGTGGCTGTGTAGTCTAATCTGGCTAAAAGAAAAAGTTTAAGTGAAAGAAAAGAACACTGATGTGACATAAACGAACAAGCTGGGACCTTCGTGACAGTTCTGGCAGTTGAAAGTTGAAATGACACAAAAATCCTGAGAAAGAGCCCTGTAAAAAGGAATCAGGCAAGACTGAAAAACAAAACAGAACCAGTTCCCAGAGCAAACTGATTTATATGGTCATTTGAAAAGAGGAAGGAAGAATGATTGCCATTTCCAAGTGGTGAGTTGAATGTTTAAAAACCCACACGGAACTACCCCACCAGGACCCCGCCCCCACGCGGGATGTCTGCTTAGAGCTGTGTCTGCAGGAAGAGACAATGAACATAGCAAGAGACCTGACCTGTCAAGATGAGGCTGAGCAGGGCTCAGGCTGGAGAGAGGAATGTGAGCTCAGGAACAGAGAAGCCAGCTTGGGGGTTTTCTTACTCAAGGGTGAAATGCTAACATTCTGGGTTTGAAAAGTTATTATGTCTGATTACATCTGAAACTTCATCTGACAGCTCTTCAAAACAGTATGGCCTGGGGATGACTTAAAGTAGAGGATGGAGGTAGTCACAAAACTAAAAGTCCCCTCTATCCTATGGTGAGGGGCTCCCTGGCAGTGCGGCAGAGGAGGCAACCATCCTGGCTCCTGTCCTGATCACTCTTCCAGCCCAGGCAGGACACATGAGCCAAAGGCAAGCTGAGACCTTGAGCCTAAGTCTAAATCTGTGTCTGAATCCCTGAGACTAGGTGACTAGGGACCTCCCATTCCCTCATCTCCCCTGGAAGTCTATCTCCAGGGTGCTTATAGTTCCTCTTGCCACTTCTCTCCCTGATTTTTGCCTCATCTCCTAAAATCTCTGGGCTTCCTTGGTGGGTTAGCAGTAAAGAATCCACTTGCAATGCAGGAGACTCAGGTTCCATCCCTGGGATGGGAAGATCCCCTGGAGGAGGAAATTACAACCCACTCCAGTATTCTTGCCTAGGAAAGCCCATGGACAGAGGAGCCTGGTGGAATACAGTCCATGGAGTCACAAGGAGTTGGACATGACTTAGTGACTGAACGACCACCAGCACCTAAAATCTTTCTCATGCAGTGAGAGTTCTGTGGGTAACCATGTTTGTCCCCCTTCTCTTTTTGTGATGCCTGGGTGATAACCTATGGACCCATAGCATGTGGATATTTTAACTGCAGAATGTTTTCTAAATTTTTTTTTCAATTGTCAATATTTAATAACCAGGAAATGTCACATAAATATCCAGATTTCCAACACTTTTGACAACTTGAACAACCAAACCTTGCTTAATTCCTACACAGCAAGCTTGTGCTGGGCTGAGCTGCTGCTGTCCCTTCCAGCTGCTCCTCACTGCAGTTCACAAGCAGCCAGGCCATTCCTGATGGTCTTGGGTGATGGTGTGGGGATGGGGAGTGGGGGAAGGGTGCTGTTGCCCTTTATTATTTTGTGCATGTTGTTTTCTCTATAACAGAGACAAAGTTCTCTGTGTGTGTGTGCGTGCTAAGTTGCTTCAGTCATGTCCAACTCTTTGTGACCCTATGGACTGTAGCCCACCAGGCTCCCCTGTCCATGGGATTCTCCAGGCAAGAATACTGGAGTGGATGGATTGCCATACCCTCCTCTAGGGGATCTTCCTGACCCAGGGATCGAACCAGAGTCTCTTGCATTGGCAGGCAGGTTCTTTACCACTAGTGCCACCTGGAAAACCCAAAGTTCTCTGTACCATATCTTACTGTTTTCTCCAAAAGTGCTTCATGTACCTTATACAAGACCTACATTTAAAGTACCTATCTGGTTACTCTAGTCTCTCAAGGCTGTGATCCATAGTTTACATTATCTGGCTATACGCCCAAGTATTCAACTAGGAAACCTCTAAATGGAATTCAAGAATGAGGTGATGGCATGCCTTACGCCCCAGACAATCCAAGGCAGTATGTAATCATTGGGTGGCTAGGCTGAGGACATGCTTTCAACCAGATCTCTGATAGTCATAAAGAAAGTAGAAATTTTTCATAGGAATGTGGTCCTGAAGCAATTCTGTGAGGTATGAATCACTATCCCCCTTTTAATAAATGCAAAAACCAAGACATAGAAAAGTAAAGGGGTTTCCCCTAACCACACAGCTCATAAGTGCTAGGAGCCCAGCCCAGATTTGTAAGGCAGGCTCAGTGCCCTTTACAGCTGCTGCCTCATGGCTACTGCACATCACCGTTGAAGATCAATGTGCTTTGATTGTGAGAAGTCTTTAGGATGCTCTTTACCATCAACTCAATAACATGTTTCAATGCCTCAAGCCCAGCTAGTGAGGAAAAATCCTGGAATCATCTTTGACTTATACCCCTCCAGCCCCCATATCTATCCAGGTGAATGGTCCTGTCTATTTTGCTTTTAAAATAACTATTCCACCAAAATGTTTCTTTCTATTCTTTCTACACAATCCCTAACCCAAATCCATTGACTCACTCTTGAATGACTGTAACGGTCTCCAGCTCAGGCCTTCACATAGCACTCTGTTCCTTCAGTCCCCCCTACCCCCACTGTCCCCACCAATCTGTATTTACAAGCAAAGAAGACGGCCTTGTAACACAGCTTTCTGGTGCTATTGCCTGCCTCAGAAACTTACAGTGGTTTCCTATGCATTAGCTAGAAACCACTGGCCTGATGTTCAAGGTCTATGGTTGTGGTAGCTGTGACATTGTTTCCAATATCTGCTGTTCTCCTCTGTGGGAAATTTATGCTTTCCCAACCAGCAACCCCAAGCTTGGCCACATGACTTGCTTTGCCAAGGAAACGTGAGTGAAAGTGACATGGACCATTTCTGAGCAAGAAGTTTAATGGCTGTTGTGGCTGCTCACCATCTCTCTTTTTGTTTTTTTTCTGGAGAATATTAACACGCCAGATTAGAGCTGCTCTTTCAGCCTGGCTTTTCAACTAAAAAAAAACATCATACAGAGTTACCACCAGCACGAAGGCTGAGCCTGGGGCAGTGCATTGCACACTTACTGGAAGACTCCTGTTTATGTAACATATTCACCTAACATGAGCAAGAAATCAACCTCTGCTGTTGTTTGGGAGTTTGAAGCTGTTTATCACAGGGTAGCCAGAGAAAGAAAATGATAACAGCTTCCATGAGCAGTCTGTTTCCTTGACCCCACACACTGACAACTGCTTTTCCAGGGCTCTTACTGGAGTTGTTCATAGCTTTTCTAGTTCTCACTGAATTAGAGCCACTTAACTGGAGCTATCATTTTCCTTGGTATCAACTTGGTCCCCAAAGATGTGCTTAAGATAGAGATTGCTGAATTAGTGCAAGTTCTCTAGAGCAGGGCAAGAGGAAATTAGAAGCTGGTAGATATTCCGCTAATATGCACAATAGAATGATCATATAATCTGACCCTTAATACCAAATGGATGGTACACTAATCAGACAGAGCTCTTAAATGTCAGGCTATTCAAGATTGCACATAGGTTGCAAGCTTCAGAATCCACAGCTTGTTTCTTAGAGATGTATAAATAAAGTGACCAACAACTTGCTGACACCTCGGTGGTTTCTGTAATTTCTCGTACTCTAGCTGCTGCCTTGGTGGCTGGTTTTTGCACACTCTAGTGCCCTTAGTTTGGTAACAGCATTCTCAGGTTGCCTGAATAGATGTTGGGAAAGAGTCCTGGGGAGACATAATATAGCAGTGTGGAGCCAGAGGTCTGGTGAAACCCTAAGGTAATTGTCTTAGGAGTGCTGTAGTCCATGCACTTAGGAGTGCATGAAGGAGGCAAGGGGATGTTCAGACATTTCCAGAGACAAATTAGGGTCAGAAGCCAGGGACACAGAATTGAGCATCAGAAAGCCAACAGTAGGGCTTCCCTAGTAGCTCAGACAGTGAAGAATCTGCCTACAATGCAGGAGACCTGGGTTCAATCCCTGGGTCGGGAAGATCCCCTGGAGAAGGGAGTGGCCACTCACTCCAGCATTTTTGTCTGGACAATCCCCTTGGATAGAGGAGTCTGGTGGGCTATAGTCCATGTGGTCACAAAGAGTCAGACACGAATGAGCAACTAACACACGCTTAAGCCAACAGTGGCATTAAGCTATGGGCATCAAGCGGAATAACTGGCCAGCAAAGGACAAAAGAAAAGTGAGAGCAAGGACGAAGCGATGATTAGCAACTGAAGTGCCAGGTCTACAAGTTCTGGGTTTGAGGCAGAACCTTTCCCTGTGTGGAACCTAGAGGGCATGGTGCGGTGGGGCAGCTCCTTCTTCAGAGGTCTTCCGTAACCACTTTGGTCCTTACAGAAGACCTCTAGTGCCAAGGAGAGGCTGCACGCTAGCCAGTGGGCCAACCCGCTCAGGTCTGCCTGACGCAAGAGTGAGGGTTCTGGTGGGTGTCAGTCTGAGCAAGGGCAGCCAGGAAGGAGGAGAGAAGTTACAGGCTAGGGAGTGGTGAGGGGGGTTGGATTTGCAGACTATTCAAGGGCAAAAACAGGAAGTGGGGTGGAGGCTGGGGAGAAGAGAAAGGGGCTGGACTGTTCAGAAAAACAAAGTAGAACAAGGTGTGAGTGTAAAGTGGGGTCAAGAACAACCCAGAAAAGGGACTCAGACAGCTATTTGACTTGTAAACATTGGTCTGGGGTAATTCTCTTGGGTACAGGAGCACCTTGATGTTGTCAAGCTCTGAAACCCTCCTCCTACCGCTCTGAACCATTGACTGAAAGACGAAATTACAGATTGTGTCATGTTTCCCCTGCTGTTTCAAGTGTGTTTCTCTGAGTCTCAACCAGGATCTAGCCTCTGTCTTCTCTTTCTTCAGTCTCTCTCCGTCTTGCATAGTGATGAGCCAACGGTTATTCATTTATGAATTATTATCTATCATCAGTCCTTTTTAGTATCTGTTCTCCTTGCCACTGCCAGACATGCATTCCTTCAACAGGAATTCATTTTTATACATTATAAATAATAACAATATTTATTGAGTACTTATTAGCTGTGAACCAAACATTGTGCTCCTCCATCAGTGGGACATGGGACATATTCTGGATCCCTGAAGAGCTCACAGTCTGATGGGGAAGAGAAAGAAATGCAAACAGAAACATTTTACTCTGCCTAGTGTATCAAGGGAGGCTTCACAATAGAGGTGATCATTTTGCTGGGTCCCAAAGGATGGATAAAAGTTCTCTTGACAGACAGGGAGACTTCCCCGGGCAGAGGGAATGGTATGAGCATAGACAGAGGTGTGCTCTTCCTCTCCACTCTATTCTGTAGCAACAGGACAAGTCCTTCAACACCCAAGTTGGAGTCCTTGAATAAGAAAAAACACACAATTTATTCTTATACCATGCATGAAGTGAGTACTGTGGCTTTAGTCTTCAGCCTCATGAGCAAACATGCAACTGAAGTCCTCAGCCAATTGCTTTTCTGATGGGCCTGTTGAGTTTTTTAAATTGCTCATCAATTTTAAACACACAATTTAAAGGCTAAACACGAGATTCTTAGCCTTTTTCATTATGAGCACTAGACTTGAGTGGCAACTCAAAAGAGGTACTCTTTTCCTCTTGTCTGCTTTTGATTAATTAATTGATGTTGTATACAGCATGAATAAATAGTCTATGTTCATTTTGACTACAAACATTCAGTAAAAAATTTTAAAGTGACTCCCATTATCTACAAATTTCTCCATTATTTCTCAGCATCCTAAAAATCTTTTCACTTAGCTGAGATGGTCCAACAGAACTTTACCCAGCTCTGAGCACGCACTTTTATCTTCTGAGATTCCATGAAATGCCTGAAATAACCTGGATTCTAAAGACTGGTACATTGTAACACTAACACAGTTCAGGGAGGGTGGGCTCTTTATCCAAGGAGAGAGTTCTTTCTCTGCTGAAGGCAAGTATTTTCCTCTCTTCTGCCCATGCTTTCAAATCACCAGCAGCAATTACAGACTCAACTTATTATGCATATAACAGCATACAGAAAGCTCCGGCCACTAGGTCACTTACTGTGAGTCCACTCAATAAAGCCATGGCTGAACGAATTAAGAATGCAGGTGCTGGAACTGAGAAGGTCATCAGTGGACTTTGGATCAACTGCATGACTAGGTGTGAGCACCCAGGAGATGGGAGCTGTCCTCACATGCCTGAAAAGGCCTCCATGATACTTTAACTTGAAAGTCCAAAGAGCAAATGGCTATGTCCTGACTTTGTTGACCCTACTGGGGGCAACACTGTAATTTGTCAGTTATTTGTAATTTCATCCTGCAGAACGGCTGAGAACCTTTGCCAAAAACCAGCTTTGACCCAGATGGACTCCTGGGTTTGGGTGGGTGGACAGCTGAGATGTTTATTGCCGTAGTATCTTAGGCTATGAAAGAACACCTGCGCTCTTTTTTGTTGTTTTAATTGTTGTCTTTAAAAATAGCTGTATTTATTTACTTTTGGCTGTGTCGGGTTTTTGTTGCTGTGCTGTTTTCCCTCTGGTTACAGTGTGAGGGCTCCCCATTGTGGTGGCTGCTCTTGTGGAGCACAGCCGCTACGGCACACAGGCTTCAGTAGTTGCAGGCTCCAGACCACAGCTTCAGTAGTTGTGCACAGGCTTAGTTGCTCTGCAGCATGTGGGATCTTCCCGGACCAAGGATCGAACCCATGTCTCCTGCATTGGCAGGCAGATTCTTTACCACTGAGCTGCTAGGGAAACCCTAGTTGGGGGTGGTGGTGGGGGTGAGGGGTGTGTGTGTGTATTGGTTTTACATGTTTGTGAACAGAGATCTGAAATCTCAGTGTGTTTCCTATCCTTTCTACTGCTGGCTGTGAGAAGCAGAGTCATGTCAGCGAGAGGTGCTGAAAGCAGCTTTAAGCAGCAGGACTTCCCATCCTCAGGAACTCTTCCTTCCTTCCCCCAGCCCATCCTCTGCAGCCCTGAGTTCTTTTCCTGAACCTCTCACCCAAATCTCCACTTCTTTTAAGTTCATGATGAACCCTGTGTGGCATGTTTGTGATGTCATGTGGAGGCTGCTGTCCAAAAATAAACTCCTGTATTCAGGAGAGGAGAGGCTGGTCTGAAGAGGCAGGCCAGCCAGCCACGGTGCTCAGCAGCACTCACTGGTTAATGTCTGCAAATTTTCTTTTCCGACAAAAAGCTAAATGGGGCTTATTAAGCTCCTCTTGGTGTAATTTTTTTTAAAAAAGGACAAGTTAAAAATATCCTAAGAACAAGTCTCAGGGACAATGAAAGCTTTGGTTGTTAGGAAGAGCTGGTGATGAGGGCCATCCAGGGAAGGTTTTCACATTTGAAATTCAAATCTCCGCAGGGGCAGCGCCCCCACCCCACAGGAGGGAAGGGCTAGAGGGCTGAGTGAGAGAGGCCTGGCTCACTTGCTTGCAGGCTAAGTCACTTCACTTGTGTCCCAACTCTGTGACCCTATGGAATGTAGCCCGCTGGGCTCCTCTGTCCATGGAATTCTCTAGGCAAGAATACTGGAGTTGATTGCCATTCCTGTCTCCAGTGGCTCTTCCTGACCCCAGTATCATACCTGGGTTTCCTGCATTGCAGGCAGATTCTTTACCATCTGAGCCACCATGGAAGCCCAGGCTCACTCTCAGATTCAATTCGATTTCACATTTTCCAGTACCTATAAACATACAGGTTACCAAATGGTAATAATCAAAGTTCCTGACTCATGTCTGTCTATGAAGTCAGGATCCTGGTACAGTTTCGTGAGAGAGTTGGGACCAGGAAAACTGAAGGACTGCCCCAGCCCTTTGAGGAAGACAGCTGTCCTGATTCATAATGGGTGAGGAGGCCTAGCCTTGCCTACTGTGAGCCAAGAGCAGGCAGACAAACAGGTAAGTGGTGGGTGAGTATGGCCAGAAGTGGGGTTTCAGTTACTGCTCCTCACTGATGAGCCCCAGTGCTGACAGCTGAGTGAGGAGGCTTCCAGGGGCAGCGCATTCAGTCCTGACTCTGACACCACGCTCCCCAGGCTCTCTTGTCGGTGAAAGGAAAGGTGAGGAGAGCCTTTCAATGAAAACTCAAGGAGTCAGTGAGTACTCTGTGGGCTTCCCTGATGGCTTAGCTGGTAAAGAAAATGTCTGCAATGCAGGGCACCTGCGTTTGATCCCTGGGTTGGGAAGATCTCCTGGAGAAGGGAAGCCCAGCAGCTTTAAAAGGGGCCCGTGCGTGCTGGCTTCTGGACCCAGCACCCACAGGGGTGTGGCCCTGCCCTTCTGAGTGTTGGAGTCTGAGCTGCTCTCCTCTGCCAAAGCCTCCCGGGACTTTGAACTGAAGGACTGAAGAACTCTCTAGTCTGTACCATTTTAAAAATTGAAGTCTAGCTGATTTACAATGTTGTGCTAATTTCTGCTCTACTATGAAAAGATTCAGTTATATATCTCTATATATTGTTTATATTCTTTTCCATTAGGGCTTATCACAGGATATCAAATGGAGTCCCCTGTACTAGACAGTAGGACCTTGCTGCTGACCAGCGTTAATCTGGACTCATGCACACACGAGCTGCCTGCCTCCTGGAGGGACAAGGGCGGAAGTGGGAGGCAGCAAAGCGTGACATCCCGCAGGAGGGAGTGGGGAGCTCTAAACTCTTTTAAGGTTCTGTCCCTACTGGTCCCCACTCCAGGCAGGGCATAGGCAGGACACCCAGGGTTGACTTAGAAGATCCTGAAAGTGTTGTCCTGCGATGACTTCTGGTGCTGGGGCTCTGTGCCCTGTCATCCTTGCAGGAGAGCAATGAAAAGGTGGCATTCAGAGGAGGGTTAAGGCTGAGACAAGGATGGAAGTGGAGACAGCGATTTAGTGACGGGTAGGGGGAGACATGTACCAGATGGGGACCCTGACTGGGTGACCTGTGAGGTCTCTGTAATCCTAAGATGCAGTGGCTCCCCAGGAATGGGGATGGCACCTGAGTCCGGAGTTGCAGCAGCCCTGGGAGGCCAATTGGCACCTTTTTTTTGTCTCCAGTTTGTGCCATGGACTCAGGAACCCAGGCCTCTTCCCTAAATGCTGAACTGCCCACACACTAATTCACCCTGGAGGCAATAATTCTGTGGGCCCAGACTTCTCGAGTGTGTAATAGGTATATTGGAAGCCTTTGATTGAAGGCTTATCATCTGCCAGGAACCGCACCAGGCTTATACCTACATTATCTTACGTATTCATCAGCCAGTCCCAGATTCAAGTCCCAACTGGGCCATTTGTTATTAGGTGTCACTTTAGGCAAACTACTTAGCCTCTCTGGGCTAGTTTTTCAAGTAGCAAAATGTGACTAATGAAAACATTGAGATAACTGAGAAGATTAAATAAGTCAGTGTATGCAAAGAGCTTAGCAGAGTGCTTGACACAGTGCTCAGTAATGTTATTATTTGCCAGGCGTGTCATTATTATTATCAGATCTATTTTATACATGCAGCCAAGGCTCTCCAACCTGGGCTCACTGGACTTTAAAGCTTGGCTTTTTTCCCAGTCTGCCTCATTGCTTTTTAAGACTTCTCTTAAATGTTGTGGCACTTATAAGACTCAGAGTCATTTGAACTCTCTTGCGAGTGGAATAGTGTCATTTTAAGTTTCCTATTAATAGTTAAACACAGTGACATATAGATCACAAGATGATTTCACTTTAAATGTTACACCTGCAAGTTCAGGAGCTGTGTCTCACACATTTTTGCTTCTCAGGGGTTTAGCAGAGTGCCTGTCACATCAAAGGCACCGACTCCATATGTACTGAGTTGAACTGTCTAGGATCCAGAGGAAAATGAAGCTGGTGAAGTAACTAGGGAGTCACAACTCCCCTTGACCATTCCCTGGGTGCCCTGCTTGACCCCAAAGGTCATTGTCTCCACATTTCTCAGTCTATTGTGAAGTACGGTATGTATATATTCAAGTTTCTTCTCCTATGTTTCTTCCTTCTTAGTCATTCTTGGCAGTTTATTCATTCACTTATCTACAGATAATCATGAAGTGCCTAGTATATATGAGGCTCTGGGCTTGGTGCTGAGGTATAATAATGGACAAGAAAACCAAAGTTCCTGCCCTCACACAGGAATCCAGGAGGTGCTCAGTGGGTGATGCTGGAATAAAGTTAGCAATGAAATACATAACAACGTGTACCTGAAACAGAAAGAGGTGTGTCCTGTATCCATGTCCTGGTGGGAGAGCTACGGGCTGCCATGAGCATATGTGGCCGGAGCACCTCACCTGGACTTGGGATCAGTTCCTGAGAAGCAGTGGGAACTGAGTCTTGAAGGGGAGTGGGTGCTGCCACAGGTAAGGGAAACAAGGGGAAGTTGTGTTTTTGGCAGGGAGAAGCTCTGGGAAACCCAGTAGGGACCTAGTGGGTATGAAAGGGGAGAATAGAGCTTTTACTCTTGAGAAACAAAATGTATAGAAATGAGGCAACCTGGGAAAATGTCTAAAGTAATACCAAAATAAGGCAAATCATACCCGATGATGAATATACGAGTGTGAATTCATCCAGAAGAATACAGTAAGAGCTATTTTGTCAAAGTGAAATTCACAGGCTACCTGCATCAGAGTCACCTGGGATGCTTGTTAATTATGCAAGGACACTATCTCAGACCTCAGGAATCACAATGTCTGAGGTAGGGGTGGGGTCTCTGCAAGTTCAGCAAGCACCGTGGTGCCTCTTAAGGTTTGAGAATGACTCTGAACCAGCATTTGCTGGGCAACTCTTCGGCCTCAACAAGCTCCAATAGTCAGGATCAGAGAACAGGGGTCTAAGGGCCAGAGGAGATGCTCTGAAAGCATGGTGGTCTCAGAGTTGAATAAAGAAAAGGGAGGATGTAGTAGATGAGGTTGGAAGAAAGTCACTAGAGAGTCCAAAAAGATGTGTACATGGAAGAGCAAAAATATTGGACTGGCTGGAGTGAAAGAGCAAGATTGTAGATTGTAACCAAGATTTAACTAAACAATTCCTAAGGAATCCCGCAAATGAAAGATATTTAATTAGAATGTAGGACATTATTAAATGGTCTTCAGCAGGAAAATACCCTATGTGGTGGAAATGCTACTTCAAAGGTCGTTAATAGTAAAATACTTTTGCATTTATGACTTTGGACATCTCACTTACTTTCACTGAAACTTGATTTCTTCACCTTTAAAGCGGAGATAATAATACCTACTTTTCAGACTTGTGAGGATTAAATGGTATACATGTGAAAAGTTAAATTTATTCTGGACAAGGGGTATACTGAAACAGTAACAAAAACTAAAACCAAATACAAACTTTTCTTAATACATTGTTGTCACCTGTGACATCTGCTCCCATGATAATGAGTGTACCTGTTCACTGTTTATGGACTTCCCAGATGGCACAGTGGTAAAGAATCCGCCTGCCAAGCAGAAGGTCCAGGAGACACAGGTTCGACCCCTGAGTAGGGAAGATCCCCAGGAGGAGGAAATGGCAAACCCAGTCCAGTATTCTTGCCTGGGAAATCCCAGGCAAGGGACAGAGGAGCCGTGGGGTTGCAAAGAGTCAGACACCACCAAGCTACTGAGCATGCATGCAGGTTAACTCGATCTCCTCTCGTCTGCTGCATGCTTGTGTCTAGCTGCTCAGCGCTTCCTGGGAGTCCCTGGAGCCAGCCTTCTCATGGTGCTCCCTCTAGTGCCAGATACTGTAATGACTCATTCAGTCTAGGAATTGAGGATCAAGTTTTCTAATCTCACAAGAAATTGTCCCTTAAAGCTCATGTAACCCTGGTGGCTCAAATGGTAAACAATCTGCCTGCAGTGCGGGAGACCTAGGTTTGATACCTGGGTTGGGAAGATCCCCTGGAGGAGGGCATGGCAACCCACTCCAGTATTCTTGCCTAGAGAATCCCCATGGACAGAGGAGCCTGGGGGGCTACATTTCATGGGGTCACAGAGTCAGGCACGACTGAACGACTAAGCACAGCACAGCAACTTAAATCAGGAGTTTAAGATTCACAGATACAAACTACTGTATAGAGCGGATAAACCACAAAGCCCTGCTTTATAGCACTGGTAACTCTATTCAATCTTCTGTGATAAAAGGAAAGAATGAAAAATGTCTGTATATGTATAACTGTATCACTTTGCTGTACAGTAGAAAAGTTTTTTTAAATTTTATTGGAGTATAGTTGATTTACATGTACAGTAGAAATTAACACAACATTGTAAATCAACTATATTTCAATAAAATAATTTTTAAAAAAAAAACCTAATATAACCTACATAAAAACACATCTTTAGTAGGATGCTGTACACTGACACCAAAGAAAAATTACTTTGTAATTTTATAGCTAAAACATCAATCAAGGATTAAGGATTTTCTACTCAAAATAAAATCTCTTAGCAAATACTGAGGAGTTGAAGATAGAACCAAAGATACAAAGTTTCTTCATCCAGAGGCTTCGCTATCATGCTTCCAGCCATCTTGAGTAGAGAAGGTTTTTGTAAACAGTCTAGGAAAATGCCACATGGGAGCTGGCTGGACTTATTTGTCAACAGTATTCTGAGGGCTGAAGGGAGAAAGGCCCCTTCCACAACAATGAGGCAGCTTCATATCAGCAATATTTCCCTGTTTTTTGAAAAACAATTTCTGTTTTCAGGCTGTGTGAGTGAAAGGGAGAGGCCAGATTGCAAAACAATAATGATAAAAGAGGCTAGGCACCGCCCTCCACTTCCTTTGGAGCCCAGTCTCCCTGACTACGGAGAAGTCCGAGGAGGGCAGCGGGCAGGGAACACGTGGGCAGACAGGTGCGGAGAGTCTGGGAGTGCCGAGGGAGCCGGCTCCTTCCTCCCTGCCAGCAGCATAGTTAGCATGATGGGCATTCATCTTAGAATCAGTGACAGTGATGTTTTATAACCACGCAGCTATAAAGCTGACATTGTGGGGTGAGGAAGCAAGAAAAGCCATGGCTAGGTTTCCCCCACCCTCTTCTGTGACCTCCCTCCACAAAGGAAATCAGGGCTTCCTTGCACACTGCCCCAAATCAGGCAGTGGAAGTGGGCATGTCTGCTTTCTGCAGCGCTTCTCACTTTGTTTGCAATATCCCAGGAGATGGGTTGGGGAGAATGGGGGAAAGGAGACTGTCACTGAAAGGGCCCACTCTCTGCATTTCTAAGTCCCTTGCTCATACAATTATGAAATCAAACACTTTATAACAATTCAGGGCCTGCCAAACTCTTATGTCTAAGGAATAAGAAAGAAGTCCCTTCATTAAGGAAGTACATCTTTTCTGCAGAGACAGACTGAAATCATAAAACCTAGATTAAATCCCAACTCAGTCACTTATCCTCAAGGGCTATAAATAAAGAAAATGTACCCTATCTTCCCTATCTAGCTCAGAATGTTTATAAGAATGAAAATTAAAATGTGATAAGGTTTATGCGAAGCCTCTGGCAATGAGAAGGGGTATTTAGACATGCCTGCCTGGCCGCTGGTTCATACCCAGCAAGTATCTGCTGGCAAGAGCTGTGTGCGATGTCTGGCATGAAATAAGCAAAACTGATGGGAAGGTATCTAGGGTTTTGTCTTGGCTACTCCCTTCAATCATTTGAGCTTCCCCTGTGGCTCAGCTGGTTAAGAATCTGCCTGTAATGCAGGAGACCTGGGTTCGATCCCTGGGTTGGGAAGATCTCCTGAAGAAGGGAAAAGCTACCCATTCCAGTATTCTTGCCTGGAGAATTCCATGAACTGTATAGTCCATGGGGTCTCAAAGAGTCAGACACGACTGAGAGACTTTCACTTTCACCTTCTTTTCACTTTCAATCGTTTATTTCATCTGTCCATACATGGAAATGGCTTCAGTTCTCTTTGGCTACACTATCCCCACCAAACTGCCATCCGTAAAGGGTATGCAATGGGCCTGATTCTCCAGGACCATCACAGCATCCTGGGCCCACCCACATGTGACTGACCATGTGCCCGATGGCTCATCTGTGATGCCACCTAACATCTATCTTCATATAACAGGAGCCCAGGGTGTCAGACTCCTGTAGACCTAAAGGAAAAGAGAATCCAGAAGTGTATAATCACCTCGCTGGGTCCCTTCTAGGCCACAGCTGAATTATGTTTACTGAACTGAAGAGTGCCGTGATCAGTTGCTCAGTTGTGTCTGACCCCTTGTGACCCCAAAGACGGTAGTCTGACAGGCTCCTCCATCCGTGGAATTCTCCAGGTGAGAACACTGGAGCGGGTTGCCATGCTCTTCTCCAGGGGATCTTCCCGACCCAGGGATTAAACCCATGTCTTCTGTATTGGTAGGTGGATTTTTTACCACTGTACCACCTGGGAAACCCACTGAATTCAAGAACAGAGCTGTTCAAATGTGCATGGAACTGCCCGGCGAGCTTGTAAAATGTGCATCAGATCCAGATGGTCTGGGTCAGGAACTGGCGCCCAGCCCTCAGGGGTGTGCTGGTGCTGGTGGTCACAGAGCAGACTTGGACTGGTAAGACTGTGGGAGGCTAGCAAGGATGGAATCCTCTCTACCTCACATCCCCGTTTGCTGTGGTTGACCCAACCCACGCTGTGATTTCAACCCCATGCTTTGCTGGGGTTCCTTCTCCTCCATGTCAGTGGCTAGTGCTCTCTGCCATGGGCAAGTGTTCAGAGTGGACTCTTGCGCACACAGGCTGCTCTGAGACTCTTTGGACACCCAGACCCTGGGGTCACTCACTTGCACATCCCAAATTCCATGATCTACTCACAAACTGGCTGCTTGAAACGCCCCTTTTAGTCGCTGTTCTTGGGAGCTCAACGCTCTCTGTTGAAATTCCTTTAGGAATGGCTCTTTGGGGCAAAATCTCTTTAAGGAGGTTCCAGGTCAGCTGACCATTGCACACTCCCAAACTGCGCTTCTGTTTCACGGTAAACACACACCTTTCTCTGTTGTCAGTGGTGTGAATTTACTTCCTAATTGACACTCTCTGCACTGTTGTCACAGGCTGCTTCAGTCAGACTCCTGACCTTTAGGTTTCTCAGGCCTGGGGCTGATATGGTCCACATCCCACCTCCAGGAACATATTTCAATTGCTTCAGACGGTCTGCATTGTGAGGATTGGGGGTGAACCACGCATCATCCACTGACCAGCTCTTCCTTCTGCATTTTCCAGTCTAGCTCTCAGACTCCTCAAGCTCTCTCAGGCTGGGACTGGATAGTAAGCCAAAGTTTCCAACCATTCTTAGCTCCTTCTTTGCAAGGCCTGCACAGGAGAGCTAGCAGCCTGCTCTGGGAAAGGGGAGAACTTGCCACCTGCTGTCCTGTGTCCTCAAAGGCCATCCCAAGATTCTCTGCCACTGTGGCCTTAGATACACTAACAGACAAGGAAGCAGGGTTTGGAATCACAAAAATTGCTTTTGACTGAGAGTAAAATGCAGCCCTTGCTCTCTAAGCTCCTTGGGTGTTTGAAAAAAAATTTGTTCGAGTTCTTCTCCAGCAATTTGACGTAGCAGAGAATGACAGGTCCAGCTTCCCAGCAAGCCTACCATCCTGATATCACCCACCCCACCCCATCCCCCTGCAACAGTACAAAAGAGCTCCACGCCAGGGGGTGGAGGAAAGCACAGACTGGGTGACTCCACTCACTTCCCAGCTTGGGAGAAGCTGAGGGAGCCCTGGGCAGAGTGGGCAGCAGCTTTGAAATTTAGATTATAAGAGCCCTAAGGGCAGGGAGTGGACCCGTCCCCTTCATGGTACCAGTGCCCTGTCTGGCCCACATGTATGGTCATGGAACATCTGGGGAATGAATGACCAGGAAAGCTGGTCCCCGGGTCAGCCCATTTCTCTGTGTTGATGGTCCTTCCCGAGTCCTGGATATTTTTAGAACAGTTCCTAATCAAAATATGTCCAGATTTGGAATTTAGAAATTATGGTGACTATTTCAGGAAGGGACATGCTCAGTTCCGACGCTCTTTGAGTCCTCAGGTGGAAGGTACCACCCACCAACCTTGGAAAATAATGTGTCAGGAAAACCTGGACCTCAGACAGCAGGAGGGACCTTGGGGACATTCAGCAGTTGGTGTCTACTGGGCAGAGTGGCTGACTGAATGTTTAGTGAGGGAAAGGGTGAAATCCATGACTATTACAATTATTTTGTAAACCGTACCAGGTATTAGTCCCAATGCATTGGATGACTATTTAAATGATTAATGAGAGAACTGCCTTCTACATGTATAATTTAGTGAAATTTATTTCACTAAAATATCAGGAAAAAAACCTAAGTGTAAGTCAGTTGTAAAGCTTGATGCCAATTTGCCTCTTTTGTCTAGGGTAATGCTTGGTGAGAGTACCTATTTCTCCCCTCACCTCCAGAAATCACACACTCAAAATTGATTAAGAAGAGATGTGTTTATAGGCATCATCACCTCTAATCCTGTAGTAAACTAGGGAGCGTTAACAAATTTCCATGGAATTAGCCTATTCACCAGGAGAGACAGGCTGACTATTCTAGCATGCTACAGCACCTCCCAAGCCCTGTATAAGGTAACGCACCTAACATATCCAATGAGTGTACCAGTTATCTGGACTGCAAACCCCAAATTTAGTAACTCAAAGCAACAAGCATTTATTATCTCAGTTTCCATAGGTCGGGAGATAGGAGTGACTCTGTAGGTGATTCTGGCGCATGTGATGTCTCATGAGGCAGACGTGATGTCTTCCAGGGCTGCAGTCACCTGGAGGTCTAACTGAGATTTACAGGTGGATTTACTTCCATGCTCACCTCAGTTGCTAGCTGGTTACTGACTGGAGGCCCACTGTAATGATTAAAATGTAATATTTACATATTACATATTATGTTTGTACACATAATTTTATCCCACTACGTACTTTTCTTTCCTAAAGGCTAGAATTATTGTCATACAAGAGACTGTGACTTTTTTTTTTAACATTAAAAAGAACTTTTGTACTTGAATTCTTGGCACATAATAGTTGTTCAGTAAATATTTGTTTGGATTAAATCAAATGTAGGACACCATTGAATAAGATGATCACTTTGGTTTCTGCCAACTCTAAAATCTTATGAATTCTTTACTTTAACTCTGAGGCAATTTTCCAGTTTGAGTTTTACTGCAACCAATCACTTCTACATAATTAAAACCAGCTCTGGTCCACTGCATCAGTTCCTAAACACGGGCAGACTTTTCCATTTCACATACATATAATGGCACTGCTCCCTTAGTATTCACATCTTCAAAATCCCTTCCTGGAAATAATCTTCCCCTTTTGTATAAATGAAGTACGTGAAACTTACGCTCCATTCTTTGAAGGTTTTGCATTATAAATTCATTCAGGAACAGGAATTATCTCTGCTTCTGAGGGTAAAATTAGGAGACAATATGGCAAATCCCCAATAGCTGGGTGGGGATTTCCAAGGCTCTTCATAAACCCCAAATTTATTATTTTATGCTGTATAAGGTTATGAAGTTCTAAAATGTTTAATCAAAACTATGAAAAAAATATGTTGGCTTTTAGGAAAAGGAAGCTCCTGGTACTTCCCTCATCTACCTCTGAGGTCAATCCCAAGAGGAGGGATGTTTCTACGGATTGGTCATGTTCCCATCCGATGTGCAGAGATATTGTTGAGTCATGCTTTCTAAGGCGTGGGGTATGGGAGGCGGAACTTAAATAAGACTTCCGTCTTTGCAGATGATTTTCCTCCCGAGGGGAAGGAAGAAGGCGGAGTCCTGGCTAATTCACGATTCTCTTTCTTGAATCTTATGATTTTTTCTTCCCTCACCCTCTTTCCCATCTCTCTGGATACATCAGAAAGGCAGGACTAGTTCATCTGAGGGCTGGACTTGGCTGCCCTGGGGACTGGTACACACACAGTCTCACTGCTTTTCTTTTCTTGGCCCCCATTCCTGACTGTCGTTGACTTGGTTTTGCCCAGCCATCCAGTCCTGGGATGAGGGGCCGAGACGGGTAGGGCCTAGACTAGGAGGGTAAATAGGCTGTGGGACCAGTTTTATTTCTAGGCTCTGGGCCACTTTAACTGGCTCAGCATCACTTGCTAGTGGAGTACAGTGGCATTGGAGGCCAAAGCTCAAGTTTCAGAGTTTCCCTTGGCACAGCATTGTCTTCCATATACATGTCGGCCTCCAGAATTTCTCAGAGGGTTAGGAGCAAGGGGAGCATGAGATTGAAGGGTTCTGATCTTCTATCCAGGCCATCTATTTTTGTTTGCAACATTATGTCCTAAGTTATTTAAGAGGGGAATTTTATGTAGAGAACATGGAAAATGCACATTAATTCAGACTGTTCTAAGTTTTATTTTATAAAAATGGAGATTGTTTTGAAATGTAACAAATCACAAATGTAAAGTTAGAAGACAGATAAAAATCCCACCCTGTGATATTGGCTAAGATGTTTGATCTCTGTCTTCTTGAAAGGGTCTGTGTCATATATACATCTTATAGGAGAGTTAGTGGTAAATGAGCTATCATATATACTTATACAAATAGTAGGTGCTTGGTAAATACTTCTTGAAATTCTATGGTAGTTCATATACATTTTACTGAATTTAAAATTTTGAGGTTATTTCTTCTGAGTATTTTCCAAGACTAATTTATAAATTCTTAGCATTCTTTTATTTTCAAAGCAATGGGTAAAAAGCTTATGTTTTTCACCATGCAGTCTGTTTTGGGAATCAGCAATTACTTCTTATATTCAAAGAATTGTATGGTCCTGATACTCTTCTATTTTAAACTGTAACTTTTGTAATTTAGTTAATCTCATTTAATTTATTACATTATGCTGACGTAAATTACACATATTTTACCTAAAAGGATTAAAAACACTTCACAAAGAATATTTCCCACATTGTGTGCTTTCATTCTACGAATAGATATTAGTGATTTTTGACCTAGATTTCTCTGTTATTCTAACTGAGGGAGATTTTCTTAACATAGAATCAACTTAGTATGTAGTCAAGTTTTTAAATAAACAATTTAGGATTTTATTTTGTTCTTGCAGTCATGTAATGACAACATCATAGACAAAATGAATCAGTTCTTTGCCCAAGGGTACACATGTAATAAGTGGGGGAAAGATAGTAGCCAATCTGGACAGCCTGGCTTCCCAGGTGGCTCAGTAGTAAAGAATTTGCCTGTCAATGCAGGAGACTCAGGTTCGATCCCTGGGTTGGGACGATCTCCTGGAGAAGGGAATGGCTACCCACTTCAGTATGCTTGCCTGGAGAATTCCATGGACAGAGGAGCCTGGTGGGCTACAGTCCATGGGGTTGCAAAGAGCTGGACATGACTTAGTGACTACGCAACAATAGCTGGGCAACCTGACCTTAGAGCCTGAGCTCTGAGCAGCTTGCTACCCTCCTAATTGGTGTCTTAATCACAGTGATCACCATGAATTCGAGTTGTCTTCAACAGTCTTGGCTTCAGCTATTCTGTTCCTTTAGTTTATGAAAATGCTCTAACTGGTTGAATTGTGTGTCCCATTTTCAGGTAAAATTTTAACGTAGGTGGCAACCACGTATTTATTAGACAGACACTTGCATTGTGGTTACTAGTCTAAATGCTGTTAAAGTTAACTTAATCCTTATCACGATTGTGTAAACTATGCATTACCATGTCATCTCCATTTTATCCATGAAATAACTGAAGAACAGAGAAGTGACTTGACTGAAGTTGCAGAACTAATGAACAGGAAACGGCAGAGCCAGTATGCAAACCCAGGCCATATTGCCCCTGAGGTGAAGTGAAGGGAAAGTCGCTCGGGCATGTCCGACTCCTTGCGACCCTATGGACCGCACAGTCCATGGAATTCTCCAGACCAGAATACTGGAGTGGGTAGCCTTTCCCTTCTCTAGGGGATGGTCCATATTGCCTCTTCATTTGTGATAACAGTGTAGAGGTATGCTTCCTCGGCACTCAATTAGGGGGATACAGACAAGGACGCTACCCTTCATTTGCACACAAATTACAGTACTAAATAGTTGCCCAGAGAAAGGTAAAGTTGAATCAGGCTCCGAAGGTGCGGCAGACAATGTTGGTTGTCTGTGTCATCTTCAGGCTCTTCCTCTTCCTTTTAAACAGATGCCAGTTTTGTTCAGGATAGCAATGTGCCCAGTAAGAGGTGGCCATACAATCAAGTTCTGGCCAAGGAGATGACAGAGGAAGTCTGCTGGATGGGGCTTCCTGGAAAGCGATTCTTTTCCTAATACAAAGGCACAGATTCAGTCGGCATCTACCTTTGACCCTTTGTGCTTATCCTTGCCCTTTGTTTTTACCTGGGATCCAGACACAATAGTGGCTCAGTGGTAAAACAATCTGCTTGCAATGCAGGAGATGCGAGTTTAATCCGTAGGTTGGAAAGATCCCCTGGAGGAGGAAAGGCAACCCACTCCAGTATTCTTGCCTGGAGAATTCCATGGACAGAGGAGCCTGGTGGGCCACAGTCTGTAAGGGCCACGAAGAGTCAGACATGACTGAGCAACTGGATATACATGCACAGACGCAATACCTGGAGTGGAGCAACTATTCTACGACCACAGGGACTGAAGCCAAACACTAAGAATGGCAGACAAGAAAGTTAAAAGCAGCCTTGTCCTTGATGATTTCTTTAAGCAGCTGTAGCAATCCTGGACTGCTGACCTCTGGACTTCCTGATGTGTGAGAAAAAATAAACCTTTATATGGTTAAAGTAATACAGTCAAGTTCCTGTTATAAGTAACTGAACGAAATCTTAACTTATACAGTAAACTTCACGGAATAGTCTTTTTGTAAGCTTTGAAGGGCAGGCATATTCAGCTAGGTTGGGAAAAGAGAAGCATACCAGGTATGGAGTGCATCTGACCCGATGACCAGAAGCAGAACCAACAGAGTGGGTTCAGGGGAAGATGGGAAACCAGCACGTCTGGGAAGACCATGGTTAACACATCTCTTTAGTACCTGAAGAAGAGCAAGGTAAAGGGCTAATGTGTGAAACAGTGTGGAAGGGGCTGAGACTCATTGAGAGATGAACCTTGGGCCACATCATGGATTTGTAATTAAGAGTTTGGGACTTATGAATACAGAGGTGGGAGACAATGAAGAGTTTGGGGCAAGGACATGATATTAAAAAGCCTGCATACAAATGTTCTGTAAATGCTACTGGATCATCCTGCAGTCAGTCCACAGATATTTTTGGATGTTCTTCTGTGTGCCTGTCACCGTTCTAAGCCCAGGTGAGAGATCAAGTTTCTGTAAGATGATATAAGTTCAATGTCTGGGTCCATAAACAAACATTTTGGAAAAGGGATCCCGTTATTCCTTTTTTAAAATAATAAAACATGGAGTGTTTTGAGTTGGACTGGCTCAGCTCAAACCCTAGCTTTGTTACTTTATACCTCTGGCCTCAGTTGCCTTATGCATCTGATAAAAGTACTTGCTGCATTGCTTAATTATGAGGATTCTGTGAGGCAGGACTGACTTAGTGCTCCCTGTCTAATGACTGTTCAAACTTCCCACTGTTCTGGCCCCCAATCATGGAGTACCCCTGACTCCTCACATCAGCAAATCCTGTTGGATTTAACTTTAAAAATATCTCCAGAATCTCACTGCTTCGTAGGACATTCACTGCTGTCATCTGCTCATGGCACCTTCATTTCTGCAGTGGTTATGTTGTGCCTGTTTTTCCCAGATGTCCCAGTGTTCCCATCCTACACCCGCTGGGTATTGGGTGTTGAATGCACAACCTACTTCACTCAGAGTGTACACACTCTTCACAGGGGCAGCCCTGTGAACACATTAGGGACACATGGCAAGGGGGAACCCTGGTGGCAAGTGAACTGCCGTTCAAATGGGGAGCTTACCCTGATCATTTAGGTGGACCAAGTGAATGTAATCACAAGGGTCCCTATATATGAAAGAGGGGGTAGAAGTCAGTGAAGGAGAAGGAGAATACGGCTAGAAGTGATGGATACCCAGAATTGGATTTTCCCGTAGAACCTCCAGGAGGACGGCAAGCTATGAGACAAGACGTTTGTCTTAAGTCGCTATGTTTGTGGTATTTTGTTACAGCAGGCACAGGAAATTCATGTGATTTTGGATGACTCTGAAGGGCCATGCCAGCTCCAAGGGCTTCCCCTAGGAGTGGCTGAGGCCTCAGTTGCTACCATCTTGCAGGCTGGCTTCTCCCTCTGCCCTCATCTGCCTTCTTCATGTCTTTACAGGTATATTTCCAAACACATGCCCCGAAAGCCTTCTGCATGCAAATTCCCATCTCAGAATTCATTGCCAGGGAACCGAAACATAAGCAGTCTCTCACTTGAATTGTTGGAATAGCCCCCTGAATTGTCTCCATGCTTACACCCTGGACTCTCTGCAGATTCTTCTCAACATGTTAATAGTAGATGCAGTGACTCTGTGAAAGCATAATTTAGATCAAAACAGCCAAAACTTTGCTTTTCATTCAGAGTTCAAATTCCTTAAATTAACCTAAAGGCCCTTTCATAATCTTCCCAGCCACCCTGCCAGTACCTCCCCTTCCTCATCTCTCATGACTCTACCCCTTGTTTACTCCGCTCCATACACAGTATTCTTGCTTTTCTTGAACCTGCCATGCAAACTCCTGCCCCGGGACCTCTGCATTGACTCTTTTCTCTTTTCAATGCCCCCTTTCCAGTGGGGTCCCCGATCACTCTATTTAAAATAGCAATTGTCCTTCATCCTACACTGCTACTCCCTATCCCTCTCATCTGCATTATTTTCTCTGTGGGCCCTAGAACTTCCTATTATATTATATAATTTATTTATTTTTGTTTATTGCTTTTGTACTCCCACTACATTATGCCCTCTATGAAGATGTTTATTTACTGCTATATCCCCGGCGCTCAGGACTATGCCTGAAAAATAGTGGTCGCTCAATAAAAATTTGTTCAATGAATAAATGAATAAACAAATGCAGTTACAGTATTTAGTGTCTGACACATAGAACACACTTAATAAGTGTGAACTATTGCTTTTTGGTCGTGGAGAAGGGGTCATGAAATTCCCGGCATTTCAGAGACTACGTAAACTGGTGTTTGGCCCTATGATCCTGCAGGAAAAGGAAGATGAATCACATGCACATCAGATCAGGACCCTCATTTCCTCGCTTTTATGTGTGTGATCTAGCCTCAGGGATGAGCTGAATTCCCCTTAGAATAGACTTACAAGCAAAAGTCTGAGTCTCTCACATGGGCTGAGGGGGTGATCAAGGGCGCAAGAGAAGGATGTGGGCTGGAACTCTTTTGGGAATTGCAATATGGGCCCAGGGGACAGAGGTCAGGAGAAGTCTGGTCTGGCTTGAGGTCAGGTCTGATTCATCCCAGGACCTCTTTGGGAAATGGTGACATTTCAGCAGTTATTCTGAGACAGGAAGGTCGATGGCAGTTTATTCACGTATTTTTATAATTTCATTTATTTATTTATTTTTGACTGTGCTGGGTCTCTGTTGCTGTACAGGCTTTTCTCTAGTTGTGGCGAGCCAGGCTACTGTCTAGTTGCAAAGCACAGGCTTCTCATTGTGGTGGCTTCTCTAGCTGTGGAACATGGGTACTTGGGCTTCAGTAGTTGCAGCATGTAAGGTCCAGTGCACAGGCTTAATAGTTGTGGCCCAGGGGCTGAGTCACTCAGAGGCATGTGGGATCTCCTTGGACCAGGGATTGAACCCATGTCTCCTGCACTGGTAGGTGGATTCTTTACCATTGAGCTGCCAGGGAAGCCCCTGATGGAAGTTTATACTGAGTCTAAACTCTTTATTTATTAGAAGGACTGCTCTGTCTTAATGGGATTTCTGTGAAGAAAAAATCTAGAGGTCTATTTCATATCCTTGTTCATGAGCGCTATCCTTTCTTGAATTGACTGTGCTGAATTGACCTGGGGTCTAGCCAAAGGTGAGTTTCTTTCTTTTGGTAAGTTCTGGTGAAAGAGACTCAGAAATGTACTTTGAGATGGGAAGGAGCAAGAGTATATGCATGTAAATTTGTAAGATATCATGATTCCTAGGGAAATACACACGCATCTTTAAGAAATATCTGTTCTGCTTCATATATAGATTTGTATTAAATCATAGAAGAACAGCGTAGCCAACTCTGCCATCTGTTGGTTGTGGGAACTTTTGAAAACAAGCTCTGGTGTATGAGGTACTTAAAATCATTGAGTCCCTGACTCCAAAATATAGATAATGCCTAAACTGTTAAGGTGGAGAAGGACATGGCAACCCACTCCAGTACTCTTGCCTGGAAAATCCCATGGACTGAGAAGCCTGGTAGACTACAGTCCATGGGGTTGCAGAGTTGGACACGACTGAGCAACTTCACTTTCACTTTCAAACTGTTAAGGACAGGACCGGGTTGGTCCTATTTCAAAGATCTTTTGAGATAGACTTGATAATTTCTGCTACTGGTTCCATCCCAAATTAGAATGTCTTGGAATGTCTTTATAACACTTAATCTTGGTTCTGTTTTGACCCCAATTGATGATGGTAGCCGCATACTTGAGATATATAAGAAGTAACTCGTACTTTTTTTCCCCCAAGTAAGGTCATTTCCTAATTCTTTGACAGTTCCTTTTAAAGAGATGGGATGGGGGAGCTTTCCTGAAACTTGTGTAGTGCCCAGATCATGTCAGAGGGTCTCTGGGCTTCCACGCCTATCATACAGTGTTTGCTTCGTAAATGTTGAATCCCTAATTTCTTTAAGAATTAACCCATCTTTAAATATCTCTTCTAAATAGTCAATGAGTAAAATACAATATAGACAACAACATGCACAAGGAGGACTTGTTTTAGGTCTTGAATAATATACGTCTTTGTTGTATTTCTGCTAATGGGACGTATGAGCTCTAGCTCACATTTCTGTGTCTTTAGGAAAAATCATTTATTTATGTATGGCTTTGCTGAATCTTTGTTGCTGCGCACAGACTTTCTCTAGTTGCGGTGAACAGAGGCTATTCTCTACTTGCTGTGTGAGGGCTTCTCTCGTTGTGGAGCATGGGCTCTAGGTGTGTGGGCTTCAGTGATCGGAGCACGTGAGCTCAGTAGTTGTAGCTTGTGGGTTTAGTTTCCCTGATGCATGTGGGATCTTCCCGGACCAGGGACTGAACCTGCGTCCCCTGCACTGGCAGGCAGATTCTTAACCACTGGACCATGAGGGAAGTCCCGTCCTTGTCTTAAAAACTTTTGAAATAACACACATTACTGACTGAAGTAAGATTTTTCTTAGAAAGTCATAATTCTTCTTTCATTGGACTTTTATTATTTTCCATTTTGTCCTAGGACAAGATGAGTTGGACCAAATACTCAACCTCATACTTTCATTCTTCCTGTATGTATTTCATCTTTGTTTTAGTGGACCACATTATTAACCTAATTTTGAATAATAGTCTAATCTTCTAAGGTGTGATAGTCTTGTCCAGAGCTGCCTACTCATTCTGCCAGCCCTTCACACCTCACCCTTGTAATCATGGATCACCTTGTCCCTGCTCTGTTGACATGGATTGATGACTGGTATTTCTAGCCACCTTAGTCTTCATCAAAATGATTTTTTAAGTATAAGTTTCCTCAAACATCATGTATTACAGGGCTGTGTCTGAATCTTCAGATACCTCGTTGAAAGGAAATGTCAGTGGGCAAATTGCAGTCAAGTGTTCTCACTTCCTGCATTGTCAAGATCACCTCTGAGTCTGCATTAACATGACACATGCTTGAACTTACACTTGTATTTTTTCAAAAATTCTGCATCATTCTTTTCAGTCTTGTTTCTTGGTACCTAATCTAATGTATCTTAGCAACATCTTCAAGCAACAATCAAGGGCATAGTTTCCCAAAACTACAGCATTCAAAACATCCTACTTGGTTGTGTGCTGATGTTTTCCAGTCAACCTCTTTTTATTTTAGGAATCTAGCATGAATCTAGAAGCTAATGATTTATTGCCTTTCTGTCTTCAAGGTAACACTTCCTGTTGCAAGCATATTTCTAAGACTCTGACAGCTTAAGAAGCTTCTATTCGCTGCTAATACTCCATCAGCTATAGTTTTTAAGCTTCCAAAGGAAGGCCAAGCATTTTTGAGGGTTAATTCAGACCATGTCCAGGTGGAAAACACCACCAAAATCTTGTATTCATATGAATCCTGTGAACCTCACCGTTAGCCAGAGATTCCAATTTTTTTTTATTGTTATAGCATATAAACAAGAAGTATACAAATCTTGTGTAAACTTGATAATTATATACACATGCACACACAATGTAATCACTGCCTAAATCAAGACATTCATTATTTTCAACATTCCAGAAAGTTTTCTTGCCTTCTTTAGCTCTCCCTCTTCTCAGTTAATTCCCCACCCATTAACTAGGAATCTGACTTCCATCAACATAGGTTGGCTTTGTCTGTTCTCTAACTTCATAATGATGGATCCACATAGTACGTGTACTTCCATGTCTGGTCTCTTCCTCATTAGTATATCAGTGAGATCATTTATGTTTGCATTTGCAGTAGGACTACATTCTTTCTTTCTCCTTTTTTCCCTACTGTTGTGTCTTACTCTATCAATGTTCCACAGTTTATTTTTCCATTCTACTAATGATGGATGTTTGGATTGTTTATAACTTTGGACTGTTTTGAATAAAGCTGCTTAGTCAGAGATTTTCATCTGTAAAATAAAGTCGTAGCTCTACAAATATTCTGGTATTCGGGCAATTCTTTAAATCATGATAGACACTGAGTAGAAAACCAGATCAAGAACCCTAGGATGCTTTCTGTAAGACTTTCTGTTAGTGTCTGTAAGACACTCAGAATCCATGTGTCATTCAGGTTGAAATCAACTCTAAGAGGACAGGCAACAAAAGAGAAAAAAAGGTACAATAGGACTTTATCAGTTTTATGGAGATTTGTGCACCAAAAAATACAATCAAGAAAGCAAAAATACAGCCTACTGAATGGGAGAAAATATTAGCAAATCACTTATCTGATGAGATTATTATCTAGAATATATAAACAGCATGGAAAACTCAACAACAAATAAATAACTGAATTTTTAAAAAATGAGCAAAAAATTTTTGACTCGACATTTCTCCATAGAAGATATAGAAATGACCAACAAGCCCATGAGAAATGTTGAGTGTCATTAGTAATTGTTGTTATGTTTTGTTTAGTCACGCAGTCATGCCCAACTCTTTTTTGACCCCATGGACTGTAGCCGGCCAGGCTCCTCTGTCCATGGGATTGCCCAGGCAAGAATACTGGAGTGGGGTGCCATTTCCTTCTCCAGGGATCTTCCCCACCCAGGGATCGAACCCGGGTCTCCTGCTTGGCAGGTGGATTCTTTACCACTGAGCCGCCTGGGAAGTCCCTATCATTATTCACTAAAGCAATGCAAATCAAAACCCTAATGAGATACCACTTCACAATTACTTGGATAAGTATAATTTTATTAAAAAAGAAAAAAATGGAAAATAAATGTTGGCCAGGATGTGAAGAAATTGGAAACCTCATGTATTACTGGTACAAAGGTAAAATGGTGTGGCAGCTGTGGCAAACGCCATGGCAGTTTCTTAAGAAAGCTTGAACACAGAGCTGTCGTATGATCCAGTAATTTAAGTCCTAGGTAAATGTCCCAAAGAACTGGAAGCAGAGACTTGAACAGATATTTGTACAACGATGTTAGTAAGAGCATTATTGACAATAGGCAAAAGGTGAAAATAACTCAAGTGTCCATCAACAGATAAATGACTAAACAAATGTGGCATTATACATAAAATGGTATATTGTTCAGCCATAAAAAGAACTAACTTTTCACATATACTACAACATGAATGAAACTTGAAAACATTATGATTAATGAAATAAGCTAGACACAGAAGGGCATCTGTTGTTTGATTCCCCTTATGAGGTACCTAGAATGGGCAAATTCACAGAGACAAAAAGTATTATTAGAGGTTACTAATAACTTCTAATAGGTTAGAAAGAAAGGAGAAATTACCGTTTAATGAATAGAAAGGTTTTGGGTGGGGAGATGATTAAACTTTTTGAGTGTAAAGAGTGGTGGGTGGTTATATTGTACATTCTGAATGAATTTAACTCTACTGAACTGTATACTTACAAATGGTTAAAATGATAAGTAATATATTCTGTATATTTTACCACAATAAATTAATCAACTGTAAGTATAAACAGTGTTTCCTTGGTATTCAATCATTCAACACACACTTATTGATTATTGGAGAGTATTAGTCTTAGATACTTACAGAAAGATGAATCAGACATAATGTATTAGCTTCCTATTGCTGTTGTAACAAATTGCCACAAAGTTAGTGGCTTAAACAATGTTCATTTATTATCTTACAGTCCTGAAGGTCAGAAGTTCAAAATAAGTCTCACTGGGAAAAAAAATCAAGGTACATTAGGGCTGTTTTCCTGCCGAAGGCTCTAGTCAAGAACCAGTTCCCTTGCCATTTCCTTGGAAGCTATCTGCATTCCTTAGCTTAGGGCCCACACCTTGAGCTTCAGTGAAAAACAATCACAACACTTCAACCCTTTTGTTATTATGCCTTCTTTATCTTGGATTGTCCTGCCTCCCTCTTTCACTTATATGGACCCATGTGATGACATTGGGCCTGCCTGGGTGATCCAGATAATCTCCCCATATCTACAGCTGATTAACAACCTTAGTTCCATCTGCAACTTTAAATTCTCCCTTTCCATGTAGCCTATCATATAGTCACAGATTCCAGGGACTTGGACACTGTCATCTCTGGGAGGCCATTATTCTGTTTACCACACATATTAACACCTTCTTGACTTCAAAGATTAGCAGGAGAGATACAACAATAAAATAAGTCATGAACGGTGTAGCTGACGTGTTGTGAATTTAGCTTGAGAAAGATTATTTCAGATGAGAGAGAGAATCAAGGGATTCTTCTTGAGAACATATCGAAATCAGTCAAAAAATAATACAGGGATGACCTCTGTGTCAAGGACTTCGGGATTCTCACAGCTTCATGGCCCATGTGAGCTGCATTCCATATGTAATGGCCAGGTAGGATCACCAGAAAGCAGCTGATCCATCATTGTCAGAGAGTGATCCACAGTGGCTGCCCAGAGACAGGATTCAGGTGGGTCAGCTGGGGGACAGGACCACTGTGCTCTCGCTGCTCGACCAGCAAGGCTGCCAGGACCATTACATCTCAGAGTAATCCACAGGTGACTAGTATGCGGAGTGCCTACTGGCAAATCAGAAACCCAGAGAAATGTGAATTCTGGCACTAGCATCAAAAATGAGTATGAGACAGACACTGAGAAGAGACTTGTGGTTGCCAAGGGGCAGGGCTGGGGGAGGGGTGGGGAGGGAGTTTGGGATTGTAGATTCAAACCATTATATATAGAATGGCTAAATAACAAGGGCCTACCGTATAACACCAGAGGAGGCAATGGCACCCCACTCCAGTACTCTTGCCTGGAAAATCTCATGGACGGAGGAGCCTGGTGGGCTGCAGTCCATGGAGCCGCGAAGAGTCGGACACAACTGAGCGACTTCACTTTCACTTTTCACTTTCATGCATCGGAGAAGGAAATGGCAACCCACTCCAGTGTTCTTGCCTGGAGAATCCCAGGGATGGGGGAGCCTGGTGGGCTGCCGTCTATGGGGTCACACAGAGTCGGACACGACTGAAGTGACTTAACAGTACCATATAACACAGAGAACTATATTCAATATCCTGTGATAAACCATTATAGAAAAGAATATTTTAAGAACATTTTATACACATTTACATATATGTTTTACATAATTTATATTTTTATATACATTTTATATAAATGTATAAATGAATCACTTTGCTGTACAACAGAAATTAACACAATATTGTGGATCAACTATACTTCAATTACAATGTAAGGCTAGGTTAGGTAGGCCAACCTAACCAGATGCTTTATATCTCAAAATAAAGAAGTGAGCTTGAGAGACCTAGGAATGTCAGCCTGGCCCTGCGATTCTCTTACACACACAATGCAGTGTGGCTACAAGTTGGGTTGTGTACCAGTGTTTGCAGGTGGCGCTAGTGGTAAAGAATCCATCCACCAATGAGACATAGGTCCAATCCCTGGATAGGGAAGATCCCCTGGAAGAAGGCATGGCAATCCACGTCAGTATGCTTGTCTGGAGAATCCTATGGACAGAAGAGCCTGGTGGGCTACAGTCCGTTGTGTCTCAAAGAGTCAGAAACCACTGAAGCAACTTAGTACCCACGCAAGCACCGGTGTTTGCAGTTGCTCTGATTTAGCCAAGCAATAACCTCACCAGCATTTTCATGTAAATGGGCTGCTAATAAAAACAGCAAGACTCACTACATCTTTTGATGTAAGATTTTTTAAAAGTGACATCTTTGTACCTTCAGTAGCATCAAAAGGCACTTTAACCTCACAAAAATGTGAACTGGGATACAACTTCTCTCCAGGTAGATGGAGAGGTGAATGCAGAAGTGTTGCGTTTTTTTACCTCCAACACACAGCATCACAGAACAACTCGGCTAAGCACCAGGCACGTCCCGCAATGCCACCGTGGTATAGCTCACCAACCAGTGTGCTTCAGCTTTGTCCTCCATGTTTGTCATTGAATAGATTAATCCACTGGAAGTACAATATGTGCTCAGTAAGTGCTTAATAAACGCATGAAATAGGGAAAAACAAATGACTTCAGGTACCTAAAACTAGGTCTAGGTTGTGGTTTTAAAGGATTATACCTCTGTGATCACACCCATTTCTTTGCAATGACCTCATGTCTACACACACCCTTGTTTGGTCAATTTAAGAGACTTGTTGCCACTCTGTGTGAACTCTACCAAGAAAAACACATTTAAGGATATTAGAAAAAATATATTTAAAGATTGTTTTCTAAAAATAAGAAACATTTTTATTAGCACTTTTGCCTTGGTTAAAGGAAAACATTACTGGGTCTTGCTTTTGTCCTGCTCCAGCAGGACATCTGAACCACCGGATGAGGTTGGCTGCTTGAAGTCCAGGAGTCCCCTTTCTCTTCTCTACTCAGTGACACAAAGGAATAGTAATACTAATTGCTTTCAGCTGGAGGATCAAGGTCTGCAAGGCCCAAAGTACTTCACTGTTGCCCTGAGAGACTGTCTGGGAGAGTTGCTTGTAAATCTCTAGACATGGCCAAGGTGACACCCCAGACTCGTGACCCCATTATAAATGGAATGGATTCAAGGATGTGTGAAGTCCTCAGGAAAGTAGATGCCCCATATTTGCTTAGGTCTGGAGTAACATTTTATATCACTGTCTCTTTCTTTTTTCCCATCTATCTCCTTCCTTCCACTTATTTATTAATTCAATAGCTATTATTGAGCACCTGGTGGTTTAGACAGTAAAGAATCTGCTTGTAATGCAGGAGACCCAGGTTTGATCCCTCGGTCGGGAAGATTTCCTAGAGAAGGGAATGGCAACCAACTCCAGTGTTCTTGCCTGGAGAATTCCATGGACACAGGAGCTTGGTGGGCTACATTCCACAGGGTCACAAAGAGTCATAAGTGACTGAGCAACTAATGCTTTCACTTTTCATAGTGTGCAAGGGATTAATTATTCAGCTGGGAATGACAGAGTGGTTTTTGATTTTATGTACTAGGGAGAAGGTACAGTCATGAACAAGGGAACTAAATGATTAATGAAATATCCTCAGACTATAGGTATTAGGAAGGCAGCTAATACGTTCTGTGATAGAGAATTATGGTGAAAGTGTGTTATTTCTTATGCACTGAAGTATGTGTAAATGGGCAATTGTCTGCAAGTGTAGAATAACACTGAACCAGCCTTTTTTAGGGCAGCTTCTAGAGGTGAAAGCTGTGTTAGTCTTCCTGGTAAGGAAGGAAAATGAAAACTTAAAATGCCAGGGCAATTTATCTTGTGAGAAACTTAGTAAGGGACATCCATCTTGTTTATCATATTGTGTCCAGTGTACAGTGGTGTGCATACAGAAAATGTTCCAAAAGTAACAGTTCATGGAAAAACCAACTGACGCTGCAAAAAGTTCTTTCTTTTGTTCTAGGTAGAAGAAAATACAGCAGTCTCCAGTGATCTTTAGACTTCATTCCACAAATGGCAGATATTCTAGGAAGGTGCTTAGTAAAAAGTGGCAGCAGGTTCAGGGATGCAAGGAGAACTTTCTTCACAGCCTTATCCAGGAGGTCAAACCACAGGAGGATATCTCCTGAAATTATCAAGCTGCTGATGGTGGCTGATTGCATGTTTGGGTAAGGATTATCTCTCAGGGCCAGATGGCTATTTACCAGAAGAAAATGGTCACTCTTGGCCCACCCTGGAAAAGGTTCATTAAGAAAACACAATACCCAATTAAAGCGTTTACCCTCTAGTACTTTGTTTAATTGTGGGCACATCAGTCTCTCACTCCAGTAGACCATAAGCATCTCTTTGACAAAACGGCTGACAGCAAGAAGGGGTCAGCCTTGGCTTGAAGCTGTATTTTCATTATAAGCATGGGTGTACTTAGTCACTCAGTCATGTCCAACTCTTTGCGACCCCATGGACTGCAGCCTGCCAGGCTCCTCTGTCCATGGGGATACTCTAGGCAAGAATACTGGAGTAGGTTGCCATGCCTTCCTTCAGGGGATCTTCCCAACCCAGGGATCGAACCCAGGTCTCCTGCATTGCAGGCGGATTCATTACTGACTGAGCCACTGGGGAAGCCCAATTATAAGCATATGTTTTGGGACTACAAGTTTTATTTACATGAAAAAAAATTACATTTTCATTCGATTTCACACTTTTTATTTACTATCATCACCATCATGTTACTGGGTGGCTTTGGGGTGGCTGCTAAAAATCTGAGTCAAGCCAACTTCTGCTGCCCCTACATGTACCACAGACCACCCCCCTCAACCACCAGTCTTTTCTTTAGATTTCTTAAATCCTCACTATTTAGCATGTAGTAAGTAATTGTTGCCTTGAGTTTAAACACTGAGAATAAAGAAGTAATTTTTTAAAAGTATACTTATTCAAGTATTCATCTTATTTCCTAATACCTGTATTTTGAATGTGTTTCTCATTATTAGTTATTTTTAACATTTTTAATGTGATAAATAAGACCCTGCAACAGGATAAATCATACTTAATTTAAAAAATTCATTTTAATGCCATCTCCAGCAGGATAGACTGGAGACCACAGGGGAGAGTAGAGAGGAATACTGTCTCAAAATATTTAAATTTAACATTTAAATATTATTTTTTTAAACTTTTTATTTTATATTGGACTACAGTCGATTAACAATGTCGTGATAGTTTCAGGGGAACAGCGAAGGGATTCAGCCATACATACACATGTATCCATCCTCCCCTAAACTCCCCTCCCATCCAGGCTGCCACACAATATTGAGCAGAGTTCCCTGTGCTATACAGTAGGTCCTTGTTGGTTATCCATTTAAAATATAGCAGTGTGTACATATTAAGTGTATGAAGGCTTAATGCAAAAATGAAGGCTTAACAGAAATACCTTACCGGCTATGTACGGGTCAGACATTTATACCTACAGTCCCAGTCCTCCCCCTCCCAACTAAACTGATTGACCCCCACCCACACTCCCCGCCCCAAGCCTCTAAACCTTCTGTCAGACCAGGAGCAAGAGGCAAGAGACCACAGAGTTTCCAGGGATAAACTGTCATGAAAGCCCCATAAGCTTTCCTTCCCTAGGACACAGCATTAGAGAGGTGATTTGAGCTAAAATGATTATCACTGGGCTGCTGCCAACAGAGAATATTGTATTCCCAGCTTATTAATAGAAAAAAAAGAAAATGGAAGTTGAATCCAAATGAAATATAATTCTATCTGCTTTTTATCCAAGTGATTTCAATGGACAAAGGATAGTGGCTCTGCAGAGAGCAAATTAAATGAGTCCTGGCATATATCACACAGTGGCTTTTAGGGTGGTGAGCAGGGTGGGTTGGAGAGGGCGGGAAGGGCATTCCCCCCACCCCAAAGGCAAGTCTCTGAATGTCTGAAAAGAGAGGAAGGTGAGCATGGCTTGAGGCCCTACCTTAGTGATTTTACTCCCCAGAGGAGCGTTCCTCCCTTGAAAAATCACTGCAAGGGAGAGTTACAGAAGATTCTTGAGTAGGGAAGGGGCAGGGCCAAAGTAGCGTTTAAAAAGCTGAATAAATATTTTTTTAGTGAATGAGTGATATGAATGATTCATATGCAACTCTATGGACTGTAACCCACCAGACTCTTCTGTCCATAGATTGTCCAGGCCAGAATACTGGAGTGGATTGCCAAGCCCTCCTCCAGGGAAGCTCTCCCCAGGGACTGAACCTGAGTCTCTTGTGTCTCCTGCATTGGCAGGTGGACTCTTTACCATTAGCACCACCTGGGAAGCCCAAGACCAAGACAGAGACATGAATTTGGCTACTTCTGAATATGGATTTCAATAAAGATTTTAGAAAAGAAGATTAGAAAATAATATCCAATCAATATCATAATTATAGCTTTAGGTTATTTACAGTGTACTAATTGTTTATTCTTAAGTTAATACAAGATAATTAGACAGATTTGACTTATGGATGTGATAAGACATAGCTCTATTTTTGTTTTTATTGATGAGATTTGTGTGGCACTCTTTGCTTGTCCTGGATAAATATGATTCACTCACAGGTAGTGGACCGAATCCCTTGGACTGCAAGGAGATCAAATCAGTCAATCCTAAAGAAAATCAATCCTTAATATTCACTGGAAGGACTGATGCTGAAGCTGAAGCTGCAGTACTTTGGCCACCTGATGCAAAGAGCCAACTCATTGGAAAAGACCTTAATGCTGGGAAAGATTGAAGGCAGGAGGAGAAAGGGGTGACAGAGGATGAGATGGTTGGATGGCATCACCGACACAATGGACATGAGTTTGAGCAAGCTCCAGGAGATGGCGAAGGACAGGGAAGCCTGGCGTGCTGCAGTCCACGGGGTCGCAAAGAGTCAGACATGACTGAGCAACAACAACAACAACGGACGGTCAGTCCTGTAGTCATTTTAAGTTGCAAACACAGCCTAAGACACGTTAAAACACACAACCCTGGGAACAATTAAAACTCTGAATTCCATTTAATGACAAATCTCACTTTCTCTGGCCCCACATCTCTCCTTATCTATTGTTTCTTGCTCCTCCCTCACAGAGAAAGGAAAAATGGGAGCAGGAAATAATCTTACTCCTGCTTTATTTGCCATTCCTTGGCTTTGTGTTGAATGAGTCCATTGTGCATACGTGCTCAGTCATGTCTGACTCTTTGGGACTCTATGGACTGTAGCCTACCAGGCCTCTCTGTCCATGGGATTTCCCAGGCAAGAATACTGGAGTGGGTTGCCATTTCCTCCTCCAGGGGATCTTCCCAACACAGGGATCAAATATGTGTCTCTTGTGTCTCCGGCATTGAGAGGTGGATTCTTTACCAGTGCACCATTAGACTCATGTTTAAAGCTGACATTTTCCTGAGTGCACTTTTGGGAGCCCTTGAATCACTTCTGGGATTCTCTGGAAGTGTTTTTGTTGATGCTCCTCTGTTAGCTGGCAGCCCAACCTCTTCTCTGAGCTTCGACCCACACACTGCTGGAATCCCATTGCACTTTCAGGGGGATTCTAAAACAGCCTCAAAATGGCAGACCCTTGATACTGGGGGCTCTGTACTGCAAAAACATTTGGTGTCCTGCTGACTCAGGAGCTTGAAGTAATTTTCCAGGCTTTAAAGCTGCTACTTGCATTGACTCCATCACCTCCAGCACAGCTTCTCTCCTAACTGGCATATTTTCTGGGGCAGAAGTTAGCCCTCAGCTCATTATGACTCCCAATCTCTGGACAACACCTGCCAGACTCTCAAAGTGGCCATGTTAAACACCTCTAAGGCTTGACCTCCTTCATTTCCTCATGAGGTGAGAGGTTTTGAGGTTCTTAGGACAAATTTCTCCAAAAAAAGTTCTTCTCTCTTGAATTGTTTGACATCCTTCCCATTCTGTCAAAACATGTTATACTTTTGGAATTCAAAAGAAGCCCCTGCATAAATATCCTGGAGTTTTGAAACCAAACCTTTGACACCTCCAGATTGTTTTGAAGTGTCTCTCGTGGCCCTCCATGTCATATATTTGGTATGTGAGAGCTGTAACATCAGTCCCTCTGAAGAAATTGAGGTGAAAAATGTTCTATTTAATATCAAGTTATACTCACTTAAATTATAAGTAGGGCATTCTATACAGCAGCTTCAATTTCTCTCACTTAATATTCTTGTCCTCTCAAAGCCTGAAGCTAAAAGAATTTCCAAAGTTCCCAGACAGATTGGTAAATAATAGTAGAAATCTTTTTTCATTCATAATTGACTAACCTATTAAACATAAAAATTAAAAGCATAATAGGGTTCCACTTTTCATCTGACAGGTTAATAGATATTAAAAAGTAGAATAAAACAGTGAAGATATGAAGAAATTTTCACAAACTGTTAGTGGAAGTAAACATTAATGCAAAGTTTTGGAAGGTAATTTATTAACATATGTCCAAATTTAAAATGCAGTCTCTGTTGATTGTATCCACTGCCTGACCAACAGAGGCAGCTCTGGGTTATGTAGAAGATTTCACAATTTGAGGAGCATTGTTTGAGAAAAAAAATGCAGGATTAGGAACACAGACTGGATAGGAAAGCAAATATTTACTTAAAAAATTTTTATAGCAAATTACAAATTTTAAAATGCTAATACCAGAAACATAAAAAAATCCAGAAAAATTACATGTTTTGTGAATAAATTGCAGTATATATATACTTCTAGAATTTCTTTTGTATTTTGATATAATTTAAGAATTCTGCCCCAATGTTCATTGCAGCACTGTTTATAATAGCCAGGACATGGAAGCAACCTAGATGCCCATCAGCAGACAAATGGATAAGAAAGCTATGGTACATATACACAATGGAATATTACTCAGCCATTAAAAAAATACATTTGAATCAGTTCTAATGAGGTGGATGAAACTGGAGCCTATTATACAGAGTGAAGTAAGCCAGAAAGAAAAACACCAATACAGTATACTAACACATATATATGGAATTTAGAAAGATGGTAACGATAACCCTGTATGCAAGACAGCAAGAGAGACACAGATATATTGAACAGTCTTTTGGACTCTGTGGGAGAGGGCAGAGGTGGGATGATATGGGAGAATGGCCTTGAAACATGTAAATTATTATATATGAAATGAATTGCCAGTCCAGGTTCGATGCATGATACAGGGTGCTCGGGGCTGGTACACTGGGATGACCCAGAGGGATGGGATGGGGAGGGAGTTGGGACGGGGGTTCAGGATGGGGAACACATGTACACCCATGGTGGATTCAAGTCTGTGTGGCAAAACCAATACAATGTTGTAAAGTAAAATAAATAGATAATTAAAAAAATAAAATAAAATGACAAAAAAAAGAATTCTGAATAAATATAGAAAATGATCTGAAATTAAGGCATGTGCAGGAATAATTAAAATGTGTTAAAACACTCTTACATTGTATTAAGCTAATTAATTATAAAATCATACTGGTTTTATATACATTGATTTATTTATAAATATGTATAGTGATCCTTTCCCTGGGTTATCTCTTTAAGCTGTTATGCTCCATTGATGGATAACTTCTCATCTTTTTGTCTAAAACTGCTGGTTTTCTTCAGCATGTAATGTGATCCATTATGTTGGATGGATGAGATGGTTGGATGGTATCACCGATTCAATGGACATGAACTTGGGCAAAGTCCAGGAGATGGTGAAGGACAGGGATGCCTGATGTGCTGCAGTCCATGAGGTCTCATAGAGTTGGACACAACCTGATGGTGACTGAACAACAACATGCTGGGTGTATAAAAATATGTAATCAAACAAATAGGCCTGGTCATGTTGCAGGAAGGGGGACCCCTTCCAGGGCCCGAAACTGGGCTCTTGTCTAACACTTGGAAATGAATTGTCTGAGGAGACACGTGTGCTGACAAAGCAAGAAATTTTATTGGGAAGGGCACCCGGGCGGAGAGCAGTGAGGTAAGGGAACCCAGGAGAACTGCTCTGCCGCATGGCAGGTTTTATGGTGATGGGATTAGTTTCCGGGTGGTCTCTGGCCAATCATTCTAATTCAGAGTCTTTCCTGGTGGCGCACGCATCGCTCAGCCAAGATGGATGCTAGCGAGAGGGATTCTGGGAAGTGGACGGACACACGGTGTCTCCTTTCGACCTTTCCCAAACTCTTCCGGTTGGTGGTGGCTTATAGTTCCGTATTCCTTATCAGGATCTCCTGTCATAAAACAACTCATGCAAATGGTTACTATGGTGCCTGGCCAGGGTGGGCGGTTTCAATCAGTGTGCTTCCCGTAACAGTCACCATGGAATTGGCACTGATTTGTACCTTACAAACTCAGGAAATATGATATATTCTATTTTATGCAATTTACACCCAAAAAGAAAAAATATATTGTGGGTTTATAATTGCATATAAATATGCAAACATATTTTATAACTGCTTATGAAATATATTCATGGCAGAACTGAACTTTTGACTGGACATTTGTGAGAATCAAATGCCCTGCTTATAATAGTACATACCTGAAGATTGGCAGAACTTTCATAGACCAGCTTCTGTTTCACACTTTTGAAAACTTGTTTCTCCTTCAATACCCACATACTTCCAATGCCTTGTGAATAGGTCACATTCATTTCCTCTGGCATTGCCAAAGCAGACAATGGGAACACTGCCGGAAGCCATTCCTGCACCAGAATAGCTAACAATAGCTTAACTTGATGTGAAAGTGAACCCCATAAATATAACCTTCTTAACATAAACTCTGTGGGTCTTCAACCCAGCTTCCCCTTAGCTGAATCCCAAGTAGCCTGTGGTTTCTAACACCAGTCTACAGAAAGGCAAGTGTTAACAGAGGGTAAGTTGGAGAGGAAAGAGATTGAGGTCCTAGATGACTGTGGCTAAAATAGCCTTCACGTTTTATAAAAGCATATGATAGTGTGAACATATGCTTGGGTCCTAAACAGGGCCATGAAAGGGGCATGTGCTCATGAGGGACCTAGACGTCATTAGCTTCAAGGTCAATCTGCCTTGCCAACCAGGAAGGAGAGCCCTGTTTGCGTGATCCATCTATTCACATCACACTTATATTCACAAGTTTGGCACACCGGGGTGTTTGTGCGCAAAAGCAGTTAGGTTATGTTTAGCAGCTGGCCAACCTCCGACAAGAGTCAGCAGTTGAGTATTTTCCTAAATCTTATTTCCTAGCCTCAAGCCCTGAGGAAAGTTACTGACCTCATTATGGTGATCATATACCATTGAAAGTGTTTGACCTAGGAAATGAAGGTATTTGGTAAACTAGCAAGGAGCAGGCTCATGGAAGGAGTGGGTTGTACGCAGACACTGGGAAAATTAAAGAGAGCATGAGAAGATCCCTTAATGATCAGTTTAAGGATTCTCTTTTGTACACATATTCTGTAAGGGAATAGTCGGGAACAATTTGAGCTGGAAGTAACAGAATACTCAACCAATGGCAGCTTAAATAATCAAGATGCTTAGTTAGCTCTTCGAATGAAACATCTGAAGGTAGGAAGCCTTATAATTCTGCTATTTTGGGACTTTGGGTCCTTGTCCCTGTGATTCTCATGGTCAAAAGACAGTTGTCACAGCTCTATGAATCATTTACCCAGAGGCCAAAAACAGGAGGCAGTGGGAGAGTATGTGCCTATCTCCTTTTAGCGAGGAGGAAAAGTCTTTCTAAACAGTTTACCATCAGAATTCCTCTGTAGGTCTTGTTGGCCGAAACTGGGCACATGGGCACCTCTAGGAGAAGAGGGAATTGGGAAAGTAGTTGTCTGGCAAAGGGTCATGGGAGTTCTAGGTTTGGCTTAGTCATCTTTATGGGCTGAGCATATGATTTTTCTGAATAAAAACATGGATTCTACTGGTCAGGGAGAAAATGAGAATGGCTATTTGGAAGAAGCTAATGTCACATGCAGTTGGAACTTTTGGGCTGAATATCATAAAACTATCTTTTACTTATCAATTATTAAACTGACACGAATTGAGAATATATATGAATACAAACTATCAATTATTTACTTAATACTCTGTGCCAGATTGGGTGCTAGCTGTTAGATATACGCTATCTGCAATTAGCCCAGCCCTGCAAGATGAATATTATTATTATTATTTTCAGAGAGATTAGTTTACCTTCCCATTGAGGAAGTAAGTAGCTCTATTTGTCTTATATCATTAAAGTCTTTGCCTTTCTTGAACTTTAAATGAATTAAATCATATAAAATGTTCTCCTTTGTTTCTTGTTCAATAGTAGGTCTATGATTCATTCATGTTCGAAAGAGTATTAGTAATTCATTTTTATCACCATGTGTTATCCCATCATTTGAAAATATGACTATTTATCCATTGTACTGTAGATAGTTGGGGCTTCCCAAATGGCACTAGTAGTAGAGAACCTGCTTCCCAGTGCAAGAGATGTAAGAGACATGAGTTGGATCCCTGGGTTGAGAAAACTCCCTGGAGGAGGGCATAGCAACCCACTCTAGTATTCTTGCCTGGAGAATCCCCATGGACAGAGGAGCCTGGCTGGCTACAGTGCACAGGATCGCAAAGAGTCAGACACAACTGAAGTGACTTAGCGCGCAATCACATAGGTAGATATTTGGGTTGTTTCCAGTTTGGAGATATTCTGAATAAAGTTACTATTAATGTTCTTAATACGTGTCTTTTAGTGGATAGAAGCCCTCCTTTCTGTTGGGTTTACATCCAGGAGTAGCATAGGGTATTTTTAGCTTTAGTAGCTACTCAGTAAATCTTTAAAGGATTTCCAAAGTGGTCGTACCAGGTTATACTCCCACAATGTACGAGACAACCATTTGTTAGTGTTTGATTTTGTTATATAGAAAGTGGTAAGAGGAAAAGTTGGGCGAGACAAAAAGAACTGTTAATGCTGGAGGAAAGTGGGGCAGGTTGAAATTTTAAATACAGTGGTTAGGATAAGCTTTCTTTTTTTCTTTTTGGGAAGGTTACATTTGAGAAAAGTCACAAAAGAGGTAAGGGAGTGATCAGTGCAGGCATGTGGAAAATGTCCTGAGCAGAGGGAGGAGCCAGTGCAAAGGCTGTAGATAAATGCCTGATGCATTCAAGTCAAAGAAACAGGTCAATGTGGAAGAAGCCGAAGGCGTGAGAGGGAAAGCAGTAGAAGATTACATGCAAGAGGTAGATAGAGCCAGAGCAGGGGGTCTTGTAGGACACAGGGAGGACTTGGCTCTTACCTTGAGTGAAATGGGGGACCACAAGAAGGCTTTGAGCAGCTGAGTAACATAACTGACTTACATTTGAAAAAGATAGTTCTGGTTTCTTGGTTGAGAGTGGACTGCAGGGTATGTGTCGTAAACTATTGCAGGAGGTGATCATGGCCTGGGCCAGATATTGACAGAGACATGTCAGAACTAGTTAATTCTGGATGTATTTCTAATGGAGAGCCATCCTTATTCTTGGCATAACCGGCTTTAGTATTAGCAATGCTATGATAATAATAAAAATCATTTTCAGCCCTCTTACTATGTCCATAATCTCTGTTTTATTATCCTCATAAACTAAAGCTCAAAGACATTAAGCAACATCCCTAAGGACACATATTTCATAAGAGATAATCCAGGGGATCAATCTTAGCTCTAGCAGATTTCAAAGTTCTTAAAACTGCTTTATCACCGGATTCTGGTTTCCTTTTTGCCAAGCCCACTCAGTGCCTTATACATAAAAAGTGGTCAATATCTTTATATTGAATTAATTAATGACATCATTCACTTTTTTCTGTACTTCCTGAGCTTAAACGACATGTTTACTTCTGAGGCTTTTTTTAAAGTACTGTTTCATTTTATATTTCTGCACAGTAAATTTCACATTTTTGATAAACAGTTTTATGAGTTTTAACACATGAATAGATTTGTGCAACCACTACCACAATAGGATACTTCTATTAACCTCCCCATAAATTCTCTTATGCTGCATTTTAGTCAAATACTATCCTCACTCCTAATTCCTGGTAAATACTGATCTGTTCTTTGTGTATAGATTATGGTGCACACATAAGTGTGCATCTTTCTAGAGTGAAAACCTAAGCATGGGTTTGTTGGTTCATATGCTTATTGTTTGCTTAACTTTATAAGAAACTACCAAACTGTTTTCTAAACAGCTGCACCGCTTTGCAAGTCCACCAGCATTGTATGAGAGTTACATGCTCTGCATCCTTGTCAGCACTTGACATGGCCAATTTCATCTTTTGTTTTAGCCATTCTAATAGGCATGCAATAGTATCTCATCATGGGATACCAATTATTTTTGAAATTCATAGTAAAATGTTTTAGGCTCCAGAATTTAATTCATAGGCTCCAGAATTTAATTCATACTCCAAGTAAATTGTGAATAAACATGGTGTGTACATGAGTGCTAAGTCACTTTAGTCTTGTCTGATTCTTTGTGACCCTATGGACTCTTGCCTGCCAGATTCCTCTGTCCACGAGATTCTCCAGGCAAGAATACTGAAGTGGGTTGCCATTCCCTCCTCCAGGGGATCTTCCCAACCCAGGGATCTAGTCCGGATCTCTTATGTTTCCCGCGTTGACAGGCGGGTTCTTTACCACTAGCGCCACCTGGGAGGCCAAACATAGCATAAGCATACTTATGCTTAAAAATTGACCCCCTGTAAATTTTGACCCAAATAACCTTGCCATTTGGACACTGTGTTATTGTGATGTTACTTAAATATAAATAACAAAACTTGTTTGCAAGATTTTGTGGCCAATAAGAAATTGTTTATGAAATAAGCTTAAGCTTTGCTTTTCTTTCAGGGTTGTTATAGAAGATAATCAAAGGTCATGAGACAATGAATGGAAAATTGCCTCAAGATATAAGAACATACATTAATATTATAATTAGAGATGCAGTCACTAAATTAAAGATGCAGTCACTTAATTAAGTGAAGGCAGTGTTTACTAAATAACTAATATAGTGAAGGTATTATGTTAGATATGATCTATGGAGACTATATTAGAAAACAGAGCTCTTATCTTCATGACATTTATAGTCTACCTATGGAGAGAAGGAAAATGTAAAAGATTTTAAATAACTAATTTCCATAACACATCTGTATGCATTAAGGGATTTATTTAGCTTTTCAAAATGATCATACAGTTCATAAAAATATCATACTTATCTATTAAACATCCATATATGTATTTATATGGTGCACTGAAATAAGTATTTAAGTTTCCTCTCACAATACATAATGTGTGAGATTTACGGGACCAAAGTTTTTATATTAATCCCTAAGATTTGAGCTGGGTTTGAGACAATAGTGGAGTCTTGATATCAGAGAGGAGGAAGAGGGCATTCCAGGCAAATCAAGTGTCAAGAGCCAAAGCCCAGAGTTAAAAAGTGCAAAGCCTGTGCCAGACCTGTAATGGGGGAGTGGTAATTAAGCACTTACCATGTGCAGATGGCACCACCCTTGTGGCAGAAAAGGAAGAAGAACTAAAGAGCCTCTTGACGAAAGTGAAAGAGGAGAGTGAAAAAGCTAGCTTAAAACTCAGCATTCAGAAAACTAAGATCATGGCATCCGGTCCCATCACTTCATGGCAAATAGATGGGGAGACAGTGGAAACAGTGAGAGACTTCATTTTCTTGGGCTCCAAAATCACTGCAGATGGTGACTGCAGCCATGAAATTAAAAGACACTTGCTCCTTGGAAGTAAAGCTATGACCAACCTAGACAGCATATTAAAAAGCAGAGACATTACTTTGCCAACAAAGGTCCATCTAGTCAAAGCTATGATTTTTCCAGTAGTCTTGTATGGATGTGAGAGCTGGACTATAAAGAAAGCGGAGCACTAAAGAATTGATGCTTTTGAACTATGGTGTTGGGGAAGACTCTTGAGAGTCCCTTAGACTGCAAGGAGATCAAACCAGTCAATCCTAAAGGAAATCAGTCCTGAATATTCATTGGAAGGACTGATGCTGAAGCTGAAACTCCAATACTTTGGCCACCTGATGGGAAGAACTGACTCATTGGAAAAGATCCTGATGCTGGGAAAGGGTGAAGGCAGAAGGAGAAGGGGATGACAGAAGATGAGATGGTTGGATGGCATCACCAACTCTATATACATGAGTTTGAGCAAGCTTCAGGAGTTGGTGATGCACAGTGAAACCTGGCATGCTACACTCCACGGGGTCACAAACAGTCATATGTGACTGAGTGACTGAACTGAACTGAACTATGTGCCAAGCATTGGGCTAAATCTGATCCATGGGCCAGCTCATTAAATATCTTAGTTTCTTAACAGTAAAGAAACTAACAATTTAGAAACTTCCACACAATTACAAAGCTGATAAGCTTCAGACCTGGGACTCTAACCCAGATAATCTTAGTTCTAGCCCTAACTTAGACATTACACAGCAGCATTAATGTTAGAAAGGAAATCTGAGGTCAGATTTGGGAGGGCCGAGATATTTGAATTTTTTACCCAGAGAACTTGTGATTCTTCATCTTTTCACCACTTTTCTAGGTTTGAGGAATTGACCCTCAGTAAGAGGGGCTCAATATGAGCATGGTTTGAGGGAAAAGCATCCATACTGCCAGCATCCATGTGGGCACGCTGCTCACTTGTCCTGAGACACTGAGATGCCTCTCAGGAAGGGCAACTCCCTTTTGAGAATCAGCATTTTAGGTAATGGGGAAGCAAGGAAGACTCTTAAACAACGAACAAGGAAGGCAAGAATGAATGTCTGGAAGACAAATTTGGCAACAAGGTGTGGAAAGGATTAGACACAAGAGATGGAGGCAGAGCAGCAGGAAGACTATGGCAGCATAACTCAGCATGGGTGATGAGGCCAGAGCTAAGCTGGGGCAACAGGAGGGTTGTTGAGAGAGCAAATTGATAGGACTTGGTGCGCAGGGTCTTCTGGGGGCTATGGAGAGGGAGGAGTTAGGCTCTAAATATATTATTACTGTGGTTTTCTTTCCTGAGTCTTCTAGGAGAGCTCACTGACCTGGGCAGAGACCCTGAGCCCTCAAAGCTCACCCTGAGCCTATTGTCACACCAGCCACGGCCACTAGAGGGCTTCCGCGCCTCGCCTGCTCGCGCCCAGGGAGGGCTTCTCTGCTGTTCAAAATCCAAGTCAGGCCGGCCCTGGAACGCTTCAGGGGAGCCGGGGTTTAGAGCAGTTGATCTTCACTGACACGGAAACTTAGAAGGTCTCCCACTTGATTGACAATGACTGGAAGCTGAGTCTAGATGAAGCGATGAATGCAGGCGGGAATGCAGGTGGGGGACCAGGAGGTGGGGAGAAGGAAACAGCGGCCTGCAAAACTCCAGAGGCAGCCCTTAGCTGGTCCTGGCCTCAGGGGCCTGAGACTCCAGAGATTCTGAATCTGCTTTCCATGGTCACTCAGCTGGGCCAGCGGTGGTGCATTCCTTTCTCTGTCCCAGGTTTGAAGTGTGTGTGAACGTGTACACGTGTGGATGCATATGTATAAAGGTGTATATATAAGTGAGCATTCTTTACTCACTAACTTGTGTCCAACTCTTTCTCGACCCCATGGACTGTAGCCTGCCAGGCTCCTCTATCCATGGGATTTTCCAGGTGAGAATACTGGAGTGGGTTGCCATTTCCTCCTCCAGATCTTCCCAACCCAGGGATAGAATCCAGGTCTCCTGCATTGCAGGCAGATTCTTTACCACTGAACCACCAGGGAAGCCCCTATATAAGTGAAGACATGTGTACATATATGTGTGCACATGTATGGGTGAGTTCTTTTGTGTACACATGTGGGTGCAGGTGTGTTAGTGTATGTGTGTGCCTGCTTGTGAGATTGGGTGCGTGTGAGCATGCTTGTGTGTGTCTGTGGGTGCCTGCCATGCAGGAGGAATGTTAATGTTTTTTGCTTGGCTTCAGCCCAAAAGAGAAACAAATAATGAGACAAATGGAAGTGAACTCCAGTCAGGGCTTCAGCACTAATTAGCCGATATCAGTTTTGACGAAGAGGACAGACAATAGTGGCAAATGAGCAAAGGATGGAAAACCCAGGAAGCTGGGTTGTACAAGGAGCCAGGAGGACACTCAGTAGTCCCCTCGGGCAACAAGGCCATCTCAGAAGCCCAGGTGCCTTGGTCAGGCAGGTGACCCTTCCTACCCTTCAGTGCAGATGAGTGGGCCAGCCCAGCATCTCTTTGGGCTGATTTTGATCTTACTAAGCACTGCTTCACTTCCTGATGGTCTGACAGGTACCCAGCTCACCCTCCCCTGGGTGGTTTTTTCCTCCTGTTTGTTAGGCTGGCCCCCGTCCACATTTCCCAGAGATATGGTCACACCCCTCTTACTCACCAGTTGCTTAGAGGGCCCTGGCTTCAACCGGGGTCTGCACTGAGTCATGTTTTTCTGCCCTTAGGCTCTCCTTTTGCTCCCTGTGGAGGTTTGGAAGGAGAATGGTGGAGGCAGAAGCACGGACTATTTGTTGGTTTGTGAGAAGGGGCTGCTCCTTGATTTCTAGACCTGCGTATGTATTTATGTGAAAAGGGGGGAGAAAATGGTGGTAGAAGGTGATGTCAGACCCCCAACCCCACCCCAGGTAAGCCTTCATCCATCATCAATAGCTGGGGCCCTGTCTGTGGGTTTCCCATAGGCCCAACTCACATGGGCTTCAAAGACAAGGGTTCAGCTGGGGAATAAGTGTCTCCCTTGCAACTGCAAGGGCTTCCCTGGTGGCTCAGATGGTAAAGAAGCAGCCTGCAGTATAGGAGACCTGGGTTCGTTCCCCGGGTTGAAAGATTCCCCTGAAGAATGGCTACCCACTCCAGTATTCTTGCCTGGAGAATCCCATGGAACAAAGAGCCTGGTGGGCTACAGTCCATGGGATGGCAAAGAGTTGGACACATCTGAACGACTAACACTTGTACTTTTTCAAGTTGGCAAAAGGCCCACCCCACCCTCAGAGAACAGATTTTCTCCTGGGCCTTCATAACCCCTTGGAAACACAGCCAGGGGGCACCAGGCCCCTTGAGCAGCAGGACTACAAGAGTGTTTTCCAAATCTCTCCATACACAGCAAGTTCTCCTCATACTTGTTTTTTTTTAAATTTAATTTTATTTTTTTTTCATTTATTTTTATTAGTTGGAGGCTAATTACTTTACAATATTGTAGTGGTTTTTGTCTTACATTGACATGAATTAACCATGGGTTTACATGTGTTCCCCATCCCGATCCCCCCTCCCACCTCCCTATCTACCCAATCCCTCTGAGTCTTCCCAGTGCACCAGGTCCGAGCACTTGTCTCATGCATCCAACCTGGGCTGGTGATCTGTTTCACCATAGATAATATACATGTTTCGATGCTGTTCTCTCGAAACATCCCACGCTCGCCTTCTCCCACAGAGTCCAAAAGTCTGTTCTGTACATCTGTGTCTCTTTTTCTGTTTTGCATATAGGGTTATCATTACCATCTTTCTAAATTCCATATATATGTGTTAGTATACTGTAATGGTCTTTATCTTTCTGGCTTACTTCACTCTGTATAATGGGCTCCAGTTTCATCCATCTCATTAGAACTGATTCAAATGAATTCTTTTTAATGGCTGAGTAATATTCCATGGTGTATATGTACCACAGCTTCCTTATCCATTCGTCTGCTGAAGGGCATCTAGGTTGCTTCCATGTCCTGGCTATTATAAACAGTGCTGCGATGAACATTGGGTGCACGTGTCCTCTTTCAGATCTGGTTTCCTCAGTGTGTATGCCCAGAAGTGGTATTGCTGGGTCATATGGCAGTTCTATTTCCAGTTTTTAAGAAATCTCCACACTGTTTCCATAGCGGCTGTATTAGTTTGCATTCCCACCAATAGTTTAAGAGGGTTCCTTTTTCTCCACACCCTCTCCAGCATTTATTGCTTGTAGACTTTTTGGATAGCAGCCATCCTGACTGGCGTGTAATGGTACCTCATTGTGGTTTTGATTTGCATTTCTCTGATAATGAGTGATGTTGAGCATCTTTTCATGTGTTTGTTAGCCATCTGTATGTCTTCTTTGGAGAAATGTCTGTTTAGTTCTTTGGCCCATTTTTTGATTGGGTCATTTATTTTTCTGGAATTGAGCTGCAGGAGTTGCTTGTATATTTTTGAGATTAATCCTTTGTCTGTTTCTTCATTTGCTATTATTTTCTCCCAATCTGAGGGCTGTCTTTTCACCTTACTTATAGTTTCCTTTGTTGTGCAAAAGCTTTTAAGTTTCATTAGGTCCCATTTGTTTAGTTTTGCTTTTATTTCCAATATTCTGGGAGGTGGGTCATAGAGGATCCTGCTGTGATTTATGTCGGAGAGTGTTTTGCCTATGTTCTCCTCTAGGAGTTTTATAGTTTCTGGTCTTACATTTAGATCTTTAATCCATTTTGAGTTTATTTTTGTGTATGGTGTTAGAAAGTGTTCTAGTTTCGTTCTTTTACAGGTGGTTGACCAGTTTTCCCAGCACCACTTGTTAAAGAGGTTGTCTTTTTTCCATTGTATATTCTTGCCTCCTTTGTCGAAGATAAGGTGTCCATAGGTTCGTGGATTTATCTCTGGGCTTTCTATTCTTCCCATTGATCTATATTTCTGTCTTTGTGCCAGTACCATACTGTCTTGATGACTGTGGCTTTGTAGTATAGTCTGAAGTCAGGGAGGTTGATTCCTCCAGTTCCATTCTTCTTTCTCAAGATTACTTTGGCTATTTGAGGTTTTTTGTATTTCTATACAAATTGTGAAATTATTTGTTCTAGTTCTGTGAAAAATACCGTTGTTAGCTTGATAGGGATTGCATCGAGTCTATAGATTTCTTTGGGTAGTATAGCCATTTTGACAATATTGATTCTTCCAATCCATGAACACAGTATATTTCTCCATCTGTTTGTGTCCTCTTTGATTTCTTTCATCAGTGTTTTATAGTTTTCTATGTATAGGTCTTTTGTTTCTTTAGGTAGATATACTCCTAAGTATTTTATTCTTTTTGTTGGAATGGTGAATGGTATTGTTTCCTTAATTTCTCTTTCTGTCTTCTCATTGTTAGTGTATAGGAATGCAAGGGATTTGTGTGTGTTAATTTTATATCCTGCAACTTTACTATATTCATTGATTAGCTCTAGTAATTTTCTGGTAGAGTCTTTAGGGTTTTCTATGTAGAGGATCATGTCATCTGCAAACAGCGAGAGTTTCACTTCTTCTTTTCCTATCTGGATTCCTTTTACTTCTTTTTCTGCTCTGATTGCTGTGGCCAAAACTTCCAAAACTATGTTGGATAGTAGTGGTGAGAGTGGGCACCCTTGTCTTGTTCCTGATTTTAGGGGAAATGCTTTCAATTTTTCACCATTGAGGGTAATGCTTGCTGTGGGTTTGTCATATATAGCTTTTATTATGTTGAGGTATGTTCCTTCTATTCCTGCTTTCTGGAGAGTTTTAATCATAAATTCTCCTCATACTTGTATACTTGAGCGTGCGTGGAAGGGAAAGGGTGTCAGGGATGGTCTCTGTCAACATTTCGTTCACACCCTGATAAATCTAGGGAGCAGTTGCCTCTTCTTAGAACTTATTCATAACGCTGCCTATTTGTTGTTTATCTTGAAATAATATTCCCTGTTCTTCATTTGCCCCTTCAGGGCACATGTGGCCCAGTCCCAGTTGGTTTTTCTTTCTAATGTGGTTCTTCCTTTATAGTTTGCTAGGATGAACAGCAGTGGGAATTCTCAAATTTTAGTAAGGGAAAAAAAAAAAAATCTCCTGCAGAACTTGTTTTAAATGCAGATTTCTCAGGCCCTGTCCAAATCTATAGAATCAACACAGGAATTTGCATTTTACCAAGCCCTCCCCTTGTCACTCCCCACTCCCAAGATCCTAAATCAGGTGGTCTACAGAACATATGCTGTAAAACACGGTGCTAAAGGATATATTTATTTTTAATGTTGAGTTCTGAGAGTTCTTTAAGATTCTAGACCCAAAGCCTTTGTCAGATTTGATTTTTCCACAGGCTGTAATTTGTCTTTTCACTCTTTGTACAGGCTCTTTCACAGAGCAAAAGTTTAAAATTTTTATTAAGTACAATTTATACACTTTTCCTATTAAGGATAATGGTATGATGTCAAGTCCAAAAATTCTTCCTAGTCCTAAGTAAGGAAGATACTCTCCTGGGTTCTTTTCTAGAAGGTTTATAGTTTTGTTTTTATATTTAAGACCATGACCCATTTTGAGTTAATTTTGTGTCTAGTGTCAGGTTTAAGTCCAATCACTCCAGCACCAGTTACTAAAAAGGCTATTTGTCCTCCACTGGATTGCTTTTACTCCTTTGCCAAAAATTAGTTGGAGATATTTGTGTGGATCTGTAGCTGGGTTCTCTATTCTGTTCCACTAATATATGTGCCTGTTCCCTTCACCAGGAGCACAAAGTCTCAAATTGCAGTTACATACTAGACCTTAACATTGACAAGAGAGATTTTCCCACTTTATTCTTGTTTTTCAAAATGGCTTTGGCTGGTCCAGGGCCTTTCTCTTCCTGTATAAATTTTAGAAGCTTGTCAAGGCCTACAGGAAAACTTGCTAAGATTTAGATGGGAATTACATTAATATGGGTCATTTTTAAGATAATAGTTTTTTTTTTTTTTCTTGTAGTAGAAGAAATTTAAAAAACAGCCCTAAAGTCTTACCTGGTTAAAGGTATATTTTTACTTCCTAACCTGGGGTTTCCCAGGCGAGAATACTGCAGTGGGCTGCCATTTCCTTCTCCAGAGGGGTTCAGAATGAGCCTCCCCCAAATATGTCACTTTTATGTGAAAATTATTTTGAGTTAAGGGCAATTGAGACTCTGGGAGTACAAGAGAAACTACTGCTTCTCCCTTAGCTACCTAGAAGAATTTGAATTGGGGATGTTCCTCAGAAAAGAGTCATTACCAGAGATAAATTTTATTGACATGGCTCTATCTGTATGGCTGAACAAACATATAATTACCAAATATCTGCTCTTCTTCTTGTCCGGTGAATAACCCTCTTGTCCTTGGAAGCCTGAGGCCCTTATCCGATTCTTTAGCTCAGGATGGCATGCATACCTCATTTTATTTGTCTTTGAATCAAAGCATGTGGGGTTTCTGACCCTGTCATGTATGTAGGGTTCCCATACATATGAAATTAAGTCTCATGTCAATTTAATTCTTAGATCAGCCAGAAGAACCTAGAAGGGCAGAGGAAAGATTTCTTCCTTTTCAACAGACTCAGTGTTTCTAATTGGCTTCTTCCGTGCCCATTGTAGCTTCTTAATTCATACATTGTCTTAGGAACACAAAATAGAGGTGTCTTAAGAGAAGTAGGTTATACTTCTTGAGTCTGTGAGAACCAAGTGTCTCCTTCAGCAGAATTGATCCTCCTCTCCACTTTGATGGAGAAGGAAGACTGTGTGGACTTACCAGCACAGTCAGGAACTATTCTGAAGGCAGGGTAAGAAGTGGTGGTTAAAAAAAAAAAAGGGGTGGTGGTGCAGTCAAGGGAAATTTTGCTGAAGGCCTTTCAACTTCCCATCACTGCTCTTGTTCTCCTCCTGTATTCTCTCAATGCTTCTTACCCATGAGGGAACCAGTTCTGGCATCAGATCCTCCTGTCTTTATACCCTTCACTTGGGTTTCACCACATCCTCCTTGTCACAACTTTAGTTCTCCAATCTGTTATCTTATTTTTAGCCGGTGACCCAGACACATGGCATGTTAGCCTTCATTTTATTTGATTTTTTAAATTTTTATTGTTATAACTTACTTACATATAATTCACTTGCTTTTACTTGCACAAATCAATGATTTTTGATATATTTACAGAGTTGCCTAACCATCACAACAGGCATAGAGTTTTTTTGTTTTGTTTTTTGGTCTGGCAGCATGTGGGATCTTAGTTCCCTTACCAGGAATTGAACCTGTACTTCCTACATTGGAAGATTGGAATCTTAACCCCTGGACCTCCAGGAAGTTCCTAACCTTCATTTTAGTTAACACCAAATGAAATGAACTCAGTTTCCCTTCTGTCTTCATCAATGAGTTGATCCCAAACTAGTTTAAAAAAATAGTCTCTAAATTTACTGTGGACAAGGCTGAGTATCGTGAGCTCCTTTAGTGACGTTATTTATACTGGGCCTGTGATGGGCATCACATCGGACCACTGCAAGCATTGCTAGGGAAGCATTTGATAACAATGACTAGTCCCAACTTTGCCCTCAGATTGCGGGAATCCTGACTATGGACAACAGTTTGGGGCATCCCCAGATGCTTTTAAGGTGTTAACTCTGAATTTTATAGAGATAAACAATCAAAAGATTTGTTGAGAATGACAAAACTAATGTGAAATGAGAACTGTATCCAGTTAACTAAATATCCAGTTAACATTTAAATGTGATATCAACACGGTAAGCTTCAAGTGGCATTAGGTACCTTGTAACTTAAAATGCCTACATCTTAGGGAATTAATGACAGCCTTCACGGTGCTTGCGTATGTGCTCAGTGGTGTCCGACTCTTTGGGACACCATGGACTGTAGCCTGCCAGGCTTCTCTGTCCATGGGATTACCCTGGCAAAAATACTGAAGCAGGTTGCTGTTTTCTCCTCCAGAGGATGTTCCCGACCCAGGGATCGAACCCGCGTCTCCTGCGTTGGCAGGTGGATTCTTTACTGCAGAGCCACCTGGGAAACCCCGACAGCCTTCATCAGATGTGGCTAGAGAAATGACTTGATCTGAACTCAAAGAAGACTTCTTTCCCCGCTCCTTCCCTCATCATCCTTATTCTATATTGCTTATACAACCTCTCACATGTCCTCTGCCATGTTCTATAGCAACAGCTCCTTCTGAATGCAGACTGTAGCTGATGTGGTCATTGTGCTCATTGTCCCCCAAGAGTTTACCTGTGGTGAAAGGCACGTCCAGGGCCTGAGGGCTGGCACTCAAAGGAAACAGATGGAGTGTTGCTGAGCTAAACAAGCAGCTATGTGTCCTCTTTGTTTTCTCTCCTTGGACCATGAGAGCCCTCAGCTGCCTTGCTTGGGATACAGATGCTTGTGAGACGGGGCTTGGGGCTATGGAAACAATAACACCTAATGGGACTAAGCCATCACTTGTCTTCTTTGCTATGCTCACTTCCATCACTGGATCAAAAACCATGGTCATCCTTCTTTCCCACCATTTCTGCCCAGTCACCCTATAGGCACATCACACTCTCTCACCTGACTTGCCAGAGGAAGAGGGAGTCTCTGTTGGGATGCACAGAGGAGTCCTGAGTTTTACAGTGACACTACTCTGTCCTTCCTTGCCCCAAACTCCTTCTGCTGGTTATAGAGATTTCTCAGTTCACAGGGGCTCCTTCTTTCGGTTCTGCTCTCTGTAGAAATTGGCCCAGCTGCTATTTGGGGGATAGCATTTCCCACTGAGGGGCTTCTCAGGGGGCCCTAGTGTTAAAGAATCTGTCTGCCAATGCAGGAGACATTGGAGACACGGGTTTGATCCCTGAGTCGGGACGATCCCCTGGAGGAGGAAATGACAACCCCATCTAGTATTCTTGCCTGGAGAATCCCATGGACAGAGGAGCTTGGTGGGCTACAACACATGGAGTCACATAGAGTCAGACACAGTTGAGAGACTGGGCACTCACTTCTCCCACTGAGGTCTGCATGGACTCTGTCCCTGTAGGCTGCAGGGTTGAGAGTGGTTTTAAGTCCCTAACTTTTTGGCAGGAAGGGAGACGCTTTCAGATTGGGTATAAATTAAAACAGGTTTCCCCCTCTGAACTGAGATCCTTGATACTTCCGGTGTTGCAAAAACAACCACCCCTCCTCACTGCTGCAGGATATGGGTTCCACAGTTTGACCCCTGCAGGCTCACTAGGGAGGTGGGGCTCAGAGAGTGGGAGTTAAAGTGCCACCCTTTCACGCAGGCTCCACCTGCAGAGCACTTCCTGTAATTTCCTTTCTGCTTCTGTAATCTCGGCGGGACAGAGCTGCCCCTGTTCCTCTTGCACGGCCCTGTCTGTGCTCAGCACCTCCTGTGCCCTCTATAATCTCCCTCCTCTTCATAAAGCTCAGGCTTCTCTCTCTGTAATACAACCGTCTAATCAGCTGGTAATTTCCTTCCAATCAGTGTCAGATTGTGTTTCTCAGATTCGTATCTCTTCATTTAGTGAGGAAATTATTGCCTTTCCTTTTTACCATTCATTTTACATGTTAGCTGCCACGTTGTGTTGATTAATAATCCCTTTGGTATGAAGGTAAAAACTATCAGCTAAGGGAGCATTTATCAAAAGCTAGACCAGACAAGGCTTCTCAGGTAGGCAGGTAGGCAAACAGGCAGATAGGCAGGTAAAGCATCTGCCTATCAATGAAGACGACACAAGAAATGCCGATTTGCTCCACAGGTCAGGAAGATGTCCTGGAGAAAGGAATGGCTATCCACTCCAGTATTCTTGCCTGGGAAGTCCCATGGACAGAGGAGCCTGGCTACAGTCCACTGGGTTGCAAGAGTTGGACACGACTGAGTGACTGAACACACATGCAGACAATACTTACATCACAGGCAAGTTCAAATGCCAGAAAATGGAGTAGAGTCTTTCCCGCCAAGTCTTACACTTAGTCTTAAATCTCTCAGTTATCAGTGTCAGATCTAGATTTCTAGAAGCTTTCTATTATTTAACTCCAGCCAGGAATCATTTTCCTTAACAGGCTGCCTGTTGGGACCACCTTGAATGGTTAGAGGTCGGGGAAGGGTGGGGGGGCTGTGCCAAGGTGTTCTGTGCCTAAGCCTTAAGCTACACCAGGTTGTAGAGGCTGCTTCATAACACCTAAAACACTGTAGGCCAATAAAAAGAAATTATTTTTGTGGTTTGTGAAGGTGGTCAAGTCAAGCAGAACAGAAACTGGAGCGATGAAGATAGCAGGTGAAGGCAGAGAGACTGAGGGAAATCACATCCACCCACACCCGTTAAGCACACCTTGGATGCTTCACTAGACAGAGGACGTGTCCTTAAATGACTGATGTTAGTAATCTGTTGGTCCATCTTCTCTTCTGAGAAACTCTACTAGTGGGACAGGATCAGGGTTGGGAGCCCTTGACCGCTGCCTGTGCTCAACACTCTCTCCCTTTGTCTGATGTATCCCCAAGGGCATTCTAGGATTTCTCTAGAGGGACTTATTGGCAGCCATCTGTTTGAAGCAGGTAGATAGAGTGATGGATGATAGGGGACCTGTTTCAAACCTGCCTGGCATGGTGGGCAAGCTGTTTTTCCTTTATAGGAAAAGTGGGAGAAAAGTGTAGCTCCTGGAGGCAGACTACATGAACTCAAGTCCCAGGGGAATCGCTTAGCTTTGTGATCCTGGACAGGGTTCTCAACCTTAACATACCTCAGTTTCCCCATGTGGGAACTGAGAATCATTTGGGACACTCATTTGGCATACCTGTCCTCAGAACTTAGTGGCCCAGCCACCAGACCAGGGTCTGGAGTTAGGGGTCTTCCAGAAGGACTGGCAAGGGTGAAGAAATAGCAGACCGCTACCTAGATCTGTTTAAGGAAGGGGCACCTGGGAACACCAAGCAACCGAGTAGCCCACTGGGAGCGCTGGATCCTGTCTGGGGTTAGCAGCGGATGTGACTGTCTGTTCTCGTGTGTTGTGCTAAGGCCCTGGGGCCAGGGAGGAGACTAAACATCACAAAGTGAGTTAGGTCCTCCCTGCTACTCACGCCTCAGAATCATTTCTATGGCTTCCTGAGAGTCAGACCTGAGACTCCACCTTGGAGTTACTGAGATGAACAAATCTGGAGGTTAGACCTCGAGTTTGCAGCTCTTTCCTGGGCTGACCCCAGACTCTGACAGGAGGAGCTAAAGTCAGCAAAGCCAGGGGAAATGAGGTGGAGCTCACACTGGAATCAGCCTGCAAACTCGCACGTCTTTGGACTGATTCTGACTGTATTCATTTGCTAGGGCTGCTGTAACAAAGACCCACAAACAGGGTAACTTACACAATAGAAATTTGTTGTCTCGTGGTTCTGGATGCTAGAAGTCTGAGATCAAGATATGGGCAGCTGTGGTTCTTCCCAAGGCCTTGGAGGAAGACCAGGTCCCATGCCTTTGTCTTGGATCCTGGGTCTCTGCTCACAATCTTTGATGTTTACTGGCTTGCGATGCATTGCCCATCTCTGCTTGCAAATTCACCTTGTGTTCTCTCTGTGGTGTGCCTGTCTCTGGGTCCAAATTTCTCCTCTTTGTTGGAGATAAAGATACCATTATTATGGATTATGACCTTAATTTAAATTGATTACCTCCATAAAGAACTTATTCCACCCCCCCACCGAAAAAAAAGATTGCATTCTGAGGTGCTGGCGGTTAAGGTTTCAACACATCTTTTTGAGGGATAATAATTCAACCCAAAATCTAGATCAGGTGGGAACTGGATGATAAAGAGTAGAAGGGGTTAGGAATCATCTGAATTGCTTGGCAAGGACAGCGGGGCTCCTTGACATGCTCTCAAAATGCAAAATCACATTCGAAAATTTCTGGGAAAGAAAAAGAAAAACTCACAGTGTAATCAAGAGATCTAATCTGGATAGATAAGTAATGTTCAAAAAGAATTCTGGTAACACAAGTGGAGGTAATCCTGAAGAAAGAAATTATTGTGTCTGCAAAGAGAGCTCTTTGGTAAGTCCGTATCTTAAAGGGTTGTTGGCAGAGGAATACGTAATCAAGAATATAACCTGCAAAAGGAAGCTGAAAGTGAAAGGTATCTTACCAAAAAACCTTAGGTGATGCAGTGAACTTTGTTACACAGGTGTAGAGCAGGGAGAACAAATGATAAAGAGGTGATGGATGGTAACTAATCTCACTGTAATCATTTCACTATACAGACATATATCCAATTATTGTGTTGGGTGCCTTAAACTTCTACAATGTTCTATGCCATGTATCACAATAAAACTGGAAAGAAAATAAAATGTAAATGAGTAATTTAAAAATGAGAAAAATAGTGATTTTTGCCTTAAGTAAATGATCTTTACTATTAAAAGTTCCAAATGTGGAAGAGACACTGCATGGGGCAGAAGATATATGTCAACCATTGATAATAGGCAGCTATTTTGTTTTGAATTCTTTAATAGAAAGAATATATATCAGATTGTAAAGGCAGAAGATGGCTAAAGAGGAAGTTATATCCAAATATAGATGAGCTGACAGAAAGAAATCACATAGTCTGTCTCAAATGAGTTCAGAAATTTACCCTAGACCAGGAGTTGGCAAATTGTTTTCTGTAAAGGTGATATTTTAGGCTTTGTGGGCCATGCGGTCGTGGTTGCAGTTACTCAAGTCTGCTTTTGTAGTGTGAAAGCAGCCACTGATAATTTAGAAATGAATAGGTGTGGCTGTGCGCTAATGAGACTTTATTTATAAAAGCAGGCAGCTAGCCAGATTTGGGCTGGGCTGTAGTTTGTAGATCCCTGTACTAAAGCAATGACAACCTTGGAAAATGAAAAAAATCACTGTAGGTCATCTTTGAGGAGAAGAGCTGAAAACAAAAGGGGAGGTTTTTTGGTTTTTTTAAAGTATAATTGATTTACAGTGTTGTGTTAATTTCTGCTGTACAGAAAAGTGACTCACTTATACATATATATACATTCTTTTTCATATTCTTTCCCACTGCAGTTTATCACAAATACTAAATATATTTCTCTGTGCTTTATAGTAGTATCTTGTTGTTTATCCATTCTATATATAATAGTATGCATCTGCTAATGCCAACCTCCCACTCCATCTCTCCTCCACCCCCACCCCCCTTTGGCAACCACGTGCCTGTTCTCTATGTCTATGAGTCTGCTTTTGTTTCATAGGTAGGTTCATTTGTGTCATATTTTAGGTTCCACATGTAATTGGTATCTTATGGTATGCATCCTTCTCTTTCTGACTTACTTAGTCTGACAATCTCTATCTCCATTCATGTTGCTGTAAATGGCATTATTTCATTCTTTTTTACGGCTGAGTAATACTCTATTGATGTGAGCAGCTGACTTATTGGAAAAGACCCTGATGCTGGGAAATATTGAAGGAAAAAGGAGAAGAGGGTGGAAGAGGATGAGATATTTGGATAGTATCACTGACTCAATGGAGATGAAGTTGGGCAAACTCTGGGAGATAGGGAGAGGGAGGCCTGGTGTGTCACAGTCCATGGGGTTATAAAAAGTCAGACATAACTTAGCAACAGAACAACAATATTTTCTTGTATGTATATTTGTGTGTATACACACACACACACATGCACACACACACACACATATATATATAAATATAGGGTTTCTTGGGTGGCACCAGTGGTAAATAATCCACCTGCCAATGCAGGAGACACAAGAGATCTGGGTTCGAACTCTGGGTCAGGAAGATTGCCTGGAGTAGGAAATGACAACCCAGTCCAGTATTCTTCCCTGGAAAATTTCATGGACAAGAGGAGCCATGGGGTCGCAAAGAGTCAGATACCACTGAGTGACTGGGTAAATGAGATATCTGGACTTGAATTTCTGAAGCCCCTTTCAGCTTGAAATTATGCTATCCCAAAACAGCTGAAAGACTCTAGGGATGTATAGCCTAAAGCAGGAAGTAACGAAAGGGAACAGTGGGAGCTCTTTTTAATTATCGAAATGACTGTCTTGAAGAAAAAGGATTAGATTTGCTCTGTATGTCGGGTCAGAGGGAAGACCACTTCTTAATGGTGAAATGCGCTTCCAGGTAAGGCAGTGACCATTTAGCAGAAGTAAGATACAGATTCCCCTCCGGCCTCTCTGAAAGTGTTTGGCACAATCGTACAAATGTGCATGAGAATTGTATTAAAATTCCCATCATAAGGACCCACACAAACCCTTGGGAATTTCTCCAGACCCGCTCACCTCCAATTCACCTACTCTTTATTTCTCCTCCACCAGCATCCTGTGTATCTGCTCATGTGGCTCTATGCACTTTATTCTCTCTTTTGCTCCTCAGATTAGCAAGTTTATTTGGTGTTCCCTTTTCAGGTTGAGACTTTCTCTATCTGCCCTTTGGCCCTTCAGACCATAACTCAGTAGGTACCATCACCAATGACCTTCCCAAACCAACAGAATGATGTACAGTGACATTGCCATCGTCTGGCCCCCATCTGACATAGGAGGGGTGAGGAATCCCTGTCAGAGCTGCATAGAAGCATCTACACGGGGTGCAAGATTGGACTTGATGGCCCCTAATGTTCCCTTCTATGCCCAGATTTTATGACTTCCTCAATTATATTTGTCACTGTTCAAAGGGCGGGCGATAAATAGAAAGTTTAAAACGATTCTTTTCAATGGTAGTGCTTATCTAAGAATGCCACCATTCAATAAGCCACTTATAAGTGCAGACACTTCCCCTTGATTTTGTCTTTGAACCTCCTGCAGCAGAGCACATGCAGCTCTTGGAGCAGAGGAGACAAGCTGATGTTTCTTCATTTACCTTCTTCTGTCTGGTGTCCCATATGACCAAAGGGAGCCCGTGAAGTACAGCCAGATGTAGAGAGGAAGAGGGAAGCAGCATTCATCATAGAACAATCCACTGCTGATGGCCCATGTGGCCAAACTTTGGCCTTTCGGCCCTCTGAGCATAACAAGATTCAATGCTGTTTGAAAAGCTTGCAGGGAAGAGAATAGGGACATGGTTGTGTTGACCCCCAAATAAATCAATTCCAGTGAAAAATAGCAGTAGACTAGGACCCTGACCCACAGATATCCTGTATAGTGGCTCCTCCCCTTCATGGTGATCTTATTTAAAACAAACAAACAAATATGATCACATCGCTCCACCAATACTCTCCAAATGTCTTTATACTAATATCCAAATTCTAGATCACGGCTTAAACGGTCTGATTCTTGCCACTCACTTCAACCTCATCTCATATACTTATTCTAATATTTATTTCTTGAAGGCAGTAACCTTTTCTTGTGCCTTGTTGCATCAGCAATCCTGAGAACAGCACTTGGCATATACTTTAATAATTATTTGTTGAATAAATGAGTTCAGACTTGACTTCCAAAGAACTTGACTGAATTCATATAATAGAACCTCCCATTACTAAATTCTTAAGAATAATCCCTTTTCAGAAATTCTATCTCCATATCCCCATCACTTGGAAATAAAAAGCATCAGTTTGATTAATAAGAGAAAGTAAAGCATGATATCGTCTCTAGTTCAAAGTCCTTGGGGAAATTTGGTTGGGAGGATGGAATTACCCAGGTTGGACTCTGTCCAGCATACCAGGCTTAAGTTATTGGGTATGAGTACATTAGAAAAATGAATTTTGGCAGCTGACAAAATATTCTCTTTATGTGGAATTAAGTGACCTTGGATTTAGTTTCTCTTAAAGACTGGCTTTTTCTGGCAGGGGCAGGAGATGATACTTGGAAGGAGCCAGAAATTTGCAATGACAGCAGCAAGTACCAGGAAACCTGTGGGTGGTTGTACCGCATCCATTTCTCAGCATCCATTACAGTAGGAATGTGATGGTTCAAATTTGCCTTTTGTTTTGGCAGTGTTTGGCCTCTTCTTTGGAGAATCATCCATGACTGTAACTGACTGTATTCCAAGATTCATGAGCCTTGGCACGTGAATCAGATACCTATAGATAAAAAGGAACCATTTATTTAATCCTTTTTTCTTTCTCCTTTCTTCCTCCCCTATTTGACTGTCCCAAGTTGTCAGTGAATGAGTCAAGTATTCAACACTTTTTTCCAGAGACAGGCTTTGGAAAAGCCAATACAGTCTATCATACGGTTTTTCAATGAGTTCATCGTGACATTCTGGGACTTTCAAAAGACATATTTTCTATGTCAAGTTGTCCTAGGATGGCTTATAACCCTTTGTTCGTTTTTGGCAAGATAGATGGGGGACAGGGTGACAGCACAGCAAGGTGAAAGGAAAAGAGTGGCAGGAGGAAGGCTATAGAAATTGACATCAGGAGTGGAGGGTGCAGATGGAGCAGAGGGTAAAATGGCAGGGAGGGGTGAGAGACCTCCTTGTTGGAATTGCTCAGTATTCCATCATGTTCCTAAGACTGGAAAAGAATTTAAACACCGGAGGCCTTCTTTGAGATATTTATAGTCTCTGCTAATAAGATCATAAATAATCACCTTTATTGTGAATCCAAATAGAGTATGTAATGCCAGTCATGGTGGGGTTTGGAGAAAACCACCCCAAACACTTCCCTAACCAGTCTGGCCTGGTGCCTACCAACTCTGCTCCCAGCCTTTCTTTCTGCAAAAGTCCTATCTCTCAAAGCCCCTGAGAAAGCACTGGCGTTTTACCTGGGAGGGGAGCGAGGTCAGCTGAGAGGAATGGGGTCGTTTTATTTAGCTGTCAGCTAAGAATGCAAGAGATCTTAGCTCGAGAGTTTGGAATGAGGTCGTGGAGGTGGGTGGCAGCTGCGGTTTGCTCTCACTGGAGAGTTCTGGGGAGGCAAGAACAGCAATAAAAGACACCTGCTTGGGGCCAAGGAGGTGACTCAGAAGATTAGTGGCAACACGTGTGAGCTACAAAATGACCATTGCTTCGCTTCTCCCCTTCAAATCTCCTGCAAGAATATCTCCTGTGACCACTCTAATGGGACACGTGCAGGGGAGGGACCTCTGGGGAAGGCAGCTCATCCTCACCAAGTTGACACTATCAAGCCACCCTGCCAGGCCAGCTGCTTCCACGGCCCTGCCATGACATCATATCGCCCTTCTCCGAATATCCAGCCTACATTAAGTATTGATACCATAGGCTTCGAGCAGGGCTGGTGCTATTGGTAGCATGAGGAAAAAGACTGGGAGGTTAGCATCTTCTAGAGGAGATCCAACCACAGATTAAACTTCAGCTGTGAAGGAAAAGGATCTCATCCTTCGGGTGTATACAAAAGGGGTCAGGCATTTTGTTCTTCATGACCCCAGCCCTCCCTTCTCACATAGCCAACCACCAGTTGCACTTTTGCAGTTTCTCTCCTGCACAAAGATGTCCAACCAAGGAGAAATATAGCCCTACTTGTCTCACAAGTGCTCCAGCCTTGAGGAATAAAAAGTATTTTCAATTCAAGGGCCTGCAAGAGGCAACTTTTTACAGTTCGCACAAAGGCATTGGGAGTGTAACTTCACCCCTTGCATCACCTGCTTGTATCTGTCTCCCATGCTTTTTTCATTTGGGACAGCCGAGGCAAGGGTGGTGTGCCTAGACTTCGCAGATTGACTCCTAGAGGAGTTTAGCTCCTGGAGCCTCCTGTCTGGGGCCTGAGTGCACCTCCATGTGAGGAAGGTGGGAGCTGAGAGGAGCAAAGTTTCCCAAAGCATTAGGACAATGGTACCTTCATCATGATTTTGAAGAGTTCCTCCTTTTCTCTTTGAAGATCAGCAGAGTATTTCAGTGAGAAAACTGAACTTAATAGAAGACTTGTGCAATAAATGCTGGAGAGGGTGTGGAGAAAAGGGAACCCTCTTACACTGTTGGTGGGAATGCAAACTAGTACAGCCGCTATGGAAAACAGTGTGGAGATTTCTTAAAAAACTGGAAATAGAACTGCCATATGACCCAGAAATCCCACTTCTGGGCATACACACTGAGGAAACCAGATCTGAAAGAGACACGTGCACCCCAATGTTCATCGCAGCACTGTTTATAATAGCCAGGACATGGAAGCAACCTAGATGCCCATCAGCAGATGAATGGATAAGGAAGCTGTGGTACATATACACCATGGAATATTACTCAGCTGTTAAAAAGAATTCATTTGAATCAGTTCTAATGAGATGGATGAAACTGGAGCCCGTTATACAGAGTGAAGTAAGCCAGAAAGATAAAGAACATTACAGCATACTAACACATATATATGGAATTTAGAAAGATGGTAACGACAACCCTATATGCAAAACAGAAAAAAAGAGACACAGAAGTACAGAACAGACTTTTGAACTCTGTGGGAGAAGGTGAGGGTGGGATGTTTCGAAAGAACAGCATGTATATTATCTATGGTGAAACAGATCACCAGTCCAGGTTGGATGCATGAGACAAGTGCTCGGGCCTGGTGCACTGGGAAGACCCAGAGGAATTGGGTGTAGAGGGAGGTGGGAGGGGGGATCGGGATGGGAAATACGTGTAAATCTATGGCTGATTCATATCAATGTATGACAAAACCCACTGAAATAAATAAATAAATAAATAAGATTGAGGACAAAAAAAAAATAGAAGACTTGTGGTTTGTGTGTGTTTTTACAAAGTGAGGAGATAGAAGCATATTTTGAAAGAACCAACTTTCCAACAAGATGGGAGGCAGGCTGTTCACTGATTTTGGCCACATTTAGTCTGTGGGCTCATAGAACAGAAATGTGCCTGGTCAGGATGCCCTGAGAGCTTGATATCTACTGAGGATGCTTCTTTCTCTCCTGGGTCATGGCTCAGATCCAGCTGCTTTAGCACCTCCAGCCTTCTGCTTTGATGTCACTTTGAGCTTCTGCTTTGGTACTTATAGCCCAGAACACTCCTGATGGTGCTATTGTGGGATGGATAATGAGCTGGTTTTGAACAATTCTTCATATTTCCTTTTAAGCATCAAATGAAATACTGAAAGTATGTAATGCTTGTGATGAAAATTGTAGTGAAAAGTTAAACTGGCCCAGAGTAGATTCTGCTTTAAGAATCAAAAAAAGATGAACTAGTTGGCTAAAGAGCACACATACATTGTTTTCTAAGCTCTCTGAGATAGACACAATCAATCATCATTATATGGTGGGCACTTTGTGCTGTTTACGGGGCCAGGCCTGGAGCCATTCACATACTGACATCTGTAGACCTAACCCAAAGCAAAACTGTGCCATTCAGGAAGTCTGTTTTTATGTCCCCAAATCCTCACTAATTCTCTTTTATCTGCATCCCTTTTTCTCCTCTTTGGAACTTCATCAGTCTTTACTGTTTTGCAACATGGGAAATACAATAAAGATAGTTAATGTGTATTACACACAGGGCATATGCAGGGCATTTTGCTAAGCACTTCACATAAATTGAATATTATCCAATAAATATTTATATAGAACTTACTACATATTAGAAAATGTTCCAGGTGCTGGGGATACGGAATAAAGCAGACAAAAATCCCTTCCTTTATGGAATTTACATCCCAAAGGGAGATAAAGAGAATTTAAAGGGTAAAACAAATGATATAAAGATAATGATATATGCATTGTAAAATAAATAGATGCATTGTAGAAAAGTAAAATGAAGTAGGGTGCTATGAAGTGCTGGTGAGCATTGAGGAGGGGAGGGTGTGGCTATTGTAAATAAGGTGGATGGCAAACCTGAAAGTAGATCGACATGACATCTCTGGAAGACAGATAATACCTTATCCTCATTTCACAGATGAAGAAACTGAGGCTTAGAATATAAAAAGTTTTTCTCAAGAATAGATCTACTAGCTCTTCTTATACCAGAGTCTATCTCTTCCAGAAGCATTTGCTATAACTTTCTTCCTAGCTCTAGAATGCAAAATTATTGTACACAGTTAAGGAATTATGTCAGCAGGGGCTATGCCCAAAGTGTGAGAAAGAGGAAAAGTTCCATTGTTTGTGGCTCCTATAGTCAAGGATGGCTTAGACAGCTTGCTTACTGGTCTCCCTCTTGAGCTAGAATGGACCTCTCTGCGTGATGCTACCTGGGGTTCCATGGCCACAGAAGAGATTAAAAAAAAAACAAAAACTCAGTCAATTAAAAAAAATAGACTTATTTTTAGAGCAGTTTTAGGTTCACAGCAAATTGAGTGGAAAGTACAGAAAATTCCCACCCCTCCCCATTCCCACCCACCACCCTCCTCCTCTATGGACAGTTCATCTTTTATTTACAAGGGCAACTTCTTCTGTGTCCTGTTCCCTCCTCATGTGTTAAATCTGGGCTGTAGACTCAAACACTATTGCTCTCTGGGTGCTGAGGCCCTGATGCACACTTAGGCTGTCCTGTCCTTCTTGGGGCTGGTCCTTCTTTGCAAGGAGGACCCAGCACCTGCAGAGGAGGTCAGAAGGGCATACAGCAAACCTGGACCGAGAGACGGCTGGCGTCCTGAGTGCTGGCAGAGCCGTGAGCTGATGCAGGCCTGAGGCCGCCCCTGCCTCATATCCCTGTCAATTCAAGCACCCTTTTTTTTTTTTTTTTTCTAGGAATTTCTCAGTCCTGGGTTTCCCCTTTTGCTTTTCAGTTTCTCATTGTGAGCTGGCTCATCTTGCCCTCGAGACTTGCCTGAAAACTTGTTGGATGTTGAGCCCTGAACAAACTCCTGTCTGCTGCCATATGCTGAGTCACAGTTCCTGTGACTCCTCACTGACTCCCGCTGCCTTCTAGGCAGAAGGGCCTGACTCCGGGCTGAGAGGAAGCAGCGGCAGGCCAGATATCCACACCTCCAGGCAGAGTCACTTCTGAGATGCCGTCTTCCGTCCTCGGGGAGAAAACGAGTCATCCATCGGCCAGCCGGGTCGGGAGAGAGGCGTCGGGCGGGGGTCGGCTGACATCACGCCTGATCTTTCCTGCCGAGTTTGAGAGAAGGTCACGCTTAAGCTTGACCTTTGAGGGAAAAGGAGGTGATGTCATCGATGAGCTTTCTCTGCTTGAGGGTCAGGGGATGAGGTCACTTCCGGGTTTGTCTTCAGGAGAAGAGTGAGATCGTGCTGCTTTCCCCCATATTTCGGGTCGAGGAGTGAGGGGAGAGGGTACACTGGACTGGGATGTGCCTTATTTAAGAGGCCGGGGCGGCTCGGAAGTGCTCTCTGCCTTCATACAGAAGGGCGGGCTTCTCTCTGGGAAGGTGCCTGAGGGACCACACCCTCCCGGGGCAGCACAGGGCTTGGCGAGTCTGCTCTTCTGCTCAGGACACCCAAGTCAGCACGATGATTTTCATGGACTCCTTTCTCCTTTAAAAAAAATTAAGAATGTTATTTTATGACTGTGTTGGTACAAAAATAAATATAATGCAGGCTGGAATCATTATTACATATGCATTACTATATTCATTTTCTTCTGATTTTAAAAGAAAATGAAAGCATTTTCTGTGGGTCTCTAAAAAGTTTCATGGACCTTAGGCCCTCTCTGTGTGATGGATAAACTGGCCATGAGGTTGGGGGTCTTCTCATTTTCAGACCGGAATCTGGGCCTGGAGCCAGAACAGACAGGACACCAGCAGCTGCCTGCCCTCACTTTGCCTGACTGAGATGCTCTGCTGGAATTGGGCTACAAGACTTCACAGAATGCAGCCGGTCTTCTTATACAGACAGGGCACCTAGCAGAAGCAGAGTGGTCCATCAGACAACAGCCTTGCTTAAGAGGGCTGACTTCTGGTGAACTGCCCTTACACTAAGTAACTAATTCATCCAAGAGCAGATATTAGTCATTTCCTCAGGCAAAGGTAAACATTAATGGGGGTAGGGTTTGGAAATTCATGCCAGGTGATCAGTGTTGACGAAGCCATATAAGGTAAGAGTGCTCACATACATTATTCATGTTCATTCATTCAACAAATACTTACTGAACATCAGCTATGTGCTAAGCACCAGATTTGGGGGGATGCAAGTTCTGACATTCATGGAAGTTATATGAGTATTATATATTCCAAGGTATCTATCGCCACAGATAAGTTAGGAAAAGAGGGAGGGAGAAAGCCATTAAGTTGTGAAAAGCCTTGTCACTTATTACCTGCCAGCAGCCTGATGCGCATTGTCCCTTTATCCTCCCCTCCACCCATAAAGCACGAATGTGAAGGCAGGTCTATACCTCTGGTTGAGATACTTGCAGCATCAATGTGGGTACCACATCTGAAGTGTGACTGCCTCACCCAGACACACTCAGCAACTGGGCATGGCAGCCAGTAGAACATGGAATTGGGGGAAGGCCGAGCAGGAAGGTTCTGAAAACAGAAGTCAAGTTTCCAGGAACTGCTGCTGCTAAGTCGCTTCAGTCGTGTCCAACTCTGTGCGACCCCATGATGGCAGCCCACCAGGCTCCCCCATCCCTGGGATTCTCCAGGCAAGAACACTGGAGTGGGTTGCCATAGCTAGGGTCAAAATCCTGGGATATACAGAACAGGAATCTCAGATTAACCAAGTCTCCTTCAGGCGAGCACCAATGAACAGGGCACATCCAGCTCAAAACGGGGTGTCAGAGACCACAGCACCCGAGACCTAGACCCAAGCAAAGTGAATGAAAGCCAGTTCTACAGAGGGAGCTTATTTTTTGCCGCAGGTTAGGGCTGCATGCGTATGCGTGAACATCAACTGCTTTGATAAAAAAAAAAGAACTGGTTCCAGGTATTCTTAGGAGCCAGGAATCTAGCAGTTTCTGGATGAACCCTGCTTAGATTATTGTGTTGGTCTCTCAAAAATGTGAAATTGCTCATTCATTTTACACTGCCTCTGCCATAGTGTCTACTGAATGAAATGATCTAAAATGTACTTATTCTAAGCAGGTATGTTTCTTCAACTCTGATACTGTCCTTGTTTTTTCTTATACACTGAGACTCATGTATAACCCAGTCCTGCGGCACCCAGCCTTGGTCACGTAATAGTAACTCAACAGAATGATGTGCTGAAACCCATAGTTGCCATCATCTGCTGGTCAACTATCCTTTATTTCTGCTTCTAAGCTCAAACCCCATTACCCACCCACATCACTTTAGAAATAGATTATTTTTTCTTCTTTCCACTCTTAAGTATCTGACCACACCAAGAATACGTCATTCTTTGGATGAGATCCAATCTTCCCAGTCTATATGGTCTCCCCTCCTCTCTCCCTCCCCTACCTCCCTCCTTCCCTTCCTTCCTACCTTCCTTTTTTTCACTTCCTTCTGAGCACTAAGTAGAGTGTATAGAACATTATTGAGTTTGTTTTGGTTGATAATGAAAATCCTTTTGGAATTCCAAATTCACCATTAGGAATTGTTTTAACTGAATAGAAGGACAAATACTGATACGGGAAGTCTGCAGACTAGTCTGAATCGATAAATCCTTGAGAAATGTTCTGAAAGTTGGTTATGAGTAACCCTCAATTGACTATTTGAGGATTAATAGTTGCTATTTTTGTGTGATTTTCCATTTTCTCTTAAAAATCAAAGGCAGATGAATTTCTGATTAACTGAAGTTTCTGATTATTTGATCTCTGATTAAAGCTTTCTTTTCCACTCTCTTCCTTTCCAGATGTGTCTGGGTTAACATTTTAGGAAGAACCTAACAAGGGGGTAGGGCCTTCCCAGGTGGCTCTAGTAGTAAAGAGCCTTCCTGCTAATGCAGGTGCACATAAGAGATGTGGGTTCAATCTCTGGGTTGCAAGGTTTCCCTGGAGGAGGGCACAGCAACCCACTCCAGCATTCTTGCCTGGAGAATCCCATGGACAGAGGAGCCTGGCAGGCTACATGATAGGGCCCACATGGGGTCTCATTGTTAAGACGGCTCATTACGTTAACCTCACAAACAAAGAATAAAATCATAGTGATCCTTGAGGCTGACCAAATTGCCCAACTGACATTCTGTTTTCTCACTGACGCCTATCTTCTCAAAGCTTCAAGACCACCAGATTCCAGACCACCAGCTATGTGACCAAGGACTCAACTACAGGCTAAAAATTAACCGTCCCTTCAGAGAATTTTTCATTGATGGGGTATAAGAAAGACCCTGTCAGAAAGGGAGAATGCTGGTTCTCCTTAAGGGCCAGTCATCCTCTCTTTTCCCTCGAATAAATTTCCCTTTTCTTGCCTGACTGCCCACCTCTCTCTCTTTTTCTCTGCACTTGCCTTACACTATAATCCATAGAGTTGCACAGAGTCAGACATGACTGAAGCGACTTAGCACGCATGCAACAATGGGAAAATCCCTTCTTTTTATAAACCATCAACCTATTTGGCTGCAGGATCATCTCATGTTCATAATTGTCTCTGGTTGAAAACATTTTATCTTGATTAATCAAAGCACTTCTGCTGCTACCAACAGCAGGGAAGAGCTTCTGGAAAGGACTCCAAAGTCACTCAGCCTCTTTAAAATCTCTACTGTGCACAAGTCTAGACTAGTACATGCCTGCCAGCACTTTAATTATTTTATCTAGCAAAGCAGGAGTGTGGCAATTACATTCTTTCAATTGCTTCTGTCACAATTGAACTCTACCCACCTAATGAACAACTTCAACCTAAAAAATGTTTTTCTATTTTAAATGCTATATACTTTCATTGTAGAAGATTATAAAATACAGAGAAACAGAAAAATACAAAGAACACACATAATCACACTACTAAGCGATAAGCTAACATTTTGGTCAATATCTGTCAAGTGTTTTTTCTAGTTACACAATTTTTTATATTCAATGTAAATCTTCCATTTTAATAGAGAGTTGATATTTTTTCCACTAAAAATATATCACAGACATTTCCTCCATGCAGATGAGTATCCATACAGAATGTGGCATTTAATGGCTATGTAGTGTCCAGTTGTGTAGATGTATCATGATTTAGTTAATAAGTGTATCATGATTTAGTTAATAAAACCAACTACAGTTAGGTTGCTTTTTTTCACTATTGCATGTAGTACAGACATAGACGGCCTTGTACATATATCTCTGCAAGAAACCCCAATTACTGCCTTTAGGCAAATTCCCAGAAATGGGATAGCTGGATGACAAGGCTTAAACTTTTTAAGTCTTTGGCTAAAATACTGCAAAACTGGCTTCCAGAAAGAATGTACCAATTCATATTCCTAAGATGGTTAAGAGACCAATTGTTTATCTACATCCTCAACAATATACAGTCTTCAAAATAAAACTTCACTAGTTTGCTTGTTGAAAAATGGGAACCTCATTTTCATGGAAACTTGCTTGAAAAGTAAGGCTGAGTGCTGTTTTACATGTTTAATTGGCTATTTGTATGCAAGCCCCAGGGAATGGTTCATTAATACCATCTACTCAATTTCCTATTAAGATGGCTATCCTTTTACTTATTGGTTTGTAGGTGACCTAATTGTTCGGCAATTTCCACTGTCAGATCATTTCCAAAGATAAATTTTATGGCTATGTTGGTTCAATGTGCTTCTTTTCTGTTACCTTCTCTAAGAGGGTCATGGAAAGTGAATGCATGTTAAAAACTGTCCAGATTAAATACAAATGGTATTTGAAACACTGAACATAAAAGAGAAACACAAATGGCAGAAAAAAGTGGAAACAACTGAAAGAAAGCACTATTCTCCCCCCGGCAAAGTCATCTGATTAAATATTTTAAAAGAAAAAAGGAATCAAGGAAGTCAGATGATCATATATTTTTTAACAACATAAAGTTACATTTCTTTAGACCTGTATGAAAGGTGAAATTACTTTGCTTCCAAATTTGCATATCAAGTTTCTCCTAAGTAATTATTCTATTTTGAAATGTTGCTGTGACTCCTTTTTACCTTCAGGGTGAAAATGAAATTTACTAGAAAAAAAGCAATGTACAGGGCCTAGCAGCAGATTTCTTCTAGAGCTATGCTGCTCAATACACACTAGACCTTAGGTAAAGCATTCTCACTGCCTACACAAAAGACTAATAAGTAGAGGACAGAAGGAAATTTTAGGAGGTGATGGATGTGTTTATGGCATAGACTGTGGTGATGATTTCACAGGTGTACACTTCTCTCCAAATTTTTTGAGCCATATGCATCAATTATGCACAGCTTTGGGGATGTCAATCACTCCCTAATAAAGTGGTTTAAAAATCACACTAGCCACAGGTGGCTATTTAAATTTAAAAACTGAAATAAAATTAAAATTTCAGTTCCTCAATTCCTCAATAGCGACATGTTGCCTGCAGTTACCTTTTTGAACAGCCCCAATATAGTAACTTTCCCATCATCACAGATAGAATGTCCTTTTCCTTTTCTCTAGCTAGCTCCCACATATCCTTCAGCATATAGCTCAGAAACCACCTACTCTGAAGAAGTGTCTCCCGACCACTCACAATCCAGACTGTATGTTCTTCTGTGACCTGGGCATAGAATGCCCACAATAGTCAATTGCAATGTCAGTTTGGTGATCCTTATTCCCTACCAACTCACTGAGGGAAGAGTGTATGTCTTCCACTTCTGATTCCCCAGGCCCCAGCTTAGTTTCTGAAAAATGGACAAAGCTCAGTATATGTTGAATAAGTGGTTTGCCCATTATTTGTTCCACCCCGTGCAAATGTGATGGTTTACTCTTAAAAATTTTCAAGAATTAAAAAAATATAGCGCCGAAGAATTGTTTCTTTTGAACTGTGGTGTTGAAGAAGGCTCTTGAGAGTCCCTTGGATTACAAGGAGATCCAACCAGTCCATCCTAAAGGAAATCAGTCCTGAATATTCATTGGAAGGACTGATGCTGAAGCTGAAACCACCTGATGCAAAAAACTGACTCATTTGAAAAGACCCTGATGCTGGGAAAGATTGAAGGTGGGAGAAGAAGGGGATGACAGAGGATGAGATGGTTGGATGGCATCACCGACTCAATGGACATGAGTTTGAGTAAACTCCGGGAGTTGGTGATGGACAGGGAGGCCTGGTGTGCTGCAGTCCATGGGGTCACAAAGAGGGGGACACGACTGAGAGACTGAAGTGAACTGAAAAAAATATATCAATAGAAGTATTTAAGAAACAATACATTCATTTCAGGAAGAGTAAAATTGTTAATTATAATAAAGTAATGAAACAAGTGGTCATGCTTTATGAACCACCTCATAAAAGAGAGTTACAGCAGCAATATTGTAACCCTTCTCTTGATAGAGACATGGACATATTACCTTCAAACTTCAACAAATATACATCGTTGGGATAATTGCAAAGCACTTCCTCTTAATAATTCTCGCCAAAAATAAAAGTTTCTCTGTTATCCTTGATCTTCCAGAGTTTCTCTGGGATCTTCATCTCTGGTTTCTTCTAAACTGACAGAATATTGCTGGAGAATGTGAATTTATGAGCACCAGGCAGGCCCAGAGTGCTTTTTTCCTTTTAAATAAAAAAAAAAATTTGCAATTGATTATATTTCTTAGAGGAAAAATTTAAAATAATGATACATACAAAAAATAAAGGAGAGACTTCCTTGTAGTCCAGTGGTTAAAACTCCACTCTTCCAGTGCCAGAGGTGCAGGTTTGATCCCTGGTCTGGGAACTAAGATCCCACATGATGGGAAGTATAGCAAATAAAAAAAAGGAAGTAAAAGAAGAAGGAATTCTCAGGACAGCTACACAGAAACCCTGCCTGAGTTTCCAACCATCAGACTCAAGACGGCAACATCAACATCAGCTCTTACCTGAGTCTCCTCCTAAAAACTTGCTGGACTCCATGAAAATGTGAGCCACCTTCTTTAAAAAATTTTTTTTAAAAAGAACTCACTAATAACCCCACCACCAGATGACAACTTCTGTTTGCATTTGACATACAACTTCCTCCAGCTTTTCTCTACAAAGAGATAATCTTTTTTTGTTTCTTGCAAAAGTGAGATTACACTCTGCTTAGATTTAATTTTTTTCAATTAACAATCATAAATAAGTTTGTCAATAAATATGTCTGCAACATTATCTTAAATGTCTATCTAGTATTTAAAATAACACTGTCCAATTTGGGAAGCTTAGATTGTTTCCACTTCTTTTTTCCCCTCTTGTTGATAGTGCTGTGACGGCTCTCCTTCTGATTGAGTGTTTTCCAGGGATCTACGGATCTGAATGTGTTCTGCTCCAAGACAGAAGCAAGGAGTAATCTTCTTTGGGGCATTAGAGGGAAGAGGTGATTAAAACCTGCCCAGACCAACCTAGGAAAAAATGAACCAAATTAATGGGTCAGTGTTATTCCCTAGAAAACAGTGTGAGGTAAAGCTTACCTGCTATTGTTTCTCTGGGAGGTGCAATGGCAAGGTTGTGAAAGTGAGAAAGAAAGAAAAGCAAGGCAGGGAAGGAGGAAAGTGAGTACTTGTTAACGAGTTGGTCACAGCTTCACGATAAAACTTGACAGGTTTCTTGGTGACATAGGACAGCTCTGGCAGGGCATACCTAACAACTGAGCCTCAGAATGATCCATGGCAGGGAGGATCCCTGGGTCTACTGTGGTTCAGGTAAACCCTGAGGGCATAAACTCCTCCCCACTTCCAAGTAGTGTCATTTGGTCCCTTGGTTGTTGTGGGAGTGGAGTCACACTCAGAGGGGTGGTGTTTCCTCTGCGCCTGAAAGTGGCTGGAAGAGCTGATGTAGGAGATAGATGAGCTCCAGGTTAGACATTTACAACTGGCCTCCGGTTTGCATTTCCTGAGACAAGAGTTAGATGGGCTCCAGTTGAGACATTTACAATCAGCCTTCTGTTTGCCCTCCAAAATGGAATTAACAACAGAAAGAGGGTAAAGAGTCAGTGTTTGTCTCTTGTAAACACCTTAAGGTAATAGTCAGAGCAAGGAAAAAGTGAAGCAAAACCCTGTTTGAGGAAAAGATTAAGGGATCTCTACTCCCCCCCTCTTTTGGCACAAGGGAGATGTTATACATGCCCAGAAAGGCTCTTCGTGGATCAAAAGTCAGGGGATAATGCCAGACCAGGGGGCTTCCCTAGTAGCTCAGTAAGTAAAGAATTTACCTGCAATGCAGGAGACCTGGGTTCGATCCCTGGGTCAGGAAGATTCCCTGGAGAAGGAGATGGCACCCAACTCCAATATTCTTGCCTGGCAGGCTATAGTCTCTGGGATTGCAGAGTCAGACACGACTCTGTCACTTTGTAGCCAATGCCAGATCATAATGAGGCTTGCTTCTCTCAGAAGCCTTCACTTTGAGATCCATCTTGGGTGAGGGGTGCCTGTGCACCTCAGGGGCGTGTCCCAGGGTAGGTCAGGTGTGGAAAAAGAAACCAGATAATTGACCTGAAGGAAGACAAAGACCCAGAAGAACTGACCTATAAAAATGACTTAACCACCTCTTTGCTGGGCTTCCCAGTTGGTGCTAGCATAAAGAACTTGCCTGCCAATGCAGGAGATGCAAGAAATGTGGGATCGATTCCTGGGTCAGGAAGGTCTCCTGGAGGAGGGCATGGCAACCCACTCTAGTATTCTTGCTTGGAGAATCCCCAGGGGCAAAGGAGCCTGGTGGGCTGTAGTCCATGGGGCTGGCAAAGAGTTGGACACGACTGAATGCATTCCTCTTCTCTCTGAGTGTGTCTCTCTGCCTGCTCCTCTCTTAACTAAACAAACTACACTTCTGTGTGCTCTGCCACTTGTTGTGCTGTGTCTCTAATAATAAACTTTGTAGCTGCATTTACAGTTTCTGCCTCCACGATAAACACATTTTTCACTTGGGGCTGAGATCCAGGGAAACAATAGCTTCTAGCCTCTAGCCCTAGCTGGTCTAGTGGCTAGGATTCCTGGTTCTCATCTAGGCTACCCAGGTTTATTTCCTGGGCAGGGAATTAAGATCTTGCCTCATGCCACTGTTTGCTGCTGCCTCGCCAGCTGAGATCAGATTAGGGGCTCCCCTGGTCTAGTCACGGTGAACACGGGTGACGAGATGCTCCCACTGTGGCTGGCTCATGGGGACCTGCCAGAAACCAAGCCTCTCCCTGAGGGGGGCAGGAAGTGCAAAGAAACTAAGAAACGGAACCAGCAGAGAAGGGGGATAACCTCTGGCTTTCAACATGTAGTCTTCCCAGTAGGCCCATCAAAGCCCTTGGTTTTGAGAAAAAGGGGATTCTGCAGAGTCCACGTGAAACACCAAATCCCATTCTCCCCAAGAGGTGGGTCAGGAGTGCAGCGTGGTAAGGAATGGGGAAATGGAAATTAAGTTCTGTGGGGAGGAAAGCTCCACCTTTCCTCTGGGGACAGAAAAAGAGCAGAGGTCAGACGGGGACATTTGGCTGAGTCTAACCACGTCTTCCTCCACATCTCCTGGTCTGGGCCATCCAGCCCAAGTGACTCAAGCAGGCAGCCTGGGCTCAGCTGGGAGCTGGCTTCAGAGAGGGTGGGCAGGTACAGCTGTACATCCTGGTGTGCCCTGAGACCAATGGCACCTCCAAATGAGCATCCCAAAACCACAAGGGGCAGAGGCAGAGGGAGAAGTTTTGCCCTGAGAATAACACTCAGCATTCAGTTTAATTGAGTGGTTTCCGTTATGACTTTCCAGACTCTGAACAGGGCAAGTTTCCTGCAATCAACTGTTCTATTAAAAAAAAAAAAAAAAAAAAAGTGGCAGCAAAGCAAAGGAAGAAACCAGGGTGTGAAAGGAGAGGAAGAGGCAGGGACAATGGAGATTGAGTCGGCTGGGTGGTTTCCCTGAGGTCTCCCAGTGCCAAGGACAAGTTAAAGCAACACATTACTGCTTATGAGTCTCATTATGCTGGGCCAAATTTGCTCTGGGCATTGTCAGTCTGCCCACGCTTGGCTTCTCCTTGCAGTCTTTGGTTTTCCTCAAGACCAGATGGTAGTTTTTTTTTTTCTTTTCACAAGGATTTGAAAACAGAGAGGAAGATCTCAGACAGCCTCTGTAAGATTGTCCAGGCTTGGAATATAACAGGGTAGGATTAAATTCCTTCCTGTTTCCCACCACCTGAAGGATAAACCAAAGAGCTCTCTGGTGTTGGTGGCATATCCAAGGCATCCTCAAGCTAATCTGTCCCTCCTTACTTCCCATCACTTCAAAGGTTCTTGATCCTTCCCTGCTCCTAGGCCCTCCAATGACGTCACGCGTCTCTCAGACCTCCATGCTCACTCGGAAATCTCTTTCCCCACAGTGCTCTCACTTCTGCTTGGGCATCACCAGCTTCTGGATCCAGTTCAGGTTCATCTCCTGAAACCCTTCCTATCATCAGGTGAATCTGACTGCATCTTCTCTGTGCTCACACGTAGTGTGAATGGACATCTAGGTGAGATCTCAGTACACACTGTAGCTATTGGAAACAATCCAGTCATTTCCTACTGGATTATTAACTGTTTAAACACAGGAATCATATTCATTTCTGATCCTTCAGCACCTAGAATAATGTCTGGTCCCTGCAATGTACTCAGAAAATGCTTGTTGGTAGAGAAAGTGCCTGTGTTTTCAGAGTAATGCAGTTGGTTCTGTGGATACAGAGGGCAGATTATTCTACATTATTTTACATAAGGGACTTGAGCAGCCACAGATTTTTGGATCTGCAAGGAAGGGGTCCTGGTGAAAGGAAAATCAATATGACACCAGTGTTGCTAAGAAAGCTCTCTAAATGAAGCTGTGGAGCCACTGAGGAAGTGTGGCTTGTACTCATCTCTCCTACATAGAAGCAGACCTTTTGACTACTACTGTCTTAATGCAGGCAATCAGAACTAATGCCAGAAACTCAAGATGCTTACTTGACACTTACCTTAAAACAACTGGTATCAGCCATTAAGGACAAATATTTCTTTTCTTATGTCAGAATACAGCCTCATGGCTTTTGCTTTTATAAGCCCCTGACTCTTTCATTTCCCTGGAATACTCTTTTGGCTTTACCTGAATCTGTGTCTCCTGAAATGCAATTTTTCAGGCCCCAAATAAACTCTTTTCCTATTTGCAGCCTTCTGGGCTTTTATGGTCCACAGACCCAATCCCCTGCAGATAAAAAGGGGTGACTTGCTGCATTTACACGCCTGCTGCACTGCTCAGCATGTTGCCCAATGGAAATTGCTTATCTGTGATTCTCCCGGGATGCTCCAGGTCCTTGAGGGCAAAGGACAATGCCTTTAAGACAATGCCTAGCACATTCTAGACGCAAAACAAGTGTCGACTTTAGGAAAGTGTGCAGTGTTGTAGACTACTTTCTACATTACCCAGAGCTCAGTCCATAGTCACTGTAACATTAGCAGATTTCTTGAGTACGAGCACTGAGCTAAGCGTGTCTTACACATCACACAAATAATCATTGCAACAGCCCTTTAGATGTGTACCACTCCCCCTACCACTCACCCATTTTATGATGAGGAGACTATGACTCAAGGAGCTGAGGGATTTGCCCCAATGTACACATCCAGACAGTGGCAGAGATGAGATGTAAACTCTGGTTTGAATTCACATGCTATGAGGCAGCCAGCCTTTGAGCTCTAGCCCTTCTTCCCCATATCTCCAGTTACCTTTCACCATCTGAACTTTCAAGAAAAGCAAACAAACTTTCCTTCCCTAACTCTACCCACTTCTTCTCACAGTCCCTGCTAACTGCTCCACCAAATAGCTAACCAGTCATTTGGTTGATTGCAATATTACTACATTGTCATTTCACTTTACTTTCTGGCTATCAAACTTTAAGTTGTATCACAGAGACCTTGAAAACAGCTATGATCTGTGGCTGTGGGTGCAAGTATAATTTCAAGTGTGCAAGTAGGATTTCAAGAGTACAGATTGTCTTTATCTTGATTGGAACCAGGTTCAGTGAGAACCTATGAAAAGATATTTACTGGATAAAGGAGACGTGGTACGAATATGCAAAGGAATACTTTGTTGTGGTGGCTGGTCAGTCACTAAGTTGTGTCCGACTCTGTGACCCTGTGGACTGCAGCATGCCAGACATCCCGTCCTCCACTACCTCTTGGAGTTTGCTCAAATTCATGTCCATTGAGTTGGTGATGCTATCTCATCATTTCATTCTCTGTTGCCTCCTTCTCCTTATGCCTTCAATCTTCCCCAACATCAGGGTGTTTTCCAATGAGTCAGCTCTTCCCATCAGGTGGCCTAAGTATTAGAGCTTCAGCTTTAGCAGCAGTCCTTCCAATGAATATTCAGGGTTGATTTCTTTTAGGATTGACTAGTTTGATCTCCTTGCAGTCCAAGGGACTCTCAAAAGAGTCTTCTCTAGCACCACAATTAGAAAGCATCGATTCCTCAGTGCTTAGCCTTCTTTATGGTCCAAGTCTTACTCACGACTACTGGAAAAACCATAGCTTTGATGATATGGATCTTTGTTGGCAAAATGACGTCTTTGCTTTACAATATGCTGTCTAGGTTTGTCATAGCTTTTCTTCCAAGGAGCAAGCATCTTTTAATTTCATGGCTGCAGTCACCATCTCCAGTGATGTTGGAGCTGAAGAAAAATAATATCTGTCACTGCTTCCACTTTTCCCCCTTCTATTTGCTATGAAGTGATGGGACCAGATGTCATGATCTTGGGTTTTTTGAAAGTTGAATTTCAAGTCAGCTTTATCTCTCTCCTCTTTCACCCTCATCAAGAGGCTCTTTAGTTCCTCTCACTTTCTGCCATTACAGTGGTATCATCTGCATATCTGAGGTTGTTGATGTTTCTCCCAACAATCTTAATTCCAGCTTGTGAGTCATCCACCCAGGCATTTCACATGATGTACTCTGCATATAAGTTAAATAAGTAGGGTGACAATATACAGCCTTGTTGTACTCCTTTCACAATTTTGAACCAGTCTGTTGTTCCATGCCCAGTTCTGTTACTTCTTGGCCTGCATACAGTTTTCTAAGGAGACAGGTAAGGTTGTCTGGTATTCCCATCTCTTGAAGAATTTTCCAGTTTGTTGTGATCCACATAGTCAAAGGCTTTAGTGTAGTCAGTGAAACAGAGTAGATGTTTTTCTGGAATTCCTTTGCTTTCTCTGTGATCCAACGAATGTTGGCAATTTGATCTTTAGTTTCCCTGCCTTTTCTAAACCCAGCTTGTACATCTGGAAGTTCTTGGTTCACATACTGCTGAAGCCTACTCAGCCACAAACAACAATAAAGTATGCCATTTGCAGCAACATGGATAGAACTAGAGATTATCTTACTAAGTGAAGTAGGTCAGAAAGAGAAAGACAAATATCATATGATATCACTTATATTTAAGTCTAAAATAGGACACAAATAAAATTATGAAACAGAAACAGACTCACAGACATGGAGAACAGATTCATGGTTGTCAAGTAGGAGAAGGAGTTGTAGAGGAATGGACTGGGAGTTTGGGATGAGCAGATGTAAGCAATTATATATAGAATAGATAAGCAAGCTCTACTGTATAGAGCAGGCAACTACATTCAATATCCTGTGATAAAATTGTAATAGAAAATAATACGAAAAAGAATGTGTGTATATATATTTATGAAGTATATACATATGTGAATCACTTTGCTGTACAGCAGAAATTAACATTATAAATCAACTATATGTCATAAAATACATTTTAAGAAAAGAAATTTACAACTTAGTAAGGACAGAATTGGTACTAGCATTGTTATGTAACATTTTAGAGCTTCTTGGGAAAGACCAAAATATGGACATCTTTAACATAAACAGACATCAGAGGGTTCACATTCACTTTCCCAAAATCATACAGCAGGTATACAGAGAGAGACAATTTGAATTCGCATTGGATAACAGGGCCTGTGTTGGAAATGCGGGTCAGGACTGGATTGTATTAGATCATGAAAGGAATTCTAAGACTGTATTAAGAAGACAGTGAGACGATATTTGAAAAGAGGGGCAATACAATCAGAATTATACTTTGGAAAACTAGCAATGTAGAAGAGAAAGCGAGAATGGAGGGATGAGAGGTTTGTGGGGAGACCATGATGGAGGCTGTTGCCCTGACCAGTTTTGCTTTGATGAGATTTGCTCTAGATACATTTAAGACATGTCTTCAGTTGACAGGATAAGCAGAGATGCCCAGAAGACAGGTGGAAGTGAGAGGCAGAAGAGAACTGGTAACTAGAGGCAGAGATCTGTGACTCTAGAACACCTGCAAAGCCCCGAAAGTAAATGAGATTGCTAGTGGCTGAGGTAAGAACGAAGAGGGATGGAGTGGGGATTAAACTTGGAGATTTGGGATCTTCAGAGGGAAGGAGAAAGGCAGGAAAATTTGAAGACAGGAGGAATAGTTAAAGAAGTGAAGCTCAAAGCAACGATTCCCAACCCAGGGATTGAAGTCAGGTCTCCTGCATTGCAGGCAGATTCTTTACTGTCTGAGCCACAAAAGAAGCCCACCAATGCAGGAGATGCAAGAGACATGGGTTCAATGTCTGGGTTGGGAAGATCTCCTGGAGGAGGGCGTGGCACCCCACTCTGGTATTCTTGCCTGGAAAATTCCATGGGCAGAGGAGACTGCCGGGCTATAGTCCATGGGGTCGCAAAGACTTGGACATGACTGAGCACATACATACACACAGGGAGAACACAGATCTTAAGGCAGCAACACACAGACAGTTCACCTCAATTGCTGCAGGGCAGGCTGCCCAGCTGCAAGTCATTAGCTTAAATTGTCTGCTGGAAAACATCTCTGAGACTTTTCTGGTTCCTTTGTTTGTGAGTAATTGTTTCCTAGAAAACTTTTGGAGCCCCCAAATGTTCCTCCTGAGCTAGAAGGGTAGGACCTAACAGAGACCGCTGCAAGCAAGAGGTCGGAGGCTTAATAGACCTGTTCTTGCTGCCTGTCCTGCAGTCACTGTGAGGGTTTGTCAGGCAGGGAGCTAGGGTGGGAGAAAGGCTTCTATGCCTGGAAAAGAACATTAACTGAGAAACTTGACAAAGGGAGCACGGTGCTTTCCTCCAGACACTGACGGGACTTTTCCTCTTAAGAGTTTGTGTCACAGACCAGGGGTGTGTGCATATGTGTGTACACACGCATCTCTGAGCAACTGAGGAACTTTTGGCTAACATTGGGAGAAACGTGATATCAAATAAAATTTCTGAATGCATCTTGCTTATACTCGGTCAAAAAGCTGATGATTTTTAAGACAGATTTCAATAAAATGAAATGATGGCTTTCTTCCAGTTATTTCATAGTAGAAATTCTGCCAGGCTCTCCCAGCTTTCCTAAAGCAATTAGAAACAAAGAAGTGAAGAAAATGCTAGCTTTCTCAATTCTCTAGTTTTTTACAATAATCACTAGACATACTGAAAGATTGTGGGAAGTTTGTGAGTGTGCGTGGCCTCTGTGGATCCCACATTTCTTGGCTACAAGTGCCAGTGAGCATCAGCAGTAGAGAGGTGCTGCCCAATAGCTGAAGACGATGGTGTGGGTAGTGTGTCAGATTGTATTTTTCTCAGATTTGTCTCAACAGTATCTCCTGTTTCATGTATGTGGATGGTCATAGACACTTCTCCCATCGAAAAGTGGGGTTCTGTGTCCCCACTCTTCTGCCCCTGACATGGACAAGATTTACAACTATTTCAACCAACAGAAAAGACCCTGATGCTGGGAAAGGTTGAGGGGAAGAGGAGAAGTGGGCAACAGAGGATAAGATGGCTGGATGGCATCACTGACTCAATGGACATGAGTTTGAGCAGGCTCCAGTAGTTAGTGAAGGACACAGAAGCCTGGCGTGCTGCAGTCCATGGGGTTTCAAAGAGTTGGACATGACTTAGTGACTGAACGACAACAACCAATAGAATATGGCAGAAGTGAGGTCATAAAAGGTGATGCTGTAACTTGCTGCCTGTTGAAATAGTCACCTTGAAACCCTAAGTTATCATCTAAGATCTCTGACTACCCTGAAGCTTCCCAGGCTGTGTGGAGAGGCCCAAGAAGGTTCCAGCCAACAGCCAGAATCAAATGCCACACAGGGGAGTAGAGACGTCTTCAGATGCTTTTAGCATCCAACCACTGAGTCTTCTCAACTGTGGTCTCAGATACCATGGAGCAGAGATAAGCTGTCTTTGCTATGCCCTTTCCAAATTCCTTATCCACAGAATCTGGGAGTGTAAAAAATAATTGCTTCACCCTATTAAGTTTTGGGTTTTTTTTTTTTTTTTTTTTTTTCACAAGGCAATAGTAAGTAGTACAGATATGAAACCAGGAGACCTATCTGGTCTCTGAGTCCTCCTGAGATACATTTTCGGAGAGTGAGAGCTTCTTGGAATACTATTTGAAAACCTCTGAATCAACCAAGGCCTCCAAATCCCATGTTTCTAAGAAACCTAGAATTTAATAGCTTTATCAAGAAAGAATTATCTTGCTCAGTGTCATGAATTGTGTCCCCTCCCCCAAAGAAGAAGTCCTAACCCCTACCTATGAGTGTGAAATTATTTGGAAATAAGGTCTTTGTAGATTATCAAGTTAAGATGATGGCATCAGTATGGGCTCTGATCCAATATTACTGTGTCCTTATAACGAGAGACACACAGGGATAAAGCCTGTGATAACAGTTCCTAATGAAGATGGAGGCAGAGATCAGGTGATGCATCTATCAGCCAAGGATTACCAAAGATTGCCTGTAAACCACAGACTTATGAAACAGTTTCTCCTTCATGACCATCAGGAGAAACCAACTCTGATGACACCTTGACCTAGAACTATGAGACAATAACTTTCTGTTTGTTTAACCCACTCAGTGTGTGATAGTTTGTTACAACCACATTCAAGAACCAGTTTGAACAGGGATGATGGCCCTTCATGGCTCCAAGGCTCTCAGTTAATGGAATGGTTTTTCAGGATTCATTTCATAGAAGTCATAATGAGAAGCACTTAGAAAAATACAAAAATAAATTAGGTCTTGGTTTCCGCAATCATTGGAACTACAACTCTGGAAGGAGAGACATGGTAAGTCTTAAAATAATCATAGTACAAGTGGTAAGTGTGGTGGATAACGAGGCATATAGAAAGTGTTGAGAGAAATTCTTAATGTCTTAAAATTCTTTGAAAACATTTCTGGGATCTTAGTATAAGTAGAGCCAAAATTAGATTTGGATGGATAGGATTGAAGATAGAAGGGGCAGTTTTTTGAGTATTTAACAACCTGTGAATCCCTGTCTAATCAGTTGCTATTGTTGTTCAGTCACTCAGTTGTGTCCAACTTTTTGCGACCCCATGAACTGCAGCATGCCAAGTTTCCCTATCCTTCACCAGCTCTTAGTGCTTGCTCAAACTCATGTCCATTGAGTCAGTGATGCCATCTAACCATCTCATCCTCTGCCATCCCCTTCTCCTTCTGCCGTCAATCTTTCCCAGCATCAGGGTCTTTTCTAATGAGTCAGCTGTTCACATCAGGTGGCTAAAGTATTGGAGCTTCACCTTCAGCATCCGTCCTTCTAATTAATATTCAGGATTGATTTCCTTTAGGATTGGCTGGTTTGATCTCCTTGCAGTCCAAGGGACTCTCAAGAGTCTTCTCCAACACCACAGTTCAAAAGTACCAGTTCTTCATTGCTCAGCCTTCTTTACGGTCCTACTCTCACATGCATACATGACCACTGGAAAAGTCATAGCTTTGACTAGATGGACCTTTGTTGGCAAAGTAATGTGTCTGCTTTTTAATATGCTGTCAAGGTTTGTCATTGCTTTCCTTCCAAGGAACAAACGTCTTTTAACTTCGTGGCTGCAGTCACCATCTGCAGTGATTTTGGAGTCCAAGAAAACAAAGTCTGTCACTGTTTCCATTGTTTCCCCATCTATTTGCCATGAAGTGATGGGACTGCATGTCACCATCTTTGTTTTTTGAATGTTAAGTTTTAAGCCAGCTTTTTCACTCTCCTGTTTCACCATGAAGAAGCTCTTTAGTTCCTCTTCACTTTCTGCCATAAGGGCGGTGTCAGCTGCATATCTGAGGTTATTGATAACTTTATTGTCATGTCTATATAATGCATTTACAGAGTCCTAGACACATTTTTGTATAATGTTTGTTTCCTCCTTGTACACATAAGAAAAAAATGTCTATGAGTCTAAATATTTTAAAACAACTTAGAATGCAACTTCTGTCTTATAAGCATTTTCTACAAGGTTTTGCAGTAAACTTTCAGAAATTTTTGATGTGAGTTCTTGATCAGATTTATAGTTAAAGCTCTCAATAGTCACTAGTAGTTACTTTTTAAAAATCATTTATTTTTATTTAGTTTATTATATCAGTTTCTGACTTAGGAGAAGTTTTCTGAAAATAATGATCTAGCTAGTTTTTCGTAATTGAGATTTGATGGTTTTAACATTGTTGATAGAACTGAAGGGCAATGAATCAGCCTGAAGTTTAAAAAGTGCACTGAGCATCCTTCATCAGGAGGCTCCTGGTTAAGTCAATCACACCTCTATTCCCCGTGCTCTCACAACAAACAAAAGCCTTAGGTAAATAAACCAGGTATTTAATCCCTCTGACATTTTTCATATTTCCCATTAGACACCAGTTCAGTTTCTCTGAGAGGTTATCTGGACTTACAAAATATTTATATAGCTAAATGCTTAGAGTGAATAGTTTTGATTGAAGCTGAAGCTCCAGTTTCCAATTTCACAAGCATGAACTCATTTTAAATACTTCCTCACTTCTTGTAATAACCTGTAATGGAAAATAATCTGGAAAGGAGGATATATATACATATATATACACGCATATACATATATATAAAACCCAATCAATTTTCTGTACACCTGAGGCTGACACAACATTGTTAATGAAATGCACTTCAATTTGAAAAAACCACCAAAGCAGGGAAAACAATTCCTCACCAAAGTAAGGGCAGTTAGCATCCTGTCTTTGTTTCTGGATGCATAAAACAACTAAACCTCTGACCATGCTGATACCGTTAAGGTTCAGAATGTGACTTCCAAGAAAGTCTATAAGTTACATTACCAGAGGCTAGAACCTGGGAGAATTAAGAAACAACCCTGAATAAATAATAAGTTCTAAATAAAGTCTTTCTTACCATTCTAACAAGTATCAAGATTAATTTTTAATACCACTTTAGTGGTCATTAATGTACATGGCCTCAGGTTTTTGTTGAGACTGGCTACATCATAAAGTATTTTTCATGAAGCAATTTAAATCATTCAGAACTATATACATATAACTCAATAGAATAAATGGAACACACCTACTACTTCATAAATTTGTGGACATTTATTTCTCAAGTTTACAATGATGTAGCTTCATGTTCTTGTATTGATTTTATTTATTCTTGGACTAAATCAGCCTGACAAGTTGAAAGCTGTTCAAATGTTACTTAAGAGTATGATTTTAACAAAATTATTCCAAACAGTCTATGTGAAATTACAATGGAATCCCAAGAACTTTGTAATTCAGATAAAAATGTTATTTATCCCTATATCAAAATCACTGCTGAGGAGTTGATTTTTTTCTTAGAAGAATTATGGGAGAGATATAAAGTGCAAAACTTATATGTGGCCTCTTTGTGTCAGTTTTCCCAAGATCTGTATTACCTGATCAGGTAATTATCATATTATACTAATAAGAAAGGAACTAAATACTTTTTAATGGTGATGTCTAGATGTATCCTGAGTTGAAATAAAATTAATTCCACAGGGACCTAATGCATAGTACAGCAGACTAAATTCAATATCTTTTAATAACCTATAATGGAAAAAAATCTGAAATACAATATATATATTTTTATATCCATATATCTGCGGCTTCCCAGTGGTAAAGAATCCACTTGCCAAGCAAGACAGGCAGGTTCAGTCCGAGTTGGGAAGATCCCTTGGAGAAAGGAAATGGCAACCCACTCTAGTATTCTTGCCTGGGAAATCCCATGGACAGAGAGGAACCTGACAGGCTACAGTCCACAGGGTTGGAAAAGAGTCAGACATGACTTAGCAACTAAATAGCAGCAGCAATATCTTTATATCTGAATCACTTCACTGTATAATAACCACCCCAACATTGTGAATCAACTATCCTTCAGTTCAAAAAATTAATTAAAGGACTAAAAAAATAAAACGAAAGGCCATATTCTAATTGTTTCCAAACTTTACAACAGAGGAACCCCTGAATCACAAAAATCAGAATGGCCAGTTTGGCTAAGATGATTTATTTTATTATTGTCATTTATTTGGTGGAGTCAGTCTCGATGGTAGCATGCAGATTCTTCACTGCATCATGCCAAGTCTCTCTTTGCGGTGTGGCATCTGGGCTCAGCAGTTGCAGTGCACGGGCTTAGTTACTCTGAGGCATTGAGATTTTAGTTCCCCAACCAGGGATTGAATCCATGTCCCCTGCATTGCAAGGCAGATTCTGGTCCACAGGGCCACCAGGGAAGTCCCCTAGGGCTGTGATTTTTATGCAAAATATCCACACTCTGAAAATACTTCATCACTGTGGTATATGTGATCACATAAATGTTTACTTGCACCTTGCTTTGTTCAAAAATGCTTAAATATGAAACCTAAATTATAACCTGTATTCAAAGATTTGTACATAAAAATAATGCAGCTTATGAAGAGCTTTTCACTTTTTCCTGCTTGGATGTTTAGAATGACATTCAAATATACATTCAGAAACACATAGGCCTGGTGCTATGGCTGTTTAAGTACCCTATTGATTTTAATGACTTTCATGTATCTCTCCATCCAAATCAAAGTGCTTACCCTGAACCTTGCTAACTGAAACAACCGAGTTAATTTTAGTGTTTATCTCAATATTCTGTAATGAAAGGACTGGAAGATGGGGCAGTGGGAGGTGGCAGTGGACAGAGACTTTTTCTTTGTGCAACTTGCACTGGAATCACAAGATGTTTCTGATCCGCTGCCCATCTCAGCTCCTCTCAGAAGTTTCTCCAGCGCTCTCCCATCATTCCTTCTAAGTTTCTGTACACATATTCGCAAGGCCTCTCTCATCGCACTCACAATCTCTCCTCATCTCGACAGTTCTTTCCCAAAGGACTATCAGTTGATTATCAGTGAAATAACTGAGTCATAAATAACTACAGAAAAATTTGTAAAATGATAATTTAGCTTCAAAGTTACCAGTCACAATTTTCTTATGCATAAGTGGTTCATGAAGTTATTTTATTAAGCTCCTCCCTATGCTTGGAGTATATGTGTTTAACTAGGGAAGTCTTCCTAGTTGCACAGAACCATTCTGATTTAAGTAGACCCAATTATTACCATAAAAGTATTTACTGAGTGCTGGGCTGGACAGCCATTGTACAGTCTGATCTGGCAAATACACAGAAATTGCATTCCAGATTACATAGCAAGGCACTAATGACCCAAATGAAACTCCAGGGGCACCTTAGGTAGATGCAGTACAGAGAATTAAGGAAGGAAATCATTAGTCACAATTGCAGAAACTAGCCAAATACAAAGTGAAAAAAATGCATGCAGCCTATTTCCTGCAGAGTTCAGGGAGCCTTGGTAACAGAAAATGCAAAAACACAAGAGAAATGCAAAAGAGAAACATGATTTCCACAAATAGATAAGAAAGGGACTGATCTCAATTTCAAATTACAAAAACAATTTTATTTAATTTATTTTCTGTTCCTATGTACTACTACATAGCCAAATAACATTAAGACGTTGTATCATGAATTTACACTATGACAGATCAACTTTCAAGCATTTTCTTGACAGTCTTGGAGGTTTTGCCAGCACTGACAAAATCTGAACATATACAGTAAGAGGAAACAAGCAGCAAAAGGAAATCTAAGTGACCACATAAGGCATTGAGTTTCAACCCCACAAAAAATATTCATTAAATAGGCAGAATCATATGGGAGAGTGAACAATGTTCAGCAAAAAGCAAATTTATACCAGATCCAAAACCATGCATAGGAACTGTTATTTAACAGGACCAAAAAACTGTTTGAAGTTATATACCCCTTTTTAAGGTCTTCTAATTAAAAAAAAAAGAAAATTTCTTAGCGTGGGAGGAGAGCTTCTCTCCTCCCCATCTCCCCAAAATGAATTTAAGCATGTTACCTTTATCAGTGAAAGTCTCTGAGAAGATGGAGTAAGAGTGGATAGCTAGTTTGAAAGACTGGTATGAAATTGTATTAGAAGCATGTCACTGAGGCCTAAATCTGAAAAATTAATGGCAGGTCTGAGACTGTCCAAGTTTTCTTACAATGTGTCTGAGTAGACAGTAAAAAAAAAAAAAAGAGAAAATCTTACAGACCCTTGAGGCATTCCCCTCGCTAATAACTGTGCTATTTTGCTATGGAACCCTACCTACCCTGAGTTATTGAGATCCTACCAAAAATGTGAACTGCTTGAATAGCATTATCACATTCAAGATTCATAGGAGAATGCAAACTGAATCAATTTAATTTCTAAACACAAATTTAAGTTGTCTTGAAGTTTATCTTATCTCTTTACTACTAAATACTGCAGTTTCCATAAAGATGGATCACTGTTTAAGTATATATAATAAATAAATCACTACTACCAATCAGGTATTTGCTATGAAATCCCATGGACAGAGGAGCCTGGAGGGCTACAGTCCATGGAGTGGCAAAGAGTCAGACACGGCTGAGTGACTAACACTACACTACATTATAGAGTAAAATACTACTTAAAAAATGAACTTTACTTAGAATTAGGAACATAAACCACAGCAAAACTCTTAGGGGGGATGGTAACAACAAATGTAAATATTTTTTTCTTCCCTTTCTTATAACAGAAATCATAAGATAGTATGTTGCAAAAACGTGAACTTTGTTTATCCCCAGTAACTCACGGAATACTTCAGGTTGCTAAGCCTCTCTCTGTAAAGATGGCTTCAGAGGCAGAGAAGGAGGAACCTATAAATGAACAGAATACTCACAGCAGGCTTATTTTCCAAGCCTTTCAGAAAAAGTAGTGCCTGCCCTTGGGGTGGTATGGAAATTGTTAGAACTCACTGCATTAACTACATGGGAAACCTAAGGCAGGGGAAAGGTGGGTGAACAATCAGAAAACTTACCAGTGTAAATAACAGGTTTCACTGAATCAAGAACATTTATGTTAAAAACCATCGTACTTAAAACAAAACAAAGTGAGTGAAAACCCAACAAATGACTAGCTTTCTGAGGTGTGGTCTTTTTAGGTGAGTTCCACCAGGATATATACTTAGATGCTGTTTCAACAGGACCATCCAACAACAACGGATCTATACTTAACTACTAAAACTGACCAAAAAGCATACTCACCAAGGGTGTCCAGTAGCCACAGGACTTGAGTACATATGATGCTTTTATATTTACATAAGCAGTTTCTCATGAATCTTATAGAAGTTGGAGAAATAGAGCTAGTTGTTCCTTTTTAGCAAGAGCACTTGTAAAAATATGAAAAGGATTAGGTAAATACCCCTTTTAACACTGAGTTTGATTCATTAAAGAACTTTAGAAAAGTCAGCAGTTCATTTACCTGAGTTTCCCATTTAATAGCTAAAGAGTAATTAAATGCTTTTTACTTAAGAATGTGAACAAAAATATACAATATTTAAAAGGATCAAGTTGGAAAATTAAGACTCAAGATGAAGTTTGAACATTTTGAATTTTTATAAAATCTAACAAGCATCTATGAATTTTCCTTCCTAGTTAAACCATAAACTCAGAACTATACTGATTAGCTGGTTGTTATTTAGAACTTAGGTTAGGGTCAACCTGTGAAATCATTAGGAAGTAAATAAAATTATTTTGACATTTTGAGCAAGTTGTCACAAAGACTAATTACTAGTGATTTACTTCAGTTATGAACCCATGGGAGATTATAAATTAACACCAGATAAAGATTTCAGCATAAATGTGATGTTTAACCTGAATAGATCCCTTTTTAAGGGTGATATAGAAAACAACTATAAATTTTATCCAGAAAAATAATGCACCCAGTGTCTTAACAGCAGTTATCAAAGCTCACCTTTCAACAGGGGTATTCTTGTCATGCTCAGTGATGGACAATCTTCCAGGTTTGTTTGTTTGTTTGTTTAAAACAGGTAGTGCTATGTCTCTAAATACAACTCATGGTTCATAATCAAGATCCTAAAAACATACTAGAATTGAATATTTTATCAAAGAAGTAAAACCATGTTGCTATTTTAAACATGTTGTTTCAATTCCAGGTGGAAATAAACCAGCTATACAAAATCACCATTCTAACACTTAAACATAGAGCAGAAACAGCAAAGCACTTTGGTCTACATGATTAAATTATTAAATAAATGAAAAGCATCTCTTCTCCAAATCCTTTACCCCATGTTGTATCATAATGTTTAAAACACAACTGAGGTACACGTATCTGCTGAGTAGTTTGTAGAGCTGTGTCCCGTGTATGACTCAAAGTGTCATTAAGCAAATTTACCAGGATCAAGGAGTAAATTTTAAAACCAGCATTTTGAAACCCAAACCATCTTCCTACTTGTTTTTTTTGTTAGGTCGCAAAACCATCTTAGATCAGACTAGGGTTCTGAAAACAGTGAGTATGAAGTTGGAGAATGAAACAAAATTCCCACGATAGATAGCACTGGTCCTGGATTGAGGGCACAAATAGTGTTTTCATTTTCCTGTTCTATACAGTTTAATAGTCAGTGAAAACTTTTGCCCAAGACCCATACATTTTGGGCTTCCCTGGGGGCTGAGCTGGTAAAGAATCCACCTGCAATGTGGGAGACCTGGGTTTGATCACGGGTTGGGAAGATCCTCTGGGAAAGGGAATGGCTACCCACTCCAGTATTCTGGCCTGGAGAATTCCATGAACTGTATAGTCCACGGGGTCAAAAGAGTCAGACGCGACTGAGCTACTTTCACTTTCACACTATGTTGGATTTTTAGTATAGAGTAAAATAAAAGCTCTGCTGACCAACAGGCAAAAATTATTTCTAAGTTATATTCACTCAGCTATTTTTTCACACTTAAAAAAACAAAGATATAGAATTATTTTAGATGAGATAAACTTTTCTAAGCCAAAGAGAACAGAGTTTCTGTGCTTGCATTACTAGCATTCATAGCAAGGGCAGACTTGAGAGAGATTGATTAATATATATATATAGGTATACATTGATTAGTTTGTGTTACAGGCAGAATTTGAACAGAGATCACCACTGCCACACTGCCCAGAGGAACCTGTGTGCCTGGCTGGAGTGCACCAGCTCTTTAGCAGGGTGCTTTAGTAGCACTTTTTCTTTTTTTTCCATCGGATGTATTCACATATCAAGATATCAAAGATGATTAAATTACTAAAAAGCAGGCTTCTGATTCTGATTTTTAAATTTAATTAGCTATTTTAATTAAAATAAATTAGCTTTTCTAAGGTTGTTCACCAGAACTACATAACAACATTGATATTAAAGGGGAGGAGTTTCTGCATTTCCTTTTTCACTGAAGGAAAATATTTTCAACATTTAAAAAATGTTGGTAAAAATGTAAATCAGTTAAATTATAAATGACCAATCCAACCAACCTGACCATGGAAGATTATCGTCCTTACTCACAAAATCCTTGCCTAATGATAAATAACTGGCAGGTATGTGAAAGAAAACAATTTAGAGTTCTGCTGGAGGCAAGGGGAAATTTTGAAAATAATAGTCCATGACAATGCACTTATGTGAGCTTATACTCCAGAGAAGTTTTCTGTACAATGAAATACTTGACCAATGCAGAAGGCAGCTGGTATTAAAATAACTAGCAGAGATTCCTTGGTACACATACAATGAAAACAAAAATAAAGACCCTGTACAGATGTAAACAAGCTAAAAAATGACCTTGGCAAAGTATCTTCATCGATTTAAAAAATACCAAAAACATGCAACTTAAAATTCCCTTCCTTTTACAAGAATTTACCAAAAACCAAAACAAACAAGCAAGCAAGCAAACAAACAAAAAAACAAACAAAAACAGGTGGAACCATCTGTCTCTGTCAGTAGAAAACAATAATAGATACATTAGGTTCCAGGACAAATAAACCTTTAAAATACTAATATTGAAAAAATACAATTAAATTTTTATTAAAAAATACATACTCCTTACTCATTCTTTGTGTACATTTTGTTTTGTGCGAAAAAGAAGAAAAACAATAATAAAGTAGGAAAGGCATTAAGACTACCTAGTTATTTATACTGTATTTGGTAGAAGCATGTTTTAGTCAAACTTTAAACAAAATAAGTTATTCTGTTTTCATTTGCTCCCGGACATCAGAAGGCAGGGTTTCAAACAGAGCATCTTCTACAACTAAACCAGCTCGCTTCAAAGCCCGACAGTCACCCAGTTCAGGAGGGAGGATTTCAAAGTGATTGCCTTTAACATCTAAATAGGAAAGAAATAACAAATTTCCAATTTTGGGGGAAAGTACTGATAGGCTGTTTTTCCCAATCTTCAGAGTTTTGAGTTTCTTACAGAAGTAGAGTTCATCTGGAAGGCTCTCCACTTTGTTACAAGTGATGGAAAAATACTGTAAACTTTGTAGAACTCCGATCTCAGGTGGGATAAATCGAATGTCATTGTAGGACAAGTCCAGGTAACGGATTTTGTTACATAGGAAGAGGTGGGAAGGCAGCACCTCGATTTTATTGTGACTGAAGGACAGACGCTCCAGGCTGGTGAGTTTCTTGATATGCTCTGGGATGTAGGTGATGCTGTTATGCCACAGTTTTAGTACGGTCAACTTTCTCAAGTGCTGGAAGCTAACGATCTCTTCTATGGATTTCAGATTATTTTCCTTGAGGTCCAGTTCCTGGAGGCTGAGCAGGCTGAATACGGCGTGAGGGATGCGCTCCAGGTCACAGTGGACCAGCTCCAGCTCTGTCAGGTTGGTCATCTTCTTCAGGTTGTTGAGCATCACCAGCTTGGTGCCATCGTTGTGGATGCACATCTTCTGGAGATGGCTGGAAACATCAACCACTGCCTGTGGGATTTTGGAAACGTTGCTTTTGATCGAGAGAATTTTAAGGCTTTTGAGATCCCGCAGAGACTCAAGGGTGACATTTCTGGAAATATCGTGACTTAGAGAGCCAACCAGGTAAAGTTCCTCCAGGTTCCGGAGGCCATACATCCAGGGGGGCAGCTCCCTCATGTCATCAAACTTGACGCTCAAGACCTTGAGATTCTCCTTCAGGAAAGACAATGCTGCGCTGTGGATTTTGACTGAGCACTGGTGTAGAGAGAGCTCCTGGAGATTGTCTAGCTGCGCGATAGTGGCTGGTATCATGACGTTCTTAATGATTTCAAGTTTTAGGGATTGCAACTCTGTGATTTCAAAAACAGTGTCTGGAAGGCCAGAGAGCATGATGAGAGGCAGTTCCAAACGGTTATGGGCATTTGTCTGCAGCTTCTGCCTCAGTTTATCTGGAGTCCACTCATTATTTAAGTTCAGCTGCTTTAATTTGTTTTCACTCACTTCAGATAGGAACACCGCGAATCTCTTGGAATACAGAGGGTCATACTGATCAATCATATGAAGCATAAAAGCAAAGTCATTTTTCACATCTGGAATATCATCAATTCCAGTCTCCTGCCGGACATACTCAAAAGAGTACTCCTTCAGAGAACGGTAGAACAGCCAGTATAACGTATAAAGGCACGTCAATCCGTAGATACTTACAAAGCACAGGTAGCAAAAGGAGAGTTTTGAAAACAAGTGTGCCATGGTATGATTGCAAGAAAAGTTTTTATATCCAGTCATGTCCTGAATGTCAACATTACAGTCCACTGTAAATTGGACTTTGGAAACAAGGGCACTATTATATGCAATGATGATTAGGAATTTTATAACCTTAAGTACAGTCTGACGAACATACATGGCATACAGTATATCACCTTCTTCTACGTGCAGCCGGAACTTCTTCACCTTCTCAAATAAAGCTTTTGCCTGCTCACCCTCCTTCTTATCCAGAGCCCCTGCAGTGGATTTGTCAACCACAAACTTCTCAGGAATTGACTTCAAAGATTGAGAGTTGACCAGACTGCCTTCTGGACCAGACTGGGTGGTGTTGGACCTGCTCATGTTGTTCTTCCTGCTGTCCTTCTCTTCTGAGTCCTCCCCAGACACTTCAGATAAGGCTCGTGTGGTCCAGGGAGAGTCAAAACACTTCCCCAGGATTGAGATGAAATGTTCTATTTTGGAGCTGGAGCCAGGGAACTTGAACCAAAAGTTGCTGCAGAGCATGAAGACCAGGGTATGAATGAGGACAAGGTATGGGAAATACTTGGCGTACCAGTGGAGGGCTCGCTCATAGCACATCTGGTTAATAAAGCTGTATTGCTGAAGGTCCAAATCTGTCTTCAGCCCTTTCATTTCCACAGTGACTGGGTTAGAAGGAGATGGTTTTGGTGGAGGCAGTGGGGTGGTACTGGCCACTGCTTGAGAGACATTTGAAACAGAAGAGTGGTTCTGAGAAGGCTGTACTCTTTTCGGAAGGCAGATTATCTTGTCTTGCATGACCTGAAACACAGAAATAATATTTTCAAATTATATTACTCAAAGAGCTTTCATAATGTCATTAGTGAGAAGGAAAGCAGCAATAACATCCAATAAAAGTCCATTTCCTTTGCCTGGAGAATACAATGTTCAATTCCAACACCGAGATTTTTATTCTTAGCCCACAGGTTGGGAAAATGAAATGTATATCTTTGTTTGCCACATCTAACTCAAGACACAAAATGGAGTTTTGTCAGGACACAGAACAGTTCATGACAAAATAAATATTTGAAGAACATTTCACATATTTAAAAAATTTTGCATTTCTTATTTCACTGAAGCCTTGGGGAATCAGTCATTGGTCTGGGAAGTACATCCTCTTATCAGATTCTGTCTTGAACTGGATGTCTCCCAACATTATATTAGTTTCTGTATGAGAAGTAAAAGGATTAAAAGGAGGAAATACGGGAGAAATTCCTGTCTTTATAATTTCCTCTTTTCTTTCTACCCATATCCTAGTCATGCATAGATGAATATGACTAGTTTTAATAAAATGGGAATTTACTATGCTTTTGCAAGAACTATTTATTCAGAGAGAGATGAAAGACTGTAGAAATGTTTGATAGTAAAATAGTTATGTCTAAACTTGCTGCTTTTCACACAAAATATTACATCAACTTCTCTTCCCCTACTAATGCTTCAGTTTGTTGAAAATAATCTGAAGCCCTAAGAATGTCCAGCAGTCTCATAAGATTGCAATTTCAGTAAGAGAGAACACTTTCTTCCCAAATATGAGATAGGATGAGGCAAAATACACTTGGAATCAACCTGGAGGAATCATCTCCAGGAAGAAGTACATGAACATGTACACTGAGTCTATTACAAAGTAGACTGTTATGGCATGAGGAATATGACCACAAGCTGGTGACGGGGGAGATACAGCCCCCTAGAGAGAAGTGTTGTACAAGGTTTGAAGTGCAGTGGAGCGTCCAGCCCTTAGTTGAGTGTCTGATATATAGGAGACTGCCAGTATGTATTTGCTGAGAAAGTGGATGAATCTAGCACTGACACTGACACTAGTCTTTCCACTTCAGAGCTGCATAGTGCTGGGCGTGGATCTCTCTTAGGGATAAAGTTAAGGACAGTGACTACAGCGATGACAGCAACAAACCTGCTGTTGTGTTTAATATGTAATCCTATTCCAATAATGTCAAAGATATTAATTATTTTAATTGTCACCTTAACGTGATAAGGCAGATTACTCTTTTTACCCCAATTTCACAGATGAGGAGATGAAGGCACAGAAAGTTTAGGCAACTTGCTTAATGTCATCTAGCCTAGGCCACTTGGACCCAGAACCCACATTCTTATTTTATTTTACTGAGTTTCTAGGATTAAACCAAAAAGATCTCAATTTTACTTCATCCTGAGTAACAAATTACCTTTCATAAGTTATACATGTTTTAGGGGAAATGCTTATCTCTTCCCATATCCTATGTGGATAACAATGAAAGAATGAAGTTGGGGGAAGAGAGGAAGTTTTGTTTATAAAGATATATAAACACTGTAGATCAGAAGATGTATCAGGGGCTACTATTTACTATGTAAATCAGAAGAAGGCAGGGAAGAAAAACAAATGTGATTGCATTCAAAGGGTTTGGTAACTACAGTGGTGTGAGAATGTTTGAGAATGTCTTCAAACAAACATTTTAATCACTTACCTGTATCAGAGGAAAAAAATGTTAAACATGTCCATATTTGTGGGCATATATATATATCTATTTATGGGCTTCCCTTGTGGCTTGACTGGTAAAGAATCTGCCTGCAGTGAGGGAGACCTGGGTTTGATTCCTGGGTTAGGAAGATCCCCTGGAGAAGGGAAAGGCTACCCACTCCAGTATTCTGGCCTGGAGAATTCCATGGACTGATAGTCCACGGAGTTACAAAGAGTTGGACACAACTGAGTGGCTTTCACTCACTCATATATGTCTATTTATAATTATAACCATAAAGTATTGCCAATTCCCTCAGCCAAATATTAGCTTATTTTTCCTTTAAGTTTAAAATGAACATAAAGTTTTCATTTTAATCTCATATTTCAATAGGGCATCCTTTATATTTCTTGGGGTCAAGCACTCTACCATGGAAACCCCTGGAACAGAAAATAGTAGGAGAAAGCCTAGACGGATGTTAAAGTCTACCCTGCAGAAATATCAAACAGAAAAAGAAATTCAGTGGCTTGGGGTCATATTCTAGATGTTTTCCCAATTGTAGTCTCATTTAATGCTCCAATTATCTGTGAAGCTTCAATTATCCGGAGAAGGAAATGGCAACCCACTTCAGTATTCTTGCCCGGAAAATCCCATGGTCAGAGGAGCCTGGTGGGCTACAGTTGATGAAGTTGCAAAGAGTAGAACACAACTGAGTGATTGAGCGCATCTGTGAAGCAGGCACAAGGTGGGGGCTAGAGACCAGTACGGACAGAAATGCTTCCCCAGCACCTTCTCCAAGAGTGACACCTTTGAGCTAGCATGTTAATGCTGTGCTATGCTCAGTCCTGTCTGATTTTTTGCGACCTCATGGGCTCCTCTGTGTATGGAATTTTCCCGGCAAGTATACTAGAGTTGGTTGTCATTTCTTTCTCCAGGTATGTTAATACGACATTGTTAATGATGTGATGAAAACAGAGATGCACTGATGTGAAAGCAAGATCAGCCAGAAGGTAAAAAGGCAAGTAGGTACCTTCTGGAGGTTCTAGGTCCCTGCCAAGCACCCAGATGGACCCAGTACTGCCTCCTGCCCTGCCCTTGTCCAGACTCGCTCCTCATGGGGGCAGATGATTAACCTCTGGAGCCTGGCTGCTGCAGAGGGTCTCAGGTTATGCCTGGCACCAGGGTGTCCAGCTGAGGGGCGAGTGTGGCCTGAAATCCTGCTTGGGCCTCCCTGGCTCAGCTGTGTGCCCTCCTGGGGTACCTCTTTATATTTAGGACAAAGGAACTTGATTGGCTGGCATCTTGCAGAGCCCAAGAGAAAAGACTGTGGGGATTTAAACAGTAAAATAGCCATAGGAGAGAGGAAGGAAGTTACTTTCTATGATTAGTGTAAACACTCCCCATCACCGAGAAGAACCGGGAGAAGCATCAATGTTTTCAAAGGTACAGTAAAAGAAACAGAAAGAAGACAGAAAGGCTTCCTTTAAAAAAGAAAAGGGTAAAAGGTGTTTTGTGGGATATTTGGAAATAGCATCTTGTAAGAACTTAAAAGATTTTGTTTCAACTTTTCTGCTTTCTTGAGAAGCTTGCCTAATTAAACCTACACCTCACTTCTCTTTACCTAATCCAGAAATTTAAAGATTAGAATACAAAAGAAGCCTTAAAGAATAGCTGCAAAATTTTTTTTAAAGGAATAATGGTAGGGTTCCAGGCTGCAGTGGAGGGCTAAGGAAGAGTGCTTAGGGTAAGAGCAGGAAGAAAGCCCCACCACCATATCCTGTTCTGCAGAACATCAAGGCTTAGACCATCACCACCAGCTTGTACCATACATGTGTCACACAGACGAGAAACCCAATGCTTTTCTGCTAGGGACAACTCTCAGGCTGCCTTTGGAGGAAAAAGCATTGGGACTAGACCTACACCTACACAGTGTGTTTATGCAGGGGGAGGGGGAGAAAGAGGGGAAAGAAATGGGGTCAAGGGGAAGAGAAAAAAATTTAAAAAGCAAGATGAACAGAAGAATCTGATCCAAGATATATCAAGGTGAGAAAGTTAACTACCCTAAGAACAGATTTGAGAATAATAATAATTATTATTATTTTTTGGCGGTGCAGCACAGCATCTTAGTTCCCCAGCCAGGAACCAAACCCATTTGCTCTGCAGTGGGAAGCCCTGAGTCTTAACCACTGGACCACCAGGGAAGTTCTGAGAATAATTCTTAAATGAAATCATCGAAATTAAAGCAAATACCTAAGTTAGTTTCAGAATAAGGAAAAGCTGTCCATAGAAGGACATGAGTCACTGAGTGCAAAAGTGAGGTAAAACCAGCAACAAAGATAGCTAAACCACCCATGCTATAGTGGGATGAACAGGCTTAGAGGGAGGGGGGAGGTGAATCAGTAGAGGAGGGGTAGAATCGAAGGAAACAGGTCAAGCAATGGGGTAGGAGGCTGCAGTGTACACTCATTATTTCCATTTGGAGATGTAAATACCTTTCAATCTTCCCTAAACCTTTGGTAAAATCTGCTAAACACACACACACACACACACACACACACACACACACACACACCCCTCTATTATGAATGAACTATAGAAATCACAGGCAAAAGGACCAAGTAATTTCATGCTTAGATCAAAACTGGACAGGGAGATTTTGCCTGGGATGCTAAAAATCTATAATCTAAATTGTTTCCATGGAAGCAAGAACTGGAACGGTGAGAACCTAATTCTTCCAGGAGTCTGTCAGAATGCAGACAGCTCATAGACTGGAATTTGATACAACATCCTCTATATTCCATGGAGCAGCTGACATCCAGGTAACAAAGTATATAAAATGCTCTTCAAGACTTTATAACTAAAGTTCCTAGAGGAATAAAAAATATACATGTGAAATTGTTCCATGACTGTCCTCATACCTAGGATAATATTTCTGGAAAAGAAACACAAAGGTTGCAGTGATTGGATAAATGGTCTCACTAAGAGCCAAATTCATGAATTCCCATTTGCAAATTATTTTCAGATAACACAACAGCTGTTCTCGGAAAAAAATTGTAGGGTCAATGAAATAAACTGCATTTCCTGATTTTGCTTTCTACAAGGTGTGTTTTTAAGAGAAACAAAGTAAAATTCAAATTTCCTTAAAAAAGGAAGCAACCTATCTAAACTATGTCCTGGAATGCTGCTCTGAGCTAGAAAAAGAAATCAAATATTTAAAATCAAAATTGCCAAATTTATACCAGCAAAGAGATACATGTTTTACATGGAATATGTACACACTTGATCACATACTGAAATATCTTACATGGTCAATGTAAATGAGGACCTTTTAATAGTAACTTTCACAATTTTAAGTTATTAATGTTCACCTACATCTTTGATTATATTTTTGATGATGGTTATTTGATTCTCAGTCCCTTTGTTAGAATCATAACATCCATCATTACAATGTAAAAAAGTAAGATCTACTTAATTGAGGCAGTTTCCAGAAAAGCAGTGCCGTGAGAAGCAGCAGGGACCAGTGGTGACCTACTGAAGCAGTTCAACATGTTTATGAATGAGACACCAAAGGGCTGAGAGTCAAACCCAACCAAACAAAAGCACTCAGCTTCAGAGAAACTGCTTGATATAACAAAGACAGGGAAACATACATAAGGGCCAGCTTATCTTTTACATGCAGGAGACATAAATGACACTGATGGGGGTGGAGGCGGACATGTAGAACACAAGTGCTAACTAGTTTTGAGTGTGCCTCAGGAAAAGTCACTCCTAGTGAAGGACCTGCTGTGTCAGACATCATGTCAGAGATACCAAGAGCAGTGAACCCTTCAAAGTCCAGTACAGGAGATAGGTGACTAAATCAGTAATGAGTGTTGTAAGTGCTCAAATTCATGCCTGTCTTTCACAATGAACTTTATAATCAACTTTATAGTCTAGATCCAAAAAAAAAAAAAAAACACAAAAAACCCAAGAACAAACCACCTTGGTGGTATTTTTATTGGGATTATATTACATTTATAAACTAAGAAGCACTGACATCTTTATGGTGTTGATTCTTCCTCTCCATGTGTGTGCCTCCACTTGGCTTAATCTAATTTTATATCTCCCAGGAGAGTTTCATATCTTTCCTCAAATAGATTTTGGGCATTTATTAAGTTATGCCTAAACATTTTATTTTTTGCTATTATAAATCTTTTTTTTTAAAGCTGCATATTTAGCATAGAGGGGAGCGCACTCCCTTCACCTTTCCCACTCCCCAGCCATGCCGTAGGAAGCCCTGGTAAGTTTGGTGGGTACTCTGTATCTGTGTATTGACACAGACATGACCTCTCAGGTGGCGCTAGTGGTCAAGAATCCTCCTCCCAATGCAAGAGACGTTAAGAGACATGGGTTTGAACCCTCGGTCAAGAAGATCTCCTGGAGGAGGAATGGCAACCCACTCTAGTATTCCTGCCTGGAGGATCCTATGGACAGAGGAGCCCGGCAAGCTAAAGTTCATGGGGTTGCAGAGTCGGACACGAGTAAAGCAACTTTGCACACAGGACATATGAACACGTGGGATCTTACTACATGCATTGTTCTTGCCCCTTAAATTTCTCACCTTCACAGTATGTCTTACAGACCCTAACACACCCACATAGAGAGATCTACTTCATTCTAACGGCTGCATTACTACATGATATGGATGTGCTATAATTTATTAAAAATATTCCGATGATGATTGCATTCAGGCAAGTTTTAATTTAAAAACAGTGCCAGTCTCAAAAACTACATGCTGACTGATTTTACATGACATTCTGTAAACCAGGTCAGAGAACAGATCAGTGCTTGCCAGAGGTTCACTGCAAAGGTTCAGCACCCGGGAATTCCTCGGGGTGTTGAGATTCTTTTGTATCCTGTGTGGTGTTAACAAGAATTTATGCATGTTCTCAAATTAAAAACATATCTTGTTTTGATAAACAGTGCATTTTTGAAAATGGAAGGTCTAAATACTATCTAATATTAACAGAGCTTCATCAGCTTTTTCCTGTTTTTTAATATCCTTCTTTAGTCTCTATTTAGAACCTTTGTGATTTTGTTATTTTTTTAGGTGTCTGTTTTATGGACTTTTAAAAAAATCCAAACTAATCACCTCTTTCTTCTTACAAATGAATTTAATCTATTACATTTTTGTGGCTCACCTCACTTATATTTGGATATTTAGTGATATTTGGATTTATGTCCCTATTTTTATTTTTATATATACCACTTCTTCCTTCCTGCTTTCTGTTGCCCTGATAACACTGTCCACACCTCCTATTTTCCATCTTGCCTCAGCTGGTTGGGAATGTGTAGACTAAATTTCTGTAGTAAAGGTTACATATAATTTCTTAGAATGTATACACTTAAAGTTTTTCATAATCCTTACCTCCTCTTTCAAGCATGTTTTAACTACCCACCAAACTATCCTGTTTTGTTGTTCCCGGAGTCTGTTTTAGCTCTCCTCTGAAACACATAATATAAAAAAATAATCTATAGTTCAGTGATTATCTACATATTTATTAAATCATGTGCTCACCCACTGTCTCAGATCCTTTATCTGCCCCCTGAGTTCCTTTGACTATGGGTTGAAGTGTATCCCTTAATAGTTCTTTTAATAAGGGCCTGTGGATAGAAAATTCACATGCCTCATACGTCTGAACATGTCTATATTGCTTTCACTCTTGAATAATAATTTGGTAAATTATAAAATTCTGCATTGACAGTAATTTCCTTTCAGCACTTAAACATATTATTCCATTTTCTTCTGGCCTCTTTTGCTGATGAGAAGCCTGCTGTCAGCTTGAGTTTGCTCTCTGAGGAGCAATCTCTCTTTCTCTAGGGTAGCTTTGAAGATTTTATCTTTAATAAAAGATCTTTTACATTTTCACACTAATTTTAAATGTATGTAGATGAACAATGCTCAATATTTGTAGCCACGGACTTGACTTTTTTCACTTTTGGAAAACTTTAGGAAAATCTCTTTAAATAATTGCTTCAAAAATTGCTTTATCATTTCTTCCACTTTTTCCTGCAATTCCTATTAGACATATGTTAGAGTTTCTCTGTTGATCTTCCATGGGTGTGTGCATGCTTTTTATTTCCCATCTCTCTCTGTGCTGGGCTCTGGGTAACTCAGAATTCTAATTCTTCTTGCAACTGAGTACAGTGTTATTCTTCTGCTTGTTGATATTTTAAATTTCAGTCGTTTTTTATTTCTATGATTTCTAAATTTTTTATATTCATTTGATCTTATGACATATCTACCTACTTTTTTATGTTTTATCTTTATCTCCTTGACCACTCTAAATCTATTTTTTCTGTTTTTTATTTAATTTTTTTATACTTTAGTAAATACATTTATTTTAACCTCATTGTTGTTGCAAAGCTTGGTTTCCTTTAGAGTGGAGTGATTCAATATTCCAACTGTCAATTCTGCTGCGAGACTTTCTCAGCATAGCTGTCTCCACGCGTGCTGGGGGGGAGGCTCATTCTGAGGAGGCCGTTTTTCTCTCACGTGCTCCCGCGTGGTTTCCTGCACCCAGCCCCCCAGCCCACCATCAGGACCTGCCATGATGTTCTGCTGCTCCACTGTGATGTCAGGATCTCACAATTCCAGGCAGGCTGACTCAGTTCCTGGTTGGGAGGCACCCCAGATGCGTGGTTTCCTCTGAAGCACCAGCTCTAGCAGTCAGTCAGTCGCCATTCTTTCTAGCTTCCTTTTGGAAATGAGGGCCTTTGGCTACAGTGACCGGACTCCAGTCTCTTATCATGCTTGCTGCATTTTTAGTTCCTTTACTGGCAGGAGCTGAACTCCTGGCCGCTACTGCCTACATTTGGATGAGAGCCCAGCTATTGCCTCAGCCCCACTCAGTATTCCATTTGTGCTCCACAGAACCGTTTATCTTGCTTTTAAGTCCATGTATGCGTTTTTAGTATCTCTCTTTATACTTTATCATAGCTATGCACATTGAACAGAGAGTGTTCTCAAGCATAACTCTTGGTTTACTATCTTTTCAGAAGAGAGAGGCAGTGTGTTGAAATGAAAAAAAAAAAAAATTAGTCTCCTGACTGTTATAAGCTTCCCCAATGGCTCAGTGGGTAAAGAATCCACCTGCAATGCAGGAAACAGAGGAGACGGGTTCAATTCCTGGGTCAGGAAGATTCCCCGGAGAGGGAAATGGCAACCCACGGCAGTATTCTAGCCTGGGAAAGCCCATAGACAGAGGAGCTGTGTGGGTTACAGTCCAAAGGGTTGCAGAGAGTTGGAAATGACTGATGAGCAAGCTACCATTATGAATAAACAATATTGCTTGGGTAGTGCCAAACAAGGTAAATTACAACATCAAATTCTTCTCCCACCAAGAAAAGTCTGGATTTCCTTATATACAGCTCCCCTTAATAGCATATGAGATAATAAGCATATCTCATAATAAGCATATCTTATTTTCCTACAACTTTGACAATCAAGTCCAGTACTCTTTTTCTATGAATTATAACCCCTAAATCATTTTTCTGGTTTAGACTTTAAATCATAGCTATGACTGTATTATCACTGAAAGAAGTGAGAAAACTTGCTGCATATGATAAATCAGCAGTCATCATTCCAGTATGCTAATGTGTGACTCAGGTATATTCTTTAGGTAGTGGCCTGTTCTTTTAAAAGATGATGCTTTAACTTGGTTATGGCAAGTTGGACATAGACAGACTGGAGTCACAAAGTGACAGGTGGGCCAACAGGAAGGTGACTAACTTTATCCTTTACCTGCCCTCCACTCTCCAGATACAACTGGTTTCAGACGGTTGGACCCTGAAGACCAACCAGATTTGTCCCCAGTCTGATAGAGCAAGTTATCTCTGCTGATCTAAGAATGATCTAGTAAGAAACAGATCCCAAAGATCTATTCCCCAGGGCTTATTCAGAGATACTAAGAACAGGCTATCCTTTATTAACTAAAACTTACTGAAGATCTACTTTATGCTAACCATCATAGGAAAATCAAGGAGGCATAACCAACATTCCCTGTTCTAAAAGCACTTACATTCTTGTTGGAGAAACATAAACAGCCACATGAAAAGTCAAACAAGGGTGCACACAATGTTGTACATACATCAAGTGAATGATGTGGTTAAGTGCAATAAGCTAAGGCTTGCAGTGAACGGAGGATTCATGGAATAGGAGCAACTTCACTGGAGCCTCAAAGCTGCTGGACCTGGATAGGTTTTGGGGGAGGATAAGGTCAGAACCCTGTGGGATCCTGAGATAGGTGGCAAAGGGCTGCATTTGCAAAGAACAAGGGATAAGGTTAAAAAGATGGAACTTCCCTAGCAGTCCAGTGGTTAGGACTCTGTGCTTCTACTGCAGGGGGTAGGTGTTCAGTCCCTGGTTGGGGGACTAGCATCTCACATGCCTGTGTAACATGGCCAAAGATAAATAAATAAATAAGATTTAAAAAAAAAAGATTAAAAAGACAGACTGTCGCCATCCTTTCTGAGGTAGACCCATTTCTCCTGGGAAAAAATGATGGCGATACAAGGGAAGCGAATTAACTTTCATGTCACTAAGTTATCAGTTAATGTACAAACTGCATTAATTATGTTCTCTCAGAAACACGTTAGGAGACAAAAGCATCTATCCTCAAGAGACATAAGATTTACCCTCATCAGTGACAGGATTAACTCAGAATGCCAGAATTTGTTTCAAGGCTCACTACTGATAATATTTTAAGTACCAAAAAGCTTATTGAGAAACAAAAGGAACTGAAAAAGGCATGGAAGATGGTTCTAAAAGGGTGATGATTTAAATGCTTTAATTCTCAGCAAATGTCTTATTCATAAAGCTTGCTATTCTCCAAGCCCAATACATGTGTGCTTGGGGGCAATCACCATGGGGAACAAAAATAGACACACATGAGCTACCATACACACTGCATCACTCTCACCAACACAAACAAGTCCTTGTCTCCAGGGGAAATGGAAAAGCAAAACTGCAAGGGTGTGGCATCATTTCCTGCCTGCTATGCACATGGTATCTTCCTTATTTAATGATGATGTTTAAAACTTATGTGATGGTCAGGAAGTAACACCCTGTGTATGCAGGAAGTTTAGACCCAGAGAAAAGAGAAAGAAAGAGAGAGAGAAAGAATAGTATAAAGAAAATTGCCAAATTTTAAGATGTTTATTAATAAACATAAGGACTGAGTAAAAAGTCTGTTTTCATTGGTTGCTTATTTCCTCAATAGCAACAGGAAAAGGAGAAAAAAAAAAAAATCATACCCTGGCACCTCTGAGGCATGGAATCAATGTTCTCGGAAAAAAAAATCTAAGGAATTGGAGGGATAAACTGATTAAAACTTAAGATTTTTGAATTAATGAATTCTCTCGGTGCTAAGGTACAGCAATAATACACATGCTGTAGGATTTATCTGTACATGATTAAAAACCAGACATCAAGCATATCTTCTCTAGTGAAGTGTCATCAAAAATTTCTCTGAGGAACATCAAATGCCACTAGTCTGGTGTAAGAATTAAACACTGAAAAGGTTAAAACATAATTACCTGGGTCATTACTGTAGAGAACAAAAGTATACAGTTAATGGGAGCAGTTTTTTAAGTCTGGATTTTCCTTCTGTTGTAGCACCTATGGAAACATAGTCTAATTTTCTATTATCAGTTTACCTTCTAGACCAGTAAAGATACAGAAAAGCTCCATCCTCATTGACATTGCTTGGTACAAAGTAAGTGCTAATAAATATGAGGTGAATAAATAAACACTGTGCCCCCTCCTCAAAGCAAAACAAACTGCAACAGTGGCAAGTACACACATGTATAAAATCAGATGCCAGCGAACATCTGGAAAAACTGGCCTTCTAGCTCTATTCCTCTGAGATGAAACAGCTCATTTCACACAACCTCCGAATTGCCAAGTGATGTCAGCCTAGTGATTCCTAGAGCAAAGTGCTGACTCACTGAAGATACACAGAGAGTGCCAGATTTGAGAGGCACTACCCATTCATTTAAACCCCAAGTAAAAGGAGAAACCAACACATCTACATTAGGATCCTATCTGCATTTTGATATCTCGCTTTAATAAAAGCGATTCTCCTACCACTATGAATATACAACCACTGACTTTTCGAGGTAAGGATGACTATATATACTGTGAATGTTAATTTTTTTTAACTCTGGTTAGCGTGAGACTTTCTAGTCATCAAGAATGTTTTCATTTCCTACATCTTGAATTTTAGTTGTATCTACATTGCTTTCATCCCTTTTCTTTTGAGGAAAGCTGCTTTGCTGCTGCTGCGTTGCCTCAGTCGTGTCCGACTCTATGCAACCCCAAAGATGGCAGCCCACCAGGCTCCGCCATCCTTGGGATTCTCCAGGCAACTCCAGAACACCGGAGTGGGTTGCCATTTCCTTCTCCAATGCATAAAAGTGAAAAGTGAAAGTGAAGTCACTCAGTCGTATCCAACTCTTAGCGACCCCACGGACTGCAGCCCACCAGGCTTCTCTGTCCATGGGATTATCCAGGCAAGAGTACTGGAGTGGGGTGTCATTGCCTTCTCTGAAAGCTTCTTTAGGACACACAAAAAAAGAAAAGAAAAATGAGGACGTGGATAAAATTAAACACTGTTTTCTTTTTGCTTCATGGCATTTTCCGATAAGCCAAGTCAGTCAGTCAGTTCAGTCACTCAACCGTGTCCGACTCTTTGCGACCCCATGGATCACAGCATGCGAGGTCTCTCTGTCCATCACCAACTCCCGGTGTCCACCCAAACCCATGTCCATTGAGTCGGTGATGCCATCCAGCCATCTCATTCTCTGTCGTCCCCTTCTCCTCCTGCCCTCAATCTTTCCCAGCATCAGGGTCTTTTCAAATGAGTCAGCTCTTCGCATCAGGTGACCAAAGAATTGGAGTTTCAGCTTCAGCATCAGTCCTTCCAATGAACACCCAGGACTGATCTCCTTTAGGATGGACATGTTGGATCTCCTTGCACTTCAAGCAACTCTCAAGAGTCTTCTCCAACACCACAGTTCAAAAGCATCAATTCTTTGGCACTCAGCTTTCTTTATAATCCAAATCTCATATCCATACATGACCACTGGAAAAACCATAGCCTTGACTAGACAGACCTTTATTGACAAAGTAATGTCTCTGCTTTTTAATATGCTGTTTAGGCTGGTCATAACTTTCCTTCCAAGGAGTAAGCATCTTTTAATTTCATGGCTGCAATCACCATCTGCAGTGATTTTGGAGCCCAGAAAAATAAAGTCAGCCACTGTTTGCACTGTTTCCCCCATCTATTTGCCATGAAGTGATGGGACCGGATGCTATGATCTTAGTTTTCAGAATGTTGAGCTTTAAGCCAACTTTTTCACTCTCCTCTTTCACTTTCATCAAGAGTAAAACTGTACAAAAAAGATCATGACCGAGGTAATCACAATGGTGTGATCACTCACCTAGAGCCAGACATCCTGGAATGTGAAGTCAAGTGGGCCTTAGGAAGCATCACTATGAACAAAGCTAGTGGAGGTGATGAAACTCCAGTTGAGCTATTTCAAATCCTGAAAGATGATGCTGAGAAAGTGCTGCACTCAATATGCCAGCAAATTTGGAAAACTCAGCAGTGGCTACAGGACTGGAAGAGGTCAGGTTTCATTTCAATACCAAAGAAAGGCAATGCCAAAGAATGCTCGAACTACTGCACAATTGCCCTCATCTCACACGCTAGTAAAGTAATGTTTAAAATTCTCCAAGCCAGGCTTCAGCAACTTCCAGATGTTCAAGCTGGTTTCAGAAAGAGCAGAGGAACCAGAGATCAAATTGCCAACATCCGCTAGATCATTGAAAAAGCAAGAGAGTTTTGGAGAAACATCTACTTCTGCTTTATTGACTATGCCAAAGCCTTTGACTGTGGATCACAATAAACTGTGGAAAATTCTTAAAGAGATGAGAATACCAGACCATTTGACCTGCCTCTTGAGAAACCTGTATGCAGGTCAGGAAGCAACAGTTAGAACTGGACATGGAACAACAGACTGGTTCCAAATAGGAAAAGGAGTATGTCAAGGCTGTATATTGTCACCCCACTTATTTAACTTCTATGTAGAGTACATCATGAGAAACGCTGGGCTGGAGGAAGCACAAGCTGGAATCAAGATTGCTGGGAGAAATATCAATAACCTCAGATAAGTCAAGTAGGCTAATGAATTATTTCATCCATCACGACTTACGTGGAAAGCATCCACTTCAAGGCCAGAACCATATGAGAAAATTCAGTGCATATACAGAAACTATGGATAAACACTAGGAACATACTGTTAGTGATTCATAACCAAGACAATTTGCTTCTGTTGCTTAGAATTTTGAAATACTTAAAATTATGCTCTTGAAATAATGAAGAAAAAGCTCTTTCCGGAGCAATGTGCAGGGACTGAAATCTTAGTTCTGTGTTCAACTGACTTATCTCTGGACACCCTGTAGTTCACTAACAAATCTGTGAGCAGGAGTTAAGGTAGAAACTGGACGAGTCCCAGAGAAACATAAATCTTCTGGTTATTCATATCAATGTACAAACAGCACAGAGACACAGAATTCTACCATTGGCACCAACCAAATAAACAAAGAAGTACTAAAAGAATCTTTTAAAAAGTGATAATTTATTTCAGAAATTTTCTATAGTCATCAAAGAATAATTTGCTCTACTACTCAGCAAATGAATGATGTCAATTGCCAGGCTGTAGTCCAATCTATGTGAAAGAATAGATGGTATTATTTACAGGAGAGAACAGCTGTACCTTGCTATGACATCACTAGGACTTCCCTTGTGGCTCAGATGGCAAAGATTCTGCTGTAATACGGGAGACCCAGGTTCAATCCCTGGGTCGGGAAGATCCCCTGGAGAAGGGAATAGCAACCCACTCCAGTATTCTTGCCTGGAGAATTCCATGAACAGAGGAGCCTGGCAGACTACAGTTCATGGGGTTTCAAAGAGCTGGACATGTCTGAGCAACAAACACTTTTACTTACATGATATTACAGAAGGCTTGCAGGTAAGGCAAGAGTCTTGCCAATCCTCAGTCATTTAGGTGTGATGGATGGTTGGAGAATTTTTTTTTTTCCAATCATTTTATGTTTTTTTGGAAGTTAAGCTATCTGGACTCCAGAAATACCATTAATTTGGCTTCACACATTCCAGGCGAATAGATCTTTTACCATATAAGGTGAATTTCAGCTGTGGAGTTTTTTTCTTTTTTTCTAACTCATCTGATGGTTGATCTTTGGGCAGAACTCAAGACTCTACTTTATTCCTCCTTTTTATATTTCTAGGAGAAAGAGGGCTGGTAGAGATGGTAACATTAAAGGAAAAGGTATTGAACCTTGGTGCTTAAGGGGTTAGGGGGTTAAGGCTCTGAGTTTGAGCAGGGGCTCTCTTGGAATTAGTTTGTTTGGAGTCTCTCTTTAGAGCTTCTCATAGGAGTCATCACTCTGAAGTCTCTCTTATTCCCTGAAGTTGATGTGATAGGTGGGTCTGGAGCTGCCTCCATCTTAGAAGTGGACTATACCCTGGGAGGGCCTGAGGAGGATTGCTCAGACAAGCTCTCCTGCTGGCTTTTGGGAGAATCAATAGTCAGTCTCCTCCTCCCCACCCTTTCCTCACCCAGTCTCTTCTTTGCCCAGCTTCCCCTTTTCTTGCTCCAGGGAGAAAGAGATTAAAGTACAGGGAAAGGGGATAAAGGAGGCTTCCTGTGCTCTCCCACCCGCTTCTGGTTCAGCCTTCTGGCCAAAGGAAGTCCTTGTGACTTATCTGAGTTCTGGCCTAGCTCACTGGGAGAGTGACAGTGAGGCCTGGGGCCAGGGCTCGGTTTTCATCAAATGTTCTTTTGTCTGTCTGTCCTTCGCCTGTACAGCTCCTGCAGATCCTTTGGAAGAGGGAAGCAGACAGCTGTGAGAGGGAAGAACTGGGCATTTGGACCTTGATCTTAGACATCTTTCAATCTCTTTGCCAGAGACTCAACTAATCACACCTAAGACATCTAGAAATGTCAGATGAAGAGAAGGTTTTGGAAGTCTAGAGTTCGAGACTAAACATAAGACATTTCTATTTTACCATTATGTTTCTCCCATCATCTGTGAAATGAAAATGATGCCAATACTGCTCATTTGATGAAACTGGCTCAGAAAGGCCATGTGTTTTACTCAACATCATATGGCAGAGTCCCCATTTTTTTCGCTTGAAGCTCTGGGGAAAGATTCAACTTTTCTCTTTAATTTTACTTGACCTAGCTGAAATTATAAAAATTAACCCAGATTTAAGATTTCCAGGGAGCTATGAGGTTTCTTACAAGGTAAACTGATGACGCAGTTGATGATCTGTTTATTAGACAAAAGATTTGTGGCTGATACTACCGAATTTCTAAAAGTTTAAAATTAAGCAACTGACCAATACAAATGATGCACAAGAGTGATTCAGAAGAGGATCTCTACAACATTGTCTGCTCATGCATTAGGCATTTCCTGAGTCCAGCTTCAACATTTTAAAAGCTTACATTAACATCCCAAAACATAAGCTAAAATATTTGAATTTAAGATTACACAGCCTTAGTTTTAGGTATTGGTCCAAAGAATCTTGCCAGCTCTTAAGACTAATATACCTTAAGTAGGGAGATACCAACTCAAATCTAAAGTAGCTAATTCTAATACTGCCAGTTAGAATAGTTTACTTCTTAGGAAGCCTAAAGATTTTAACTTGCTATCATATAATGAGTAGTAATGTATACATTTCAAAGCCTCTATTTCTTTATTCTTAGAAATAAAAAACACTGTTACATCTAAAAAGCTGAAAGTCTTTATTTGCTAGACATTTCCACATGGACATTTATTAAATTTTATTTTGCCTTACAAGTCTTATTCTTTGTAACACACCACTTTTTTTTTTTCAGGAATATAATTTAAACCATCCTACACAGAATATCAAGAAACTTGATTTCCCCAGGTAGACTTAACTATTCTTCCTCTTTGGCAGGTATTGCAATCTATGGTCATTACAATATGAACACACACATGTGCGCGTGCGCACATACACACACACCCCAGCAATTATATTGTGTTTTAGACGGATGTATTTGAATGTCTATCTTTGCAACATCTTCAGGGCCAAGAGCAAGTTGTGTGTTGTCAGAACTTAGCACAGTGCCTATAACATAGCACACTGAATAAACTGGTACAATGAATGAATGTGTTACTTTGCTTTCCAACTATTCCTTAAGCTTCTTAAGAGATGGAGCCTTAAATTATTTTTAGTCCCAATAATATCTAACAGCGCTGGGAACCTAGTCAACATTCAGTAAATATGTACTGATTTACTTGCAGTTTCATAGCAAAAATGTGATTAAACAGCACCCTTCTCCCTATTACCAAATTCGCTCAAGTAGAAACCAGATATTAATTTGTCAAGGAAGCTGTAAAAGAGATTTCTATATTGGATGACAACTTATACTAAATCACCTCTAAAATCTTTTCCAATTCTGAAATTCTATTACTTTTATTTCTTTAAAAGAAATTTAACAGGTGTAGGACCCTCTTAGATTAAAATGACCTTTTTAGAGTAGAATAAACCAATATCATGAGAATATCACCATTATTCAGAAACCACTAAATTTTAAATAATTTTTTTTAAATCTCTGAAAGACTAAAGTATACTAAATAGTTAATGAACATAAGCAAGCCTTCAAAAGTTCATTTGAAAACTGGTTGTTTAGAAAGAAGAAACCATTTTCCCACAAAACAACATGGAGGTTTTTAGACTCTCATGGCAGCTTGTAAAATCTATTCCATGGGTACAAGGTCAAGTACTAATACCATTATAGAACTCAGTCAACACTCACAATGAGGTTTACTTTGGGATGCCTTAAAAATACTTCTCTACCCAACATCCATATGAATGGACAATCTGTACAAGAAAAACCTGATTTTCACCATGGCATTCAACTTTATTATAAAACAACCACAAATGGCCAAAACATAACAAATTCTTGTTTCTGTAAAAATATACTTCACTGGGTTCACTGCAGTGATTCTGTAACTTGCTCTTCCAAGGTGCCTCAATGTCTACAGTTTCTTAAGTCTCTTTGACATAAAAGCATGATTTTTTTTTACACAATTTTGGTTGTAGTTTTCTAACACGTGAGGGCACATAACATACAAATCAGGAGTTGTTGATCTATTTTTAGCACATTTTTGCAGTACATCCTCAAAGGATTTTTTTCTTTCTAGTTTATTGCTCAAGCTTAAGGGCGTGTCTCCCTTCTCCGGCACTGGGTTTATGATAATTGTTGGAGAGAGGATGCTCCTTGCATTCCTATCAAGTTCTGCAGAGGGCTGTTTAATCTCTGATACTCCTAAAGAAGATCACTTGCTACTGGCTGCTTTTTCTACTTTTTTGCAGGGGAGATCTGATTTTTATCACCTCTCATTAATTATACCACACAAAGCTTTCCTCCATCAGTTTATGACCCAGTTTTAAATGAAGAGTTTGTACAATTGCTTTTACTAAGACAGTTAATAAATTCTTAGAGCTGCTGAAGTACATTGATGCATTCACTAACACACATTTCTTGTGTTAGGTCTAAGACACAAAAGTGGGTACAAAGATGTACCAGACACAGATCCTGCCTTTGAGCAACTTGAAGTCTTGAAAGGACAATGAGATATGTTAATATTTTCTTCTATACACTGTGATTAGTTGTCAACAAAGAGGTAATACTAATTGCTTTGGTAGGGCATAAGGTCCCAGATTTTACACACTACAGGATTAAATTCTTTGTCTTAACTCTGACAAGTCTGAAGCTTAAATCTCAGGTGCCTGGCATCTGTGGTAAGCTCCACTTAGGTCAATACTGATGTCAAGCCACACACGGGGGATCCTAGCAAGGAAACAGTGGAAGGCACCATGCTCGCCTGTGCCACCCCCGTACCTGCCACACCGGCCTCTCGTGTTTCCTTTGCCGGGAAAGTCCTTCATCTGGATACCCCCATGCCTCCCCATCTCAGCTCCTTTGGTATTGCTCCAATGTTACTTTTTCAGAGAGGACTTCCTTGACCACCTTATTTAAAGCAGGGCCCCTGTCTCTCTCCCTCCTTGCACTGCTTTTTCACAAAGCACTTAAAATACACCTGACATTGTATTTTAAAAGTATCCGTTGATATTTTTTTGGTAGGGCCTTTTCATTTTTATCACTGCCTCAACTCACTGCCTAGAGCTTAATCGTATGTAAAGGACAAATGCCCAAAGTTCTCGACACACGGATTGTCCCTGTAGGCTCCCTTCCACCAGGCCATTCACTCTCTGCAAGTGCATCTCCAGTAACGGGAAACTCACAACTGAACATGGTAGTTTCAGAAAGAGCTTAACTTTTTGAAAATTGGGTTTGTACTGAGCCAAAATCTTCCTTCTAAAACTTCTGTTGTTGGTTCTATTTGGTGTCCTAGGATGCATGAAATCAGTTTAGACCATTTACACTTTCCACATGGCAGCCCTTTGAGCACCTGCTATCTTTTCTCATGATCCCATCAATTTTCTCAGCTTTAGGCTATGTGTACCTTCAAGTAGGTCTCGTACAGGTTTTTGGTCTCTTTTTTCTACTGGTCACAATCTCTTAAGTTATGGTGTAAAATACCCAGAAATAAGCACAGTTATCTCTGTAATTCAAAGGTCTCAGTCCCTTTTCAAGGCTGTTAGGGTGGCACCAGTGGTAAAGAACCTGCCTGCCAATGCAGGAGACATCACAGACACGGGTTCGATCCCCGCATCAGGAAGATCCCCTGGGGAATGAAATGGCAATCCACTCCAGTATTCTTGCCTGGAGAATCCCATGGACAGAGCAGTCTGGCAGGCTATGGTCCATGGGGTCATGAAGAGTCAGACACGACTGAGGCGACTTAGCTTACAAATGCTCACTGTACATTAGCACATGGCAAAAATGTCTCATCCATTCTCCCTCACTCATCCTGTCATTCCACAGAATGAACTCTGGTGAGTACTTACTTATCCAGGACCACTACTGTCTCTCCTTCCGGGGACACATGAATGAACCTTACAGGTGAGGCCTGGTCTCACAAGGTTTCTATCTATTCCCAACAATTAGAGATAGTTCTTTCAGCTAGAGTTTTGCTTTTGGAAACAATGGGATGCTAAATCTTAAGAGTTAATGATGTACCCACTTGTGAAATTTAGAGTTAGGAAATTTCCTGCTTGTAAATAGAATATTTGCACAGAGATTTAGAAATTTACAATTGGGAAAGGAATGAGAATTAGGTGGAGCTTCTGACCCATATTCTATAAAGGAAATCTGAAGAAATTAGTTTATATAGTGAAGTGTACTTTATATAGTCAAGTTTATATTTGTTGCGTATGTGGTGGGCAAGGGAACCCTCAGGGGCAGAGGGCTGAACTTTCCATGTTCCTCCAAGCACAGTATTTTATCAGTTCCTGCAAAGTCCCTCCCTCTCCATCTCCTCTTCCTCCTCTCTTTTCTTTCCTTTTATCAACTTACACCATTCTATTCCCCTCACCACCACAAGTGAGCACTCTTCATATAAACTGTGATATATGTTCACCAAGTTTCTCAAAAATAACTAGAATATTCTTAATATTGCTTTGAATTTATAAACTAATTTTTGAGGACTGAACATCTTTGCAATGTCAAGTTTGTGCCATCCAAAGACACAATGTCTGTCTATTTATTCAAATAGTCATTTATGAGGCATTTAAAATCTATTAATGAAGTTCTTGTGTATTCTTGATTAGCTTAATTCCTAGATACTTAATAGCTTTCATTGCCACTGTGAGTGGGATCTTATACTTTGTTAAATCTTTCAGTTGATATGTATCTTTCTAGTTGGGAGTGTTTTATTTCGTAAAGTAAATACAAAACAATAATACCAGATTTTAAAAAAACTATAGGAAGGCCAGATGTTCCAAAACAATAGGAACTGCAAAATAAAAATAACAAAAATGCAGGAGTTTACAAAGAAAAACAGCAGCATGGGGACAAAAGAACAGCACACATTATGTTAAATATAAGATTCCAGATATAATGTAGGAACTTACAAGCCTTGCAATTAAAATGTAGTGCCAAGTGTTAGCCTAATCCTCAGCACAGAGACCCTGTGTAAGCCGAGAAGATCCAGACGTGATCAGTCTTCTCAGGGAAATGGAAAGGGGGGTCTTGGGGAGGGACCAAGTGAGGGAAGAGGAGGAGGAGTGAATCTGCTTGCCAGACAGGATGAGAGGATCGAGGCGGGTCTCCAAATCAAACGTCCCGATTAGAAATACAAGGTTATCTCCCTCCATCTCGTGACAAACCTGCTTAATAGAGATTTTTAAACACAGATTTTGGTGATTTACAACTAAGGATCCACAAGAGACTAGGACTGAACCCGGGTCTCCTGTATTGCACGCAGATTCTTTACCAACCGAGCCACTAGGGAAGTCCTAACAAGAGACTAAATATAAGCAAATCTCAGTTGCTTCACAGATGAAAAAATTCAATACTCTTGTCAGTGCTTTGTTATCTGAGGGAAAGATGTATTATTAAACAATCAATAGGCAACAAAGTCACAACAATCCATAATAGTGAAATAAAAGGAAATGCTCCCCATTCAGAGTGGTATTGGGCGGCATCAGATGGTCTAAGAGAAGCATTTAGGTTCATGTCCTATGTTAAACCCAAGAGAACGAGGTGAAAGGCACTCATATATTATTCTTGTGGTCAGGAATTCACTGCACATTAAGTTGTCAAGGTGATAGATGACAAGAAATAAAGTTCTAGGGAAGAAAAAGTATCAGTTTGAATAAACCATCATAACAAGGAAATCCTAACTAAGGCATACTTTTGTTACGAGATGTAACAGGGATTGTGAAATAGTGTTTCTCTCACAGCACCCACCACCATGATGAGATGAGAAAGGTTGTTCTTTAAAATTATTTTCACCATCAAATGATTTTTGTTTTATATTCCCCAAAGAGTGAAGTAGAATGGTGACATGTTGTGGGTACACAGAAACTTTATAAAACATATCTTAGATGAGGTCTTCATTTTAAGCCTACCCACTGGTACTATCTACTGTTACATTAGGATTCTGAATTTCACCTTAAACAATAGGCTAATCTAAGTAAGAATTTCTGAGTCTCCATCTGTAAATTCAGATTTGGCAAAGGAAAAATCTACTAGAGATCCTGGGTAGTATAGGACAAAGGGTTAGGGGAGAGAGGCAGAAGCAAGGATTCAGGGTGTGTAAACAAAATGAACTATTCTGGAGACTTCCCTGGTGGTCCAGTGGTTAAGATTCCAAGCTCCCAATGCAGGGGGCCTGGGTTCAATCCCAGTTTGCATGCTGCAACAAAACATCACACACATAGTAACCAAGAGCCCATGTGCTGCAACTAAGCCCCGGCACAGCCAAATACATTTTTTAAAAAAATGAACTACTCTGAAATCACTAATTTTTACCACCTGTGCTTTCCAGTGAATTGCCTGTATTTTCAGTTGAAGGCCATTTGCCATGGAGTTGATGCTGATGTCTAAATCAGAGAAGCAGTTGAGTATGAAGCAAAAATTAAAGTGAGGATCAACTCCAACCAGCAAGCTCTGATGTCCCAAACTCTTCTCCAGTGTGACTCTGCTGGACAGTTTGCTCCTGGCCATTGGCTTAGTCTATAAGGATTTTTTTTGTAGGTGATTTCAAGTTATTGAAATCATTCTCTTGGCTTTTTCCCCCTCTAATTCAGAAAGCAGGAAATGTCTTTCCTGTGTAGCAGTCACAGAGCAGTCCCCTAGGGTTTCCAGGGGGCTTGTCTTCCAGTTCCTGTTGCTGGTTTCTAACTGTTAACTCTATATTTGGTAACAGCTTGACCATGGGCTGTTTTGGATTTGGTCATAATAAGATAACCTGGAGTCATGGAGCAGAGATCTAAAGCAACCTTATTTTTCCAGGAAGCAGCGTGTTGACCTTTCAGGATTTCGTCTATTTTATTGAATGTGAGTATTTGAATAGTATTGTTTATAGCACTAGGTTGGGTGTTTATGCTATTGGTCCTTGAGGGTGTGTGGCTGTACAGAAATAGGATACATACAGTCTCCTGGTTTACAATGAGTTTATATTTGTTTGTTATGTGGACTGATAAAATCTAAGGAATGCTCTTTATGCGTGCTCTTAGTCCATGGCAGCCTTGAAAAATAGTCACTTGCTCAGAAATGAATAAATATTTGTCAGATGAGTAAGACAAATGTTGATTCTGATCCCTTCACATTGTGAGGCAAGAATCAACACACCATTGACAAGGCAGTATCTTCCTCCTTTCTCCAGTATTTTCAAAGCTGCATAGTGTTAAACCTATATGCACACCATCTCTTTTGGAATAAAGAGATAATTACATACATTACCATGTGTAAGATGGATAGCTAGTGGGAAGCTGCTATATAACATAGGGAGCCCAGCCTGGTGCTCTGAGACGACCCAGAAGGGTGGGATGGGGGTGGGGTGGGGGGAGGCTCATGAGGGAGAGGAGATATATATATATATATATATAAAATTATGACTGATTCACATTGTTGCATGGCAGTCATCAACACAACACTGTAAAGCAATTATCCTCCAATTAAAAAAATAAATTAATTTAAAAAATAAAGTAAAAGGGTAAGTGTATAATGATCAAAAAAAAAAAAAGAGATAATGAACTATTGTTCGCTATTGGAAGAGGCTATTTATAAAATAGTAAAAAAAGCTGCTGGAAACCTATTTTACCACCAATGAGTACTCTTCTAACCCTACTGAGATTTTGCTTTGCTGTGTTTTCAAATCCCAAGAGTTATCTTGTTTTATAAACATGATCAGAATGAATGACTGCACTTTTATTGCACAAAGCGAAAATCAAGGCATAAAAACATATTGTGATTATTGTAAGAGCCCCTTAGAAGTGGGAAAGGATTTTGAGCTTCAAAGAGAACCTTTTGTTTATGAAGTTATCAGTCATTTAACAGGATTATCACAGCAGAGCTAAAATAAGAGCTTAAATTCTCCCCCTCGGGAACATTACTTTCATTTGCAATACAAATACTGGGTGGTTTTACTTTCTTTAGTAATTTATATTGTATTTCTTGCCTCTTGAATGTTCACTACAGGTTAGAAGTTATTATTTGTTAATAGTAGGTGTACAGTGAATAATCTTTTAGAGAACCTAAGCTGTAAATCAGAAAAAACCAATCTTGTTATAACTTTCTATTTTCTCTTTCAGTCATCTTGCATTTATTTTTATACTTAAAATCCTATTTTACAAGCCAAAATTTGGCCATTACAATGTGCAACTGTAATGATTCCATAATATCGCACCCATAGCAGGGTACACAGGAGTGAAAGTTACATGGTGGAGAACAGACCCGAGATCTGAACCCTGGCTGCATCTCTCTTGGCTTTGGGACATCACCTAACCTTTCAGATGAGAATGCTCACCTGAAAAATGGGACTGATCTACCTCCCAAGGGTCCTTACAGGAGCTAAATAAAATGCATACAGATTCTATCACAGGCTCCTTACCAGTGTCACTCAATGGGAGTGCTATTAGCATCCTGGATTCTGTGGGAATGCCCCACCCAGAGCAGGATGCCCCTGAAAAGGGTATGAGGACCCATCAATGAGGGCTTTCTGAAATAATCACACTAAATCTACTGCTTATATTGATTTTTTCCTTTAATTCCTCTTTTCAAAAAATGTATATTTTGGTTTTATATACTTATTCTTTGAGAATTTGCTCAAATTCACCTCCTCAAGTCCCTAACTTCCAGTAGCTGAGATGAAATCATATTTAATGCTCTTGAAGTCTACCACCATCAAGGTGCTTACACATTGAATGGCATTGCTTCTGTATTCCTACGGACTGTAGATAGTTAGCAATCCGAGGGCAGGGGCTGTACTGTATTGTCTTTCAGTGTCTCTAGCACACCACACAGCACCTGATAGACTGAGTATGCTTAGGGGTTTTGTTGAACCATGGTCTACCCCATATGAATTCTGAGCTCTGTAGCCTTCACATTCTGATGCAATCTTCCTTTGGGGTATGTCAGATGTTTTAGAACCTTGACATCTCAGATTGTACTTCTGATGTCCAGTCAACTGGCATCCATATTCTTAAAGGTGGTAAGGATGAAACAGGCCTGTGTGTGAAGGCTCCAGGTTGGGTCACCCATCTGAGGAGCAGGTACTTGATGTGCTGGGCAGGGTGCTAAGTGGGAAGCTTCTGTGTAGCAGAGAGACACAACGGGGACTGTGATCCGGGAAGATGGTTCTGACCAGGGCTCAGGAAGAGATAAAGTTGCGCTTGAACTCACAGCAGCCATTTCCCTAAATGATGTTCATCATGGCACTGTCATAGGTACACACTCCCATTTTCATTTATTTTGTTCCAAGTTAGCTACTAGTTCTTATAGATGCTTTGTGGTTTCCCTTTTCCACGATGGAATAAGTAAATAAGGGAAACACCTGCGCTTGTTAATAAGCAGGCCCTGTGGCACAGTGATAAAGTAAGACAGATGCAGAGTCTTCCTACAGACCTATGTTACCCCCCTTCTGCTATTTCCCCAACTTGCCATTCCAAAATCTGCCCTTCTCCTCGAGGACCCCAATCCATACCCACCTTGTTGCTGCATCTTGCTGCCTCCCTCCCCCCACAATCTCTCAGCAGATGGGTCACTTTCTACTTCGTGGAAGCTCTCTAAGGCATACACTCCCATCTTATTGTGTCTTTCCTCTCCCTGCAAAAAATGTCTCTGTAGCCACAATTCTTGTACTTGTAGAAGGTGATCCCTCTACTCAAATCAATGATAATCCCCCCTGGATTCTGGATCCAACACCTCCTTCCTCCTGAAGATGATCATTCTCTTACCATCAACTCCTGGGTCTTCTATTCAACTGCTTACTTCTCCACTTAGACATTTAACATATTTCAAACTAATTTTTTTCATTTATTTTTATTAGTTGGAGGCTAATTACTTTACAATATTGTAGTGGTTTTTGCCATACACTGACATGAATCAGCCATGGATTTACATGTGTTCCCCATCCCGATCCCCCCTCCCGCCTCCCTCCCCATCCCATCCCTCTGGGTCTTCCCAGTGCACCAGCCCTGAGCACTTGTCTCATGCATCCAACCTGGGCTGGTGATCTGTTTCACCCTTGATAGTATACTTGTTTCAATGCTATTCTCTCAGAACATCCCACCCTCGCCTTCTCCCACAGAGTCCAAAAGTCTGTTCTGTACATCTGTGTCTCTTTTTCTGTTTTGCATATACGGTTATCATTACCATCTTTTAAAATTCCATATATATGCGTTAGTATACTGTATTGGTCTTTATCTTTCTGGCTTACTTCACTCTGTATAACGGGCTCCAATTTCATCCATCTCATTAGAACTGATTCAAATGAATTCTTTTTAATGGCTGAGTAATATTCCATTGTATACATATTTCAAACTTAACATGCTCGAAAAAAAACTTTTTCCAGTGGCTCAGGCCTAAAAATCTTATAGTAATTTTTGATTTCTTTTTCTCTCATTCATCTCATTCAATCCAATCTTCTAGCAACTCTCTTTTTTTTTTCATTCAAAATATATCCAGAACCACAGCCTCACTCCTAGTCCAAGCCATCTGATTTGTGTCATGCCTGGATTATTGCACTAGCCTTCTCAGTCATCCCCGTTTCCATCCTTACCCCCTACACTGTATTCTCAGCACCTAGAGTGGTCTTGTCAAAACCTAAGTCAGATAATGACAACCCTCCAAACACAGAGCATCTCACTCAGAGCAGGGACAGCATCTTTCCAGTGGCCTCCAGGCCCTCCAAGATCCGGCAGCTGTTGCCTCTCAGGCCTCAATCTCCTCTCACTCTCCTCCTCACTCTGCTCTCGCCCACTGGCCTCCTGGCTTTTCCCTCAGTGTGTGAGGAACACCCCTGCTTCAGGCCTGTAACGTCACCTCAACATTCAAACTTAGAGTGTTATAACAGATCTCACTTGGTTCCAGAATCACTTGGAAACAGGACTGGAGTCACAGCTTGCCAGCCAGGCAGCATCAGGCTCTTTCCCTTTGGGGGGTAATCTTCACAACTATCTGTGTGGTGGTCCACTCTGCTGCCCGAGAGCTAGTCTCTCCCCAGGTTTTTCCTCCCCGATCATCTCAGGTGCAAGGAAGAGAGATCCACAGTATGCAGGTTCTGGATTTACTCTGACTTGATGCCTTATGTTCCCAAGGAGCCAACAACTCTTGTAACTTAGAAGATAGATATTCCACGTGTCAAGGGACATGCCCAGTTACAGGAGTCACCAGAATCACAGAAATTCCATCTATGTCTTCCTACCGGGCATTTTTATCATTGCCGGAGCCCAGATGTAGTTGACCAATCAGCAGCCATTGATGCCATAAGCAATGTTGCCTAGTAACACAATTAACATTCTACTGTATCAGGCTCCAGGGAAACTGAGATAGAAAGCTGAGAAAGCCAAATGTCAATTTCTTCTGTAGAAGGGGAAGGGTACTATGACTGCTTTGTTCACTGTGTCTTTTGCTCCATCTATTCCCTCTGATAGGATGGCTCCTCCCCAGATATCTGGATAGGCTGCTCTCTCACTGACTTCAATTCCTTCTTCACAAGTCACCTCCCTGATGAGGGCACCCTGTTTGAGAACCTCAAGTGCTAATCTCAGCTGCTGGGATTTCCTACCATTCTTGTGTGCTTTATTTTCTTTTCCATTGTTCTTATTACTTTCAAACATGTATGCTGATGCTGCTGTTCACTCACTCAGTTGTGTCCGACTCTTTGTGACCCCATGAACTGCAGCACGCCAGGCTTGCCTGTCCTTCACCACGAGTTTGCTCAAACTCATGTCCATTAAGTCAGTGATGCCATTCAACCATCTCATCCTATGTCGCCCCTTTCTCCTCTCACCCTCAATCTTTTCCAGCATCAGGGTCTTTTCCAGTGAATCAGTGTATAACTGATTGATTTTGCTTATTTTTTCCCCCATAGAACTTAAATTTTATAAGGCTAGGAGATTTGTCTTGTTTTTATCTCCTGCATTGACAATGCCTGGCCTGTTCAACGCTGCCTGTCACACAGTAGGTTCTTCAACAACCATCTGTTTTATTTATGAATGAATTTATGCCCTTTCTTTCAAACTCTAGTTTTTCACTGGCATCATTTATTGGTGTGGGGAGGAGGGCGAAATATTTTCAGCCCGCAAATAAAATGCAGCCTGGTGTTAGGGATTAGGATAGGGACTTGGGGCCAAACTGTTTGGATTTCAACAAGGGTTTCGTCAGTCACCTTGGAAGTTTTCCTAATCTCTTGGTGCCTTAGTTTTGCATCTATAAATGGGGATAATAATAGAACATCCTAGGGTTGGTATGAGGATGAAATGATTTAAAACATATGTAAAGTGTTCAGAAGAGTGTCTGACACGTAGGAAGCACGGTGCTCAGACATTTAGTCGTGTCCGACTCTTTGTGCCCCTGTGGTCTGTAGCCCACCAGGCTCCTTTGTCCATGGGATTTCCCAGATGAGAATACTTCAGTGGGTAGCCATTTCCTTCTCCAGGGAATCTTCCTGACCCAGGGACTGAACCTGCGTCTCCTACATTGCAGGTGGATTCTTCACCACTGCACCCACCTGGGAAATCCTAGGAAGCACTAGATACTATTATTAAAATTAACAACAAAAAGGTCTTTATTTCTACTCTGCACCACTTCTAGCTACTTCCCTCTTTCCTGACTTTTCCTCTCAGATGATCTATCAACACATGAAAGTTCCATCTACCCCACAGCCTTTAACTTCCATTCAGTTTTCCACCCACCTGCACTAAGGTTTCTAAAGGCCTAGTTGCTGTTTTTCTCTCCTCAGCCTGTGAGATAGTTGAACCACCTGCCTTCCCTAACCACACCTGAGCCTCTCCCCTCTCCTGGTTTCCACCTGTCCTTAGGGCTGCCCCTCGTCAGCCTCTTCCAGAGGCGCCTCAGTTTCCATCACTCTCACTTTCTACTGCCATTCCTGACGTTACCTCACCAACCGCATCCTCCTGGTCTGACTCCATTCCCAGGCGCTGCTTCAACTATCACACTGAAGACACCCAAGGGGCATCCTACAGACTGTCTCCCACAGGCGTCGTGTCCTTTTCTCACATCCATGACTTGCAGCTTTCTTTCCTCTTCCTAGCACTTTCTTTATTGCCAGCTCCCTCTTCCTGACTGGCTCTTAAGTTTTAATATTGCAACCATTTCTCTGGTTCCCCTGCTTTGCAGGCAGAGCTCTTTGGAAGCCTCTATCACAACCTGTTCTGACTGCTTGTTTAGTTTCCTCCTAGAAATGAACTGCTTATGGTCACAAAGGATAGTGCCTGACACATAGATATGCCAAAAAAAAAAAAAAAAATCTAGATTCAACATATGAATGTACAGTATGTATACAGAATAAATTATGATTCAGTTACATTTTAATTCAGAACTAAAGCACTGGGTGTGAAAACATCTCATCAAAATGTCAGTTCTTTCAGAAAATCTTAGGAGTGAAAATAAGAGATAAAGAAAAAAACTTGATATTAACAATGTAAATGGCACTGTGCGTATATATGCTGTATTTTACCGTAAAGCCAACTCTGGAAGATAAAGGACTCCCTTTGATATTCATGACATCAAATATTACTTGACTATACTCAACTGCTGTTTGAACTCAGCTAAACCTTACAAATACCCTATTTACCTTATTAGGAAAGTTCAGGAAATTAGGCTTCAGGCTCCCTGCCATGATTATAAACACCACACGCAAACAGAGAAAGAGCAATGAATGTATACATGGTTAAAAATCACATACTTTTTTAAGAGGTTTCGAGGGCTTGGTGTCTTGCTCTGCCTCTTTCTTGACCTACCTGCAAAGTGCATCCGAACACACCGATCATCAGCATGGCCACGGACAGGTAATCGGTAAACACATCCCACCATGGCTTCAGCACCCGGAAGGCAGGCTGCTGCTCAGAGAACTGCCGAAACTCTGTCACCGGAATCATGTTTCTGAGAAAAGAGAGGTGACTGGTGAATTCATTTGTCTTTACACACAACATACTGCATTGTTCACAGCATTTGAAAATTCTGCTCCAACCTGTCGTATTCAGTAGTCTCAATTAGTCCATGAGCTGTCACTGTACCTTAGGGTTTTAACAAGTCATTGAGAAATCCACCCCTTGAGGAAATAAGGAGCCCCACATGGGAACAGCAAGCACCTCTACTAACTCCTGTCCAACCAGCAGTGCCCTTTAGCTCCAACGGGCCAAAGCCAAAGCCCAGAGAGAGAGCAAAGCTGCCTGTTATTTCCTGGTCTCTCCCTTTCCCCTGTCAGAAAGATATGCCAGAAAGAGCCAGAAGATGCCAGAAAGAGCGCAGCCCATCCTTTAAAATGTTTTTCCTATTTATCTTGTCATCTTGGGTTTTTTTGCTTTGAACTATTTTTAAAGTGTAAACCTCAGCATTGGTTTGTATTAATTATTTACTAAGTCCTGAAAGGCAAACGACTTTGCCACTAATCTTCTTATAAATGGGATCATCTCATGTGGGGAAGAGGTGTTGGGGAGAACTTTTTTTTTTTTCCCTATTTTTGTTTTTTGTCCCTGTGATTTTTGACTCGATTTTTTTCCCCCTCTATTTCCTAAACATTTTAAATTTCACTGTGAACCTCAAACTTATCCTCTGAGAAGTCAATTTTCCCTGGAAACATCTGTTGTTTGTTGTTGTTTAGTCGCTAAGTCATGTCTGACTCTTCTGCAGCCTAGCCCTGCCAGGCTCTTCTGTCCATGGGATTTCCCAGGCAAGAATGCTGGAGTGGGTTGCCATTTCCTCCTCCAGGGGATCTTCCTGACCCAGGTATTAAGCCTTTATCTCTTGCATTGCAGATGGATTTTTTTTTTTTACCACTGCGTCACCAGGGAAGCCCCAGCCTCTCTCTCTCTGAATGACAGAAGATGAATAGGGTATACTGAGGCTCTGGGAAAGAGAGACACATCCTTTCCTTCACCTGCACTGTTCTATCTTTTGGCTTAACCCCATTGCCTGTATTATGATTTAAGACTTCAAGTTAATCATCTGGCTACTGGGAGAAGGAATATTTTTTCCTTATCTCACGGCAAGGAAAAAGGGTGGCCAGTGAGGGCCAAAAAAACAGTTTCTCTTTTGCCATCTTTGGATCCAATAATCTCGCTCTTTACAGCTGCCCTTGTTATGTAGTCTGATTAAAGGGCAGGGAAAGGCTACATTTGGTGCTTGTTTTCCCAAGCCTTTTTGTTTCCCGGATCTTCTCTTTCCTAATAATGAATTCAAGGCTGTACCATAAACAGCCTAAAGAAAATGAAAGCCTCCTATTTGGGTTCACTAGTGTTTATCTTTGGAAATTATTATAATATGTTCCATTCCATCTCACTGCTTTACCTGACTTTTTCTTAAGCAGTAATTTGTCTTAACACAACACGGAAAATCCAACCGCTTGGCGCTCCTTTTACCTATGACCTACCCACTTGACATCTGTGCAGCATTTGATAAAATTTCCTCATTTTACTGAAACACAACTTCCTTAATTCCACTTTGTTCACCACCACTGGGTTGCAAGCTTCTTGAAGGGAGAACCTATATGTTATCATACGTGTGTTTCCAAAACATATGTTTCAGGCAAGCCACCCAAACTAAATAACGTCACCTACTCCTAGTGTTACTAACATTTCAGACTAGTCCAAAGTTTGATTTTCCTGACACTTTAGGACCTTTTTCTTCTCAATGGATCATTATAATCTCATGGCCCCAAACGTTTTCTAGTCACAGCTGTCCAGTGGCAGTCACAGACAGGCACTAAAACGCATCTTAACTTCCACTTTCTGCCTAGAAGCTACTGTTTTGTTCTATTTTGCACCCCCATCACTTACCACAGTGCCCGGAAAACAAGAGGCCCTGAGCAACTGTCTGTTAAATGGATGAGTCAATTCAGATGCTTGTTCACAGAGCAGGGCTCACCTAATCAGATTAGGAGTGACCCGAGCCAGCTGCAGTGACAGCACCAACAAGTACGGTCCTTGTGCTATAGTTCACATCTTTTGATAGATTTGGTTATTGGCTCCTTCATGTAAGTTTCCTGTATACCTTGGAAGGAACTGGGCTTGCTCTCTGAAGCAAGGAACAATTTCAGGAATAAAATACACCAATGTAGAGCTGTGGTTCTCAAGATTTTTGATCTTGGGAATCCCTTCATGTCCTAAAATGTAGGAGGAGGACCTCAAAGAGCACGCTTTAGGTGGGTGATACCTATCAATACTTACTACATTAGAAATTAAAATGAAATTTTAAAAAATATATATTAACTTATTTAAAAATAATAAACCCATTCCAGGTTAACATAAATTATGTTATTATAAAGATAACTATATACTCCAGAACAAAAACCATTAATGAGAATAATGGCATTGTTTCACATTTTTGCAAATCTCTTTACCAGTGGACTTAATAGAAAATAACTGGATTCTCATATTTGCTTCTTCATTCAGTCTGCTCTGATATGTTGATTTGATTGAAATTTATGAATCAAATATATATGCAGTTAGAGAAGGGAAGACTATCTTAACAGACTTTTCATATAATTGTGGATAATTATAATTTGTTAATATATCAAATTAACTTGGTAAGTTGCAGTATGGAGCCTGAAAACTGTATTAATGAACTTTTCAAACTCCTTGCTGTTAAAACTCATTCATCTGTCTTGTACTTTGAATGGATCTTTTGTCCGTATATGATTTGGCAACGACATTGGTCATTTGGAACATATGGAAAATACTGAATCACTTAGTCATGCAGATTTTCCAAATGCTGACAAATTATACTTAGAAATCACATTCATTGAAATCACTAATGTTTTCATGAGAAAATTTTTTAAGTAACTGGAGCCTGTCAAGCTCATGGTGGTGTACAAATTTTCCAAAATTCTAATCATCACTTGAAAGTTTGAATTTTATTTGTGGCAGCAAATATTATGTTGTTCTCCTTGAAATGTCAAGTTCTCTTCATTCATTTTGAGAAATTATCTTCCACGTACTCAAGTCTGAATATCAGTTGTTTTATTCAATTAAAAATGGTACATTATGATAAAGTGGCTAATTCAACTTTCAACTCAAATAAAGATTTCCCTTGAGATACCTACCTACTGTACTTGGAATTCAGCAGACGTGCTTTATGTATTCTTCCCTTTCATCACATCATGTATTATTACAATTTCTAGTCAAGGGTCAAGAGCTATTAATGTAATAATTTTTATGGATTCAACCAGGACATTAAGTAAAACTGGCATTTTTTTCTTTTAAGTTGTAAATGTGTGCCAGTGAGGAATACAGCAGAATTTGGTGCCTCTACCTTGATTCCCATTAAGATGACTTACCCACCAATGATTTTGTACCATCAATGAAAAATGCAAGAAATATCTTGGCATTAAAAACTAGTTTTGATCTTGTCAGTTCAGTTCAATTCAGTCGCTCAGTTGTGTCCGACTCTTTGTGACCCCATTGACTGCAGCACGCCAGGCTTCCCTGTCCATCACCAACTCCCGGAGCTTGTTCAAATTCATGTCCATCAAGTCAGTGATGCCATCCAACCACCTCATCCTCTGTTGCCCACTTCTGCTCCTGCCTTCAATCTTTCCCAGCATCAGGGTCTTTTCAAATGAGTCAGTTCTTTGCATCAGGTGGCCAAAGTATTGGCGTTTCAGCTTCAGCATCAGTCCTTCCAATGAATATTCAGGACTGATTTCCTTTAAGATTGACTGGTTTGATCTTTGATCTTGTGGACTCCCTAAAAATGTGTAGGTGACTGGTGTTCCACGAACCGCACTCTGAGAACCACTGAGGTAGAGGTTCACTGCTCCTGTGGCTCGCCTTGAAAAAGCAAAGGCCTAGGGCACTCATAACAGCGAGGCTGTCCGGTTCATTGGCATCTTTCTCTTAATGTGGAAAATAAAGACAAACTAAGCAATCTAGGAAACTTAAGTACTGTCTACTGCTTCCTCATACTGGTACAGCCTAGTTAAGAGGGTTTATCAGAGGAAACAGTCAAGGTGAAACAGACTTTTAGTGTTATAACTCTACTCTTAATGTACTTAACCTCTTTAGGGTAAGTGTGTGTATGTGCATGTGGTATGTACATGCTCTTATATGTATGTACACACATACTACATATAAACATATGTGGATGCATGTATAATACACACATATAGACTTTATTGTTTTAACATATCACAAGGCTCAAAGCCAATATCCAGCACAGATTTAATCCTTGGAATTATTTTTGATGCCAAAAAAAAAAAAAAGCAGGGGGAAGACAGGAAATATAGGAAATAACTTAAAACCTCTGAAACTAAAGAGAGGGTAAAGGAATCTTGCACTTGCTTAACTAAAAAAAAGTTTTGTGTTCTTTCACCAATTTTAGTGCTTTCCCCTTTTTATTTCAATATTTTAAAAACTTTAAAAATTGTTGTGTTGGTTTCTGCCATACAATAGCACAAATCAGACATAATTATATATACGTTCCCCTCCCTCCCTACCCCTTCCTCCCCTCCTTGTGCATTACAGTGACAACACAATTTCTCTTTCATTATCATTGTACTTTCCAAATGATATGTGACATTTTGAGAGTTATCATTTCAAGTTGAAGAAGCCACTTCTGAATAAACTGCTAAGTTTACATAGTTTTTTCCCCTAAAGATCAATCAGGATAATTCTATTTATATATATTTTTTCCTATTTTAGAAATATAAGTGATTATATTAATATTTCTTCCAACTCTAATTTCTAACTTACTGTGTAAGATTTTTGCTTATCTGATAATGCCTTTAGAAACATGGCATTTTAAATTAAATCAAAAGATTCTTGTATCCTAACCAAAAATACATGAACTTTTACATTGTTACATATTTGCCTCTGTATCCTTTTGCAGAAATCCACTTGCATTACTTTTATTAAAAATACTTATTACTAAAACTAGCCAGTCCAGGTTGGATGCATGAGACAGGGTGCTCAGGGCTGGTGCACTGGGATGACCCTGAGGGATGGGATGGGGAGGGAGGGGGGAGGGAGGGTCAGGATGGGGAACACATGTACACCCATGGCTGACTCATGTCAATGTATGGCAAAAACCACTACAATATTGTAAAGTAATTAGCCTCCAATTAACATAAATCAATTAAAAAAAACTTATTACTAAAACTAATTTTAAAGGCTTCATTGTTTATAAAATGTTACCTCTCAAAAATATACAGATCTATAATCCTTTTTGTAAAGAATACTGGTAAGTTAGTTGCAAACCCAGAGTTTATTTCTTTCATTTATTTGGTTCTCCCTGAAACAATGTCTTCTCCATCTCAGGAGAATTTTAATATCTTCTTCTCTAGAATTAATTATACAGAACAAATTCTACTCTATTTATTACCCATGACTTTAAGAATATTAAATATATTCTACTCTGATTCAAATCTGATTGCTAACACTGTTTTCCAACGGCTATTAGGTGGGTATATACTACTAGTGCTCTGTCTCATATTTTTCTGGCTGTTGGAAAATAGCATTAGACATTAGACAGTATAGTACCGCCCAAGAAAACAACAGCCAATGTGATCCTAGTAATCACATCAATAACACAGTGAGTGGCCCCTTACAAAAATGAGTGTTAAAAAGTCAATAATTCCTGAGCACAACAAATGTGACTTCTACAGGAAAGAAACCCACATATATAATTCATCTGTGTGGCTAGCTGTATCTAAGGGTCAGTTCTCAGCCCTCACCTGACCTGCTCCATCTGAGGCATCTGGTATAAAATGACATTCTCTACTTGGCTTTCAGGATGCTACAGCCTTTAGGTTTTCCTCCTGTTTTCCATGCTGTTCCCTCTTTAACTCCGTGACTGTTTCCTCACCTCCCTGACTTCTCGCCTTGATGCGCCCAGTGTTTAGTCTTTGTTCCAATTCTCTTCTCTACCTCATTTACTCCCTTGTGAGCACATCAAGTCATCATGCTTTAAATGGTGGACCCAGCTGCCAACTCGATATCTCCATCTGGACACCCCGTAGACACATTAAACTCAGGATGTCTGGAACCAACTCTAGTTCCATCTCCTCATGCCTACCTCTCCTATCCTCGGCAAAGCCCTGTTCCTCTTGCAATGTTCCTCCCTTGATGGCAACTACGTCTATCCAGTTGCTTAGACCAAAATTTCTGGAGTCATCCTTGAGTCTTCTTCATCTCTTACATCCCACACCCCATCTGTCAAAAATTATACATTCCTTAAGGTATTGTCTGTCTCCCCTAAAAGAATGTAAGTTTCATGATGACAGGAATTTTCTTTTCAACTCTATTTTGTATATTGATGTGTCCCAGCACCTAGAAAATATTGCTTGACATATGGTAGGCACTCAATATTTGCTGAATAAATTACTGAATAACTAGTAATTCTGGTAAAGATAGGAGGGGCGATTGCCTTTTGGTTTGGAAAAAATGATTATAAAAGCAAAGCGTGTGTCTAAGTATTGTCATGGGAGGAAGATCCCACAGTGCAGGGCCTTGACGTTGGCACAGCCAAGGCCAGTGCAGAGGAGTGCAAAAGAGAAAAAGCATAGGAATACCATGATTTATTTATGGGTTCTTTTCAGCAGTACTAATCAAAATAAAGTCATCAGAATATGCTCAAAGCATCAATTATAAAACAAATTACTTTTCCTTTAGCAATGCAAAGATGGAAATAAAAAACAGGACAAAAAGCCAAATTTCCTAATTATATAAAAGTGATTTATTTCTCTCTTAGGAGAGCATGACTCTGGATTGTATTTTACTCTGCAATTGCAGTATACATGACAAAAATTTTTTAGAAAAATCCACTAAAGAAGACCATGATTATATGGTTCTACAAAAATCTATTTAATTTAAAGAAACTCAGAGGTGGGTTATAACTGTTCAGAATCTGAAAGGCACTTTCAGAAGTCATCCACTCCATAACTCTCATTTTATGAGTAAAAACTTGAGCCAAGAGATTTGGTGACTTGCCCAAGGAACACAGCTCATGGTGTCTTGACTTCTAATCAAACCTTACCTCTTACTCTACAGCTCTTAGTCAATAATACATCATGCTGATCTGAACGCAAAGAATCTAAAATATATACTAAGAAACAAATGGCTTAAATAGAATTTCTTGTCTCATGTCTCTCTTTGAAAACATAAAATGAAAAATAAACTATTATTAATATATTTAAAGATTCTTAAGCTCTACTGCTCTTCCAGTCCCATAAACGAGAACTTAAGACTCAGAATGCAAGTTGATCTGACAACCCAGTGGAGACTTTGGTACTATCATCTCCGTGAATATTCCATGATGTTATGTGTTAAATTAATGGCCCAATCACATTACTTGGGAAGCATTCAGAATGAGCTTAACCTGTTTTTCTAAGAGTGATAGGGAACAAAAAATTACTCCTTGGGGACTTCCCTGATGGTCCAGTGGCTAAGACTCCACGCTCCCAGTGCAGGGACCTGGGTTCCATCCGTGGGCAGATCCCACATGCTACAACTAACAGTTCTCACACAGTAGCTAAGAGATCGCAACTATTAATAAAAGATCCCCCATACTGCAACAAAGACCCAGTGCAGCCAAATAAACAAAAATATTTTAAACATTATTTTAGTTGGCAATTTTAGTTCTTTGTCAATTAAGATATCATTATAACCTTTTTCTCATTATATCCTCCCCACATTTTAAGAAAAACCCTTTAATCACTGCTTCAGACCATATATCACAAGGCTATTGCTTTACACACCAGTATCCAGTTATCTTTAGCATAGTCATAAGCTTTTAATTTACTAAAAATTTGTTATGTACTTTTATCAGTAGCTTATTTTTCTCTCACAAGCATAATTCATTTACTTATGCACTTGCTATAAATAATTATAGCATTATAAGAAATATATATTAAAATGTACACTAAAAATATAAAGTTTAAGATATGTCAAGCACTGTGCTAGGTGCTGGGGGAGTAAAACAGACAAAGTGCCTGCCTCATCCCTGTGTACGCTTCTATGAGAATGTGCATTAAACAAATTCCCGTGAGAGTGTGAATTGTAGTTGATCTTCTTTGATTACGGTTTCCAGTGCCAATGGTGCATTTAAAGAGGTTGCTGTTTTTATTTCACGGAGGAAAGGATTTATATCTTGTTGATCTTTGTATCTTCTAGAAAACAGCACAATGTCTTAGAACAGACCCTCAACACATTTTTGTTAAATTCAAAGAGGCCTAAACATATAAACATAGTCATAAACAGATACACACACCCAATTGAGCATTTTGTAGTAAAGACAAATTTTTCTACTGTTATCCTCTGTTATAGCTTGATACTACAATAAGAGTGTGACTATTACCACATAGTTTCACAATCATTGAATAATGATTATTCAAAGAACATCCACTAATGAAGAAACTGAGAAGAGAATGAGAGTCAGGAATAATTTATAATTTCAAAGTTAAGGGTCATTGAAAATTTAATGTATGATGTCTGTCACTATTTACAAAGAGGATATATCAATCAGTGATGACTTCTTAAGCACCAGTCAGTATCCAATGGCCACATTTTGTGATTCCCTTATCAGAACATTACTCTATTAAGAAACAAGTGACAGAAACAGATCCAAACATAAAAGCGTTATTTACAATATAATGGTTTAGAATACTTGGTGAGTATTTATAAATTTATAAATCTTGGTGAGATTTCTACTTCTTTGGAATTTTTGTCAAAGAACTTCAGCTACATCTAAATGACACTAGTAATTATTTAATGCTTATTCTATACATTTGAAGTAAACTCAGAAATTTTTTCAAAAATGAGGCTAAAGAGTGATCTAATAGTTTCTTAAAACCTGACCATAAAAGATTATCATCAAATGTTATTCATTATCTCCCTCATCTCTGTTGTTCTAAATACACCTAAAGTCTCTCTGAGAATTAAGGCTCCAACTCTCTGCACCTCACTGCTCTTCACAGTCACCTCTTCATTCCACACTGTTTCCGCCTTCCTTAAACCAGGAATAGTCTTCCAGGATGTTAGGGTGTACTTAACCCCCACCCCCATCCCAGAGGATTCTAAACCCCTGGAAAGACTGTGTTTTTCCTTAAATAGCTGATATCATTCAAATGTAATGTAGACAAGATTTCAGTTATTATCAGTCTCCACATCCAAAAACCAAGTCTAGATTTCAACTGAGCATATCTGTAGTGAGTGTTTTGAAGATTACGTCTCTCTTCCTTCAAAGCACAAAAAGAGACTGAGCTTTATCTCCAGTCCACACTTTTCCCCCTTGAATAAAGAAAGCACAACAGTTCTAAGTAGCTGACACACCATGAATATATCGCGCAGGCCAGAAAATTCAAACAAAACGAGTGCCAGGAGCCTTCTACCTGGAGGGCGACTTTCTGAGGAAAGGATGCGGAGGAGAGAGAGGTGGGGAAGACAGAAACATTCCTGCTCTCCAGAACATTCAAACTCAAGTTTTTTGCTTTTTTTTCCCCACAAAATAGAGTAGATTGAAAAGGCAGGGGTCACCTTTTATTTCATATTGTTTGCTCTGGGGCCTAAAAGGCTCAATAGTTTGTTGAGTTAAATTCCTAATGATTCTACAGGGGTCGGTGGCAGGGGGCTGGGGTGGGGGGCACTGGGGGAGTTGCCTTTTCTGTTTCAGTAGAAAGTTTGGTGTGTTTTACAAACACTTTTCACACACATAGATGGTCTGGAACTTATAAAAACAGAGTGCCAATCAAGAGTGACAGGGAAGTTAAAGTAACTTGTTACCAAAACTTTGCCACTAAGCTCTTTTTTTGTTGTTTAATAGGGTAAAATTTTAAATTTCCAGCCATGTTAAATACAGTAGCAGCCAAAGCAACACTCCTCAGTAAACAAAGAGATTGGTGGTTACAGTGAGAGACTGAAAGACTAGAGGATTTATAGTATCATCATTTTTATCATCTTTTTTTATTAAACTCATCTTTATAAGAATCTACCATTCACAGTTTCCCTTTTAAGATCAGGGAACATGGTAGGGTTGTTAATAGCAGAAAAATATTAAATGCTGAGTAAGTCGCTTTTCAAGAAAGTTGTTCTCAAGAAGTCAGCTCTTGGTTTGTCTTTTCTGTTGGCTGTGCTCAGTAAAATCCATGATGGAAGAAAGAAGTTCAGATTCTCCAGCCTCTGGGGAGGTGGTGGGGAGGAGGGAACTACAGGAGAAAATGACCAGAACCTTACTGTCAGACTATTAAAACTACCTGGAAATTGGAATATTTGTTTTTACCCATACAGCCAATAATATTTAATGCAAAGTTTTGTGCTTAAAAGAAAAATATCTGTTGGGTTTGGCTCTAAAGTTAACATATTGATTTAATGGCTCATCTTTTCCAAGTTAGACATTATGAGTTCCCCCTTCCAACTCCTTTCTCACAGCAAAGCTAAATAAAATCTAACATGATGATATTCAACTCTCCTCGAGTCTCACTTCTGGAAGCTGACAAAGGGCATAAGTTTCCGAATATGAAGTTTCTAGGAGAATACGGTCAAAGTCTACTTGTAGACTCTCTCAGTCAGACTGAGACTGTGCCAAAAATCTAAATGAAAGAAAAAAATACAGAAAATACAAACCAACTCATTAAAATACATCTGTTTCTGAAGATGATATATTCTTTACCGAAAACAAAACAGAAAACATAACAAAAAACCTCTAATCCCCCACCTCCAACTAGGTGCTATACATTAGTTGATTGCAAAGGTTGAGTGTTGTGTGGGGCTCTTGAGAAGTCACCACAGTGGAGATACCAGCAGCTGTAGCAGGTCCTTGTGGTGCTAACTCTATAACGGGATTTTTGTTAATTTCTCCTCTCTTCTCAGACTCCTGTGCCTCCTGCAGAGTGGGCCTCTAGTGCTGCTCACTCAGGGAAGCCACCCTTGGTCTCCCTGGCTAGGTCACATCCAGCCTTGCAGGGCTTACAGCACTGCGGATCTCACTTGTGGTCCCCGTCACAGGCTCCATTTCCCATTCGTTTATTTAGTTTCCAAATGAATGTTGGTCTCCATTGTTTTGCCAACACCTAACAGTCTTGGCACATAACAGGTGCTCAATATATGTTCATCAAACAAATGGAATAATTCATTAAAAACCAAGTTCCAAAAACAGTTCCCAGTGTGAAATCTCAGATTTATTCCTTTGAATACTTTGTCACCAAAAGGAAAAGAGAGGGAAAAATTTAGAGCCCATCAGCTAACTAGGAATGAGACCCAAAACAGTGCCCATCTTTATAGACAAACTGTATAGTATTTTAAAATCGTTTACTAACAGTTGCTATTATTACTAAGAAAGATGGCTTGGGGCCAGATGAGGTCTTCCCGAGAAAACTATCTCAAAGATACTGAGTCCTGTCAAACGTATTTTTAAATGGTTCAGAGATTTAGAAAACAAGATACTAAAGCCCAGTACTACATCAACTTGTATGTTGACAATCAGTTATCTAAAGCATCTAGTTATTTAAAGTGGTTTTGTTCAAACAACCTCATCAGTGGGATGAAAAGGTAGATTGAAGATGCCTGAAAGGAACAAAATTGATTCAAGAGTTGTTAAATTGGGAAGTTTTCATTGTTAATCACAAATACTGAAAAGCTATGTAGAAAAGACAATCATTTATTTAAAAATAGATTTAGAAGGCAACAGTGAGGAAGAAACAAGTAAAAAGTTAGTTTTAAAAGTCAAACATTTCCACTTTGTTGTACAGCAGAAACACAATACTGTAAAGCAATCATAAACCAATAATAAACTTTTTAAAAAAGGTAAACCAAAAAAAAAAAAAAAAAAAATCAAGCATTTCAAAGCTGAGAAAGTTCTGGAAGTTCTGAAGTAAAATGGGATTTAGGATTGAGTGAACGATCTTTTGGGTAGCTTAGGGCCAATGGAAAAGATTAATTTATGGAACAACTGTGGGGATTTGTTTGTTTTTACTTGTCCTGTAATGTTTAATCCTATTTTCAGATGACCCATGTTAAAAACTTAACAGACCAATGTTCTAGGGCCTTAAAAAATGGTTATACAGACATAAATCAAAATTGTTTTCAGAAAAACAAAATAAATGTCTATTCAACAAAGGAAGAGAATTGGTGAGAAGATAAATTGGTTTGTTTCTACTCAGTGTTTTTAGGTACGAAAGATGTATTTTTGTGGGAAAGAAGTGGGATTTAGGGGAGTGAGGTGTCAAAGCCACAGGATTTTGATTCATCTTTCCTTTCTGGAGGCTGAGAGAGGGATATATTATCATTAGAGATAGCTACTCCAGAGGCACAGAGTTTTTCAAAGATAGATGCAGTGCCTTTGAAAAGCTTTATTATATCCCTTGCACCTACCACACACAGTGCCTGGCATCTATTCACTCTTTCTACAGGTACCAGAGTAGCTTTTATCTGCAGGGTATTGAGCTCACTAATAGTGGCTATACCAGTGATTAAGACAGACATAAACTTTGTCTGATGGACCATATATGATGGTGGAAAGATATTCAGTTAAAAAAAAGAAAACATGACACACCATCATTTAATCACAACTGTGACAGGTACAATGAAGTGGAAGCTTCAGAGCCCCTGATAGTGAGTATATGAAGGTACCTGAGATACTGGGGGTTTAGGAATTGATGCCTGCATGAAAATAGGAAGTAGAGGTAGGAATAGTTACTTTGGTAAAGTTGGAAGGGCAGGGCCAGGAGAACTTCTGGGCAGAATGAAAGGTCTACAATGTGATGTCTTTCGTTCCCCCTTGAGACATTTATTTTGCCCTCCATCACTCATTAGAAATGTTTTATTTCTGTTTATTCAAATAAGGTTGAACTTGATATTTTCTATCTCTGGAGACATGAGGGTAGGGGTAGCCTGAGCTGGTTCAGATTCTCTGAGACAGAGGGAGTCCCCAGGTTACATGTTCCTACACTGAAAAGGGCAAAAAGTCACGAGGACTCCCCAGGAGTCTTTTATAAGTGGCAGCTATGAGGACCAGAGGCTGCTCTTCTCACCTGCATCCATCCAAATGTGCACCAGCCCGCAGAGCAGCATCTCACTCAGCCTCTCTCTAGAACTCCGCCTGTGGAGCTGACTTCTGAGTCACACAGGAAATTCAGCCTTTAGTCAGAGGAGAGTCTCCTTTAGTCAGTTTTATTTTTTTCTCCTTTCCTCCCTTGGGTAGAACCTTCTTCCTTCCACTTCTTTCTTCCTATTCCCTCCTTTTTCCTCCCTCCCATTCTCCCTCCAACATTTGTTACCCAACCACTCCGTGTCAAATACTGGGGAGAAATAAGAAGTGATAGTTGAGTATGTGCTCTCAAGGAGACTCAAAATGTTATCCCTCCTTTTTGCTCCTTAGCTCTTTGTATGGATTCAAACCCAAAGGGTTTCTGTGAGCCCAATCTGCATTAGGAAAGAAGCATACCAACTAACCATTTAACTTCTGCACGTAGTTTTGCCAAGAGACTTGTCAGTGAAGGACAAAGATATAAAAAACAGGCATGAAGTTGTCCTGGGATGAAGTAAAAATAAAAATGGAAAAAACAGGTACCTTAATTTTGACAATATGAACTGGAATAGATTGGGATAGATTTTTGCCATACAAATTCTTGCAACTTGCTATTTAAAATCCAAGAACCAAATACATTTGGGTAAAAGAGACTATTTATTGAATACCTCTATCCATTATTTCTTTTTGTAATGGAGATATAATTGACATATAACACTGTCTTACTTTTAGATGTACAACATAATGATTTGGTATATTGATATCATATATTGTGAAACAATCACCAGCGCAAGTTTAGTTAATATCCATCACCACACAATTACAAATTTTTTTCATGTGATGAGAACTTTTTAAGATCCACTCTCTTAGCAATTTTCAAATATACAATACAGTCTTGTTAACTACATTTACCATGTTGTCTATTATGTCCCCAGAATTCATTTATCATATAATTGGGTACTTTTCAAATCACCTCCACCCATTTCAGCCACCACCCTTTACCCTCTGCTCTGGTAACAACCAGTCTGTTCTCTCTATCTATGATTTCATAGATCAGTTTTTGTTTTTTTTTTTAAGATTGTACATATAGGCGAGATCACACAGTGTTTCTTTTCCTCTGGCTCACTTTTTTCACTTAGCACAATGCCCTCAAGGTCCATTCATATTGTTGAAAATAGCAGGATTTCTTTTTTTATGATTATATTTCATTGTATATATTTATAGCTACTACCTATACTTTATTCATTCATCCATCAAAGGACACTTAACGTTGTTTCTGTTTTGCTGCAAATAATGCTGCAATGAACAAGGGGGTACAGACATCTTTTCCAGCTACTGTTTCCATTTTCTTCAGGTGAAGACCCAGAGGTGGATCATATGGCAATTTTTAATTTTTTGAGGAACCTCCATACTGTTTTGTATAGTAGTCTTGCCAGGGAAATCCCAAGGACAGAGGAGCCTGGCAGGCTATAATCCATAGGGTCACAAAAAATTGGACACTACTGAGGCAACTTAGCATGCAAGTGCACACCAATTTACGTTCCTACCAACATGCACAAGGATTTCCCTTTTTCTATATTCTCATCCTTTTGATAATAGGCATTCTTTTTAAAAATATAACTTTATTTATTTGTTTTTGGCTGTGCTGGGTCTTCATTGCTGCATGGGCTTTTCTTCAACTGAAGCGAATGGCAGGTACTCTCCAGTTGCGGAGAACAGGCTTCTCACTGTGGTGGCTTCTCTTGTTATGGAGATGGGCTCTAGGGCATGAAGGCTTCACTAGTTGTGGCATGTGAGCTCAGTAGTTGTGGCTTCTGGGCTCTAGAGTACCGGCTCAATAGCTGTGGCACACAGGTTTAGTTGCTCTGCAGCATGTGGGATCTTCCCAGATCAGGGATTGAACCCATGTCTCCTGCATTGGCAGGCAGATTCTTTACCACTCAGCCATGAGGGAAGTTTGATAATAGGCATTCTAACTGGAGTGAAGTGAGATTTCGTTGTGGTTTTGATTTGCATTTCCCTGCTGATAAGTGATGTCGAGCACATTTTTCATGCATTGGCAATTTGTATGTCGTCTTTGGAAAAATATCTCTACAGATCCTCTGTTTTTAAAAATTGGATTGAGTTTTATGAGTTCTTTATATTTTTTGGATATTAATCACTTATATATGATTTGCAAGCAATTTCTCCAATACCATATGTTGCCTCTTCATTTCTTGATGGCTTCCTTTGCTCTACAGAAGCTTTTTATAGTTTAATGTAATCCCACTTGTTTATTTCTGCTTTGGTTGCCTTTGCTTTGGGTGTCAAAAGCTCACTGCTAAAACTGATGTCAATGATCTTATCCCCTGTGTTTTCTCCTAGGAGTTTTATGCTTTCAGGTCTTTCTTATATTCAGGTCTTTAACGCATTTTGTATTGATTTTTGTGTATGGTACACAATAGTTTTCCAGTTTCATTCTTTTGCATGTGGTTGTCCAGTTTTCCCAACACCACTGATTAAACAGGCAATCCTTTCCCCATTGTATATTCATCTTTTTTTCTTAAACTGCTGTTTTTTTCTGGTAAGAAAGTTCACAGGCTTTTTCTAATCCCCAGTGGGATTTGTAATCCCCCAAATACTTAATCACTACACCGCAGTACATCTGCTATTATGATTATAGAGAAGCAGAAAATGTGTGTGTAAAGAAAGTAGCTGCAGGAAGTAAAAAAAAAAAATAGTAAGAACATGAATGAGTCAGCATGAGGGTATAAAAACTTTAAAAGGTATCAACTTCAAAGAAAAAATGAAATTATTTGGGTTGCCCTAGTAACACCAAGATAAAATGTGGAAGTGAAAATGCAGGATTTAACATTAGGAAAACCTTCTTGGGCACTGAGATCTCTCACATCATGGAATGAGCTTTACCATGGCAACAGGCAAAAAACATGTAAACAGATTAAAGAAAGAAAATATCCAAGGGAGTGGAAGCACAGTAATAAAGACTAAGCTGACCTAATAAATAATCTGTACCTTTCTTTTAACTCACAGAATCAAATAGGGGGAAAGCAAAGGATCTGCAGGGATCAAATGAGACTTTTCTCAGTGACATGTTATCTTAAATGATTTTAAAAGTTCAGCTTAATGTATTACTTTCACCCACTTATTTTTCCCCAAATGGTACAGAATCTCTCACCCAGTCTAGAGCTCTGGTTTTATTATAGGAAAAGGCAAAAGAAAGAAAAACAGAAAGAATAGGTTACATTTTCCATATCCAATCTCCACTTTTAGGGAGGAGTTATGTCCCTGATGATTAAAGCAAGAAGAGACATTCATGTTAATGTAATTCTTGAGTATGAAAGAATTACTCTAGTATTCATGCCATAGCACTGAGGTCAAAGCGCCTGGATTTGAATCCTGGTTCTACCACTGGGGAGCTGGGTGACCATGAACAAGTTACTCAATCCTTCTGCTTCCTTAAAATGGGGAAAAGGATGGTATCTTCCTTCACAGAGTTTCTGGGAAGTGTATAAAAGGTAATTTTGGCAAACACTAATTGTTATTCTAGGCAGGAAATTAGCACTCAGATATGACAACTGCTAATATTACCAATAAAGCTAACAATCCAGTTTGATAAATGTGATAGGGAATTTACTATGAAGAATAAGAAGAAGAATAAGAATTACTATAAGAATAAGAATTGGCATTTATGGCCTTCAGCTCTAACTTGAGGTGTCACACTAAAACAAATCTTTATAAAACAAAAGAAACAAACTGAGAGCTCAATTTTTTTAAAGGGGAGAGGAAAGGTGTAACAACGAACATTTAATATTATTGTGCCTACTACACAGCAGGTATAGATCAAGTTTTATCTGTTGAGCTTCCACATTAAACCCATGAGGTAAGGTATTATCTTAGCTCTTCAGAAGAATAAATGTGCAAGAGCGATGAAATGATTTCTCCAAGGTTACAAAGCCTGTGAGGGCAAAGCAAAACTTCCCACTCCGCTTTGTCAGATTCCAATGTTCAGACTCATTCCACTTCATGAGAGAAATTTTTTGTCTCTAACAACCTCCTTAATGGGAAATTCAGCCTTGTCATCCATTGACAAAAACTCCCATTTGGGGAGTTAGCTATTATCCGAGGACTAAATCCAGGGCAGTCAGATTTGTGACTAGCATCCAGTTGTCTAAAATCTGGCACTGAGAGAGACACCCAGTATGAGGAAAGATCATTTTTTAAATTTATAAAGGAGTCAGTTTCCCTCAAGGGAGTAATTAGTATGGCACTGACACTTCTGTTGTAAATAGCTAGCAAAACCAAATTTTACCAGAACCACAGAAGGACTTTGACGTGATACTCTTGGTTACACCCATTTTTCATTTAATGGTAAACCCTTGGGTGGAGAGCCTGCTGCTCTGCTCACTCGCTTCAGTCATGTCTGACTCTTGGCGACTTCATGGACTGTAGCCCGCCAGGCTCCTCTGGATGAGGGATTCTCCAGGCAAGAATACTGAAGTGGGTTGCCAATGCCCTTACCCAGGGGATCTTCTTGACCCAGGGATCAAACCCACGTCCTCTGCATTGGCAGGCAGATTCTTTACCACTGAGCCATAGGGGAAGCCCTGGGTGGAGAATGAAATTTGCCCAATTTCACACTGTTCAGTCTCATTTAGGGATTCTACATGTAACTTTCAGGAACTCAGTGCATCAAAACGGCAAAAACCTTCTGTACTGAGAATCTGAATACTGGGAAACATATTCCAAATTAAAACAGAAGGACAGTGAATACTTACTTCCTTTTCATTGTTCTTATTCAAGTTAATGTGGTCGAGACACTAACTGTTAACCATCTCTTGCCCCTAGAAAAGCACCAGAACCTCCTTTTCTTGATGCTTCCGCAAAGAGTTTTGCTTTACTGCAGCTATGCCCACAAAGAGGATTTTTTTTTTTAATGTTTCAAGTGTTCATTGTCTTTTAAAAATTATGATTCTGAATTTCTTGCTTCCCCATTCAGGTCACACAATGTTTCCAGAAGCAGGGGACAGAAAATGCTTCAGGGTCCCTTTATGTAAAAAATTCCCATGGGTACTTAAAGTCTTATCCCAACCTATGGAGTTACAGCCTAGGTTCTGCCAACTAATTCTTAATGCTAAGACATATCCAAACAGGTGGACCACTTTGAGATTGTAGCTCTTTTAGGAGAATCTGACTTATGATGTGATTTTATGTCAACCTGAGTTCCAGGGCACATGATCCCTTAGCTTCATTTTCTTCATATCATAAAATACCACCTGCAGATACTTCTATTACTGCTCTGCTTTCTATTAATATTTAACCTCAATTTTTTCATCCCAACTCCCAAGTTTCCTTCTTTTCTAGTTTTCCCCAATATGAGTAACTCATGATATATCTGATGGATCAGATGTGGGGTGTGAGACAGAAGAAGATAACACCAAGATTTTTCACTTGAGAAATAGAATAAACAGGGATGATAGTTTCTGAAGGAAACAACAGAAAGAGCTGATTTGGGGGAGGGCATGAAGAATTTGGTTAGAGACATACTATATATGAGACAGGGCTTCCCTGGTGGCTCAGACGGTGAATAATCTGCCTGCAATACAGGAGATCTGGGTTTGATTCCTGGGTTGGGAAGATCCCCTGGAGGAGGGTATGACAACCCACTCCAGTATTCTTGCCTAGAGGATTTCATGGACAGAGGACCCTGGTGGGCTATGTGTCCATGGCGTTGCAAAGAGTCAGACAAGACTTAGTGATAAACAACAACAAATAATGAGACATGCTACTGGAGAAGAGTAGAGAAATAACTTCAGAAAGAATAAAGAGACGGAGCCAAAGCAAAAACAATGCCCAGTTGTGGATGTGACTGGTGATGGAAGTAACGTCTGATGCTGCAAAGAGCAATACTGCATAGGAACCTGGAATGTTAGATCCACGAATCAAGGTAAATTAGAAGTGGTCAAACAGGAGATGGCAAGAGTGAACAATGACATTTTAGGAATCAGTGAACTAAAATGGACCAGAATGGGCAAATTTAATTCAGATGACCATTATATCTACTACTGTGGGCAAGAATCCCTTAAAAGAAATGGAGTAGCCCTCACAGTCAACAAAAGAGTTTGAAATGCAGTACTTGGGTGCAGTCCCCAAAATGACAGAATGATCTCTGTTCGTTTCCAAGGCAAAGCATTCAATATCACAATAATCCAAGTCTATGCCCCAACCACTAATGCTGAAGAAGCTGAAGTTGAATGGTTCTATGATGACCTACAAGACCTTCCAGAACTAACACCAAAAAAGATGTCCTTTTCATCATAGGGGACTGGAATGCAAAAGTAGGAAGTCAAGAGACACCTGGAGTAACAGGCAAGTTTGGCCTTGGAGTACAAATGGAAGCAGGGCAAAGGCTAATAGAATTTTGCCAAGAGAACGCACTGGTCATAGCAAACACCCTCTTCCAACAAACAAGAGACAACTCTACACATGGACATCACCAGATAGTCAATAGCGAAATCAGATTGATTATATTCTTTGCAGATGAAGATGGAGAAGCTCTATATAGTCAGCAAAAACAAGACCAGGAGCTGACTGTGGCTCAGATTATGAACTCCTTATTGCCAAATTCAGACTTAAATTGAAGACAGTAGGGAAAACCACTAGGCCATTCATGTATGACTTAACTCAAATCTCTTAGTGACAAATAGATTCAAGGGATTAGATCTGATAGAGTGTCTGAAGAACTATGGATGGAGGTTCATGACATTGTACAGGAGGTGGTGATCAAGACCATCCCCAAGAAAAAGAAATGCAAAAAGCCAAAATGGTTGTCTAAGGAAGCCTTACAAATAGCTGTGCAAAGAAAATAAGCTAAAGGCAAAGGAGAAAAAGAAAGATATACCCACCTGAATGCAGACTTCCAGCGAATAGCAAGGAGAGATAAGAAAGCCTTCTTAAGTGATCAATACAAAGAAACAGAGGAAAACAATAGAATGGGGAAGACTAGAGACCTCTTCAAGAAAGTTAGAGATACCAAGGGAATATTTCATGCAAAGATGGGTGCAATAAAGGACAGAAATGGTATGTACCTAACAGAAGCAGAAGATAAGAGGTGGCAAGAAAACACAGAAGAACTTTACAAAAAAGATCTTCATGACCCAGATAACCACAATGGTATGATCACTCATCTAGAGCCAGACATACTGGAATGTGAAGTCAAGTGGGCCTTAGGAAACATCACTACAAACAAAGTTAGTGGAGGTGATGGAATTCCAGCTGAGCAATTTCAAATCCTAATGATGATGCTGTGAAAGTGCTGCACTCAAAATGCCAGCAAATCTGGAAAACTCAGCAGTGGTCACAGGACTAGAAAAAGTCAATTTTCATTCCAATCCCAAAGAATGTTCAAACTACAGCACAATTGTACTCATCTCACAAAGTAATGCTCAGAATTCTCCAAGTGAGGCTTCAATAGTACGTGAACTGAGAACTTACAGATGTTCAAGCTAGATTTAGAAAAGTCAGAGGAACCAGAGATTAAATTGCTAACATCTGTTGGATCATAGAAAAAGCAAAACATCTAGCTCTGCTTTACTGACTATGCCATAGCCTTTGATTGTGTGGATAACAACAAACTGTGGAAAAATCTGAAAGAGATGGGAATACCAGACCACCTGACCTCCCTCCTGAGAAATCTGTATGCAGGTCAAGAGGCAACAGTTAGAACTGGACATGGAACAACAGGCTGGTTCCAAATTGGGAAAGGAGTATGTCAAGGCTGCATATTGTCACCCTGTTTATTTAACTTATATGCAGAGTACATCATGCGAAATGCTGGGCTGGATAAAGCACAAGCTGGAATCAAGATTGCTGGGAGAAATATCAATAACCTCAGATATGCAGATGACACCATCCTTATGGCAGAAAGCGAAGAAGAACTAAAGATCCTCTTGATGAAAGTGAAAGAGGAGAGTGAAAAAGTGGCTTAAAACTCAACATTAAAAAAACTAAGATCATGGCATCTGGTCCTGTCACTTCATGGCAAATGGATGGGGAAACAATGGAAACAGTGACAGACTATTTTCTTGTGCTTCAAAATCACTGCAGGTGGTGACTGCAGCCATGAAATTAAGAGACACTCGCTCCTTGGAAGTAAAGCTATGACAAACCTAGACAGCATATTAAAAAGCAGAGACATTACTTTGCCAACAAAGGTCTGACTAGACAAAGCTATGGTTTTTCCAGTAGTCATGTATGGATGTGAGAGTTGGACCATAAAGAAAGCTGAGCACCGAAGAACTAATGCTTTTGAACTGTGGTGTTGGAGAAGAATCTTGAGAATCCCTTGGACTGCAAGGAGATCAAACCAGTCAATCCTAAAAGAAATCAGTCCTGAATATTCATTGGAAGGACTGATGCTGAAGCTGAAGTTCCAATACTTTGGCCACCTGATGGGAAGAACTGACTCATTGGAAAAGATCCTGACGGCTGGGAAAGGTTGAAGGCAGGAGGAAAAGGGGACAACAGAGGATGAGATGGTTCAATGGCATCACTGACTCAATGGACGAGTTTGAGCAAGCTCTGGGAGTTGGTGATGGACAGGGAAGCCTGTCGTGCTACAGTTCATGCAGTTGCAAAGAGTCGGACACGACTGAGCAACTGAATTGAACTGAAGTGATTAAGACATTAAAGAGGAGGGACTCAAGAAAGTTTGATATACTAGGCTAGATTTAGGAAAGATCTGGCCAGGAATATAAATTAGGGGCTCATCAGGGTACAGGAAGGGATTAAAGCCATGGGACTGGATGAAGTCACTAGAAGTACAAGATAACTACCTAAGGACTTCCTGCAGCAAGGAGTGTTTTCCTACCAGATGTGAGATTGAATCACTCTCTTACTTCCTTTAGGTTGCTGTGAAAATGTCATATCATCATTATTATGATAATGTAACACTGTCTCTGGTGACCTTCTTTAAAATATTAATACTAACTTGCCACCATCAGTGGCACACTATCCCAGCAGTCCATTTTTTCATTCTCCTAAGTGATTTTTATCAACAGTATTATCTTTATCAGATGTACTACATATGGGCTTATTTATCTGTGTTTTGTCTTTCTCCTGCGTTATAAGGTACGTTTCCCAAGAAACAGGGACTTCCTTTTGTTCACTCATACCTCCCAGTGTGCAGAACAGTGCCTGGCACATAAAAAGGACTCAATAAATGGTTGCTGCCATAATGTCATAAATGAATGAATAACGAAAATGAGTATGCACATGTTTTGGAATTCTCTCAGTTGTTAAAAATGAATAGGTATACCTGTTTTATTGTACTTTACAAACACTGTGATTTTTACAAATTGAAAGTTTGTGGCCTCCCAGCATTGTCAGATGATAGTTAACATTTTTTAGCAATAAAATATTTCTAAATTAAGGTATGTACATCGTTTTTAATATATAATACTATTGCTCACTTTATAGACTACCGTATGGTATAAGCATAACTTTTGTATGTACTTGGATACCAAAAAATTGGTGTGACTTATTTTTATCATGATATTTGCTTTATTGTGGTAGTCTGGAATCAAACCCAGTCTGGAATCAAACAACATCTCCAAGGTATGCCTGTATAACAGAAATATTTACATGAATACCAGAATTTAGAGTTAGGCTGACTTAGTTTTGAAGAAAAGAATCACCAGATTTTTCAATTTTTTGCAACACTCTGCATTTTCTCATGATTCCTACACTATTTTGGGGCAGAGAAGCAAGGAAGGCATAAACGGCCACCTGGGAGATTTACATGGAGGTTGAAAAGGAAAATTTTTTCTGCTTTGTTCAGAAAGTTGGAAGAGGGAAGACAGGGGAGGAGTGGGAAAAGAGGTGTTTTCGACCTGATTTATTTTGAACCTTGGGCTCTTATGTAATAATGGTAGTGGTATCATGTTCTTCACTCCCATTGCCTGTCTAAATCACCTTCCAGGGACCCACCACTGAATAAGGTAAAGACTGAAAGAAGGGAAGGACAGGTACTTACTAAACAATAGCAGGCAAGAGTGATCATTGATAGTTTAGGTTAGAATTCTCAATGGCAAATGCCCAGCAATGCACAAGAGAAGGAAAATGAGAAAGTCAGGACTATGGGAAGCCATGGTGCCTCTACCATCATCCTGTAAAAAAAAATAAGGGCACTGAATTGGTGGTAACAAGAGCCTGCAAGTCAACCTTTTGTTATAACTAGCATTATTTGGCCCCTAACTGGAGTTTGAGTTCCATGTTTCAAGAGAAATGTGAAAATACGGTAGACACTTAAGAGAAACAAGCTCTACCTTCAAAAATATATCCAGATTTCGATATTTCCGCCTCAGCTCTGTTGCTGTTACCCTGGTCCAAGCCATCATCTCTCAGTTAGATTATTGCAATATCCTCACAACTGGTCTCCCTGTTTCTATCACGGACTCACATAGATTTGTCTCAACTGAGCAGCCAAAATGGTCCTACTGCGTCTCTCCTGTGCTCAAAACCCTCTAATAATTCCATCTCACTCAGAAAAAGTCAAAATGTTCACAAAAATCTTTATAGGCCCTATGTAATCTGCCTTCTCCCCACCTTCAGCACCAGTGTCACAGCCTCCTTCGCTCTGGCTTGCTCTAGCCACACTGGCATTTCCTGCAGTTTCTTCAGCATCCCAGGTTCACTCCTGCCTCAGAGCCCTCGTATTTGCAATACCCTACCCTCTGCCTGGAATTCTCCTCTTCCTGACATCTGCAGGGTTCAATCCCTTGCCTTCTTCAGGCCCTGCTGAAACTCACGCAGATGCCAACCACTTTTCACCGTTTCTGTCACTACCACTCTAGTCTGAGCCTTTACCAGCTCTTACATGGATAATACTGCAAAGCTGATTTAATACATTACAATCCCACCCCAGGCCCAGCAGTCCCTTTCTTCCTGCCCTATTTTTCTCCATAGCATTTAGTACCTTTGAACATACTACACATTTTACTTACTTACATATTTCTCTTGTCTCCTCCCCCTTGGCCATAAGTCCCATGAAGGCAGAAAGTTTTGTCAAATTTGGACACCACATTGTCCCTAATGTCCAGGAGAGTACCTGGCCCACATTTGTCATTCAGTAGATACTTTTTGATTGAAAGAATAAACCAGTAGAAACAGAACTTACCCAGACAAGTTATTAATATCAAAATCAAGTTAGCAAAGGAATATGTAAATCTAACAGATGATGCAAGAACCTACAAGTTTATGGATCAACTATGACCAAATACAAAGTACTTCAATTTTGATGTAAAAACAGGTCTCAAACTGTTGCATAAGAGATTTAGGGTAAACAGAGAGAGCCTGCTGTTAAATGATTCAATAGAACATTCTAGAACAAATCCTGTGGGTTGGTCATGCCATGGAGACATGAAAAGTGGGTGAGACTCACACTCAGAAACCCGGAGGCGGAGTGCTAGCTGAGAAAGCCCCCTGCCGCTCTGCTCAGAGCCTAAGATGGGTATTTCCCCAGGAGCCAACATCACTTACTGAAACAGCAGAGAACACCATGTGTTCCCAAAGGGAAGTCACACAGACTGATGTTAAATCAGGAATGACCCATCGGAAAACCTGTTGACAACATCTGGGCTGAACCAGGACCCTGAGATAGAAAACCTTGGAGGAAATGAAACCCAGGGTACATAGAGTGGAGGCTCTCAAAGTGTGGAATCAGCTGGAAAGCTTTAAAAATACTAATGCTCTAGGTCCAGTTAGATCAGAAAATCACTCCAGACAAGAAGTTGTGTCTTAAACATGCCCAGGTGATGCCAACATCCAATTGAGGTTGAGATCTAGTTCCCTAGAAACCTACTTCCTCTTTTTGGGATAAAAAGTAAACCTATGAACCAGACAAGGTCTTAAGGAAAAATAAGAGCTTCAGCTTGGCCTACCAAAGCAGACTTTGCTTACTTTAAAATGATTTCAGTACTCTATGGACTCACATTTTCATTTCGTGTCTATAGTTAATAGGTAGCTTACCTCTCCCCGGATTAGCACATCAGGACTGACAGGCTCCCCCAGGTGGCCCACCCTCCTGCAGAAAGAACATGCTGCTAGGATAACATTTGATAGGATCATGACCGTAACTGCAGTGTTCAATTCTGGAAGCCTGTGGCTGCATGTTTTCATATGCAGGCCAAGATCAACTCTCTCCCTACCTGGTCTGTTTACTCCTTCACTCCCCTTGGTTATTTATATATGCATCTATTTCCTCATCTACACTGTTAAGTTCTATAAGGGCAGATACTACCTTATTCATTTTGGCACTCCCAGCCTCTGACCTCGTTGTCTGAGCATAATGACAAGGAGCTCCACAGGCATGGTAATGATTTAACCCTCCAAAACATTTTCTGAATGTAGATGATGCTTTGAACATTAGAACTGTAGTTCTGATGGGGTCCATTTTAACTTTATATGTTCTTTATTTGAGAATAACAGTGAGTGTGAATCTTAACAGCAAAGATCCCTTTATAAATAAAAAAATTGCATCTCCATCACAGTATGAGCTAAGGTTTGGGCATGTACATGTATCATATCATTTAATCTCAAAGCAACCTAGGTTCTGGGTATCCTTACAGAAGAAATGGAGACTTTACTAGGTCAAATGTCCCCAGGGGTACACAGCAGTAAGTAGAGGAGCCTAAATACAACCCAAGTGATCTGTTTTTAGAGGCAATTATTCTAAGTAAGTCACTAAACCTAACATTTCATGAATAACAGAATTGAAAGTTGAATTTCTTCTTGATTTAATTTAGGAATTAGCAGGCAAGGGTGTTTGCCCTTACTCTACAGAAGAGTTTCTGAAAAACTAGAAATTGACTACTTAAAATGTCCTGTCAAAGCAATCTATAGATTCAATGCAATCCCTTATCAAGCTACCAATGACATTTTTCAGAGAATTAGAACAAATAATTTCACAATTTGTATGGAAATACAAAAAACCTTGATTAGCCAAAGCAATCTTGAGAAAGAAGAATGAAACTGGAGGAATCAACCTGCCTGACTTCAGACTATACTACAAAGCTACAGTCATCAAGACAGTATGGTACTGGCACAAAGACAGAAATATAGATCAATGGAACAGAATGGAAAGCCCAGAGATAAATCCACACACCTATGCACACCTTATCTTTGACAAAGGAGGCAAGAATATACAATAGAGAAAAGACAATCTCTTTAACAAGTGGTGCTGGGAAAACTGGTCAACCACCTGTAAAAGAATGAAACTAGAACACATTCTAACACCATACACAAAAATAAACTCAAAATGGATTGAAGATCTATGTAAGACCAGAAACTATAAAACTCCTAGAAGAGAACATAGGCAAAACACTCTCTGACATAAATCACAGCAGGATCCTCTATGACCCACCTCCCAGAGTAATGGAAATAAAAGCAAAAATAAACAAATGGGACCTAATGAAACTTAAAAGCTTTTGCACAACGAAGGAAACTATAAGCAAGGTGAAAAGACAGCCTTCAGAATGGGAGAAAATAATAGCAAATGAAGCAACTGATAAAGAATTAATCTAAAAAAATACACAAGCAGCTCATGCAGCTCAACACCAGAAAAATAAACAACCCAATCAAAAAATGGGCCAAAGAACTAAACAGACATTTCTCCAAAGAAGACATACAGATGCCTAACAAACACATGAAAAGATGCTCAATATCACCCATTATCAGAGAAATGCAAATCAAAACCACAATGAGGTACCAGCTCACGCCGGTCAGAATGGCTGCTATCTAAAAGTATACAAAATGCTGGAGAGGGTGTGAAGAGAAGGGAACCCTCTTACACTGTTGGTGGGAATGCAAACTAGTACAGCCACTATGGAAAACAGTGTGGAGATTCCTTAAAAAACTGGAAACAGAACTGCCATACGACCCAGCAATCCCACTGCTGGCATACACACAGAACTGAAAGAGACATGTGTACCCCAATGTTCATCGTAGCACTGTTTACAATAGCTAGGGCATGGAAGCAACCTAGATGTCCATCGGTAGACGAATGGATAAGAAAGCTGTGGTATATACACACAATGGAATATTACTCAGCTATTAAAAAGAATGCATTTGAATCAGTTCTAATGAGGTGGATGAAACTGGAGCCTATTATACAGACTGAAGTAAGTCAGAAAGAAAAACACCAATACAGTATATTAATGAATATATATGGAATTTGGAAAGATGGTAACGATGACGCTATATGCGAGACAGCAAAAGAGACACAGATGTAAAGAACAGACTTTTGGACTCTGTGGGAGAAGGCAAGGGTGGGATGATTTGAGAGAATAGCATTGAAACATGTGTATTACCATATGTGAAACAGATTGCCAGGTTCGAAGGATGAGACATGGCACTCAGGGCTGGTGTACTGGGATAACCCTGGGGGATGGGATGGGGAGGGAGGTAGGATGGGGGTTCAGGATGGGGAACACATATACATCCATGGCTGATTCATGTCAATGTATGGCAAAAACCTCCTCAATATTGTAAAGTAATTAGCCTCCAATTAAAATAAATTAATTTTTAAAAGTCCTATTAACTTACATTATAAAATCAGCAATGTTTCCTTTTAAATTCATATTGTTCAGAATACATATTAAGAGATGTTTTCTTTTAATTTTCTGTTTGCTTTTCATTGGTGTTGGCTAACTTTTTGGCTTTTGGCTTTAAATCTCTTAGCTCTTCAGTCTCTTGGTCAAGCACTTAATAACTTTAAACTTTAAAGATTTTTAAGAGTAGAATCTATCTCATCCTAAATGAGTACAGCTATTCCATTTTCCTGTTGTATTTCCATATTTTTAAATTTAAAATTTTATGGTTTATTACTTGATAATGAAAGATAATACACAGGTTCAATTTTTATATCAAATGCTGTGTTTTTTTAAAGATAATGAAGATTTCTTTAATCTTCATTGGTGATTCTAATATAAAAATACTGATGATGCTTAGGTATAATTTTTCTTAAAAGGAGGATATAACTGTCTATTTTCAAGTACAGTATGTCTGTTACTTTCCATAATTTCACTAAATAAATGATTTACTTGGTATATGAGACATTGAAAGATAGGGAATGACTCTTTTAAAACGTCAGAGAGGTTAAACATTTTCTGACTCTTTCTCACATTGGTCTAAATGACAGATATACTTTAAAACAGGCTTCCAGGTTTCCAAGCAAACACACCCAAATACATTAATTAATATATCATAGCCTTAGACTGTTTTCAAATGCTATACTTACACTGCTTATGATGTCACACAAATAACTTTGTTTCAGGTTGAATGCATCAGCAGGAAAACATAAAAATTCTAAGCAAACTAATTCTGAGACTCAAGTGATTCCACTGCCAGAAATGCTAGTTAAACCAAACATTGGTGCAGCCAAAGAACATCAAGGAACACCTCTGTTTTCAAGATTTGTGGTTTCCTCATATAAGGGACCTATTTTGCTCAGATTTGGATGTGGCACAAGGGGGCTTTTTAAAAGCAAGGTATACTTCAATTTTTAAAAAAATCTCAATATAACTGAGGGAATGTAAACATGCTCTCAGATACTCACATTCTTCATTCTCTACAAATATGTCTGCTTCTTGCTCCCTTGTTGCCTCACCTAAAACATTATTTTTGCATATCAAATATTCTAATGTGATATGATCCCTTATGCATGGCTTCAGTTTGGGTCTAAAATTCTTTTCCCTTCTAGTGAAGAATGTTGTTGTTTCAATCGCTAAGTTGTGTCCGACTCTTTTGTGACCCCATGGATTGTTGCCCACCAGGCTCCTCTGCCCATGGCATTTCCCAGGTAAGAATACTGGAGCGAGCAGGTTGCCATTTCTTTTTCCAGGGGATCTCCCAACCCAAGGATCAGACGTGCATCTCTTGCATTGGCAGGCAGATTCTTTACTGCTGAGTCACCAGGGAAGCCCCTAGTGAAGAAGAGATCTCCTGAAAATTTTGCAGGAACAGACTGTCATCATACTAAGTATCTTTCCTCTAAACCACTATGGCCACTGCTGACTGAGCTTACCAGGCAGACCATTCATAAAGGTGGGGTTCCTTCTTGTGGCACTGACAAGTTATTAATAGTATTTTAATGTAAAACTTCAGGGCAATTTGTACAAATTCTCTTTTCTATGAAATGATTTCATTTTCGCACATTAAGGCTGATTTTAAATCCTTAGTCCCAAGCAAGATATGCCAACAGTAAAACTAATAAAAGTATTAATATTATTCTTTTATGGGTACATACTACCTCACTGAACATCTGTATTCTGAGAACTCTTAAGTTTAGTCATAAGCAGCCACACTAAAAAGTAAAGATGGAAGTAAGTTATCTCCGTTCACCATTTTACTCAAAATAATGCAATGGCTACAATGCAAATTTTCAAGCCAGAAAGACCTAGGTTTGAAATATAACTCCGTGGCAGTCTCTTTAAACCATGCACACCTGGAAAAGTTCTTGGCAGTAAATATGACAGGTTGAATGCATCATTTAATTAACCTCATTTAATTAAACCTCATTTAATTAAAATATTAGCTAGGCTTCTCTCCTAGGAAGCTTCTGGATTCTAAAAATTCCATTTACTGTATGTTTTTCTATATTTACCATTCATGGAATATGTCTAAAAGTACTCCCAAATTGTGGTGTCCTCTTTGAAACATTTGAAATTCTTAGTGAAAGTAACTGTCAAGCTAGAGTTCAATATCCAACCAAACTAACTTCCAAATCTGAAAGTAGAATAAATAATATATTTCAGATACAGAAAAGTTCAGAAAACTCAGCTTTATGCATTCTTTCTTTTAAAAGTACTGAGGGATGTAAAGGCAATAAAAAGTTTCTCCCTTGAATTCTGGACATATACCCAGCTGGTAACTTGACATTTACAACTGGATGCTGAATAGTAAATAAGTAAGTCCAAAACAGAATTCATTTCAACTCTAAATCTGCTGTCCCCACAATCTTCTACATTACGGTTCCCCTGGTTTAAAACCTTGAAGCTAATTTTGACTTCTTCACCTTGCACCCAGGTGTATTCTGTCAGCAAAGCCTAATGGTTCAACTTTTAAACTATATCCAGAATCTGACCATTTCTCATTAATTATACTGCCAGTTATAGTCCCAACCACCAGTATGTCTCATGTGGTTTTTTGCAGCAGTCTCCATGTTTCCATCCTTGTCTCCTACGGTCTAGTCTGTGCCATTTTATTTTTCCTCAACATGTGCCTTTTTAGAAAGTCAGTGAGGTCAAAACTATTCCTGTAAAATACTACACATGATTTGCCTTTTTAACTCACATTCTCTGGTGAGTGTATAGAGTTTTCTTGAGGCTATATGATGTCAGTGAACATACTGAATGCCAGGCATTAAAGACATGTGTAACAATATAAGACAATAATATTGTCTTTCTTTGGGGGAAAATATAGTTATTTTCATAAAAATACATTATGTGTGATAACATGTTTTCTTGTTATTTTAAAATAAGTTAATAAATACTTAACAGTTTTAAATTTCTCTTTGTCATCCCATGGACTGTAGCCCACCAGGCTCCTCTGTCCATGGACTTTTCCAGGCAAGAATATTGGAATGGGTAGCCATTCACTTTTCCAGGGGATCTTCCCAACCCAGGGGTCAAACTTGGGTCTCCTGCATTGCAGGCAGATTCTTCACTGTCTGAACTACCAGGGGAGCCCAATATAGTAAACATTTAGAGGTATAACCCACGTAAAGCTCTTTGGGAGTCTTCAACAATTTTTCAAGATTATCAAAGCACTGAAGCCACTGGCTAATGGCTTCTCTATACTGCAACCAGAGTGATCCTTCTAAAACTCAAGTCTTATGGGACGACCTGGGGTCCAATGGTTAAGAATCCTCTTCCAATGCAGGGTATGTGGGTTTGATCTCTGGTCAGGGAACTAAGATCCCATATGCCACAGAGCAACAAAGTCTGTGCGCCTCAACTCCTGAGCACTTGCACTTTAGAAGCTGCACGCCACAACCAGAGAGAAGTCCACGAATTGCCACAGAGATCCCTCATGCTGCAAGGAAGACCTGACACAGTCAAATAAATAAATACATATAATAAGTAAATAAAATAAAACTCATTTGCTCAGAACCCTCTAATGGCTCCTCACTGCACTCACAGGAGAGGACACACACTCCATGAGCCTCCAGTATCCTCTCCTGGTAGCTACTACTTCCCCTTGCTCAGTGCCTTCCATCCATCCACACTGGCTTCCTTGATGCTGGCCCATCAGGCCAAGGATATGCCTTTGTGTTTGCTGTTCCCTTTTCTTGGCTCTCTCTCTCCTCAGATATGGATGGCTCCCTCCCTTCCTCCAGGTCTCTGCCTTATGAACCATATTTTTATTGTTTCTCTTTCCAGATATTTAAATACTTGTGAATATTTCCCTGTTCTTCTATGGTAGGACTACCCCTTATCTTTGCCACACATATATTTGTTTACCCTACCCCATCTGTTACAGAGTATGTTATGAAGGAGAATGGCTGGTTTTTTTTGTTTTTTTTTTTTGAGTGGCTGGTTTTTAATTTCCTCAAAGGAGAGCAGATCAGGTGGTGGTTTGCACCCAGTGTGGTCTTCAAAACACATGGCTGATCTCAAGGGATTATCTGTCTAAACCTTCAGGCAAGAGCATACTCAACGCAGGGCAGACAACCCCAACTCTGTTCAATTTTTAAACAAAGACACAGCCTTTATGAAAATTTGTGGCAAGTCTGATGACTTGGTGTCAGCAAATTCTTTTTAAATTCTTATGCTGAAAGTTAAGCTTCTATCTCTTTTCAAAAGAGATATACAATCACGCTTTAGATTCAATTGGAGATCCCTTTATACCACTGGAAGTAATTATTCAATTTCTCCTTGTATTCCTCATCTTAGCTGAAATATCGCAGGTCCTTTCATTTTTTCCACATAGATTTTGCTTTTTCAATCTTCTAATCCTCTTTGTGATGGTCTTTTGACTCTTTTAAAAGTTTTTCATCTTCCTATTTGTATAGTCCTAAATTGTAATATTAATAATGTGTAAAAGAATCCTAGAGTCTACTTTTATTTTAACCCATTGTATGTTTTTAATATATACTAATACATTGCCTTATAAATGAAAGTGTCAAATTTGTTTGTGTAATATAATTTGCAACCTCCTCCCAGAAGGAAATTAATGTTCCTGATACAATGCTTAATTAAATTATTCTAATAAACTTTAATGACATTAAGAAATTCTGGGAGATTAGTTACCAACCCAACGCAGTTGATAAACTGTCAACCACGAGTTTAGTAGCCTTTAACCAAATATTATTTTCTTTTGATGTTGAATCTAACACTTTTCTAACCATTCTCTTTTCCTATAAAATATTCCTACAAAGAGCAAATCTTTGAATCAGCCTACTAGAGAGCTTTTTTTAAAAAAACACCAGTGATAAGTCATCAACCAAGAGTTTAGTAACCTTTAACCAAATACTACTTTCTTTTGACGTTGAATCTAACACTTCTCTAACCATTCTCTTTTCCTATAAAATGTCCCTAGGAAGAGCAAATCTTTGAATTAGCCTGCTGCTGCTGCTGCTAGGTCACTTCAGTCATGTCCGACTCTGTGCAACACCATAGACGGCAGCCCACCAGGCTCCCCTGTCCCTGGGATTCTTCAGGCAAGAACACTGGAGGGGGTTGCCATTTCCTTCTCCAATGCATGAAAGTGAAAAGTGAAGTTGCTCAGTCGTATCCGACTCTTAGTGACTGCAGCCTACCAAGCTCCTCTGTCCATGGCAGTTTCCAGGCAAGAGTACTGGAGTGGGTTGCCATTACCTTCTCCGAATTAGCTGACTAGAGAGCTTTAAAAAAACAAACAAACAGGAAATCTATTGTAATTCTTTGATACATGCTAACAACAAAATTATTATTATTTTTTTTTTAAATGCAGGCATCAGTAAACTTACTCTATAGAGGGAAAGTGAAAGTGAAGTCCCATTCCTCAGCCCTGTCTGACTCTTTGCCACCCCCATGGACTGTAGCCTACCAGGCTCCTCTGTCCATGGAATTCTCCAGGCCAGAATACTAGAGTGGGTAGCCGTTCCCTTCTCCAGGAGATCTTCCCAACCCAGGGACTGAATCCAGGTCTCCCACATTGCAGGCAGATTCTTTACCATCTGAGCCGCCAGGGAAGCTTTACAGATGGAGAGATAGTAAATATTTAGGCCTTTTAGATCACATCTGGTCTATGTTATAAATTCTTTAAAATTTCTTTAAACAACCCTCCAAAAATGTTAAAACCAATCTCAGCAAGCAGGCCATACAAAAACAGGTTGCACCCAAACTCACAGCCCATAGTTTGCTGATTTTTGCTGTCACGGTTCTTGGAGGTCCCATGGAGATTTGCTTATTGCAAAACAGCAGGCACTGAATCAAGGAACTTCATGGCATGTACACTACTGAGATCCCTTGCTTCTCTTCCTGAGCCTGGAGTATTTTTTTTGCTGATCTACAGCAATTTTATCTCTTGAATGTCAAAGTCTGGTGGCCACCTGAAAAGACTCTTGTTCTACTGGGTTTACGATGATTTACTATCTGAACTGAGAGCTTGGAGAGCAGTCTGGACCATAAGAATTGGTTAAACTTGGGGGTTGGAGTTAAAGAACTCCTCCCCAAGATGAGATCAGAGAGGTATTTTGATATTCGAGTGACGTAAAGGACTCCCAAGAGGGGGAGTCAAGTGTAGAATCCAAAGTTTCCATGCCATATTTTAAATCTGAGAATTTCAATGACCAGTGTTTTGAATTTGACACATTCCACAGCCAAATCTCTGCTATAATACTAAGAAAAACAAAAGCCCTTCAAAAGGAAGCTTAAGATGAACAACTACGCATTTTGGGGGGAAAAAAAAGTATCTAAAACTTGGAAGTGAGGCAAAACGAGGGCAGATTTCCTTTTATTATTATACTGCAGAACTTTTTAACTGCCATACCCAAGAATAATTTAGGGAAATATACTTTTGTTTGACTTGCTAATTACTACTGATTACACCCCAGACTTGTAGATTTTTGTTCGACAGAAAAGAAAACCCAAAACATATGTTTTTTTATTGCGCTGAAGGACATTACCTAGTTTTGTATCTAACCTAGTAATGTTATTTTAACATTCTTTTTTCAAACAGTTCCTGGAATGCTCTTTAAACTAAATGCTTTGCCATCTTACCAGCTCCCTCAATAAGGAGTTGAATAAATCTTTGACAGGTTTATTCTATATTCATCGAGTCATGTTTAACTTTTTAAAAATTATCCCTTGACAACATTCGCAGAAGTCTTATCTTGTGTTTTGCTTACAGTGGCTTTGTTTGTGTATATGTTTGCACTTGTATTCACATTTGTCTAACAGTTAAAAAACTGTATGCAGGAATTGGTTCAGAGATTTTTTTGTATATTTGCCTGTTACTATAGTTATTTACAGTGCTCTGTGTTTTTTTTTTTTGTATGTTTTGTTTGTTTGTTTATTTTGTGGTCAGTGAATTATTTGGCCACTTACTACAACTATACTTTTTCCCTTGCTTTGAATATCTCTAAGAATGAAGGTTAATTGGTCAGAGTTTGTCCTTTTTTCCCCTAGAAAAACACCTCCTTAAATAGATTCATTTTGAAATAAAGGGAGAAGGGGAAATCTACTTGGTCGATTTCATAAGGCTGTGTAGTAAAGAGTCAAGGGAAATTTCTGTCAGGAATTGGTCTGACAGTGGATTAAAAGAATAGTTCAAATAGATAAAAAAGATAGAACCTACAATTTAAAAAGACAGCCCCTCTCTCACTCTCCTGGGCAAAACAGTAGTGCCTGAAAGAATGTTAGCCAAGAAAAGGTGTTTTACTTTTAAATGTGCCTTTCCCCCACTCCTGGGCATACACACCGAGGAAACCAGATCTGAAAGAGACACATGCACCCCAATGTTCATCGCAGCACTGTTTATAATAGCCAGGACATGGAGGCAACCTAGATGCCCATCAGCAGATGAACGGATAAGAAAGCTGTGGTACATATACACAATGGAATTTTACTCAGCCATTAAAATGAATACATATGAATCAGTTCTAATGAGATGGATAAAACTGGAGCCCATTTTACAGAGTCAAGTAAGCCAGAGAGATAAACACCAATACAGTATACTAATGCATATATATGGAATTTAGAAAGATGGTAATGATAACCCTATATGCAAGACAGAAAAAGAGACACAGATGTACAGAACAGACTTTTGGACTCTGTGGGATGATCTGAGAGAACAGCATCAAAACATGTATATTATCAAGTGTGAAACAGATCACCAGTCCAGGTTGGATGCATGAGACAAGTGCTCAGAGCTGGTGCACTGGGATGACCCAGAGGGATGGGATGGGGAGGGAGGTGGGAGGAGGGTTCAGGATGGGGAACACATGTAAATCAATGGCTGATTCATGTCAATGTATGACAAAAACCACTACAACACTGTAAAGTAACTGGCCTCCAACTAATAAAAATAAATGGGGAAAAAAAAAAAGTGCCTTTCCCTCTTTCCAGAGGGAAGTTAACAGGACTGTAAAGACTATAATGAATTCACATATTCCAAGAAGGAGGTAATAAACATATATACCTATAATAAGGAAACACAAAAAATATTCACCACTGTCTTACAACAAAAAGAAGAAAAATGCACAAAAGGGAAGTTTGGAGGTAATGGGTAGAATTGTCAGTAAGGATGAGGAACTAAAACCTATGCAAATAGCTTTCTGTTCACCCTTCAACAGCTCTTTCTACATTTCTCAATCAAAATGTTTAATTCAAAGAGATTTAGCAAAGCTTTATAGTACTCTGCACTGAATTACATAAAATTCAAAGTTCAATTGATATTCCTGATAATGAGTACTCAGGACAAATTAAACTATTTTCTTAAATTTCATTAAAGACTATTAAAATCTTAGCCCCGATTTTATTCTAGGTCGGGAGATCATGAAAAAATTATACCTCACTTATACCATAGTGTTAAACACAGAGACACCAGATAACCCAGCAATTCCACCTCTACACAGATCTACCTAAGAGAAATCAAAACATATGTCCACACAAAAACTTGTATGAGTGTTCACAGGAGCCTTACTCCTCACAGCCTCAAAGTGGAAGCAACCTGAATGAATGCCCATTAATTGAAGAGTGGAAAAAGAAAATATGGTATACCCCCATAATGGAATATTATTTGGTAATTAAAAGGAATGCTGTACTAATACGCGGTACAACTCAGATGAATCTTAAATATATGCTAAGTGAAAGAAGCCAGTCACAAAAGATTACATATAACATGTTACCATTTATTGAAATTTCTACAACAGGCAAATCTACAGAGACTGAGGACAGACAACTGCCTTGAGCTTGGAGAAGAAGTGGAGGTATGTTGGGGAGTGATAGTTTATGGGTACAGGTTTTTTTGGGGAGGTGATGAAAATGTTCTAAAACAGACTATGGTAATGGTTGTATGATTCTGTAATTACTCCAAAAACCACTGAATTGTATACTTTAAAAAAATAACTGTTATAGAAGGTGGGTTATATCTCAATAAAGCTGTTAAAATGTATTTTAGTTCCTGCATGACTGACCTGTTCTCTGATAGGATGCCTGTTAAATTGGAAGTTACTGACTCATTGGAAAACACCCTGATGCTTGGAGGGACTGGGGGCAGGAGGAGAAGGCTGGATGGTATCACCGACTCAATGGGCATGAGTTTTAGTAAACTCCAGGAGTTTGTGATGGACAGGGAGGCCTGGTGTGCTGCGATTCACGGGGTCGCAAAGAGTCGGACACGACTGAGCGACTGAACTGAACTTCCTTGTATTTGTCTCACGAAAGTGAAACTAAAATTGTTAGTCAGTCATGTCTGACTCTTTTTGACCCCATGGACTGTAGTCCGCAGAACTTCTCTGCCCATGGAATTCTCTAGGCAAGAATACTGGAGAAGGTTGCCATTTCTTTCTCCAGGAGATCTATCTTCCCAACCCAGGGATCAAACCTGGGTTTCTCACATTGCAGGCAGATTCTTTATCTCTGAGCCACCAGAGAAGCCCAAGGTCAGATCACTTTTGTTGTTGTTGCTGAGAATTATGTTTTATTTGGCATATAAAACTGAGAACACAGCATCTCAGATAGTTCTGAGAGACAGCTCCCCAGATCATTATTTACACTAAAAATGTATGTCTTTGTACATATGTTCAACAACAATGAATTATAACTAGTGCCAGTTTATTTAATGGTTGTGGTACTCCTACAGTAACGTGAAACCATGAAATGTCGTCTTTCTCTGATACGTTCTAATATGAACTGTGATTATATCATTTTTAAATGGCAGTATAAATTGTAATTAAAGACAATTAATATGAAGACTTAGGACTAATAATTAATTAATGAACATTTGGCAAATAATATGATAGTTTTAACCTACATATCATATCTATACATAAATATAATTTGTTCTTTATAACATTTAAATAATAATACTATGATTATAACATGCTTTGTAAAATTTATTTTATCTTAAGAACTGAAGTGTAACACTTTAAATACTGTCGTCCACCATTGTTTAGCTAATGTGATTTACATGATAAATAATACACTGAAATAAAATTAACTGTTTTTAATTAGCTTAATAGGATAGGCTAACTGGTAACTAAGAAAAAACTTTTCCCAATATGAAGATGTAAAATTATTTACTTACCATATATTCTATCTAATTGACAAAAGATATTTTTTCCCTCACTCAAACCAAATGTGTTCTTTCAGAAGGGGCAATTAGCTTTCCTGCTTTTGGGCTGCTTTTTGAAATTTCAAAATCATAAATAACTAAAAGCAAAATAGCAGAACAATAAAAGATTCCTGGACTCTAGAGAAATTAAAATTCTGAGATTTCTTAAACACTTTCTTACGTGTAGTTAATAAGCCAACCACCCATATGGCCTTCTCTTATTACTGGGCATCTGTATTCTTATCTGACAACATTTTAAAATGTTGGTTTAAGATTGTTTCTAATTTGGAGCAGTAAAAAAGGAGCATTTTTTTTTTAATATTCAAAACACATTTGAGACACATTAGACAGCCTCTAGGTAACACCAAAGGTGTGCTCCCTCTCCTATAATCCAGGATGCGGTACTCACAAGTAAAAGAGATGCTGGAAATAATTAGTTTTAATTGATTTGCTCCTTAAATCTCTTAATTAGGCCAACAGTAGGCTGTTCTGTTTATTGCAGTCACATTATGGGGAGAGCTGTTAAGTAAAAAAGTTAAATAAAATGTTATTAATGTGATTATGTTATTAGATACCCTTTCAGGATAAGTAAAATCATCTTCAAGTTCAGGTACAAGAGCTGACTGAAACAGTCACTGACAACAGATTTATTTCAAAGATTTTGTTTCTAAATTTTAAATACCCACATGTTATTAGAGATGAGTGTGGCATTTATCTTTAGCTGTTGCTTTGTAGATTCCTTGGGATATGGAATCCTAATTTCAAACACTAAGTCTGTAAGTAGACATACTTTTACTTCTTCCTTTCCAATATTTATGTCTTCAATTTTTTTTATCCTTATTGTACTGGCTAGTCTCCTACAAAATACGGTATAATGCTAAAGGGGAAAAGACTAGTCTTTGGAAACCAGCTAAAGAGCTAATCAGTTAACTGTCAACTGTCAGGCAAGAATCCAATGACCTTGAACCCACATTTTTTTTTATGTAGCCTAACGATAATATGTACATCATGAGAAACGCTGGGCTGGAAGAAACACAAGCTGGAATCAAGATTGCTGGGAGAAATATCAATAACCTCAGATATGCAGATGACACCACCCTTATGGCAGAAAGTGAAGAGGAACTAAACAGCCTCTTGATGAATGTGAAAGAGGAGAGTGAAAAAGTTGGCTTAAAGCTCAACATTCAGAAAACGAAGATCATGGCATCTGGTCCCATCACATCATAGGAAATAGATGGGGAGACAGTGGAAACAGTGTCAGACTTTATTTTTCTGGGCTCCAAAATCACTGCAGATGGTGATTGCAGCCATGAAATTAAAAGACGCTTACTCCTTGGAAGGAAAGTTATGACCAACCTAGACAGCATATTAAAAAGCAGAGACATTACTTTGTCAACAAAGGTCCATCTAGTCAAGGCCATGGTTTTTCCAGTGGTCATGTATGGATGTGAGAGTTGGACTGTGAAGAAAGCTGAGCACCGAAGAATTGATGCTTTTGAACTGTGGTGTTGGAGAAGACTATTCAGAGTCGGTTGGACTGCAAGGAGATCCATCCAGTCCATCCTAAAGGAAATCAGTCCTGGGTGTTCATTGGAAGGACTGATGCTGAAGCTGAAACTCCAATACTTTGGCCACCTCATGCGAAGAACTGACTCAATGGAAAAGACCCTGATGCTGGGAGGGATTAGGGGCAGGAGGAGAAGGGGATGACAGAGGATGAGATGGCTGGATGGCATCACCGACTCGACGGACATGGGTTTGAGTAAACTCCGGGAGTTGGCGATAGACAGGGAGGCCTGGTGTGCTGCGGCTCATGGGGTTGCAAAGAGTCGGACAGGACTGAGCGACTGAACTGAACTGAACTGAACAATAATATCTAACCATCCACTATGTTTATAAAATGCCCCTAGTCAGGATGAATTTTTAAACTACTTCTGACCTATCAGAAGTCTTTTATATGTAAGACTAAAATAAAACTGTAACATAGATTCAAAAATGATTTGTCTAAACAGTGTTTTCTAACAGTTTCTTCAGTCTACTAGTTATCCATCACCATCTCCATAGGATTAACTCTACTTTTGCCCTAATGGCATGTAGTTATTTTCCATCTTGCATTTCATTCATTTATTCATTCAACAAATATTTACTGATCCTTTGCGAACATATTAGGTACTATTCTAAATACTGCTGATATAGAAATGAACACAACAAAACAAACAAAAGTCTAGTATATTTTATGTTCGGTTTATTTATTTTTCTTCAAGGTACAATCCTATACTTTCCTTAAGTGAATTTCAGTGCTCAGTTTTGACTATTTCCTTCATTTTTATTTTATTTTGCCAAGCTCATTTCCAACTCTTGCTTCAACACTACGTTATGCACCATGGAGCCACATACAGAAATATAAGATATACATTAAACCATCAGATCCTTAGATAAAATGCTTAAACACTCAACAAAGATCCAAACCCTAGACACACCCCTAGTGCTAACTCCTCAACTTTCACCATTTTCTGGTTACAGGGATCTATATAGCTGTGCATTAACTAGAAAGGTATTTTTGTGTGCTATATATAGTATTTCCTAACTTTGCTGATGGGAAATTATCCTGGACCTTGCTAATTTCAAGGGACATAATATAAATTAGCTTCAAGGTGTTTTCCTAATGAAGCTGTTCTCACTGTTCTTTTTAAAAATCAAGGTGTTATTAGCTAAATGACCCCCAAAGTATTTTTTCCAGAAGCTGAATTTATAGGTTATACCCTTCCTATTAAAAAAAAGATATTTGAATCTGTTTCTAATTTTAATACATTCCTAAGGTATTTGAGAAAGAGTAGTTAGTAATTTTTATTGATTATTGGACCCATGAGTTTTCATCTATTTAGCTTACGTAGTGACTTTTATCTAGTATTTGTTTTGATGTTCTGACTTCATGCTTTATATAACACTCCAAATTTCCCATGGCATATAGAAATATTTCTGTATACATATGTCATGACCCTATTAAGAAGAATAACTTCTATCTACACTCTTAAATTTCATTTCTAGAATTTAAGATAACAGAAAGGGATATATGGTAAGATGGCAGGTTAGAAACTTCAGTGCAAAATGTACCATTAAGTGTTTATTCCACAACTGTTTCCCCAGCAGCTCTGTTCCAGTCACTGCAGGTGCTGTGGATACAGAAGTGAACAGGACCAATACGGCCAAATGGCCTCAGCCCTCATGGACTTTCAGTGCAGCTCTAAAAATCAAACAAAGAGAAAAGATGTGGAAAACAAAGATATTTCTGAGGCCTTGGGGGGAAAGGAGAGGGGGAAAGAATAATACGGTTAAAATAAAAGCTGAAAGAAGAAGATGAGTTGTGGTGGAAGAAGGAGCATGCAAAGGCTGTGTGTGTGTGGGCTCAGTGGTGTCCAACTCTCTGCAACCCCATGGACTACAGCCCACCAGCACCCTCTGTCCATGGAATTCTCCAGGCAAGAACACGGGAGTGGGTTGCTATTTCCTTCTCCAGGGGATCTTCCTGACCCAGGGATCAAACCCTCAGCTCTTGTGTCTCCTGCACTGGCAGGCGGATTCTTGACCACTAGCGCCACCTGGGAAGCCCACGGCCTCCAAATGCCAAAAGAAGCCAGTATATAAAGCCAAGCTCCTAAAAGCTCTAACCCTAAAAAGCTCTGAGATTCCATGTCAGAAGCCCAGGCTTATGCTCCCTATGGAACCAGAGCATGGAAACAAACACGAAACAGCTAACAGTGACTTCAGAAGTCTCACCCCCACCACCAAATATCTACTTGTTGTGAGTTAAAATTTCTTAGACAGGGAACACAGTGTTTCATAATAATAAACAATTGCCATAAAATGCAAATGCTCTAATAAAGACAAACTAATTTATACTCATTAAAACTGAACAATCACAAGAATGAATGGTTAGTATTAGAGCCTTCCCAGCGTAACAGAAGTAAGTAAATAAAAGATGTTGTGCATTTAAAGTTTGGGGAGGGTTTCCCATCCCTGAAACAAAAGAATGCAGGTAGAGGTAGGTCTGGAAGATAACTTCATGAATGTAATCATGTTGTCAAGATGCAACTGATACGACTGGAAGATGTATTTTTACAAATATATTTCAGCTTAAGAGCCAATATGATTTCTTATAAAGGAAAAATGTGTATGTATACACTGTTCTTCATGTCTTTTAGTTCCACATGGCTCATTTGTGATTTTCAAACATAGTCTAGAATTATGGTCCTCCACTTGTTCTCAACAGGGGGGGCAATCTTGTCCGTCAAATACTTGGTCTGCCAGGTGCTATGCTTAGTTGCTCAGCTGTGTACAACTCTGTGACCCCATGGACTGTAGCCCGCCAGGCTCCTGTGTCTGTGTGGATCCTCCAGGCAAGAATACTGGAGTGGGTTCAGGTTGTAGCCTGCCAACAGGCCACAGTACCTAAGTGGGTAGACAGGGTATCTGTGGCATTACAATGTATCTAAAAATACGTATCTCTAGAAGGAAGGTAGGCATGAACTAAAGAAATGCTGAGAAATGCTTCCCTATAAGCTTCCTTACTTTAAGTAAGCTTCCTTACTTACTCCTGCGCTTCCTACCTTTGGGCAGTCTTTGAGTTCAGCCAAAATAACTTTCCTCCTTGCTCTTCCTTCCCACCCATCTCCAGTAAGGACAGAGCTTTCATTCTTCTGAGTTCTTGAAAGAACCTATAGTTCTCCTGGATGCCTTTGACCTCAAATGCCCAGTCGTCTAGAACACTTTCAGTTGTTTCCCTAAGCTTTACAACATTTTTCTTAAAACCGGTTCTTGAATTTTGCCTTTTTCTCTTTTCTTAACTCTATTCATTTTCTGAATATTACCATGTCTCTACTGACTGGCATTCACAGACTGTAGAATCATATTCTAAAAGGACAACCCATCCAATAGCAGAAAAGGATTTTAAATTCACTCCCTGAACTTGCGACAGTGTGTTACACTTTTACGTAGGTACCCCAGGCTATTTTTTTGTTTCATGCCTGATATTGGAAAACAGTTCAGGTATTCTCTACCTTTGAATATGTTTAGGAGATTTTCACTGTATCTGCCGAACTATCTACTTTACGTAAAGTTCTGAGATTACCCTCTTGCCCTTCTGTGGCTGTGCTGAGAGCGAATGGGAGTACGTTATTGTTCTAGGTATTCGAGGCCACACTAGTTTCCACTCTTGCCCATCTTGACCCCACAGTCTCTTTCCTATTTCTATAGTCCAGGAATGACCCATATCTAGCAGACCTATTATTAATAATAAATAATAGTATTTGTTATTATTGTCATAGGGTGTTATAGTGTGTGAGAGATATATATATATATATATATACACACACACACACACACACACATATATAGACAGAGAATATAGCATAGTATAGTAATGTTATAGTGTTTCACTTCTTTTACCTGTTCCTTTAAAATTTTTCTACCTCTGATATTTGTGGTGAGACTATCTGGGTGTTTTCCCCATGCTAATTCTCTCATTATTCTCACATAATTCTAACAGAAGCGGAAGATATTAAGAAGAGGTGGAAAGAATATACAGAAGAACTGTACAAAAAAGATCTTCACGACCCAAATAATCACAATGGTGTGATCACTCACTTAGAGCCAAAAATCGTGGAATGTGAAGTCAAGTGGGCCTTAGGAAGCATCACTACAAACAAAGCTAGTGGAGGTGATGGAATTTCAGTTGAGTTATTTCAAATCCTAAAAGATGCTGCTGTGAAAGTGCTGCACTCAATATGTCAGCAAATTTGGAAAACTCAGCAGTGGCCACAGGACTGGAAAAGTTCAGTTTTCATTCCAATCCCAAAGAAAGGCAATCCCAAAGAATGCTCAAACTACCGCACAATTGCACTTATCTTACACGCTAGTAAAGTAATGCTCAAAATTCTCCAAGCCAGGCTTCAGTAATATGTGAACCATGAACTTCCAGATGTTCAAGCCGGTTTTAGAAAAGGCAGAGGAACCAGAGATCAAATTGCCAACATCTGCCGGATCATTGAAAAAGCGAGAGTTCCAGAAAAACACCTATTTCTGCTTTACTGACTATGCTAAAGTCTTTGACTGTGTGGATCACAATAAACTGTGGAAAATTCTGAGGGAGATGGGAATACCAGACCACCAGACCTGCCTCTTGAGAAACCTGTATGCGGGTCAGGAAGCAACAGTTAGAACTGGACATGTAACGATAGACTAGTTCCAAATAAGAAAAGGAGTACGTCAAGGCTGTATATTGTCACTCTGCTTATTTAACTTCTATGCAGAGTACATCATGAGAAACGCTGGGCTGGAAGAAGCACAAGCTGGAATCAAGATTGCCGGGAGAAACAGCAATAACCTCAGATATGCAGATGACACCAGCCTTATGGCAGAAAGTGAAGAAGAACTACAGAGCCTCTTGATGAAAGTGAAAGAGGAGAGTGACAAAGCTCAACATTCAGAAAACTAAGATCATGGCATCTGGTCCCATCACTTCATGGTAAATAGATGGGGAAACAGTGGCTGACTTTAGTTTGGGGGGCTCCCAAATCACTGCAGATGGTGACTGCAACCATGACATTTTTTAAAAGACACTTACTCCTTGGAAGGAAAGTTATGACCAACCTAGAGAGCATATTAAAAAGCAGAGACATTACTTTGTCAACAAAGGTCCATCTAGCCAAGGCCATGGTTTTTCTAGTAGTCATGTATGGATGTTGAGAGTTGGACTCTAAAGAAAGCTGAGCACAGAAGAATTGATGCTTTTGAACTGTGGTGTTGGAGAAGACTCTTGAGAGTCGCTTGGACTGCAAGGAGACCCAACCAGTCCATCCTAAAGGGGATCAGTCCTGGGTGTTCATTGGAAGGACTGATGTTGAAGCTGAAACTCCAATACTTTCACCACCAGATGAGAAGAGCTGACTCTTTTGAAAAGATCCTGATGCTGGGGAAGATTGAGGGTGGGAGGAGAAGGGGACAACGAGGATGAGATGGTTGGATGGCATCACCGACTCAATGGATGTGAGTTTGGGTAAACTCTGGGAGTTGGTGATGGACAGGGAGGCCTGGCGTGCTGCAGTTCATGGGGTCGCAAAGAGTTGGACACAACTGAGCGACTGAACTGAACTAAATTGAATTCTCTCATGAAAGTCAATTTGATTGTATCCTCCACAGTGTGCCATGATTAGTCCTATTTTCAACCAAAGGGTTTGAAATCCTTGCTTATTATCTCAACCTTTTCTCTAAGGCAGGTACAGGTATACCAGCTTTTTGAAAGTTCCCTTTACACTACTTCACTTTTATGAAAGACCTATAGTGGTGCCTGATTTGACTAACTAAAAGAAATCCAAAAAGGATTTTTGCACTTATGGAAAAGAAAGGCAAAAAGCAAAAATAGTGTTCAGCATTGGTTTTGCAGTAAGCAGAAATACAGCAGCAGCGAACACCCAGGGCAGCAGCAACAGTGGCACTGCAAGCTCCTTCCCCAAGAGCTACACTCAGCATCTCCACATCAAGCCCCATAACTTTGAACAGTATCTGTGAGCATCTTCGCTTTATCTCCATGTATTCTGTGCATCCGTTAGTAAGATGTGTCCTAAGATAACTGTTCCTTCCCTTTATGCTATTTCAGCTTACATAAATTTTCAGAGGAACTCTGCTTGCAGATAATGGGGGAAACCTGCATTTCTTTCCCACAGGTAAATTATAATCCTAATTAAAGAAATCCATCAGGATCATTACCTCATCTAAAATGCCAAACTATTCAAATACTGTTGATGTACTCAATATATTTACAACCTAATGAGGTTACTATACCACCATGGAAGCAACTGATCAATGAAATATAGCTATCTTACCTGGTACCTAATGGCCAAGGCTTTGAAGAACTGTGGCCTTCCAGTAAATGGAATGCCAGTTAAAGGAGTGAAGAAGGCTGGGATGAACAAGTCTCAGAATAAAGAGGAGGGTGCCACTACTCATGTAACAGAGACAAATAACTTGGGTGTGTTTCCTAATTATTGTGAGGATCTCTCTTTGAATATTTGACTCATCTTTCATTCAGGAAATCGAAACTATCTATGTTTTATTTGAAGCAAGGCATATAAAGAAATAGAAAAATGTCCCTATCTTCAAAGAGTTTACAGTTTTTTGTAGGATATTACCTGGACAAATAACCTTAAAAAATGTAAAAATCATTAGGGGGACATGTTATCTGAATTATAAGTGAACTGACAAATCATTAAAAAGGAAGGTCTATAGCTCACGTAGGAGGTTGCATTTAGGTTGGGCCTTGAAGTAGGTGCAAAACATTAGCTGGTAGAGACTCGGCGAAGGGTGAGGTATGTGGTGGGGAGATACTAGGATTGCCATGGTGCTCTGAGTGATAAGCAAGGCTGAGATATCAGGAGAGGCAGAAAACAGGATAGTGCACTTGCCAAGATATACAAATTCCATCCCATTGAAAGATGGCTATTAATATTCTAAAAAATGTGCAGAGTAGGGCAAAGGAAAAACTACATAAGGTGAGTAAATGTTTATAAGTCAAGACTACAAAAAAAAAGGATGTGATTCAAAAGTTAAAGATGCTAAAAAGCAGCTAAGGCCTTTATATAAAAAAGTGAATCAATGACAGTGCTGACTAAATGCTATATGCATGTAAGATATACAAATGTAAAATTAAACAGAAATTTCAATCAGTGGTAGAATACAGTAATTCTTACCATTTACTAAGCACCTACTAGGTGACAGGACCACATTTTGTCCCATTGTGCTAAGTCGCTTCAGGTGTGTCTGACTCTGTGATCCTATGGACTGTAGCCCACCAGGCTCCTCTGTCCATGGGATTCTCCAGGCAAGAATACAAAAGTGGGTGGCCATGCTCTCCTCCAGGGGATCTTCCTGATCCAGGGATCAAACCCGCTTCTCTTATGTCTCCTGCATTGGCAGGCGGATTCTTTACCACTGGTGCCATCTGGGAAGCCCTTTGTCCCATTACTTCATGGCAAATAGAAGGGGAAAAAGTAGAAGCAATGACGGATTTTATTTTCTTGGGCTCCAAAATTACTGCGAATGGTGACTGCAGCCATGAAATTAAAGGATGCTTGCTCCTTGGAAGGAAAGTTATGACAAATGTAGACAGTGTATTAACAAGTTAAGACATCACTTTGCCAACAAAGGTCCGTATACTGAAAACTATGGTTTTTCCATTAGTAATGTACGGATGTGAGAGTTAAACCATAAAGAAGGCTGAGCGTCAAAGAATTGATGCTTTCAAACTGTGGTGCTAGAGAAGACTCCTGAGTCTCTTGGACAGCAAACAGATCAAACCAGTCAATCCTAAAGGAAATCAATCCTGAATATACATCAGAAAGACTGATGCTTAAGCTGAGGATCCAATACTTTGGCCGCCTGATGCAAAGAGCCGACTCATTGGAAAAGACCCTGATGATGGGAAAGAATGAGGGCAGCAGAAGTGGGTGGCAGAAGACGAGATGGTTGGATGGCATCACTGACTCAATGGACATGAGTTTCAGCAAACTCCAGGAGATAGTGAAGAACAGGGAAGCCTGGTGTGCTGCAGTCCATGGGATGGCAAAGAGTCAGACACGACTTAGTGACTGAACACACAACACACAGGTTTCAGGAGCTGTCCTTTGTAAGCACTGTTACACTGAATGCACACAATGATCCAGCTAGGTGGGCTTTACTTATAAGCCCATTATCACACCAAGAAACTGTGGCTCAGAGAAGCTCAATAATGTGAATTAGTTGGCACTTGTTCTATGCAGTAGAGCCAGAATCTGTACCAGCTTTTCCTATCTTGAGGCCATGCCCTTTATCCCATACCAGTCTACAAAGATTTATATTTTAAGAGACATTAAGTGAATTAAGGATACCTGCATTAGGATACTTGTCACCTTGTTGGTTGCAATATGCTTTCATGAGTGTTCTGGGCCTGCAGACATAGCCAGCACTCCAGGGATTGAGTATAAACTCTTTGGGAGTGTGTTGCAGCTCATGAGGGCATCATTATCATGTGAATGAGAATAGCTGATGAGCCAGAGTGAAATGTTCATTAGGTTAAGCTCTAAATCAGTCATATAATAGAGAGCAGTGACAAGAAGAGGGGTTTGGGAAACAGATGGCCCAGAGTCCAAATGTGAATTCTGCTATATACCAGAAAACCCTGAACAGGTGACCTGACTTCCTTAATCCCCCATTTCCTCATACAGTCCTTATGGTAAGTTAACAATAAATTTATTTAGGAAAAAAAGAGAGGCAGCTTTGAATAACAAAAAAGTAAATCATTAAGACTGGAGGATTTGGAAGTATGTATTTGTATAACAGATTCACTTTGCTATACATCTGAAACTAACACAACACTGTAAATCAATTATACCTCAATACAAATTAAAAGAAAAAAGACAACTAGAGGCTTGGCTTCATTCAGGCATTAACTCAGCTGTATGGTCTTGGATAAGTCACACACTCTGAGCCGCTCTCTTCTGTGAAGTGTGAATGGCCATCTGCCTTAAGAGTTTGTTGTCACATTTTGAGATCACGCATGTCAGGCATCTAGTGAAACCTGTATTACAGTAATGCTCCATATTAGATTATTAACACCACACTTGACAAAATAAGTGTGTATTTCCACTCTATTTCTTTTTTAAACTTGGGTTTTACTATGAAGTTATGGGTGACTACAACTTAAGTACAGACTATTAAGAATCATTAACAAATTGGTAAAGATTAGACACTTTTTTTTAATACTAAAAGCATTCCCTTCTCAAAACACATTTCCTTAAGTGCCTAGTCCATCTGAGAAATAAGAGATTAGTACCGTTAACAAAGGCTTTGATCATTTTATGACTAAGAAAGTTGTTAAACATGATTGCTATCTCTGATACTGCTGGTGGGTGAGTGGGCCTTATCTGTGGTCAAATCTGTTATGTGAACCATGAAAAGCATCCATCCTTGCAAAGCTGCTCCCCACCTTTCCCTCAAAAGCAAATAAACAACCTGACCTAAAGAGAGTATTTGATCACTCCAAAGCAAAGCCAGTCTGGGTCAGGTCCACAGTCTTCCCTATCTAAGCAAGTCACAAGAACGCAAATATCACAGATTGAAACTGTAGACCCTTAATCTGTTACCCATGTCCACAGGTTTATGAATCTGAGCAAATTTTGTGAAGTATGGCTTACCTTTGGGGTTTACACAAAACATTTAAAAACAGAATGTAAAGAAAAATAAAAACTATAAAGCTGACTGCTGAGGTGATGGTGCCCTACTGTGCCAAGAGAGTTAAGACCAGTTGCCTTCATCTCTCATCTGGAGGCATTTTAATAACTTGTCCATGAAGAAGCCTCCAGTATGCCTTAGGAAACTACTATATACCTGTCCGGAAATGTGACTATTGGTTAAAGCTACATTTTTTACACTATCCACTAGTGATAGCTTGTGAGAAATGTGTGACTAAAATAAGTCTTGCCATTTCCTTTACCTGTTCCTCCCCCATAAGTCTGCATGAAATAGTCATTCAAATCTCCCTCTGCCCAACGCTGCTGGCACTCACACACAGTTTGATGGGTGCTTATTTTTTAACTTTAAGGTGGGTAGCGACTTGAAAGTGTTTCCTAACTGGTTTTCTGGGAGTTTAAAATGCTTAAAAAGAATTCGAAAGTGAAGTTTGGCCTTAACCCTTGGAAATATCAGTCCTGGGATGTGGGCTAGGTGTCCGTGGCACCCAAAGCTAGGTAGAGAGCAAGGTTTTGAAGGGACTAGAATCCGATATATACCGTGGGTGGGGGAGGGAAGAACTGGCAGAGGGAGAGAAGAAAGGAATTAGCTTCTACAGAGCACATCCTAAGGTTGCTGAGTTGCTAACTCCATCCCTAGCCGTGTCGTCGCTGAGAACCAGCTGGAAAGGGAAAGACCAGCGAGCCTGGGTTTGTGTCGAAAGCAGCGGTCTTGGTGTCAGTCGCCGGCCTAGACACCTGGTTTCTGGGGCCCGCGAGATCCAGCGAAACCCTCTCTCCCCTCGGGTCCTGCTGGGGAGCAGGCATCTCGCTCTCGTTCTCTTCGGAGACCTAATTCCTCTCTCTCCCCAAAGTGCTAACTTCAGGGGCTCGGGGTGGTAAGGGAAGAGTTGACCAGTAGATAAAGACCCTGAGGTCTCAGGGAGGTTTAAGGTTGAAAAGAACGACGATCTCCCCCTGCGTGGCCCCGTTTTCTCCTGGTCCCCCAGCCCCATCCCCCCAAGTCCGCAGAACCTGCCGCGCTGCGCTTGGCGCCAGGCTGGGGTCTCTTACCCGACGCTGGGCTGGCGCGGAATGGGTGGGGTAAGGGTTGGCGGGTCCCCGAGCCCCGGCAGCGGATGGCTCCAGGGACCACACGCCGGGCAGGAGCCCACAGTCCGCCCGCCCGAGAGCCGGGGGAAGGCAGGGACGCGAACGAGGCGGGGCGAGTCGTGGCTCCAGCACACCTAGAGGACCGAGCCGGCGGTCCTCGGCGGGCCGTCCCTCTCCATCGCATCCCATCCCATCCCTCGGCGGTCCCCGCCCTTACCTCTGGGCGCGAGGGTGCCGGCTGCGAACGGTGCTGGGGAGCGGCAAGCCGTCTCCCGGCTGGGCTCAGCGGCGGCCAGCGGCAGCGGGGTCGCCCGCCGGGCGGCTGCTCATGGCTCGTCGCGCCCCGAAGCACTGCGGCCGCGGCCACGGCGGCGCCTTCCTCCTAGTCCTCTTCGCGGGCTCCGAGCCGGGACGCAGCTAACGCCCCAGCCCCGCAGCCCTCCTCCCCTCCGCCTCCCCGGCCGCGGACGGAGCCGCCTCCAGCGCCGCCCCGCGAGCAGCCGGGCCAGCGGCAGCCAGCGCCGCCCAGCGCCCGGCCCCGGGGTCGCCGCGCCGCCCGCCGGTCGGCTCCGCGGTGCCAGCCCGCTGTGACGCAGGCCGCCGGGCCCGGGAACTTCCTCCCGCGGAGACCACCCCGCGCCCGGGCCGGCCGCCCAGGACAGCCGCCGGCCGCCGAGGACTTCCTTCAGGGCGCCCAAGAAGATCTCCCGCCGCTTGCCGGTGGAGCCCCTCCGGCCTCTGGAACGCCCACCTGGCGGCCAGTGCCTGAGGAATGGACCGGGGCCACTACCTTCCCCATCCCGAACCCGAGGCTTCCCTGCGCTGGCGGCCGCGCCACAGTCGCAGCTCCACCCCGGGGTAAGTTGGAGGGGAGCCGCTACCACTAAAAATAGCCCTTCTGGGCACTCCTCGGAAGGACTGGGGAGGATGGAGATAATCCTTCCTCACTATCCTGCTCCCCTCACAGATGAGCAGAAGGGTGGGAGGGGGTGGTGGGACACACTTAGAGAGACAGAGAACAAAGGCAAAAACCAGTTTTCCTGGACCGTAAAACCCAGGAGCCGTTCCCTTGACACCTGAGCTTGCTCACCGCTAGGAACCTCCTTGTTCACGCAGCCTGACAACCTGGTGCCAGGTTCTGGGGGACTGAAATCGAATGCTCCGCCTGCAATTTCGTACTGTGCGTGGAGTTGATCTTTCTCGTCAAAACCACCTGTTGTTTAGAGTATGGGGGAGGGGGTTTCTTCCTCTCCCCCTCCCCTCTTAAATCGACCAACCACGCTTTTCTTCACTTTTCCCTACCCAATTTCAGGGTGAAAAGCGAACTCTGCCTTATTGAAAGCCGAGTCACCTGAATAGAAAATCTCCCCAGTGGAAAAATGTACAGACAAGATTACTAAGTAATATATGATCTTCTGGAATGCCTTACCAATATGAGTTTTTCTAAGAGCACCAACAATTAAACGATTGCTTTGTGTTGGCATTCAGGAAAAGAGGGGCGTATGCCAGCAGAGCAATTCATAGACAGCTAGTCTTTTTTTGCTAGTTGGTTTGTTCTTACACACCAAACCTTAAGAAAGCAGGCCTCTCTCCTTTTACCCCATTTTTATCTCCAAGTCAAAATTAAAATTTGTCAAAAAGTTGATTTCTTAGTCTTAACTGATTTTTCCATGCTCCTCTGGCAAATTCCTACACGTTTTCGAATTCCAGTACTGTTGTTGGGTGTCTTTCACAGAAGAAAACATTCAACCCTCTTAGTCCTTAGGAGATGACCCTAACATTAGCCTCAATTAACCTAGAGAACAACACTTAATTCTAAAGTGGGGCCTTCCTCCTAGATAGCAGGTGGGAAAAGTTCCTGGAAGTTTCCTAGAGAAAAGACAGAGGCTGACTAGCAATTTGCTGCAAACAAACAAACAAAAATTTTTTTAAGTGAAAATTTGAGTACCTTGTAGGCCACCAGGTACTAGCTGAGTCAACTAGTTAACTCAGGTTAAATACCTTACCTGGATTTAAACAGTGAGGTGATCACTAAGGGCACAAATATCCTGTGGAGGGCTTTGGTCTCCAGAGGCTTTCTGCCTGTACCTCTATCCTCCTTGTGTTCCTAAACTCAAGCTTAGTCCTCCCTGAAATGCTGCCTCACTGCCCAGTGTCAAGGAAGCACAATCCTAGACTTTGGACTGAGGTGAACCAGGAAGAAATCCCTGCTTTTTCTGTGTAAATGTAAGGAAATTACTGCTACTTCCCCCCACCCCATCAAAAATGTAAGTATAGTACTATAGGGTGATGTGAGAATTAAATAACACACTTAAATCACCAAGAACAGGGCCAAACACTTTGTAAGTACTTAGTAAATGGTAGCTGTGGTATTTACTACAATTCATTGCTCAGACAGTAAAGAATCCCCCTGCAGTACAGGAGACATGGGTTCGATCCCTGGGTTGGGAAGATTCTCTAGAGGAGGGCATGGCAACCCACTCCAGTATTCTTGCCTGGAGAATCCCCATGGACAGAGGAGCCTGGTGGGCTATAGTCCATGGGGTTGCAAAGAGTCTGACACAGAGTGAGTGACTTGCACTATTGCTCAGAGAACAAAAGAACCGGAAACAGCAATGAAGCTTGGAAATAGATTTGAGTCCCTGTAAGCTGAGTCCCTCCCTGCTCCACCCCATTAATTGCAATCCGTTTTTCTACTCTGTGCCTGCTTTCTAGTAGGATGAGCTGGACAGTTCTGTGTGTAGTCAGGTGATTCCCATGTACCCTGCAGTCTGAGAGGCGCTAGCCTGAAACTCATTATATTGTACTGCTTAGGTTTCCTTTTCTTATTTTACAGAATGTAGGCTTTAAGTCTATAGTCACCTCACTTCAGTCAGCTTAACTGAAATCAACACACACACTTATCAAGCCCTCTGTAAAACACTAGGTGAATTAGCAATCAGCCAGCTTCTGTGATTGCTGGACCCTGAAGGTCTCAAAGAAGGATAAGGCTTATTCCCTGATTTCCAGGTGTTCACAGAGCATGGGAGAGGGAATCTAGCATGCACTTGACTCAGTATAAACCATTTGGAACTAAATGTGGTAGAAGTTCATAGAAAAGAGAGGGCCCTGTGGGCCAAGGCTACCATTTTGATCTTTCGTTTAATATTCAGTCCTTTAGGCCAAAGTTTGGCATTCCAGATGGGCTGCCAGGATAAGTTCTATGTAGTTAACCATATAATGGTTGACAGTAGGGAACAAAAGTAGATCTTTCTGGGCAACTCACGACCATGGTACAAAATTTGGAATGATGTAGTGTTCGCATGCTAAGTTGCTTCAATTGTGTCTGACTCTTTGTGACCCCATAGACTGTAGCCCACCATGTTCCTCTGTCCATGGGATTCTCCAGGCGAGAATACTGGAGTGGGTTGCTATTTCCTATTCCAGGGGATCTTTCTGACCCTGGGATCAAACTCATGTCTTATGTCTCCTGCATTGGCAGGTAGAGTCTTTACCTCTAGTGCCACCTGGAAAGCCCGGAATGTTATAGATCTGGGCTCAAATCCTGAATCTGCCACTCACCAGCTATGCGATCATGAGTTTCTTAATTTTTGAACCCCATTTCCCATATCTTTATTGGAAGAATAATACCTTCTTTTTAAAGTTCCAGTGAGGCTTAGAAAGAATGTATGCAATTGCCATGGTAGATTGTATGGAAATGGTGATTATATTACATTATCTTGTTGTTGGCTACAATAAAGAACAGCCTGAGCTATCTCATTTCTTGAAAGCATATTTCAAAAGTCACTTTCTCTGTAGAGCTCTGCGGGCTCCAGGCAAGCATAATTCTCTCTTCCTTGTGTTCCCATAGAACTTACTTTTGAATCTCTGTTTCACCGTTGCACGCCACCACTTACCTCTTTACGTTTTGCTTCTCTACTGTTTCTTTATTCACTTGTACATCAATACTAGCAGAGAACCTGGCAACAAATTTTGAAAGAACAAGTTTAAAAATATTTCCATCTCCTGTATTGGTTCTGACTTTCAGTATAATTTGTATTAAACTACAGTCTCTAAGACCTCAACAGTTTAGTTTATACTAAAATTATGTGTTATGTACATGTATCTGCTTAAACCTTGATTTTTCAATGCTGGGCTCATTCTTTAAGATCAACCTGCTATGCTTGTGTGTTTTGTATGGGATGTCAGTTGATCCTGCCCAGTAATAGTGAAAGTAAAATCTAAATTCTAAACCCAAACCACCAGCAGAACTTTACCCAGCATTCTCTGCCCACCCTCTGCACTTCTGCTCTGCAGACCTCTTCTGAGCTTTGCGGGAAGGATCCTGAACTAACAGGAAACGTGGTTGTTTTTAAGTTTCAGCTGTTAACATTGTTGCAACCATTAGCACTTTGTGAGTTAATAGCTGCAAGACAAAACCCACCTTTAGCTACAGTTTTTAAATTCTTGACTGCATGCCAGTAAAAATGCTCAGACAAGAGAAACCTTCCCTAGAAAATGTCCTGTGAGCCGGAAGTTGCCCAGGAGGTAATGTGGTCAAATGTGGTCTTGATCCTAAAATGGCAATAGAATTGTGCCAGAGGCAAGGGTAGTGTTGCTGAGGACTTAAAATAGGATTCTAGAAAAGTTTGGGTCAAATTCTTCTAAAATCATAATTTATATATCTCCTTCAATAACACATGCATGTTTGTGCACATGCAAACACAATATGTAAGTGTTTGGTCCCACTAACTTGTGAGATAGTCTTTGGAAATAATGGTGAATAAGCATTTACAAAATACATGCTAATGTGCTAAGTAGTAGCTTTATATTAATATTTATATGTATTGTTATCATTTAGTTGCCATCCCCAGCTAGTAGGCAGTGTTATTTTCTTTTATTGATAGAGAGGCAGATTGCAATCAAGTAACTAGCCAAAGGCCTCATGACCAATGAGTGGAAGTGTTAGGATCTGGGCCCAGGTGACTCTAATTTCAGAGTTCTGGGGCTTAACCACTATTCAATCACATGAGAAAGGAATATGTACTTTTAAATTGAATCCATCAAGTATCTTCAGTAAGGTTTATGATGTACTTTTTCAATACTTTTTGAAATTGCATTAATTTGTGCTTTTCCCAATAGCATACTCATATCCTAAATGTGCCTTCCTGGGATGATTTTACAGCTTGCTCTTTAATTGAGAAGCGTTTTATGACTGAAAGCAAACTTAATGAAAGAGCATGAAGTGTCTGTGGTTCTGAGCTTAGGCAATATGAAATATACCAGGCAACCTCATTCTTGGAATTTTTATTTTTATACAGACCAATGATAAATAGCTTTCACATGATAGACATGTAGTATAAGTTTTAAGTAAAAATGAGTTTGATAGTCTCAGGAGTGACTTTTTTTGTATCCAAATATAACTGCTATAATTGCACTACTAAATAATATTTGCTTGCTACTACTTATTAATCACGTACAGCCACTGATCTAAGAACTTTACCTATATTAACTCGTTAATTAAATCTACAAATGACTGGCTCTAGCCGTGAAATAAATTATTCTAAAGATAATGAAACATTGTTAAAAGAGTTAGAACTTTCTTATTTATTAAACAAACTACATTAGGATTTACTTCCTAAGGAAGGTAACTCATTTTTTCCCAGGACTAAACATTTTTAGCCTTTTCTTAGTACCATATCATATTATGCATGTAGAATGTATCCTAGAACATCTCAGATCACACTTTAACATTAACTTGCTTCAAATTTCAGTGACATCAGCCCTGACAAAGCACTTGATTTCAGGCCTGAAGAACTGCTTCTTTCCTCTGACTAAAATGCTGCTCTTCTCTGTCTCTCTGAGGCATGAATATCCATGGCTCAAGACGTCTTATCAGGGTAGTGAAATTGAAGATGCTCTTGTTACATAAACATGACTCTCTCTTTGGAAAAGTATCATGGACGGTGCCTTGTTCACTCAGAAAATGCTACAGCCATGCCTGGATGCTGTCTTCTTAAAGCTGCCTTACACTGACACAAGGTACATTTTCTTGAGGCTTTTTGGAGTTCATTTATTAATTTCCTAAATTTACTCACATTGTTTACCTCTCTGGAGAAAGAAACAAGAAAGCCTGGTTTGCCTTCTCAGTAACAGTGGTAAGATCTTTGGCGATCACGTTTATTGCTAGTAATATTTATCCTTCCTAGATTTCAGGAAGTAATGGATATAGTCACCAACATATAATCAAAGATGCAGGAAGGTATCCTTTGCTGTTATCTATGGGAAATATGTCTAGAGCGGGGCAGAACAGTCAGGCAATTTCTTCCCAAAGCACGTGTGTCTTCCACCATCCATTGCCAGTGAGATAAAGCCTTTCCTGTACTGAGGCATGTCCAAGTAGCATTTTGTAGAGTTACCCTTTAAGTACCCTGAGAAATAGGGGTCTTTGGTCAGAGCCATTGCGGAAACATTCTGTTCCTCTTGGGGATTCACAGTGAATATTAACATGCTAAGGGCTCTGAGAAGTCCTGCTCTAAAAATACTTGTTGACTTTGCTGAACTTAGCATTTCTCTAATTTCATTTACCATGAAATGATTTCCTTCGTCATATCTATCAACATTCCAAGAAGAATAAAACCTCTCAGAATAGAATGTTTGAATTGTTATTCTAGAGTTAAAGACATCAGAACCTTCATAAGATTTCCCCCCTTGGGAAGATAAGGGAATTATAGGCCCTATTAACTATTAATTTAAAGAATGCCTACGAAGATAAGCCCTCTTGACAGGTGCAATCTGCATGCATTTTCCTTACAAATAGCCATAATAGAGTCCCTGTCATCTTGAATAGGATAAGGAGCCCCATTCTCACTGGTAATCCTGTGGTCTTGTTCCTTTACGCTGAGCAATATTCCCTTGCTTTTACATGTTTGTGTTAGCCTTTAGGTTCTTTCTACAGCCTTCTCTGGTGGTTCAGACAGTTAAGAATTTGCCTGCAATGCAGGAGACCCAGTTTCCACCGCTGGGTTGGGAAGACCCCCTGGAGGAGGAAATGACAATCCAGTATTCTTACCTGCAGAATCCAGTGGACACAGGAGCCTGGCGGGCTGCAGTCCATAGGATCGCAAGTCAGACACAACTGAGCAACTAACACCTTCCGTGCACTCGAAGGGATAGCAGAGAATTTACCAGTGACCGACAGGAGACAACTGTCCATGCATCTATAATATTTCGCACATCTTGTGAGCAAGACACTGACTGCCCTTTCTTCCAGACTAGATTTTCAGACATTTGTATAGTGAACAGCCTTGACAGTAGTGATAATGCCTCCTTCTGGAGCAAAGGGCAAGCCCAGTGACTGCTCAGTATAATAATATTATAATGTCTCTCTCCAGAGCAAAGGACAGGAGACACACTCATTATAAAGTCTTCACACTACCTAAGATCACAGCTCCTCTTCTACAACACAACCTGTTGTTAGTATGTTGAAGCTCAGGGAACAGACACACAGAAAATGCTGATACTCTGGCTCCAGCTATTGCTGTAAGAAATGAACTTTCCCCCATCTCTGATCCAGGACTTTAATGTCTTCTACCAGCATCCAAGAGAAACTGGGGCAGGCTGATTTTTTTTTAGCTTGCAAATAATAAAGTCTCCAGCCTTTTACAGTCCTTGACAGTAACTGGCTTTTTCCTCCCTATGAACTGAACATGGGTGGAATAATTCATGACCTTAGGTGGTCTCCCTCCCTGTTACTGTGAACATACTCTCCTACAAGTGCTTCTCTAGGCCTGTTAGCATTTACAGCTGTCCATCCCTGTTTCTGAGCAACATTCAGTAGAGGGCTGATAGAAATGATGTGCTCTGATGATGGGCTATCAAAGAAAGGCACCATGAATTTCTTTCCAGCATTTCCAGTCATTAACATGACTATAAAATATCTTATGTTCTATCTTGTTATTTTAAAGGAATTTAAAAATTAATCCTCAGTGCAAAGAAATTTACCATATTATAGTAAAGAATAGATATGTGTATGTGTGTGTGTGTGGGGGGGTACTTCTGAGTTAACTTCACTAATTTCTTCCAGAAGCAGTGTGAATAAAGGAAAACACTGGAGTTTGGATAGATAAATTGCTTCACATGACCAAAGGGAGGATCATTTTACGGTAACATGAAAACAACAGTGATCACATTTAAGAAACTGAAAACATCCAGATTTCTTGAATGTCAATGATATTCTTTAGCTTGTAAGATACTCCTGACAACAGTCTATTTGCATCTTATCTGATGTCACTTCTTCATGTTGATTTCATTGACTAAACCAGAACTCAAACTTTATGTGTTCTATAATAATGCTTTTGATCAGTTGCTTTGAAACGAACATTTTCTGATCAAAAGGGTTTCAGGGACTTTAGAATATAACAATAATTGATTTGTGAGCAACCTAGTCTGGAATTTTTAAGAGGTTGTCTGATAATTTGCTACAGTGATTTGAATGCTACAAATAGACTAGTATCAATAAATTAACATTTGTTGAGTGCTCTCAGCCAGGGAGGGCTTAAAGCATTTTACATTTACTGTTTCATTTAATCCATGTGACAACAGTAGGAGGCAGGTACTATCACTGTCCCCCTTTCACAGACAGGGAACTTGAAGGCACAGGTAAGTCATGCGTCTTGCCCCAGGACATGAGGACTCAATTGTGCTGACTCTTTGCAGCCCCATGGACTGTAGCCCACCAGGCTCCTCTGCCCATGGAATTCTCCAGGCGAGAATACTGGAGTGTTCTCCAGGGAATCTTCGTGACCCAGGGATTGAACCCGTGCCTCTTGGCGTCTCCTGCATTAGCAGGTGAATTCTTTACCACTAGTGTCACCGGGGAAAGTGGCAGAACCAGAAATGGAATTAAGGCACCTGACCCCAAAGCCTGAACTCTTTCTGCAGTCTTGCATCCTTTCCTGCCTTATAACTTGAGAATTTTTTAAACTTCTAGAAAATGTGATTTTTTTTGGTCTGGACTGCTTAAGGGAAATAAACATCAATTTCCTTGCTGCTTTGTAGTTTTATCTCTAGATTATCTTCCCAGATATAATGTTTTATTTTTCATCTCTCCATAATGAATATATTTCAGGACGATTTAAGGATGAGTTATGTCCATCATCAGCCCACAGTGACTGAGAAGGGAGATATTGTGTGGCTCATTTTGAGTAGGGAGATACTCCAGTTAAGCCACTTTGAAATGTTCCATTTCAATGCATGTCAAACTCCTGACACAAGATGCATTTGAAAAATATTTTAATAATCTAAAACAAACATACAATAGATGTTGCATGTTTGTCTTACAGTCTGTATCCAGTGAAGGAGGTAAAAGTAACCATAGTTTTTAAAGTTACCAGTTCTTTACTTGGGCAAGCTTTAATTTTTCATTATCAGGAGTGGTATTACCAGCCCACAAGTCACCCACAGTTGCCGCAGTTCCCAGATGGGCACATTGTGACTGTGTCTAGGCTAACAATCACATCACATCACAGTGCTTTTCTTCAAATCAGACTGGAAACTTATCTGAGCGAATCTTCCCAAAGAGCATGGAGGTGGGCAATAGTAGGGGACTTCTGAGTGCTTTAAGGAGAAAGGAATTTTAAAAATCTTGGCTGGCTACTACTTAGAATGATGAGATCATTTAATGCACAGCATTTATAGATTTCTGGCCAGCCTCTAAAATTCCAAAACGATTTCTGAAAATTAGTGATAGGAAAATTTCCTATAAAACTCTCTGCAGTGAAGACAAATGGTACAGCACAAATTTCAGTTGCAAGAACAAGATGCACTTCTGCATCCCCTGCCACCATTTTCACAAGAAAATACAGTTATCATGGGCTTTGCTGAATGCCTTTTGTGGAGATTGGTCAGTATTTTTCTTTTTCTGTCAAGGACTGGAAGAAGCTGCTGCTTCTCAAATCTGGAGTGAATCTAGAGGTTTAAGAGAAGTGAGTTGATGGTTCACAAATCTTGGGAACTTCCCAGGTGTGATCTGAAACAGAAGCCCATATCCAGAAGTCAGGGAGAGAAGGAACAAAGAAGCAGACCTCTCCAGATTGGTAGGTGGCAGGCTTCATAAGGGGATTTACTATAAGGTTTATATTGGACAGATGCAGGACAAGTAGATTTCTGCATCTGCCCACCAGAATCTTAAAAGTTTATATGGAGTCCTTAACTTGGTTTGGTTGCGTGCAATCTAGTCTCATCACCAGATTATTATTTCAAGGCTTCATCCTTGGGAACAGCCTTTTCTTTTTTTCTTTTGGCTGTACTTGGTGGTATGCGGGATCTTAGTTCTCCCAACCAGGGATCAAGCCCGCACTCCCTGCAGTGGAAGCATGGCGTCTTAACTGCTGGACCTCCAGGGAAGTCCTCTTGGGGCAGCTTCTGGGAGTGGGGAAAGCAAGCAGAACACACATTCCAAGGACAAGAGAGGAGGTAGGGGACCTCCAACTGCTCGGGTCCAGTTTGCAGGTCAAACCAGTTGTCAAGTCTTTTCAATTACCTCCCCCAACATAAGTAGGGTTCCATCTTTTGATTCCTGCAAGGCCTCAAGTAGTTGGGCAGAAGTGGTGTAATTCCTTAATGAAAAGGTTTTGGATTTATCTAGATTTTAACCTGCATTGCATGATTTTTTTAATATGATAACTGAATGCCCAGGGACCCAATTTTTGTCCAAATCACCTTCATAAGTATTGCGGTCGTTTGCCCTGAGGGGCACGCTCACCCCACTGGCACCCGCCTTCACTGGCTTTGGGACTCTACTAACACCTCAACTTGTGCAGGTCTTCACGCTGCCTTCTGCTTTCTCTTATTTTTTTCTCATCTCTCTACTCTCTTCCAAATTCCATCAGTCTTTAAATGTCCTATTCAAATTCTCTCTCCATAAAGTTTTTTTAAAAAACACTTTCTTTTTTATAAATGCTTATAGTAATGAATCTTTTGCTGTGCGAAATAGGATAAGTTGCTTAACCTCTGAGCTTCGGTTTCTCTATAGTTTAATGGGGATAAATTATAGTATTAATTTCTACTTTACAGTGTGACTGTGATGTTTAGATTAGCACCATGCCTGACACATTGTAAACATGCAGTAAATGTTAATTTTTATTAATATTCAACAGCTAATTACATCTTCTTTTTTTGACACTTTAGATTTTTTTCTGTTTCCCACCTAGTTGAGGTTCAAAAACTACTTGTTCACTTAATTATTTTAATATAATGTCAAAGAAGCCTTTTTTCCAAATTTTTTAAGCATATTGACAAACATGAAGAGTTGCCAGTTGCCAGTTTTCTTAAAAGTCAATGTCTAATAGCTTGATATATGATTTAAAAAATTTTAAAGTAAACATTAGGACTGCATGGAGATCAAACTAGTCAATCTTAAAGGAGATCAACCCTGAATATTCTTTGGAAGGACTGATGCTAAAGCTCCAATACTTTGCCAACCTGATGTGAAAAGCCAACTCACTGGAAAAGACCCTCATGCTGGGAAAGACTGAGGGCAAAAGGTGAAGGAGGAGGCAGAGGGTGAGATGGTTAGAAAACATCACTGACATGAATTTGAACAAAATCAGGGAGATAGTAAAGGACAGGGGAGCCTGGTGTGCTGCAGTCCATGCGGTCTCAAACAGCTGGACATGACTTAGCAAATGAAAAATAACAATAAAATGAACGCTTATTGCCTGAGCAAACTATATATAATTTTTATTATTTCATTTCTATTTCTATACATTGAAATAATCATCATTTCTCTTTGCCCCTAAATTTAAATATGTTAAATTACTTTATTTGAAAAATTCTTATCTAAAATATCTGTCATACTGCAGAACTTCTACAGATATGAGTAATTCACTGTTTTAATAATTAGTGTGAGAAAAACATACACACTGAATTCTGAAATATTACTTTTATTGTTTACTGAAATCTGTGTGCAGGAAGAAATAGCTAGTTTTTAATGCAACAATATTACAGGTTCTCTTTTATACATAATTTATTCAGGGATGCATCATGAATTTTTGATCTAAAGGAGAGGAAAGATCTTGAACTTAGAAGTGAAGAAATTTCAAAAGGCTGTTTGAAAGATGAAAACTGACAATATTCATTTTAAAACAGAAACAAGTCTTTCATTTGAAGACAAGAGGAGTCCCCATTTTTTGTTGAGAAGAATGAATGGGAATATGGCATTAATGATGAAGACAGGGTTCCTGAAATTTATTCAAGAGGTAAAGCATTATGATCTCTAATGGTAGTTGAATTTTTTAATGTTTAGAATACGAAGTTCTGTTAATCACAGAGGAGCCACTTTGTCAATATTACTTGGATATCTTTAGAAGGTAGTTTAACTCTTCAAGTAGTTCTAATTTCTCAGTCCATTGTGTAGTCTCTTGTAATGGAAAAAAACTTTAAATGGTCAGTTGAAAGCTTCCTTCAAAATCTCTCTCAATGTCTCCCTTTGCGTTTCCACTTCTGCTCCCCCAGTTTAGCTCTCACCACTTTGTGGCTACACAGCAGCCGCTGCCTCTTCCTCAGTCTTCCCCATTTTAGCTGCGGCCAGACCACCCTCCACATAGTTGTCCAATTTATTGTCCAGATACTACTCTCAGCACATATTGTCTCAATACATGATGATTTCAACTTATTTCAAATATCTCTCCACTGCCCCAAGGAAAAAGCTTAAACTCAAAAGCCTGATGGTTTGTAAATATTAAGAGACTGTGATATAATGAAGAATATATCTGATGTTTGTCCATTCCTGGGACAGAGGTCCTAAAACCTTTGGGATCTCCTGAATGATGAGGTGCCTTTGTTAAGTTAATGAAGTGCCTCACCTGGGTCTCTTGATAGTTTCAGGATGAGGGATGGACATCAGAAGGACCAACCATGTGATTAGAGTCTTGGAACCTTAGGCCAGCCTGACCTCTGGGATTGGGGTACTTGGAGATTGAGTTCAATCATGAGGCCAATGAGTTAATCAATTGTGCCTATGTAATGAAACCCAAGTAAAAATCCTGGACACTGGGGCTCAGTGCAGCTCCTGGTTAATGAACTCATAGATGTGCCTGGAGAGTAACAAGCCCTGACTCCATGGGGGGAGGGCACTGAAGCTCTCTGTTCTCTCCTGGACCTCATCTCATTTGGCTGCTCTTGGTTGTATCCAATAAAGTTATAATCAGTCTAGAACTTGGGCTCTGTGAGTCATTCTAGTGAATTTTTCAAGTCGTCATATTGTTGTTTTTTTGTTTTTTTTTCAGAGTTCTAGGACTTTTAATTTGTCCCAAAATTGCTGAAACAAAAATCATGATAAAACATTCGGCTTTCCTTTACACCCCCCAACGCAAAAAACAACAACAACAACTCCGTAGGAAAAAAATGGTTTTGTACATGGGAAGAAACAATATAAATTCAAAACTTACAGATAAGGGTTAGCTCTATCACTCATCTCTTTAAAAAGTTTATACGAATATCCAGTCAACACCAACAGGGTTATCTCCCTTGAAATGTTATCTATACGGATTTCCAAGTAGACCACAGGGCTGTATACTGTCTTGGAATGTCCTCAGAAGGCTCTGCCATTGATCAGGTAACAGAGTAAAAACCCCAGAGTCCTTTCTTTCAAATGGAAGAGGGAGAGACAGGGATAGAAGAAACTATTCAAACTTCGTCTTCTTTCCTTGTGGCTTGTGGTCTCCTCCTCCTCCTCTGCCTCCTCGGAAGCCTCCTCGCCCTCCAAAGCCTCCCCGGCCTCTGCCACCAAATCCACCTCGGCCACCTCTGCCACCACCTCGGCCTCCAAAGCCACCTCTGCCTCCTCCTCGACCACCAAAGCCACCTTCACCCTTAGGTTTGGCCCAGTCTAAAGTGACTTTGTTTCCATCGATTTCACCATCTTCCATGGCCTCCTTGGCAGCTTTGGCATCTTCCTCACTATTGAAGTCTACAAAACCAAACCCTTTGGAGGATCCAGTCTCCCGGTCAGTGACTATCCTTGCTCGAATAGAGCCATGAAACGACTCCTTTAACGTCTCTTCTGTGGTATCCTCAGAGAGACCTTTGACAAACAGAGTTTTGGATGGCTGGCTTCTTGCATTAGGTGATCCCCTGGGTCCTTGCAACTCCAGTCTGATGGCTCTGCCCTCAATTTCCCTTTTATTACATGAATTTAAAGCTTCTTTAGCATCTTCAAATGAAGCAAATTCTATAAATGCATACCCTTTAGATTTGCCATTTTGGTTCTGGGGCACCTTGATATGAGTTGCCTTCTCAAAAACTTCCTGAAGAGTTTCTTCCGTTGCACTATAGGAGAGGTTGCTTAAAACCAGGGTTTTTGATTCACCACTCCAAGTGCTATTCTTTCCCCCTCTATGGTCTTGACTTTGACCCTTCTCTCCGGTGTAGTACAGAGAAATGGATCGCCCATCTATCTCTGTTCCCTGCTTTTCTTCCAAGGTTTTTTCTGCATCAGCTTCTGTCTTAAATTCAATATAAGCAATCCCTTTACTCTTTCCATCCTTGCTGACTAATCTGATCTCCACAGCATCTTCAAACACTTCTTTTAATTCATCCTGAGTAACTTTGTAAGGCAGATTTTTAGCCAAAAGTGTTCTTGCATCTCGATCTTTCTTACTGTCTTTTCCCTTTGGTTTTTCTAGTTTAATTTCATTGCCAAAGACTTTTAAACCAGTGAGTTCCAAGGCTTTTTCCAGGTCTTCGGCAGATTCAAAATCCACATAGCCAAACTTCCTAGACACACCAATTCTGACATCGACAACAGCAAGATCATTTTTAGCAAAAAGATCACTGATACCCGTTTTCAATTCAGGAGCAGATTTATTGAAGTTCAGGTTTCCAACAAAGAGATTGAAAGATGTAGTTGGTTCTGTGCCTTCCACTTTTTGTTTCTTGGCTTCAGGAGCTGCTTTTTGTTTGGCCATTTCCTTCTTTCGTTTTCCAGGTGCTTCTTTGACAGGCTCTTCTTCCTCTTCCTCCTCTTCTTCCTCCTCCTCATCCTCCTCTTCCTCCTCATCGTCGTCCTCCTCTTCATCATCGTCATCCTCTTCCTCCTCCTCTTCATCATCATCATCCTCTTCATCTTCATCTTCAGCAGCGCTCTTGGCCTTCACAGGAACAGCTTTTACTGGAGCTTTCTTTCCTTTGGCTGGTACAATCTCCACAGGTTCTTCTTCAGAGTCATCTTCGTCCTCCTCATCCTCCTCATCCTCCTCCTCATCATCATCGTCATCATCATCCTCATCCTCGTCATCCTCATCATCTGTGGCAGGAGCACCACCAAAAGCAGCAGCTGCCTTCCTCACTGCTGGTTCATCCTCCTCTTCATCTTCGTCGTCTTCCTCTTCACTGTCATCTTCATCTTCTTCATCACTGTCTTCCTTCTTGGCATTCTTGCCGTTCTTTGCTCCCTTGCCTGAGGCAGCTGCTCCCTTCTTACCAGAGGTTGCTACCAATGCTTTGCCTGGGGTGGCTCCCTTTTTGCCAGGTGTTACCACAGCTTTAGCAGGTGTAACTGTCTTCTTGGCTGGCATAGCTGCTGCTTTTTTGCCAGGGGTGACAACTGCTTTCTTTGCCGGTGTGGCAACTGCAACCTTTTTTGTTGGGGAAACCATCATCTTCTTTGCTGGAGTCGTGGTAGCCTTCTTGCCTTTTTTCTGAGGGATAACAACCTCTTCTCCACTGCTCTCATCGTCTTCATCTTCTGACATCTCCTCATCTTCACTATCTTCTTCTACCTCCTTTGGGGGAGGAGCCATTTTCTTGGAGTCACCTTGATTTTTACCGGCCTTTGCGAGCTTTACCATGATGGCGGCTTATAACGGCGGAGTGTGTGGCGAGCGAGTGGCGCAGACGAGCCCAGAGGAACCTAAGCACCGTGATGGCGGCCGCTAATCCCTGAGCGCGTACGCTTGGCTGCCAGCTAGCGCTCGAGACTGAGGCGAAAAGCCGTCATATTGTTTATTGTGCTCATGCTCAGTCACGTCCGACTCTTTGTGACCCCATGGACTGGAGCCCACCAGGCTCCTCTGTCCATGGGATTTTTTAGGCAAGAATACTGTAGTGGGTTGCCATTTCCTCCCCCAGGGATCAAAGCCGCATCCCTTGTGTCTCTTGCATTGCAATTGGATTCTTGACCCACTGAGCCATTGGGAAAGTCATGGAACCCCCAAATTTGTAGCTAGTTGGGCAGAAGAGTAGGTGGTCCAGGGACCTCCCAAGACTCATGTCTAGCATCTGAAGTGAAGATAGTCATGTGGAGGACTTTGCCTTTAACCTGTGGAGCCTGTGTCAACTCTGGGTAGTCAGTGTTAGAACTGGGCTGGGATAGAAACAGAGCTGACAGTCTTGAGAAGCTATTACTGGAAATCTGCAGAAATAGATCAAGTCACCAGAGCATGCTTTTGTATAGCAGAACTGTGATGGAAAGATTGATTTACTGAAAGCCTCCCCAGGACCACAAAATGATAACACTGCGTTTGTCCTCTAATCTTGATTACATGGAACCTGTGAGGATGGCCTCATGGTAAGGAATCACGCCTGTGAATCATTTAAAGACAAGAGGAGTTAAAATATTTTGACCAGCCTAGGGGACAGCACTTGGAATGCATTGTGATCGATGGTCTTGATTCCACAAGGACCTACCAGTGGTTTATTTTGGCAGAAGACAACACACTGTCCTTTTCCACTTAGTGTCTCTGAGAAACATTCCACCTAGCCAAGACAACCAAGCCTGGCTGATGGGTTACCAGTGGGATAATAGGTCCAAGAATTTGGAATCCTCTGTACTAGCTGCATCGCCAGTAGTAATTCTGAGAAGAATTGAACTGCTAGTGCGGTAATAATGGTTATGGGAGGAGTGAGGACATTGCCTATTTACCACTCACCAAGCTATCTGTTTCCAATTTTGGCAGTAAAACACAGCAGCAGAGGGAAAGAAGAGAGAAGCCACGGGCACTGAGCACTATTGCCTACCAGGCTCAGTAGGAGTGTTTTTACTTAAGTTAGTTTCTTTCATTCTGGTAACCTCACTGAGGAAGAGGTATTGTCATCACCACTTTAGAAACACTCAAACTGTGACTCTGAGTTCCCTGAGGTCTCCCAGATAGTAAGTTAGTAAGCTGTCTGGATCCAAATTTAAACTCTACTCTCAACTTTACTGCCGAGTTTCCATCTTTGGGCCTCACCCTGGCATGCCTGAATTACATTACGGGTTAGGAAAGCAGAAAAAAGTTATTTTTCTTTTCACCCTTAGCTTGCCTGGTGGTTGAGGGAGAGTGGTGGTGTGGTTTGATCAACCCTGAACTCAAGCTACGGCTTTCCAGGTTGGCTCAGTGGTAAAGAACCTACCTGCCAATACTTCCTGATCTGTGGGTCAAGAAGATCCTTTGGAGAAAGACATGGCAACTCACTGCAGTTTTCTTGCATGGAAAATCCCATGGATAGAGGAGCCTTGCAGGCTAAAGTCCATGGGGTCACAAAGAGTTGGATACGATTTATCAACTAAACAGCAGCTTAGGCTAAGGTAAGCACCTGAGCCAGTTTTCCCAAAGAAGATAAAAGATTGCCACTGGCAAGACAACACTGAAATCTTTTTGCAGCCTTTTCTCTGAACATTCTCACTTTTAGGCAAATTGGTGCTAATTCTGGGGCAGGCAGGAGCAAGCAATCATCACAGCCTTCTAGAGACACCCTTGGTATAGCTGCCCAGGGCCCTCTTGCTGTTTTGAGTGGGCCCTCCCACTTCCCCAAATTACCACTGCCTACTTGTGAGTAGCCAGCAGTGAGTCTGCAAACAAGAGTCCTGGAGGGGGCATCCCTTGGTCTACCAGAAGACATGCTAGTGGGCTCCACACTTGCTGAAATTATGCTGGAAGGATGAGGCCGGAGGCGTGACACTGTTCAGGGTCTATTTGTCGTGAGTAAGAGGCCCTTCCTGTGTGGTTGGCCTGGGATCCAGCACTGAAGGGCCTGGAGTAGAGTGTCCGGTCCCCTGGAGGCAGGAGGCTCATAGGAGCTGGATAAGACACGCTCGTCTTCGTGGTGTCACTTGTCTGCCAGCAGGGTGGGCCACCTAGGACTACACCCCACCCCCCGCCTGTCCAAAATGTGGAGCAGACTGGAGGGAGAGTTAGGCAGCAGGCAGAGTGCAGCCACTCCGAGACAGCACCTCGAGCTGAACAGCCTCCCTCCCTCCCAGTTTCCTAAGGTTTTGGAGCAGTTGATTTCCCATGGAAACAAGCAGAAATCTGTTTTAATCATCGGGCATTTTTAGTTTCCTAATTTGTATGGGAACCTGGAGATACTGACATATGGTACATTCATCGTCCCGGAAAGCTACAGCTGAAAGAAAAATAGTTAAAGCCAGTCTTAAAACTGGAACGCTTCTTCATATGCCTTCAAATGACTTTCCTTAATCAGAGTCTGTCAACAGTGCTGCCAAAAGACTTGGTTCTGTTTCAGCTCAGCCCTTCAGCAGGATTTGCATTTGAACCTTGGTGAGTGCCTCCCCCACAGTATAGCCCAGCCAGCCAGCTCTTATGGTTGGATGGGGAGTCCCCCCTCTCAGCTGCTAAACCAGATTTTTAAAAATATAATTTTATGTATTTAATTTTTGGCTGTGTAGGGTCTTCGTTGCTGCTGGGTTTTTCTCTAGTTGCGGCCAGCAGGGGCAACTCTCTTGTGCACGGGCTTCTCATGGTGGTGGCTTGTCTTGTTGGCAAAGCATGGGCTCTCAGGCACGTGGACTTCACTAGCTGTGACTCATGGGCTTCGTTGCTCCACGGCATGTGGGATCTTCCTGGATCAGGGATTGAACCTGTGTCTCCTGCATTGGCAGGCAGATTCTTTGCCACTGGGCCACCAGGGAAGCCCCGAACAAGGTTGAGAGAGTGAAATGAGCTCTGGCTGAGTTCTAATCCTAAACTTTGCACACACTAGTCCTGTGATCTTGGTCTAAAACTGAACTTCCCTCTGCGTCATTATCCTCCTCTGAGGATTTCATTCCATCATTTAACAAATATTTATGGAACATCTACTTTGTGGCAGCACTGTTCTAAGAACTGGGAAGATAGCAGTGAATAAAATAAGGTCTCCACCTTTGTGGAGTTTAGATTCTCTTGGAGGGAGATAAACACTAAAGCAAATGAGTAAGGTAAAATATGCTGGTGATAAAGGTTATGGAGCAAAATAAAGCAGGGGAAGGGAGTAATTGGGATGGGCAATTACAAATTTAAAATACATGGGTCATGGGAGAGCTCACTGAAAAGGAGGCAGCTGAGGAAAGTCTTGAAAGAGGTGTGAGAATGAGCCACATGGATATCCAGTATCTGAAGAAGAGCTTTTGGGTGGAGTCCTTGAAATGGGAGATTACCTGCTGTTATTGAGGAATAGCAAGAAGCCCAGTCCCTGCCCCGCCCCGCCAAGCCCCCAGCGCTTTGTTAGAGCAGCTCAAATAGACTGCAGTTCTGGTGGGAGGATAAGGCAGTTCTGGTGGCAAAAGGAAGGGATTTTCCTCTCTTGCTTTGTATTTTTGTGAGCCTGGCATGTGACTACAAAAACATGGTGTCAGTCAGGCTCAGATATTGCTTGTTCTTTTGCTTTATATAGCAAGCAGTTATGCAGTTGCTATTCCCGTACATGTTGAAAATAGGATCTCAAACTGTCTTTATGACTTAACCACTTAGAACAGCAAACTGCCCTGCAAGTCTCCTGCTTCACCTGTTCTCAGCTCCCACAGGTAGAAACACAGCCCAATCAGAACCACTAAGGAAGATCCAAACACAAAGCTTCTGCTTGTGTGGGTGGTCATCCTAATAGCTACACCTTAAAATATTATCTTTCTCTGATTTTATGTTAAAAATTTCTATGATGGGGGAGTTTCCTAGTCATTCAGTGGTTAGGACACCGAACTTCCACTGCAGGGGGCATGTGTTCCAGTCCTGGCTGGGGAACTAAGATCCTACAAACCATATGGCAGGGCTAAAAATAAAAGTCTGTAAAGAAAAAGCATAAAATGCTGGGGGAGGGGGAGCAGCACAAAAAATTTATGGCAGGAGATCTTTCTAGGAAGATCTAGGAAATGGCATACATAGGAAATAAAAACAAGGAAAACTATCTTGAAAAACATAGAAAAACTCTTTTAAGTTACAGAATAAATGGGCCCTTAGCATATTTCAGATTATAAAAATGACTTCCTGTACTTTTGCTGACTTGAAGTTATTTCTGACTTACAAAATTCCTGCCTGACTCCAAGTGTTAATGTTGGTATTTAATGAGAATGAATACTTATGAGAAATTCCATTCTAAGCACTTAAATATATTAATTAATTTAATCCTTATAATAGTCCAATGCCCCTTGTCATAACCTACAACAGGTTTGACCTATAAAAACAAATAAAAATACCAAATAAAATGCTGGTTACCAGAGGACTAGTGGTGGGGGTATAAGACTGATAGTGCTTAAGGGTACAAACTTGTTATGAGTAATTATAAGTAATTGAGATCTAATGTACAGTATAATATAGATGATAATACTATAAGTATGTAATGTGATAAATATCACCTTAAATTTACACACTGTTACCTGTCAAATTTATCCAATAAAAAAGAAACATTAAAAAACCTTTAGTAGGTTTGAATCTCAGCTCTGTCACTTGCTAATTAGATTTTGAGACCCAACTTTCTACTATGTAAAATATGAATAATAATGACTCAATTCACAAGAATGTTGTGAAAATTAACTTGATGTAGTGTGTGAAATATGCACATAACAGTGCTTGACACAGTGAGCTCTCCATTAACATTACTCCTATTACTGGTGACAAATGGTTTCTTTGCACACCTTGAGGTGAGAAGTTATAGATGTTCTACAGCAAAGAGGCCACAGTTAAAATCTCTTCTTCTAGCCTTTAATGGGCTATTATTAGACAGTGGTTTTCAGCTTCAAAAACCACAATTTCCCCTATCCATATATTAGAAAGTTTTGGAGTTTATGCTAACCTTCAGGGCATTGGAGAATTCTTTCTACAATATCCAAATCAAGAATGTATTCCCATATCACTGACATTTTTTAAGTAATTTAAAAATAATTATTATATGCATATGATGCAAAATTAAAAGAAAATACAAAAAGATATGCAGAGAAAAGAGTCTACAGTGTTACCTTTTTTGTGTATATATCCACCAGAGATATTGTGAATATCCAAGCTTACACACTCTCTCTTTGAAATATTCAATCAGCATATATATTTAATAAAGTCTATTGTTTTTACTGAGATACAGTATTGATTAGTATTTCCCCAAGAATACTTTCTTTTTTTTTTCAAGAATACTTTCTTACAGGCTCACAATAGTTGCTGACTCTGTTGGGGATCATCTCACCAAAAGTCCTGGAGAGGTGGCAATAATCAGGTAAAAGAAGCAAGCAGGGATAATACAAGAACTCCAGGAAGGAGGGTGAAGCTGGTGAGTGACCCTGGCTGACAGATGTGGCTCTCAGAATTTTAAATGTACTGTCTTATTGACTTTTCCCAACCAAGTAGTCTCTCCCATTGTGCATATGAGAAAATGGAGGTGTGGCAAAGTTAAGTGACTTGAGCAAGGTAACACAGAAAGTCGGGAAAGCAGGCTTCAAACAAGTTTGGCTGGTTTTAAAGCCCTAAGCCCAAGGACTTCCACCCTACGGGCAGGACAGAAGGATCAGACTCCCAGGAAAGTAGGAGGAGCTGGATTGCCAGTTGTTTTAAACGTGGTGGGGGTGGGGATGTGGAGGAGGTGAAATATGACAAACCTAACAATTATAGCAGAAAAACAACACACAATAGGCAGAGACCATAGTCAACAACCCTTTTCTGCCTCAGCATCTCTTCAGACATGTGAACATTAAATGTTCTCGGAGATCAGCACTAATTCACACACCTAATACGTAATGGTGGTGTTTTCTTGGGGAAGACCCTCAGTGCTCCTTTAGTCTGTCCCAGAACCCTCACTTCAGAGGCTGAGTGGAAATCAGTTATCATCACTTGAGCACGTAATCAAGACTTTTGTAAATGAAAACTTCTGAAAAAAAAAATTAGATGGTGGTGGTGTTGTCTTAGTCTGTTTAGACTGCTCTCACAAAATATCACAGATTGGGTGGCTTAAACAACAGCCATGTCTTTCTCACAATTCCAGAGGCCAGAAGTCCAAGGTCAACATTCAGTTATTGGTGAGGGCCCTCTTCCTGGTTTGTAGACAGATGAATTAAGATGAGGAGGAGAGGATACGAAATCAGTACACAGAAATCACTTGCATTCCTATATACCAACAATGAAAAATTACAAATAGTAAGAAATCAATCCCATTCACTATTGCAACAAAAAAGAATAAAATATCTAGAAATAAATCTACCTAAGGAGACAAAAGAATTGTGTAGAGAAAATTATAAGACACTGATAAAAGAAATCAAAGATGACATAAACAGATGAAGAGATATTCCATGCTCCTGGGTAGGAAGAATCGATATTGTGAAAATGACTATCCTACCAAATGTAATCTACAGATTCAATGCGATCCCTATCAAATTACCAGTGGTGTTTTTCACAAAACTAGACCAAAAAATTTCACAATTCATATAGAAACACAAAAGACCCTAAATAGCCAAAGCAATCTTGAGAAAGAAGAATGGAGCTGGTCCTTCAGGAAGTCAACCTTTCTGACTTCAGATTATACTACAAAGCTACAGTCATCAAGACAGTATGGTACTGGCACAAAAACAGAAATATAGACAAATGGAACAAGATAGCCCAGAAACCTTATTTTTGACAAAAGAGGCAAGAATATACAATGGGGGCAAAGACAGCCTCTTCAATAAATGGTGCTGGGAAAACTGGACAGCTACATGTAAAAGAATGAAATTAGAACACTTCCTAACACTATACACAAAGATAAGCTCAAAATGTATTCAAGACCTAAATGTAAGACCAGAAACTATAAAATTCTTAGAGAAAAACATAGGCAGAACTCTTGATGACTCCAAGCAAGATCCTCTATGACCCACTGCCTAGAGTAATAGAAATAAAAACAAAAGTAAACAAGTGGGACCTGATTAAACTTAAAAAGATTTTGCACAGCAAAGGAAACTATAAGCAAGATGAAAAAACAGCCCTCAGAATCAGAGGAAATAATAGCAAATGAAACAACTGACAAAAGATTAATTTCCAAAATATACAAGCAGCTCATACAACTCAATACCAGAAAAATAACCCAATCAAAAATTGGGGAAAAGACCTCAACAGACATTTCTCCAAAGAAGACATACAGATGGCTAACAAACATGTGAAAAGATGCTCAACATTGCTCACTATTAGAGAAATGCAAATCAAAACTACAATGAGATATCACCTCACACTAGTCAGAATGGCCCTCATCAAAAAGTCTACAAACAATAAATGCTGGAGAGGATGTGGAGAAAAGGGAATGCTCTTCCACTGTTGATGGGAATGTAAATGGATACAACCACTGTGGAAGATGACATGGAGTTTTTTTTAAAAACTAGGAATAAAACCACCATATGACCCAGCAATCCCACTTCTAGGCATACACACTGAGGAAACTAAAATTGAAAAAGACACATGTACCCCAGTGTTCATCGCAGCACTGTTTACAATAGCTAGAACATGGAAGCACCTAGATCCATTCATCGACAGATGAATGGATAAAGAAATTGTGGTACAAATACACAATGGAATATTACTCAGCCATATAATGGAACACATTTGAGTCAGTTCTAATGAGGTGGATGAACATAGAGCCTATTATACAGAGTGAAGTAAGTCAGAAAGAGAAAGATAAATATCATATACTAATACATATATATGGAATCTATAAAGATGGTACCAAAGAATTTATTTGCAGGGCAGCAATGGAGAAAGAAAGAAAACAGACTTATGGACATGGGGAGAGGGAAGGAGAGGGTGAGATGTATGGAGAGAGTAACATGGAAACTTACATTACCACATGTAAAATAGATGGCCAACGGGAATTTGCTGTATGTCTCAGGGAACTCAAACAGGGGCTCTGTATCAACCTCGAGGGGTGGGATGGGAGGGAGATAGGAGGGGAGGCTCAAGAGCGAGGGGATATGTGTATACCTATGGCTGATTCATGTTGAGGTTTGATAGGAAACAACAAAATTCTATAAAGCAATTACACATCAATTAAAAAATAATTTAAAAAAAGAGAGGTGGGGAGTGGGGGAGGAGAGCGAGCTCCAGACTCTCTCTTCTTATAAGGGCACTAATCCTATCCTAGAGGCTTCACCCTCATGACCTCACCTAAATCTAATTATTGCCCAAACCCCACCTCCTAACATGATCACATTGGGAGTTAGGGTTTCAACATACGCATTTTGGGGGGACATTTACATTCAGCCCATAGTATTAACAATGACAAAATAATGCTTAGAGTTTGACAGTTGGCAAGTATATTTCACATAAACCAGCTCATTTGCACCTCACAAGTTAGTTTTGATACCAAACAGGGCGCTGTGGGGGCTCCTGGACACAAAGCCTTTCTGTGTCACCCATTTCTTTGATTATAGGAAATAACCTTTATTCAGCCTTATGACCTTCCTGAGTCCTAATGAGCAGATTCAAGCCGTTGTTAATTAGGGAAGGAAGGGCATGCTAGACTAGTGATAAACAGTCCAGAGAAACAAGGTCCTGTTTCCCCATCAATGGATACACACAACAATGTCTGAGTTGTTTTGCAGATACCAAACCCCCTCCAGGTGGAAGAAGTTACAATTAACCATTGTATGCTGCCCACAAGCATGTAGACCCTAGACCAATTGAAACCTGAAGGCTGATGATGCAGACTCTGCCTTACCTCACCATCAACATATCGGAAGAGCATCCATGAGCTGATCACAAGCCCTCTATGAAGCATTACTATAAAACTTCTCACTATCCTTTCCATGTGGGGGACACAAGGTTTTCTGAGGCAGGCACCTTTGCCTGGCAAAGTAATAAAGCTATCCTTCTGTACTACATTCTGATCTCTGAGATTTGATTTGGCACCGGTGTGCAGAGAAGTTGAGCTTTTGGCATCAGTTTTTATATTCCTTCTTTTATGGTGAGGAAGCTGAGTTGAGGAGGATTCAGTAGTTTCCCCAAGGCCACACAACTAGTAAGCAGCAGTGGCAGGGTGCAAATTCAAGTCTTCTAATTCCAAATCCTGTGTTCTTTCAGCTGCCTGAGAAATCAGGCCACTCTGCCCCGAGGATTAACAATAGCAACAATGAAGTAGGAACAACTGATGTTTATTTAGTGCCCGACTAAGTGTCACTCGGGCTTCCCTGGTGATTCAGATGGTAGAGTCCGCCTGCAATACAGGAGACCTGGTTTGATCCCTAGGTCGGGAAGATCTCCCAATTCTAGGTCGGGAGAAGGGAATGGCTACCCACTCCAGTTTTCTTTCCTGGGATATCCCATGGACAGAGGAGCCTGGCGGGCTATAGTCCATGGGGTTGTGAAGAGCCGAACATGACTGAGCAACTAACGCACACACACACACACATATCATTCTCTTTGACAACATTATCTCCCAGGGCAGGTACAATTATTCTATTTTACATCCCTGAGAAAATCTAAAATTATCAGGATTGAGTCACTTTCCAGGATCACACAGCTACTACATGACAGAAAAAGTATTTGAACCAGGTCTGGTTGAACCTAAAGATTATGTTCTTATTAAATGCTCTGCACTAATGGCCTTTGAAATGCTCTTTGAAAAACAGTATGTAAGAGGAAAATATTCTGTTAGACATATTTATGGAGATTTCAGTCAGAAATGGATTTCTTGCCCTTTAAAGGCATTAGAGTCCTACAATGTACTCTATTGAAAGTCGTATTTTTTAGGCACTGCAGATGGAGGACAGATGTTTCTTTATGCTCTGAAAGGTCCACTCTATGTCACTGACCAAAATGAGATTGTATCTTGTTCTGAATGTTTCAGAAAAATGGCATCGGACAGATCACTCCAAATGAAAGCCAAATCAAAGGAGGGACTACATAGATTTGATGAAAACAACGGGATGTTAGTCAGTGGTTTGGGCGGAAACTTGAACCACACCGACATTTTCAGAGGCCCTCTACCCTAAGATTCAGCCTGAATGCAGAGAAATGCATTTATGTCTGATGGAGACTTATGGGGTGGGTTGGAGGGAGGTGCCACAGGTCGGAGTAGTGTAATGCTGAACTTTCACTATGATACAGAATTACAGGTAGAATAAAGGCCCTAAGGCAGTAGAGAGCAAGTGAAAGCTTTGCTGTGACTTGAGTATGACTGTTCAGATAAACAGATGATTTCTGTGAATTCAACAGTCATGCTTTAGTGCCTGAGCATATTTTAACTGCCCATTTGGGAAGAATGACTAGACCTCTAAGATAATGCTAAAGATCGTATTTCACAGTCTTTGTTGTGTTTTGGAGTCACGATTGCAACCTGTGAAAAAGTTTTTCAGAGCCAATACACAAGTACACTTATGTTTTGACCACACTGATCCCCAGATTAGGAAACCATTTGCATTTCAGAGAGAATCAGAGCCTGAAACTTCCTTTATAGTCACCTACCTCAATGCTTCTCATTTTACTGAAGAGGAAACTGAAGTAGGCATAGTCAGGGTTAGTGACATGCTGGAGTCACTTAACAAGCTAGGAGAATGTTCCCTGAAGACCTAAAGGATGTTAGTTCAAGATGGTGTTTGCAGATTTGGTTGAGTTTCTGCATAGTATCTAAAAATACAACCTCTGAAATCAGATCTGGATTCTAAGCAAGATTTGTTTACCAGCAGTGTGAGTTTTTACAGAAACATTTAACATTCTCAAGCTTCAGTTCTCTCATCTGTAGAATAAGCAAAAGATTTTCATACCATAACCTCATCATTCCCATTATGCCCTCAAAGTCTGCACCCAAAGTTCTACTTCCTCATGTTGTTCACGTGCCCACAAGCCTTTGAAGGCTTATCGTATTCACAGTCTGTCCACAAAAAGTACCCACAAGCAGTTTCTGGCATGTGTACTTCTCCTTGGGCTTTCTGGCTGACCCCCTGGTCCTGGGATTAGGTTTGCCAATGCCTGCTGCTGCTGCTGCTAAGTTGCTTCAGTCATGTCCGACTCTGTGTGACCCCATAGACGGCAGCCCATCAGGCTCCCCCGTTCCTGGGATTCTCCAGGCAAGAACACTGGAGTGGGTTGCCATTTCCTTCTCTGTGCCAATGCCTAAACTTCTGCTTTTCATTCATTCTGTACCTACAATGTGCTAGGCACTCTACTAATTGAAAGGAAAAGAAAGATTAACAAGATTTGGTTTCTGTTGTCAGTTTAGTGAGGAGGAAATCTAAAATAACTTCACTACATTTTTATAAAGTTTAAGAATAAAAGCACTGAACTGTAACTTGAGGGAAGGAAGGTGGTCAGAGACAAAATATTTTGTCTTAATCTTGAAGAATGAATGCAGGTTTGAGAAATTGATTGCCAGGTAGATAGAGAGGTAGGGAGATAGATCAGTTCAGTTGCTCAGTCGTGTCCGACTCTTTGCGACCCCATGGACTGCAGCACGCCAGGCTTCCCTGTCCATCACCAACTCCCAGAGCTTGCTCAAACTCATGTCGGCTGAGTTGGTGATGCCATCGAACCATCTCATCCTCTGTCATCCCCTTCTCCTCCTGCCTTCAATCTTTCCCAGCATCAGGGTCTTTTCCAATGAGTCAGTTCTTTGCATCAGGTGGCCAAAGTACTGGAGTTTCAACTTCAACATCAGTCCTCCCAATGAATATTCAGGACTGATTTCCTTTAGGATTGACTGGTTTGGTCTCCTTGCAGTCCAAGAGACTCTTAAGAGTCTTCAGTACCACAGTTCAAAAGCATTAATTCTTCGGTGCTCAGTTTTCTTTATAGTCCAACTCTCACATCCATACATGACAAATGGAAAAACCATAGCTTTGACTCTATGGACCTTTGTTGGCAAAGTAATGTCTCTCCTTTTTAATATGCTGTCTAGGTTTGTCATAGCTTTACTTCCAAGGAGCAAGTGTCTTTTAATTTCATGGTTGCAGTCACCATCTGCAGTGATTTTGGAGCCCAGAAAAATAAAGTCAGCCACTGTTGCCACTGTTTCCCCATCTATTTGCCATGAAGTGATGGGACTGGATGCCATGATCTTAGTTTTCTGAATGTTGAGTTTTAAGCCAACTTTTTCACTCTCCTCTTTCACGTTCATCAAGAGGCTCTTTAGTTCTTCTTTGCCTTATGCCATAAGGGTGGTATCATCTATGTATCTGAGGTTGTTGGTATTTCTGCCAGCAATCTTGATTCCAGCTTGAGCTTCATCCAGCCTGGCATTTTGCATGGTGTAGCCTGCATATAAGTTAAATAAGCAGGGTGACTGTATATAGCCTTGACGTACTCCTTTCCTGTTTGGAATCAGTACGTTGTTCCATGTCCAGTTCTACTGTTGTTTCTTGACCTATATACAGATTTCTCAAGAGGCAGGTCAGATGGTATGATATTCCCATCTCTTTAAATAGTATATAGATGATAGATAATCTTCCAAATTTATATTGAAAGAAGGGGCCTCTGAGTGAGACAACAGGGTGGGCAAAGGCATGGAGGTTTGGGAAGGCCTGGCCCAGTGGCCCGCCGTGCGCTCCCTGCCCTTCCCTGTGGGGGGCCTACAGGAATGCATGTGGGAAGTCCAGCACTGCCCTGAGGGTTTGGGTGCTGGCCAGAAGCAAATCACTGGGGTCAGGTCACAGTGCTGCTTTGTTAAGCCTCACAGTGTACTAGAGGGCAAGAATATGAACATTTCCAGTGAGTCACATGTAAATGACTGTGTCTCTTTCTCAAGGTACTGAGGTGGGAGGTTGGAGGGGGCGGCTCCTGTCATTCTGGGTGACAGAGTGAAAAGTCAACATGGTTACATTTCTGCTGCTAATATCATTCCAGTCATGTGGAGTCGGATTTCATTTTCTCAACCTTCTCTCTATAGCCAGAAGAGACAAGACTTCTTCCTTTAATCACACAATCTGACTGTGGAAGAACAGACAAGCGTGACTGTGGTACATGGTCTCAGAGAAGGCTCTGCCTGCCCTGTTCTCAGCAGTGCCCCGTGTGGTGGTGGGTACACGCTTGGGGCCAACAGGGAACCCTTCTTGCCTTCCTCTGCATCTTAATATGGTTACCTGACTGATTCCTGATATCAGGTAACTGATACCTTCCTGGTTACCTGATTGCTTCCAGGGAGATGTGGGTGCTGTCCAGGACATGGCTGGTTTTCTCAGCCATCTCTTGGCTGTCTGTCCTCTTCATATGAGCAGAGAGAAAAGAAGGAGGAAAGAAAGGGGCCGTGTGCTCCTAATGGATCAGGCCAGTCCGATTGGCAGATATTCACAGAGAATCTCAAAGCCTGGTGCTGACGCTTCAGGCAGCCATGGGTGCTGTCCACACCAGATTTACAGTCTAGTCAGGAACACAGACATTAAACGAGCAATAACTATAGCCAAGGGGATGGCTACCTCAAAGCAGAGTGCCAGTCGCCATGAGAACGTACAACAGGGAAGCCTGAATGTGGATCTGGTCAGACAGCTGCTGTGCTGGGGAAGCGACCATTAAACCCAAGAAACGGAAGAACTCAGATTAGTTAGACAAATGGAACATGGAAGAGAAACACATGTGTAAAGACGAGAAAGAATACATTTTAAAAGATTTTCTACCATCTATCTTTGGGAGGAAAACTCATGACCACTAACATGCCGTAAACACTCACTGGGGTTGAACATGATGCTAAGCCTTGTACTTAATCTCCTGGAATCCTCTTGAGACCAAGGGAGGTCTGTTTTCATGAGGGTGGGACGCTGTTTGTCTTGTCCTTATTGATCCCACTGTATCCTCAATACCTAAGGTAGTCCCTGTGTGGGAGCAGGCACTAAATATTTGTGGGATAGAGTCTACACTTTACAGATGAGGAAACTGAGGCTCAGAGAGGTAAGATTACCCAGATCTCACTGGTAGAGATAAGATTCCAACCCGGGGTGTAGCCGGCTGACAGCCCAGCTTTAAGACAAGGGGCTTGCCTTCTCCTCTTCTAAACAGCCGAGTTCACACCTAGGCCTGGAGCAGTCTTGAGCCAGGTACCAGGGCACAAAATAGGTGCATAACACACAGCTCCAGGGCTGCCAGTCATGGGTCAGATCAGCCAGCCGAGTCTGCCCTTGGCGCTGGCACCCTGCTGGGGCTGTACCCTTAAAGAAGGGAGGAGCTGACACCTCTCAGTGGACCCAAGCCTGGAAGCATGTCTCTGCAGCTTGAGCCTGTTAGCTGATGGAACACTTAGGCCCAGAGCCCCATGAAACAGAAACCAAAGGACTGAAAACTTGGAGGCAGCAGTTGGTCTCAGGTTAGACTCTGGGCTGGACATCAGTGGTGATGGATCAGCCTTGGATTTCGTGCTTTGCTGTTAAAAGCCCAAGAGGGTCAAGTACCTCCCAGGTCACCTTTTTACCCATGCCACCCAAGGTCTTTTCTCCTTACAGGGAACTGTAACCTGAGATGACATAGGACCTCCTGGGAATGCACCTATCTGCCCTGCCCTCCATGGCTCCTTCTCACCGCACATCTGGTTCTCTTGATGGGAGGCTTGGCAGAACAACCCTTTAAAACCATCCCATCCTCCCTCACCTGCTGTTATGCAGTAGGTTCTTAAGTGAATAAAAGTCTTGTTCACATGCCATAAAAATGAGTCATTTATAAAGCTAAAAATTAAATGTATGACATGCTCAAGCTCTTAAGAAAATTACTCAATAATAACCCTGATCAACACTTCCCACTTACTGAGCATCTTACGTAGATCAGAATACAGGAGTTGGAAGGCGCCCCAGGGAACACCTAAGCTCACCCTCTCATTAGGCTCTGTTAGATGGGGACCCTAGCACACAGGCACCCACAGATCACACTGGAAATGGCAGTTGCAAGGGCCGATGCCAAATCCTAAAAGTCACAAGGATCCCACTTTCTCTCCCACTATGAGCTGGCCCCTGGCATCCTCAACATGTCCAAACTCCCGAGCCACAGCTCTCTCCAAGGAAGGGATTCCCTGTAACCACTCTAGCCAGGGGCTCAGCTGGGGCCCCTGCTGATTATCTGAGGCAGCATCTGAGCCATTTGGCTCATTTTCAATCTTGCAAAAAAAAAAAAAAAACCTCAGTGGGCACTCTTTTCTAGCTGGGGGAATTAGACTCATCATCAGAAAGAAAAAGGGAGGCGGGCCAATTTCTTTCATCTTCTAGAAGACTATAAAAGCAGCTAATGTGATGCTGCAAAGTCACTTGTTTCCTGAGCCAAGCTCGGTGGCTGGGATGGAAGGTCATGTGAGAGATACAGTTCGACTGTGTGAAGGGCCTTGGAGGCGGTTGATTGGGCAGCTCACAGTGGGTCTGATGTGCCCTTGTCTTGAAGGGCAGGCGTTCTGAAGAAAGCAAGGGGAAATGCCAAGTGAACCAAGGCTTCAAGGAGTGGGTTCTTAGAGTCTGAGGTGAGGCTTTCTCCATGTTTAGGGGTATGTTCAGCCAATATGCAGAGCCAGGGAGCGACACGTCACCAGCTTGGTGTGAGGAACACACCTCCTTATCCAGAGCACAGCAGGAATTCAATAAGGACAGCATCAACCACCCCTCCTCCGCACTCTCCAAAAGTCCACATCAGCAGAATGAATTTAGAATCAGTTTAGCCTGAACTTTGATTGGTAGTCATTTTGCAAGTCTAAAATGTCTGCCAGCATCTCTGTATAATAAACCAAGATTCTCAGGGAGTTAAACTATAACAGCAATTCTGTATTAAACCCAAACTGATTGGGAGCCCCATGAGCACCTTGAAGGAAGATCCACAATATTGACAACTCTTTTTTTAACAGGATAAGGTCTTCATCCATCATCTCCCACAGGGTCTGAAACTCAGAATGGCACTCTGTTCCTCTGACGAGAGCACATGTGCTCATAGTTTAGGTTAGGACATTGAAAGAAAAACTCTGCAGTTTCAAAAATAACCACAAAGTTTAAAATTACATTAGTCGTTTGGATGGAATTGTTGTATTTATCCTAAAGGGTGTTTGAAGTGATGTGTTTGTGTATATGGATATATCTGTGTGCATATCAATCCTTTCCCAGCATGTCTGCACAGTCTGAAGGACAGAATACTGGATCAGATGCTGAAATCCTAGGCTGCTCTCACACCGCCATCACTTGCTTGTCACATGATCTTGGCAGTATGCAGTATACAAAAAGCAGTGCTTTGGTGGTAGAGTCTCCAGTTCAAACCCTGGGTCTGCCACATACTCGCTATATACCATCCTGGATTGATTTCTCTTTTCTGTCAGTGGAGACCGTGCCTATCTTAACACATTTTAAACACATTTATAAAGTCTATGGCCATTGAACTCAAAAGTTCTCAATCATGATTAATTATTGATGGCTCCTTTCAGAGCCTAGCTGTCTGATAAGTGAAGTGGGGATAGGAGCCTCAAGTGCTTTGGGCTCTGCTTTGAGCACTGTGCTCTGCACTGAAAGTGTTATTATCGGGATACAGGACACAGTCAAAATGAATGCAGCTTGTTAGAGAAGGCACAGGACTTGCAGTTAGGGAGGAAGTTTGGGTGCTAGTCTTGGCTCTTCCACTAGGCTTTGGTTTTAGACCAGCGGATCTTCCCAAGTGGCACTAGTGGCAAAGAACCCGCCTGCCAATGCAGGAGGTGGGTTTGATCCCTGGGATAGGAAGATCCCCTGGAGGAGGAAATGGCAACCCACTCCAGTATTCTTGCCCGGAGAATCCCAAGGACAGAGGAGCCTGGCGGCTATAGTCCATAGGAATTGCAGAGTTGGACAGGACTGAGGCGACTTAAGCACAGCACACTCCAACCTTTTTGGCACCAGGGACTGGATTCATGGAAGACAATTTTCCCATGAATCAGAAGGTTGCAAGCAATGGGGAGTGATTGTAAATACAGATGAAGCGTCACTCACTTGCCCACCACTCACATCCTGCTGGGTGGCCTGGTTCCTAATGTGCCACAGATGGGTACTGGTTCATGGCCTGGGAGTTGGAGACCCCTGTTATGGACTCCTGTGCTCCTGAGAAGAGCACTAAACAGGGGGACACGCAGAGTTCGGGGCCAGCTCTCTCAGGCACTGGGCTTGTGGTCTTAGACAGGTCACCTAGGCTTTCCTCGTCTAAAAAGTCTCCATGGTTTCTTCTGCTGGAAACCTCTGTGATCCTAGGAAAGGATGGGGGAAATAGTAGGGACAGGAAGTGACTCATTGGTTCAGGAGAAGACAAACTAAGATAGTTATGGAACAGGAGGAAGCAACAGGCTTAAAGCTACCAAGAGGAGACCAGTGAGCTCTGAAGAGCAGAGCATGATCTGTGAGTCTTCAAATACTCAGGTGGGTGGGAGGGTGAAGTGCTCATCCTGGGTGCTGTTTACCTAAATCTCTGTAGAAAGAGCTTTGGCAGACCTGTAAATTAAATTGGATTCCTCTTCTGAACAGTCACAAGATGTTGGGAAAGTTCTCATTTTTAAGTTTGCTGTCTTATCTGTAAATTGGGAATCACACACCAAATAAGGTTGCTGGATGGACTGAGACAGCACACATGAAGAACCTACCAGAGTGCTTGGCTGGTTGCAGGAGGCACGTGCTCAGTCGTGTCCAACTCTTTGTGACCCGTGGACTGTAGCCTGCCAGGCTCCTGTCCATGGAATACTCCAGGCAATGCTACTAGAGCAGGTTGCCCTTTCCTTCTGCAAGGGGATCTTCCCGACCCAGGGATCGAATCTGTGTCTCCTGCATTGGCAGGCACCACTGATGGCACCTGGGAGTATGCAGAAGGCAAATGATGTTATTGGTGATGTTTCCCTCAAGGTGGCAGACTCCAAGCTGAAGGAGCAGGGATGAAATGATTAGATTTCTTATCTTTCCTCAGTTTGAAGCCATTAATGAGGTCTATAATACATTGTTCTGCCCAGGAATCACTGGGCCAGGGAGGCCTCAGAATGCAGATTGAATCAATGCTTTTTCACTTGGCTCCTTCTTCTGGGTTTCCTTTTTTACAGAGCAGTTGCCCGAGACTGGTTCAGTCTATTATGAAAAAGGTGACAGAACGGCTCTTTTCTCAAACCCAAAATGACCTGTGAAGTTTTTTTAGGACATGCCGTAAAAGCACATTAAGACATAAGCACATAAGACAAGGATGTGAATCCTAACCCAGTTTAAGGGAAGATTAGAGGGAAACTCCCTTCAGACAGGTGGCATTTGGTCCCGGCAATGTTCCAACATTTGCTTTGGTATTAACTTACAAAGAACACCAAATATTTTTGGAATAATTGATAATAGGTCAGGACCAATTAACTTGGGTTTTCATATGCAATTCATTAGGTTCCTAGCCTAAGGACTGCAAATTAGTCCTACTTCCATCCAGCACAGTGAATAAGTCTATCATTTGGAATCTGAAATTGTGACAGGAAACCACTTTGTAGGAAGGGAAAATCCTGATAACTGAAAGACATTTACTTTTTCAAATGCATCCTATTTTATTCAGCATGTTGTATTCAATGGTCCAAATCTATTACTCCTCTTCTGGTAAACCTACAACCTGAGGAACCTGGGAAACCATCCTGTCCCTAGTGTAATCCCATTTGCTTCCAGTTCCTAGGGTTGCAAGCACGTTGAGCCAGCTGACAGTCATACTCCTCTGGACACTGATTTCAAAGACATTTATTTTGATGACTACAAAGTAAAACACCTCCCTTGATATGATGGGTATTTAATACTCTCAAAGTTGGGATTTAGTAAAGGGTGATTTATGTAAGCATGGAATATGTGGTTAGGACAATGCTAAATGGTCCAGTCAGAGACACAGACACTGAAGTGTGTAGCGCCTGAAATCTGGAAAGGGAAGGAGTTGGGTCAAAAGAGAAGGATGCTCTGGGGGAAGAAAAGAGAAGAGAGACCCGGCAGCTGATGTGCCTGCTCGTGAGGCCTGGGAGAAGAGACTCTCTGTTGGGGTGTTTGATAGAAATGCTATTAAGACTTATTTACACTATCTCCCCAACCCCCAGCTCTCTCTCTGCTCAGTCATCGTTAAGCTCTACCTCACATTTTTGTGAGAGTATTGCTTTTGGAGAAGGAAATAATTAGCCTATTTAAGGTCCATGATTTTTACTAGTAGAAAACCAGCTCCCCCATCTTTACGAAATACCTAATAAATGAACATTCAAAGCATGTTTCAAGGTTGCTAAATTGTTTCCTGCCCAGGCACCCAACATGTCCTGTCTGATGCTGGTGCTGGGCATTGCATAGGGCTTTCTAAGTGCATCTCATTTGAAATGGAGTCTCTGTGATTAAGTGAGGGCCACTGAATTCTAAAGATCTTCCCTCGGGAGGCAGGCAAGGAGAAACTGAATTAAAGGGGAAGAAATAGGAACTAGGCAAGCCTCTATTTGATTTATTCTCTTCTCAGCGGCAGAGGGAGGCAGAGAGTAAAAAAAAATGATGTGCATGAAACCCTACACAAACCAACAACAGGCCTGTGTAAAAAGGCACACAGAATGTAAGGTATTTGCTATATAAGAAGTAATCTGAAAAGCTCAGTGGCACGCAGGCTGTTCTATAGAGGTACTTACTGGTATTTAGGAGGCAGGACTTAGAACTCTCATCTGGAGCATAATGAGACAACACAGGGTGAAGAGAGACTTATATTTTCCAAAAAGAGACTACACATGTTGAAAGATGACTTTTTTCTGATCCTTCTTTGGCGTATAGATATTCTTCTGTAAATATGGGGCTGAGTTCAAGCTCTGGCTTTGTGCCTGTGGATAAACTGCTTTTCTCTGGATCTCAGAGATGAGAGGGACACAGAAAACAAGCTAGGAACCTGGATTTCAGAGGATCCAAACAAGGGGCAGACACCCAAGCATGAGCTGCAGCTCCAGAGCATCAGGCTGTGGCCTCAGAAGCATGGCCACAGCCTCTGCTGCGCAGCCAGGCTCCCTTCCCAGCATGTTTGAAAAGTGATTTGCAAAGTGGAAAGGAGTGAAGAACGTGGACCCACCATTGTTGCCACGATTTTGGGGGCCGGTGACTGCCTTCTGGGCTGTTAGGATAGGACCCAGCTAAACCACCTTGCAGTGATGCCTTAGGTCAGGCATTGGTTTCATCCCCTCAACATATTCCCATTCCCAAGGCATTTAGAGGTGAGAGAAAGCCTTGCTTAAAGTACATTTCCAGGGGAAAATAGCGCCATCTAGTTTCCTTCATAACCTGCTTCAGTCTATACCAAGTTCTGCCCTCCAGCAGAGAACAGTTCTTGGTATCTGCTTCCTAATGTGCTCCTGAAAGTCTGAGTATGTGACTGACAGAGGGGAAAAGTCTTCTGTTCAAAAGTTCAAACTATTATGAACCTGGTTTACCAGATAATTCCATCTCTTCTCCCTACCTAAACTTCAACATCTCCTTAGTTTTT